>NC_058338.1:14850934-15475934 GCF_905475395.1 Chrysoperla carnea
AACTGCCTTTAAGCCTTTTTCTTATAATTATGATAATTTAATCAGTAGGTAAGAAAACTGAAATTTTACATTATAAAATTGTCCGCTGAAATTTGGACTATTCTATTAGTAATTTCATAAAACAGAGGACTTGGTTAGTAACTAAATAAATATTGTTTCAAAAGCCGAAGTATTTGTCTTAACGATTTGATAACGATTCAAAATTATATAATAATGTTTAGTAGACCATTTCCATGTAAGTCATATCGTTAACAGATTAGATGATAATAAATCGTTACATTTATACAATATGTGTGAGATTATGAACTTACTTAAATCTGACACAATATAGTAGATATATTACAAACTTTATTAAAGCTTTTGTATTCTGTCTTAATGACGTTCATGGTCCTTGGTCTACTGTAATTTATCATATCCTTTGGGTACTAATTAGCCTTTATATTAATTTTTAACCAAATATAAAAATGAAATTTCCGAATGGAATAACAGACGGTACATATTGTAATGTTGACCCAAAAAAATACCAAATCCGAATTCATTTAACAATTTTTCGAGTATTTTGGTACCGTCCAAAATCATAAATGGAACCCCAGATTTTGGACAGATTTCGGCGGCATTTTAAGAACTACTCTTCTATTGATCACATGAAAAGAATTTTTTTGTTTCTTTTTTTTTTTACTCGTTTTATTAGAAACAACTTTAAAAAAATGTACTTGTTTTCTAGAATGATAATTTAATTAAACTATATTGGATCATTGAGCACATTACATAATGAAGAACTGTGATTTTAATTAAAATAAAAATGTTTTCATAGATGGGAAGGAAGGTAAACCTATCTCATTCATTGGCAGACCGATGTATTATGAGCTTTATTTACCCTCATTTGTTTATTCTCAATTCAGTGTTTGAATACTTTTGAAATTGAATTATTTGTTTTCAAATTAAAATGTTTCAAAATCTTTTTATTTCTAATATATTTAGAGGAATGTGAGTATAAAACAACCATGTTTAGAAAGAGAAGTTTTCATCGTTGCTATCAAGTTTCTCGTTATACTTCATCGTTCCTTTTAAAATATGCCCTTTTCATGTCCAGTTCCACCGGAACAAAATTATTAAATCTTTTAGGACGTAACATAAAATAGAAATCCATTTTTCAATGTTAACAATTGTTTTTGTTCTTTGATCCACCGTGAAATGATTTATTTTATAATTTCCAATACAGAAATTTAAAACTTTTACTTTTTCTAGTGCTTCAGCATTCTGACTTTCATCTTAAAATTAAATATTATGTCATTTCCTTCTTTTCAGAACAATGACGGTACCACCAGATTAAAAAAATAGAAGTAATGTAAACCAACAATCAACCCTAGTTGCTCAGTAGGTCAAGGCATAGCGGGTTCGATTCCCGCTATTAATTAAAAGTTGTAATGGGCAGGTGTAGTGCATGGTTTATGTATGAAAGAGGTGCACTCAGTCTCTCAAAATAATTGAGGAGCTGATAAATAAAATTATCAGCGTAGGTGGTAAAACACATATATGGTATCACAATGGGCTCTATAGCCTAAGTGTGTGCTTCGTGGACACCCAATATAATCTTACCTAACCTATATTATACTAATATGATTATGTACTATTTGATCATATTCTTACTCATTGTAGAACAGTATTTAGTAATTTACTAACCTAAATTAAACCACCAATTTATAATGTTATTGTCTTGTAAACATTCATTAGATCAAATGTAGACGGACTAAAGATACAGGCTAAGGATAAACTGTATCCAACCATATATAATACGAATCATTGATAGTAGTGTAGTTGTTTTAAGGAAACTTCTTTAGTTTTAAGTATATAAGACATAAATTGAGATAAGCTACAAGATTACCCATAACTGAAGGGTGTTCCAATAAGAACGCCGGTTTGGATTTGTGCGCCATTTGTAGTGTAACGATTTGACATTAAAAACAATTGACTGTTCATTAGCAGACAGCTGGAGGCTAATTAAAATGGAGCGCTACCATACACAACAATGATTTCTCATAGGGAAAAATTACAATTACCTATTACTTTTTACAAGAAGTCTTTTCGAAGTCATCAACAACGTCAGTTTGGTTGAGATTTCGGGTTACGATTTTAATTGTTTTGTTTTATTATTCGAATGTATAGTTTGTATCAGTACAATATATCGATTATATTGATAACATTAAAACTATTGAACCATACACAATTTAAATAAACCAAATCAAGCAAATCAGTCATTGAGGGCTAATTTATCGTTTATCAATAAAGTATCGCCATCGTCATTCTCGACATACTTTACAAAGTCAGTAAGTGTATTCCTACATATACTCGAAGAAGCGATTAGTGATAAGGGAACGCTGATTGACTTCTATGTCAGGCAGACACATTCACATAGCGGTCAAACTTATAAAAGACCTTTTTTTTTTAGTTCGGGAGTTAAAAAACGAGTCAAAAAGGGTTAACCATATTTAGGTTTAGAGTCAATCCTATCTATGCTAGTTACCTAGAGGTAAATTTAGTATATTTTGTTGCTTCTAACTTAAAAAAAAAAAAAAAAACAATTATTTAAATCTGACTTACCCCAAATTTAATGTATTTCAACATACATACAGTTAATTTCACATATGCTCATTTTCTCACCACGAATGTATAAACAAGAATGTAACTTTTATTCCTTGTCCATGGAATGTAGAATAATATTAGTGGTATAATTATTAACTTGATGTACATATTTTGAGTAAAATTATAGTTTTGAGGGCATTTAGATAACATAGATGTTGATATATGTATCGGTTTGGGAGGTAATTTATAGCAGAGATATTGATTAAATTATTTTAACACTAGTTGAAGATTGGTATAGCTTCATGAATACGTACACGAATTTAACAACGGTGAACATTCAAAATAAATATAATAGGAAATTTAGACTCTAAAAATTTTTTAAACTGATATTTTTGAAGAATTTGTTGATGTTTTGGATATCTAATGCGGACAAAACGTAAAATCATTATGCGATTATCATCTAGTCTAAATATTTTAAATGAAACTTACTAATATCTACTGATTATCATTGGCTACTGGTTATCGAATGATAGTTAGCGAATGAACAAATGTATCAATTTTTGCCATACTCGTATCTCCCAAACTAGGCCTCAGATCCAAATTTGGAAAAGAGTTTTTTTGTTGCTCTTGATGAGCTTATTTTTTGAAGCTAGATTTCTGCAGACAAAAAAAGAACACGTTGTATATACCCCTCTTGTATAGATATGCAAATGAGAAGATTTAAATTTAACTGAATTTTTGTACACTTAGTTTTATTTTAAATATAAGATAAATATAGATAAAGTAATGTTTTCCTCTTTAAACCCGAAACTCTAGATTGTTATATCTGTTAATGACTTAAATGAAGAAATTGAAATGTAGACGGTGAAGCAACAACGAAGTTACATCGATTAGGAATCTTTTTCAATATTACATTGATTGGAAATAAAATTTAAAAGACGTAATAAAATTAATTAACTGAAAAATTCAACAAAATAAAAGCCACATTAAAATTTATAAAAACTGTACTATTCTTAAATTAAGAAAAAAAAAGAATATTATTAATGAACTTTTTCACTTTATATATGGACAAAAAAACTTAAAAGTACATGGCGTGGCCCTTCACCGCACAAAATAATTGAATTAGTTAAGATAGAAAAGAGTATTTCATCCTCTTTCTCGGAGAAGAAATAAAAACTAAGTTCCCATCAAACAATCGTGAAATATAAAGAACAAAAAAAAAAAAAAAAAATTAAATTAAATTGAATCATTTCTATATGAATTGTTACAGGAATGAATAAAAATGTGTGGAGGTTTGTTGGGTGATATTTTTATACCATGCATATATGTAATATGCAAGGTATACTAAGTTTAGTCCCACATTTGTAACGCTTAAAAATATTGATGCTATGAAAAAAATATAGGTGTCCATAAAACCACCTAATTAGTTCATTTTCAGTTGTCTACCCGTCTGTCTTTCAACACGATAACTCAAAAACGAAAAAAGACATCAAGCTGAAATTTTTACAGCATACTCAGGACGTAAAAAGTGAGGTCGAGTTCGGAAATGAGCAACTTAGCTCAATTGGGTCCTGGGTCTTGGGTCCGTAGGACCCATCTTGTAAACCGTTAGAGATAGAACAAAAGTTTCATGTAAAAAATATTCCTTATAAAAAAATAACTAACTTTTGTTTGAAACATTTTTTCGTAAACATCACTGTTTACCCGTGAGGGCGCAAATTAGGTGTAAATTGTATAACATGTATTATATGGGAATATCAGTTATGTATGTGTGACATGTATGTATGTGTAATATGTAATTAATGTAATTAATAAAGTAATCAACACTGTCTATGCATGGTATTTCAACAATTAACTCAGTGAACTGTTTGTTTTCACTTGTTTTCTTTTAATAATGGTTGATTCCTATGATTATAAATGATTGGAAATAATTTTTTTTTTCTTATTATTCGGAAACTCGTAAAGAAAATAAATTAAAAAGTATTGTATTAGTACTGGAATATAAATAAACATTTTTTCAGTGGTAGGTAAATTGATTCATCGTTGTTTTAAGTAAACCATTAAAGCCGTCTAGTATATTTAGTTTCCGCGCGATTAATTGTTCAACAATACTTATGGTGATGTATAAGCTAATTTGTGTTTCGTTTCAAAATATTAATTTTACTGCTTATGATTTATGGTAAGACAAATTTCAACGTTAAATTTCTTTTTTTTTTATTAGTTTTTCCGGCTGGCTGTTTTTACGCTTTTGTTGACTTTTAATAATATTATAATACATTTTCATAGGCGTATAATAAATTTAAAGGTCAATTTTTATGACGACATTCAAATATGTCGTTACGGGTAAAATAACTTCCTTCATATAGGTTTAAATGATCCCTATTTTGTGTGTAAAGTTATAATAGATAAAATGACCCCCCATCATGTAACGGGTCTTGAATGTGTTGATTTAGATGAATTTACCACTGATTTGAGTTTTCATACTAATCGTTGATGCAATGTAAAAGAACAGTTAACATTTTACTGTTTGATAAAAAAAGCAATGAGATCGTTTTATCGACTATCCTTGCAAGGTCGGTCAAATCGTCGGTTTATAATCGTATGTAATTCGAAATTGACACCTGTTGACCACTATTATACATAATTCTAGCATAAACACTAGGTAATAAATATTTCTTACTTTAATAATACGTTTTCTAGAAATATCGAATATATTTTGTTGTACTATGGGTAATTTAATTTAATAATTTATTAGTTTGAAATTATTGTTTTATTGTGAAGTTATTGTAATAGAAATAGATTTATGTTTTGTGTTAGAACTATATATAATTACAAAGTTTTTGTATAATAAAATCATTGTGTACGTTTTCTTGTGTTTCAAATTTAAATTTTACAGAACAAGAACAAAAACTAAGGAAAAAACTCAACAACATAATATCTCTATTTATAAGAATGAATGAATGCTGACTGATCGATTAACGCACAGCTGAAATGAATGAGTCTAGAAGCCTGGAATTTTGTACACACCTTCCTTAAGTAACGTTAGTGAGCACTAAGAAGGGATTTTAGAAATTCATTCCCTAAGGTCCCAATGTGAATTTTGTATATTGGAACTCCATGTTAATAATTTTATAGACAAATATAGATCAATGTATTTTATAAAGTTACCAAGGTTTTTTTAATATACAATATTTGCAATATTCAAAAAATAATCATTCTTCTCCCAAGCGGTATGATATAAATTCTTCTTTATAAATCGAAAACTATATTTGATCGTTGTACGAAATATTTGAAGTAATGGTTTTGAAGCTATATACTTAAAGTTCAAACAGGCAAGAAGAGTTCAATTCAAAACCACTGAAGATAGAACTTTGAATTATTTTTGTTTTCTGAGGTATCGCAATAATCGGATCCTTCTTAGTCGGTATCTCAACAACTATTCGACCAGTTATTAAATGCATCCGATTTTTGTACTTTTTCGGGGAAAATAATCTGTTTTACTGAGTTTTATCAAAATTGGAGTTAAACAAAATTTCTCGATTTTTTGCAATTTTTTAAGGGTTATCCCTTCGAAAAAATCGAGAAAAACGAAAAATAATTTTTGGTTTGGAATTTGATGAAATTCGGTGGATGGGGTAATTTTGATCCAAAAAGTATAAAAATCCGGTTAATTTAATGGTTGGATGCAGAGTTTCTGAGATATCGCAATATTTAGATCGATTTTAGCCCGTATCTCAAAAACTATTCGACCAGACATCAAATGCACCCGATTTTTGAACTTTTTGGGTCAAAATTACCTTATATACTGAGTTTTATCGAAATTGGAGTTAAACAAAATTTCTCGAATTTTTGCATTTTTTTTAAGGGGTACCCCTTTGAAAAAATCGAGAAAAACGAAAAATAATTTTTGGTTTGGAATTTGATGAAATTCGGTGGATGGGGTAATTTTGATCCAAAAAGTATAAAAATCCGGTTAATTTAATGGTTGGATGCAGAGTTTCTGAGATATCGCAATATTTGGATCGATTTTAGTCCGTATCTCAAAAACTATTCGACCAGACATCAAATGCACTCGATTTTTGAACTTTTTGGGTCAAAATTACTTTATATACTGAGTTTTATCGAAATTGGAGTTAAACAAAATTTCTCGATTTTTTGCAATTTTTTTAAGGGGTACCCCTTCGAAAAAATCGAGAAAAACGATAATTTTTGGATTTGGAATTTGATGAAACTCGGTTGATGGGGTAATTTGGATCCAAAAAGTATCAAAATCCGGTTAATTTAATGGTTGGATGCAGAGTTTCTGAGATATCACAAGAATTGGATAAACAAAAAATAAGGGATGTATGAGAGTTTATAATTGAATTAAGACGCTGACACATCCAGTTTTGATTTAAATACATTGATTCTTCACATTCTGTGTATACTTCAAATACAACATAAATTTAAACAGATGTAGGCATTAGTTGTTATTTTGGTTTTACAATTAAACCATATTTGCTTGTTTGTTTACTTGTTTATTTGTTATAACATATAACACTAACATTTTAAACAAATACAATATAAACAATAAATGTATGATATTGTTGTTATAAAACAATTTGGTTGATGTTTTGATGGTTTCCAAATTAAATGTACAACGTTCATTATTGCTGTTGTGTTATTTGGTCGTATAAAATTTACGCACACTATGAGGTAAAAAATTTTAGCAATACAAAATTTACCGCACATGTCATCAAGCAAAAATAAAGGGCAATTTCAATTAGGTGGATATAATACAATAAAAGTTATCTTAACTGCATACACTTTCAAAATGTTCTTGATCTTTTCTAAATTTGAATTACAGGTACCCGAGCCTAAAAAATGCTAGAGAAATAATATATAAGAGTCTCTTTTTATTTATAGGCAATTTTACTTCAGATTTGATATACAAATTACAAATTGAACAAAATAAAATCTTAAAATTATTTCTCCAGCCTGTTCTTTCTTAAGCGGTACATTTTTAGACCGTGAGTAACTTTCTCAAAATCGAGGTTTTTTCGTTTTTCTCATAATTGAGGTTATTTATTGGACTAAATCTACTCAATTCGATCAATAAAAGCAGAGATATTCAAGAAAACGTTACCAAAGAGTGTGTAGAATCGTTCCGGAACCGGAAAACTCTTTTTCTGTATTTTTACTACAGAAGAAATTTAAAAAAATTAGCCGTTGGAAACAATTTATCAGAATTATTATCAAAATTCGTCAGATTTATCCAACTAATCCATAATTAATGCATTGATGTATACAGTTGAATCTAGAACTTCACCACGGTTCTTCACGACATTAAACTGTCGGTTTAAAAAGGTCTGTAATTATGAAATATTTTACCAATCACTGAGTTATAAAATATAAGAAAATTTATGAGAGCGCGTAGAGATATTGTTACGCAAAAATTATTTGGATAATATAAAATACTATAATCTTAAGAATAAATGGTTTTTAGGTTTTAAAATTGTAGGTGGTTTCGGTTAGATTAACGAAATGATATCACTCATTTAACCCCAATATGAAAAGTTATAAAATATATTTGTGTATAAGATAAAATAATATCATTTACGGATGCGGTAAATCCTTCAATCTCACACGTCAGTGATATTTTATTGACATAATCAGGTGAAATGTGTAAACCTCCAGAACAAATATATTTAACAAAATTATGGTATAGTTATTTCATATCGTTTATAAGAGACTGTTCACTTGAATTAAACTACAAAAACAAAAAAAAGCTTTCATCAGACTTTTCGTATCTCAAGATGGTTAGTCATCGAATTAACTGCTTGTAAATTTTTCAAAAGACAAATTCGATTCATTTTTTTGTTCATTTTTTCCCGACAAAAGAAGAGTATGTTTGTTTCATAAGTTTGTATTTGAACATTCAAGTTTTTCATTCATTGTAGTGCTGGTACATTTAACATTAAATTGTACCAAAATTATTAATTTAAGAACACTTGTCATTTTAAAACAAGTGAAAACAAACAATTGACTGAGTTAATTGTTGAAATACCATGTATAGGCAGTGTTTTTTTACCAAATCGTTTGTTTTTATGTCATGTAAGTAAAAAAAGATAGTCACTCTTAAATAGCTACAGTCGTGTTTATATTACATGACTGTGGGATCACACATACATAACTGACATTTCTATATAATACATACTATATAAATGGTATAACAGAATTTGCGTCCTCACGGGTAAACAGTGATGTTTACGAAAATATGTTTCAAACAAAAGCTGTTTCCTTTTCTTTATATGGAACATTCTTTATACTTAAACTTGTGTTCTATCTCCAACGGTTTACGATTGGTCCTACTGACCCAAGTTCCAATGGACCTATGTAGCTCATTTACAAACTCAACCTCACTTTTTATGTCCTGAACACGCTATAAAATTTCAGCTGGATAGCTCTTTTCAATTTTGAATCGTGTTTCCAGACAGATAGACAGATAACCGGAAATGGACTAATTAGGTGAATTAATGAACACCTATACCAAATTCTTGTTTGTAGTATCAATATTTTTAAGTTTAAGCGTTACAAATTTGGAACTAAACTTAGTATACCTTGATAAATATTACATATATACAGGGTAAAATGAAGCAAGATTTCAAATTTATCAGAAAAGCTAAGAAATAGTTTTTCTTCTCGCAGAAGATACAGAGAGATTGACATGAACAGTTTCCAATTACAAATACCTTTGGATTACAAACTATATGATGATTTCTATAAATTATATCGTGTTTTGGTTTGTTCCACTTATCTGCACCGGGGTATATACATACATATTCACCTACCCAATTCGATGTATGTTAAATGTTCTGAAACTTGACCAAGTTTTATAGTATTCGAGCTACCTATACATTTATTTCGAATGTATGTTATTACTCTACGTATACATTTGAATGTAATTTTGTACTTACATAATATAATCTCTATACACACATTCATTTAGATATAATATTGGATCTATTTCATTATGTGCGTTTGTTAAAATGATTCTACACGGAATGAATCATTAATTTCAAAAACTGTTCTAAAAAAACAGGAATAACTGCTGTTTCTGCCAAGAGTTTGAGGCCCTGTATCTATAAAAGAAAGTTTTCCCGATTATAATATTGAAAAATTAACAGCTTTATACCTCTCAAACTAAAAAATATTACAACAAAAAGTTTTGAATGAAATTTATGGAAAGTTTCTTGGTTAATACCATTTTTAATGTCAATAAACTATTAACTAAATATTTAGCAATAACCATATTGAAACCAGTTTGGAGAGCTATAAATAAAAGCCCATGCATTATACTGAAAAAAAGGTTTAAATCAAAGTTATAACAAATGTTATTGCCTACCAAAATGATCTCTATTTGTGTCGTACCCTGCAGGTTTCACGAGATATTTGATTAAATGTTTTTCTCGACAACTTAGGATTATATTCAGGGTACACCCCTGAAAATATTATTGGGGCATAGCCAACAAGATATTTATACATTCAGAAGGTGGTTAAGGACTTCTGAAACAAACTGTATAGGCACACGCTTAAAAAAATTTATTCTATTCCAATTGAAAATTGTTTTTTTAATTATTAAAAATCTCTAATTTATATTATATACAATTATATACTAGAATGATACCCACCCGCTTCGTTGGGTTTAAAAGTAAAGATCAAAATTACTCTCGACTATCCCTTTTCTCTAACACACGAAATAATGGTAAGGATTGTTTTACACAGGTAAAATATATGTATGGTTTTCTATTTTTTTAAATGTATAATAGTCGCAATTATTATTCATTGAGTATATGAGAAAAGATGGCCGTGAAATATTTTATATTGACTATTTTTACAGAAATCTGTAATTTATGGTAATGTCAAATGACTACTTTTACAGAAATCTGTAATTTATGGTTATGTCAAATTAAATTAATTTTTAAATTTTTTTTATTAATATATATCTCTATAAATTATATCTCATGTGTTATTCTGAGGTATAAGCTATATTGCTGTACAGTTAACCATTCGCTAGTTTTAACGTGAAAGCGTAACAGACAAACACACAAACATCCTTACTTTCGCATTTATAATATAATAGAGATGTTCACAGAGAATTATTAAATGTGTTTATTATTAAAAAAACCACTATGTTACCGATATTAACGAGTGAATGCATTATTATAAATTATTTTTATAATAAATTAAAATCAATACTCGCATAAAAAGCATTCAATTTAATGATAATCGTTTATTTTAAAAACATATATACATATAAAAATCATTTCAGTGTAAACAGGTGAGTTTTTACAATTTTAAATGATTCGAACCAAATATTGCGGAAATTAAAAAATAATAATAACACCTTAATATTTATTGAATTTTTTATTCTTGAGCTATTCGCACCGTGCATGAGTTTTATTTTAGACGTTTCTATGGTAACGATATACTACTTTATAAATATAATTTTATGGGTGGATATGTCTAGAGATTTTATGTATACATATATTGTTTACATTGAAAATTTAATACTATTTTTCTAACAAATTGTAATTATATTGAGTTTACCTCTTATTTTCTACCAACCATTCACACGAAAACAATTAAAAATTACTCATATTTTTAATGAGTAATGATTTATTACAAATTTTATAATATGGTAGCGCAGCGATCCCCTTCACCTCAACGCACCCAACGAATAATAGCATGGAGGCTAAAAAGGAAGTTTTTTTTAATTAAAAATGTTTTTATTAAAAAGTGGACGTCAGTGGTTCATCTTCAAAATCGATTTCTTCAATTAATTTTGAGATTTTCACTGTGTTGCTGCAAGTTTCCCCAGAACAAGGGAGGCACATATGAGGCCTCCTTTCCGACATCCACACATAACTCCACAGCTTTCTTTCCACAAGTGCTACAACCTCTTAAACTTGGATTTAACTTTACAATAACCCTTCCATGATATCTAAAAAATAAAAGTACGTCCTCTGAGAAACGCACCGTAAGCCCAAAAAAATGTAACTTTTTCATGGATTTCAGTTTCGGTATTTTGGTTAATCGGTTGTTAAATGTGAACGATTTTCACGTAAATATAAGGTTATGGAATGTGAACGATCTACCTGTATTTATGTTCTGTAGATAGGTGTAACGAATAAGTGAAATGAATCAATTACAGCTGTACTGATAATAGTAAAACGATATTATAATGGGATTTTTGCACCTGTTGATTAAAAAACATAAACAAATTATTCCTTTTTTATACCTGGTTTTACAGGAAAGGTACCCAGATTTACAAATATAACATATGTTATTATTAAACCTAGACTTATCATGAATCTATCCATTTATTGACCTGAATTTTGAAGACGATTGGATTCATACTATTCATACTGGAATACCTACTTTAAACGATATGTGTATTTTTTTATTAAAATTGCAAATTGATCGGATAATTTAAGAGCAGCCGGAAAAAATGTGGCAACACATTGTGATCTTTTCGTATGGAAGACACCTCTAAAATGCCAGAATAACTTGCAATTTTTTTTTTTCGGAGTAAAAGTCCCTACCAGGAAGTTTACAAAGATGTCAAAAAAGAAGTGAATTTTTCCGATCAAATATTTGATAATTTTGTATAATTAATAATAATTGAAGTATTTTTATTTTTTTAATAAAAATATTTATTTTTTATAATATTTATTTGACAATCAACATAAATTATTATTAATATTTCAAACCTTTCATGTTTAAAGTGAAATAAATTCAGTTTGTAAATTTTATTGCCTAATAAAATAAATAATAATTTATCAGAAAAATTTTAGTAATTTATGTGAAAAATTTTATCTTTCTGATTATTGTTTTCACTCCGAAAATAGAATTATAATTTTTATGACACGTATATATTTTATTGTGATATCTACAGTGGTTTTATACCCTTTAAAATATGTAATTTTGTATAAGGTCTATGGCCAGGGGAACATGTGAGAGTCATTTAAGACCGGCGGAAAATTTTACTGTTTCACATTAAAGCATGTAAGAAAACTTTAGGAAATTCGTTGAGATTTACTTACTTTGAAGACATGTCGTAAAATGTAAAGTGTTCAATAAGAGAATCCCAAATTAATTTTTATAACAAGAAGTAAATTTATTTGGTTTCCAGAAAATGAACTAGTGAAATTCCAAAGCTATCGAGGAAAATTACAGAGCTACAAACGTATGTTTTTCCATATTCAGTGACATGCGAACATTATTTATTAAAAGATCTATTAGGAAAGGTTTTAAAGTAAAAAAAGTGGTATGATCTCATGCTATCTATAATTTATTTACCACTAGAAAGAAATTTATTTGCAGACTGGTAGACGACAGTTGCTAGCCATTACGCACGGTTCTTACATTATCAAGGACGTAATAACATTATGAAATGAATACTGGATTTTATTATGGAGATAAAACAGTAAAAAATCTATTATAATAATTATGAACGGATTCGATTAAACATGAACAAATCGGAATACCGTACTTGATACTTATTTTTAATGATATTTAGCAGGCTATACCAGAAGAAGTATTGAGGAAACGAAATGAGAATCGCTATTGCCGACTCCCTCTGTTAATTTCTGATAATACTGAATTTAAAAAATATAATAATAATGAAAAATTTTAGGTAAAATATGCTAATCATCTTAGGGATTCACCTCGGAATCTAACGGAATAACATGAATTTTTGAAGCGACGTTTATTTTGATAATTTTTATGAGTTTTCTTAAACAATGACGTTTCATTAAATATTATTATTTATTTTAAGAATATAAATATATATAAATATAAATTCCATTGTTTTTGCAATTCAAAAATTGGGTTTATTTAACGATAAGACGAGTCGTTTCTGAGATATCTACCTTTTTTCTGAAATTTTAATCGATATCTCAGAAATTACTAGTCTTATCGGTAAATGTACCCGATTTTTGAATTTTGTGGGTCAATATTACCTAATAAACTGAGTTTTATCAAAATCCGAGAGAAAAATTTTTTTACGCTTTTTTCGATTTTTTTTAAGGGGTACCCCTTAATAAAATTGAAAAAAATCGAAAAAAAAATTACATTTCCGATTTTGATAAAAATCATTTTATAAAGTAATTTTGACCCACAAAATTCAAAAATCGGGTTCATTTAACGGTAAGACGAGTCGTTTCTGAGATATCTACCTTTTTTCTGAGATTTTAAGCGATATCTCAGAAATTACTAGTCTGATCGGTAAATGTACCCGATTTTTGATTTTTTTGGGTCAATATTACCTAATAAACTGAGTTTTATCAAAATCCGAGAGAAAAATTTTTTTACGATTTTTTCGATTTTTTTTAAGGGGTACCCCTCATTAAAATTGCAAAAAATCTAAAAAAAAATTACATTTCCGATTTTGATAAAAATCAGTTTATAAAGTAATTTTGACCCACAAAATTCAAAAATCGGGTTCATTAAACGATAAGGCGAGTCGTTTATGAGATATCTACCTTTTTTCTGAAATTTTTAGCGATATCTCAGAAATTACTCTGCTCTTAGAATCTCAGAAATTACTCCGCTCCCATCACTAACACAAACAAATCACTAGCAAAATACAACTTGCATTATCCACTTGACTTCATTTTTTATAACTTTGATTGATTTTAATATGAATTAGCTGATTTCAATAATTTCTTTTATCAATAATTTGAACAATTCTATGTGGTACGGAATTAAATAATTACCTTCTTGTTACATGATCACCTATCTTGAGGTCAATTCCCTTATCGATTATCAAATAGTGGATATCAGAAGAAATATATTTATTTAATATTCTTTTTTTTTTTTATAATTATTAAATAAAGACATAATGATAATACTATTTGTAATAATTTTCTAGTATATAAAATGATACCTTGTCTACCTCGACCAGTGATTAAAAAATCCACATTTCACTCAACAAGGATTCATCCCAATAAATTTCATTAATTTATATTTCCATCGAGTGGGGAGGAAATATGTTAAATTGGTGATTTGGTTAAAAAAACAAGTATATGTAAGTAATCGAAAATAAAGATTTTCCTTATCTTGTAAAATTAAGCTAATATTTAAAAACAAAATGACACCATAGCTCTTATTTTAAAATGTTTACTTTTTTATTTTTAAATTTCGAGCCTAGTAAGTTATCTGGATAGTACTTTTTGTTAAATAATCAATACATACTGAAAACTTCGTAAGTGGCCTCCTTTTGTCGAGTATACTTTTTTTGATAGTACTGCGTTTTCAAATAAGCAAATTAGGTAACGTCGTATTTAAGCTTCTAACATTTACGGAAAAAAACACTTATAAAACTAATAATAAGCATAACTACGCCACTAAGGGAGCATTTATGAATAGCGTCACATGATAAAGGGACTAAATCATTTTTGTCAAAAGTCTCTTGTCGTTTTATTTCTTTAGTATGTTTATGTTATGATAATTTATTCTAATTAGCTACTGAACAATCTAATACAATTTGCTATACATTTTCTTTTATCTTTTGTTTCAGTTAACGAAAATCCATACAAAATGGATCTCCGTTCCACATTTTTAATTTTATTTCTAGCATGTGCTTCAGTTTACTACTGCAATGCACAAATTCACTTAATAGAAGCGATGCGATCATTTCTACGAGACAGTCGGAATCAATTAATTAATGAACCTGCTGACACAAGAGATATTGATCCGGAATATGATTTTATTATCGTTGGTGCAGGTACAGCCGGCTGTGCTTTAGCTGCCCGATTGTCTGAATTAAAAGATAATACAGTATTATTAATTGAAGCCGGAGGACCTGAAGAATTTATGATGGACATACCAATGATGGCACCTAATTTACAAGGTTCTCCTGCTGATTGGGCATACATGTCAGAACCAGACGGTCGTTGTTGTACGGGCCAGCCAGGTGGTCGATGTTTTTATCCCCGTGGTAAAGTTATGGGTGGATCAAGTGTATTAAACTTCATGATCTATTCACGCGGACATAAAAAAGATTATGATCGTTGGGCCGAAGCTGGATGTAAAGGATGGAGCTATAAAGAAGTTTTACCATATTTTAAAAAATTGGAAAATTTTAAAATCGATGAATACTTTGACCCTGAAGAAAATGGCAAAGGAGGTCCAGTTCATGTTGAACTATCGCCCTACGAAACACCAATTGCCAAAGAAATTTCCAAAGGCTTTTTAAATTTGGGATATAAATATGGAAATGTGAATAAAGCTGATAACAAAGGATTTTCTCGAATGCCTGCAACATTAAAACACGGTACTCGTCACAGTTCAAGCCGAGCATATTTACATCCAATTGCAAATAAACGTCCAAATTTACATGTCAAGAAAAACAGTTTGGTTACCAAAATTTTAATAAACAAGAAAACCAAAACCGCTTATGGAGTCCAATTTTTGAATAATGGCATCACACGCCGAGTCCTTGCAAGAAAGGAAGTGATTGTAAGTGGAGGTGCAATGAACTCCCCTCAATTATTAATGTTATCTGGTATTGGACCAGCACATCATTTAAGATCACTAGGAATTCCAGTTATCCAAAACTCATCAGTCGGTTACAATCTTCAAGACCATATTGCTCTTGGTGGTTTGATATTTGTAACTGAAGGATCCTCAACAACTACACCATTGGATTTAATTCGAAATGATACAATCATCACCGAATATTTTAACCATCATACCGGACCTTTATCCGTACCAGGTGGTTGTGAAGTTATTGGATTAATAGATCCGGATAAGGATGGTATTCCAAAAGTTGAATTGTTAGTTGTATCACAACAAATCATGATGAATTTCTTCTTAAATACACCAATTGCAGCATTTTTGGAACCGTATTTAGCCACATCTATATGGCTTTGTTTACCCATGGTGTTGAAACCATACAGCAGAGGTCGTATAAAGTTGAAGTCCAAGAATCCACTTGACTATCCACTAATTGAACCTAATTATTTTGCTGATGAACGAGACTTAGCCACAATGGTACAGGCTGGTCGAAGAATGCTTGAAATTAACGATAGCCCAGTTATGAAAAGAATCAAATCACGTTTATTACGTTTACCGTTACCAGCTTGCGAACCATTCCCAATTAGATCCGATGAATATTTAGCATGTTTGTCACGCGAAATGACATTTAACATTTACCATCAAAGTGGAACTTGTAGAATGGGACCAGCAAGTGATCCAACCAGTGTTGTTGATCCAAGATTACGTGTTATTGGTGTGAAAAATTTACGTGTTATTGATGTAAGTATTATGCACGAAATACCTTCAGGACACACAAATGGACCAACTTATATGGTAGCAGAAAAAGGTGCTGATATGATTAAAGAAGATTGGGGATATCCAATACCACGAAATGGTAACTGGGCCTATAATCCTATCGACGAACATAAAACGTAAATTACATTCAGTTTTGGGCATTAATAAAATATAACACACTTCAAAATTTCTGTTTTTATTAATATAATCCGTTTGGAAACAACCAATTAAAAATTTTTATTTCTGAATCAAATCAAAATTATTTTTTACATCTTTTTAACCTTTTTTTTTCTTTAAGTTTGTTCTATCATTATTCTTGTACCTCTTAAGATCTTCAATTTTGATAAAACTCAGTATATAAGGTAATTTTGACCCAAAAATACAAAAATCGGGTGCATTTGATGACTGGTCGAATAGTTTTTGAGATACGGGCTCAAATCGATCCAAATATTGCGATATCTCAGAAACTCTGCATTGTAACTTATTATATATGAAATAATTTTTAAAATTGGGTAAGCAGTTAATTCAAAAATGACAATTTTTCATTCAAACTATCATCCCCTTTTCACTACCAAAATTACAGAGTTTCATACAAACTTTCATCCCCAATTTGACCCTCTTAAAGAATGAAGTTTTATGAAAAATGTAAAATTTGTCTCAAACCATGAGCTCATATATCAAGTTTTGTATTTCTTACTTCAAAAATGGCATAGTTTCATATAAACTTTCACCATCTTGAAGAAGGAATTTTTTGAAGATAGTAATACAGAAAACTTTAGTCTTTTGTGGTGAACCAAGCTCATCTTTACATTTGTAACTTCAAAATTGACCAAGTTTCATTCAAAAGGCATGATTGGAATGATAAATGATTTGAAATTGAATGAATTGTGTGTGAGTTTTGTCTCGTAGCCTCGATGAAACACTAAATTAACGCACATTACGTATTTTAATGTGTACAAATTGAAAGAAACGAAATAATACTTCAAGAAAACTGGTTTTTATTATTTGAAAACATTCACAAAATATCTTGTTTGGCAAGTATCCCAAAATATCGACTGTTATCTGTTATAGTTAAATCGACTGTTATCTGTTATAGTTACTAGGTATAGGAAACTACACAAAATATATAAACCAGGATTATAAAGATATTTCACAGATATTTGGTATCTATCTCTGCTCTACATAAATAAAAACAAATAGGAACTAATATTAACAATTGAAAACAAACAATTGACTGAGTTAATTGTTGAAATACCATGCATAGTCAGTGTTGATTCCTTTATCACATTACACATACAAACATGTGACACATACATAACTGATAATCAAGTATAGTACATATTTTAAAATTTCCGCCTAGTTGGCGCACTCACGGGTAAACAGTGATGTTTACGAAAAAATGTTTCAAACAAAATTTGTTTAATTTTTGATAAGGAACATTTTTTACATTTAAACTTTTGTTCTATCTCTAACGGTTTACAAGATGGGTCCTACGGACCCAGGACCTAATTGACCTATGATGCTCATTTACGAACTTGACTTCACTTTTTACGTCCTGAGTACGCTGTAAAAATTTCAGGTCGATATCTTTTTTCGTTTTTGAGTTATCGTGTCCACAGACGGACGGACGGACGGACAACCGGAAATGGATTAATTAGGTGATTTTATGAACACCTATGACAAAATTTTTTTCCTAGCATCAATATTTTTAAGCGTTACAAACTTGGGACTAAACTTAATATACTATGTATATTTCATATATACATGGTATAAAAACGATCACCATGCAGAAATGTGAATAATAAATGTTTGAGAAACAACAAAAATAATGTTTAAATCATGTCAAAACTAACCTCAAATCTATTTTATTTGTTAATAGAAATGTTCAATTTTGCTAAAATATTTTCTTTGCAATTATTACTATTTGTATTTGTATTAGCAATTTTGAATATCCTATGTAAACTGAATCAATTTTAATATTCACAGAACTATCGACGTAGGTTAATTTTCTTGATGGTCTGATTCTGTTATACATGAATTATTTTGTAGAGCCGTACTAAGCTGGGAGATAATAACAAAAATTTCAAATCATTTGTTACAAGTAGGGGAATCCATAAAATGTATTATACTTTCAAGCAAACACTCCTGCCATATAAATCTTTACTGTTTAAAAGTCGAAATGATACGGCGTTGCTCTCTGTTAAATACGTGTACTTACCTTCATTAACATAGTGATCTAGCTAGCAATTATTCGCCAAGCTCAATTTTTCCTGTGCCCTTTTTATAGCTTTAATTATTGTGGATTCGTTGATAATAGCGCGAATTTTAGTCTTACTCGTCACATTTTCGTCAGAGCCCACACTCAATTCATTCAATTTCAAATCATTCATCATTCCAGTCATGCTCATTACGCCCTCTCTCAGGCATACTTTTTGTATCGTTTTCTGCCTTTGATCTATACTGCTTTAAAGATCTTTGAAACCTCTAACACTTGTAGTATAACAACCATAGTCGAAACTACTCACAGCAGAGTTTGGTGTTGATCTTGATAATTCTTTATAAAAACTTAAAACATATAACAACTCTTTATAAAAAGCGAATAAAAATTTACATTTCCGTTTGTGAAACCCCCAAACCCCCCGAATTTCGTTGTCATACAACAGAATAGGCATCAATGTTGTTAAAACATTTAAACTTAATAGTCTCTTCAAATCGATTCAACTATACCTTAGTTATAGACATTTATATTCAAACAGCATTGGGAGAAGGTACATGGTTTTCTAATCTTTGCACTCAAATTATTGTTATTTGCAGGGATATATTTGTCTAAATTTAAGTGAACTATAACTAAATTCACTTTAAATTACGTTTCTATAATAAAGGCTCTTATTATTTATTGTATGTAGTCCAATCAATAAAGATGTAGGTACCGAGACATAGCAGTAGCGGGTGTGTATCAAGCTAGTTTAATTCTAAATGGTCTCGAAATATTACTATTTCAATTCGAACTGATAATGAAACTTTAAACATGAATCCTCATCGCTGAAAAAAAATTACCAATCATACAACCTTCGGCTGATATGATTCTGAATAGATACATCCAGCGATAGTTTCTTGCTTCGACTCTCAATTTTGTTGTTTCGTTCAAACATCGTCACAGTCAAAGTTCAAGTTACTCATCAATCTTTATTTCTTATTTTTGTAAAGAAATACCATCAAATTATGCCTCGGCCATTTTTTTCCGACTAGTGTAGTTTCGAATGAATTCATTCCGATAAATTACCTTTGAGCATATCGACAGCACCAAAGCTTTAAAACATACATGCAAATTTATCTTTTTCTTTAGCCAAAACAAGTAGTTAAGTGTTTGTTTTACGTGAACAAATGTAAGACGCCATAAATTTCTCTTACCACCGATCGATGTCGTTTTCCTTAAGAATTAGACTCACTTCTTTAAGTTTTGTCTTAGCCCAAGCTGCCCTAAGTTGTTTAGAATCACATATGTCAGCAAACATGTCGTCTAATTCATGTGAAAAGTAAAAAGCTTTATGTGAATAATGAATCCAATTAAGATATTTTGTACAAAATAAACAATAAAGATATGAAGGATGACCTATCGGAAAATCGACTTTTGGTTTCATCAATCAATTTTTCAATTATAGAAAAAGTTCCACATAATTTTCTCACAATGAAAATTAAACTAAAACAACACATTTATTTTATGGTTATAGAAGAACGGTAATAAACCTTCTGACTCTTTCTTCTCTTTTTAAGGTATAAGGTATATGGGATATACTAAACCACAATGATAATCATCGCTATCATGCCACAAATGTTGTATAACAACATCCTATCTTGACTGTTCGCTGGATTATACGGGATGAGTTTTAGGAAAATGTTCGTATAGTAGTTATTACAAGTACTTAAATATACCGAAGCTAGATGATACCTGAATATATAAATACAGTATGTATAAAAATATTATTGTAGACTCGGAAACGCAAAATATCAAAGTATTTGTTACACTATGGTGATGAGTTCATATGTTGAATTACGTAATTGCTGAAAATTAATTGTCACAGCGCTGTTCGTTGATAATTGTATTTTTTTTAACCAATAATTTCCCATATCTCATTCGCATAAATCATCCATACAGCTACGTAGATGACATACTTGCGACTTTATGGTGGCTATTTGGAAACGATGGAAAGTATTTTTGTGAAAGATAGAAGGAAAATGATCTGGCATCTGGCACTCTTAGTCATTTTTCAAAATAATTTTTAAGAAATAACCGCTATGTGTGTCTGTCTGGCTGTCTGTGGAATCGTAGCTAAACGAATAAACCGTTTTCAGTACTAAAAGAACTTTATCCTCACCTTTTTTCACGGAATGAAATATTCGAAATATCTCTAAAGCTCAAAACATCATATTAATATGTGTATAATATTTTTGTGTAAGGCGTATAAGCCAACAGTATCATCTTTACAAGTACAAGGCACTTCATTGTGTAGGTACAATGTGATATAATATTGACCTTATACTTTGATCTTATAATACCCTTCGGTCATTTGGATACATTTTCGTTTTTACTTTTATTACGTATTCTTTGAAATATATTAATATATCATATGGTAACTTTATAACATGATTATAGAAATATTAATGTACAAAATCTTCCCCTAAAGGACCGAAAAAAAATTTGATTTACAACATAAACCGCGAGAAAGATAAAATTAAAATACCGATAATAATTGAAATCCAGAATTTCTACTTTAATTTTGATTCTGATTGAACTTTGATAAATAGAACGAGAGTTGTCTTGGTACACCCAGTAGGAACTATGTTCCTTTCGTACCTTGTACAAAAGTGTAGCGCTTACTTCTTCATTTACAACACATTTTTCTGAAAATTTATAATATTAATTTTAGAAGTTAAATACTTGTTTTATTCTTTAAAGTTAGTAGTGAACTCAGTATGTGCGTACATTATGTCTACACTTGGTCTGATCAAAATACTTAGTATCACATAACACGAAAGTTCCTTGTACTTTAAATTATCTCCACCATATTTAACTTCTGATAAATCATTTACACAACTCATATTTTTAAGTGAAAAAGCATACAGATATCGACAAAAATACAAATTGACAAATTATAAAAACATTTTTGCGTATTCTCAAAATTCATGGCAAGCTGAGTAGATTGAAAAAGTTTTAGTTTCCTAGGTAAATTAGATGAAAATAGTCGGTTTTGGTTGTCGATTCTTTTGTTGCACTTTTTTTGATTTTACCTCCCCACCAGCAAACAAATCAGAACTTGCGATGAGGAACATAATTACAAAATAAGGATAGCTTTGAAGGTTTCCACATTCATAAAAAATCGCAAGTCGCTTTCCAATTTTCAAAGTCTTCCGCGGAATGCATTTTCTTACTTTCGATTGATAGTAAATTACTGGTTTCTTTAAACTTAGACTGACTTAATCTTTCCAATAATGGGCCTCGACTGTTAAAGTCCCTATTTACATTACTGGACTTTTTTTTTCAGATTTTATTTAACGCAGTCAGGTTTTTGATTTTTTTAATTATTTATTTTATTTATAAAAAAATAATAATAAAGTGACTAGATCATCCTCTATTCTAGTTAGAAGCATTGCCAAGGTAAATAGAATGGGTTATAGATATCGTTTTCTTCTCTGCCGTAGTATGGTTTTGTGCAATGATGATGTTATTGTGATACTCTTTATATGGGATACCATTATTTTATGGGAACTATTAATGGATAAAAAAAGGTTCGTTCGTTACAATAAACGATTTTTATATTTAAACACACAATATCATGTTACTTAATTTAAAAAGTTTATCCGAATGAATATTAATGTCTCAAATATACAAGAGTTTATTTTATTTTTCAATAGAATATTATTTTTTATAATTGTGTTGAATGTTCGACGCGTCATTCTTAAATATATCTCCAAATCTATAAAAATTAACAGAAGTTACATATAAATGTTATGGGAAAAGTTGATTATTAGTCAGAGTTGTTTCTTTGTAGGCAAAGTAAACTGTTACGAAAGATCATAGCTAAAGAGCTGAGTGGCTTTTTTGAGTACATATTTGAGGCACATTGAAAATATTCAAGTTGATAACTTGCGAATGTGTGGATGGTGAAATCGTCAACCTGGCTGGGAGCAGCCAAAAGTATGCAAAAAATGTTCTTGAGGCACTTTAAAACCTACACCATTTTAAAGTCTAATATTCAATCGTACGAAATATTATTGCCTGGCATGATTTGGTAGGGGCTAAAATAGCCTGGCAGATGATTTAATTGCACCAAATCCACCAAATCATGCCAGGTGATGATAACTCGTCTAATTGATTATAAGACTTTAAAATGATGTAAGTTTCAAAGTGCCTCAAGAACATTTTTTGCATAGTCGATTTCACCATTCACACATTCGCAAGCTATCAACTTTAATATTTTCAATGTGCCTCAAATATGTACTCAAAAAAGTCACTCAGCTCTTAGACTATCACACTGTAAGCACACTTTTACTAAGATCTTACAAGTTTAACGTGGCACTCATGATGTCCGTACAATCTGAACTTCGTATAAAGAGGTCAAAATGGGTTAAATTGAGTGCCATTAATTTTTCAACAGTTTTTTTGTCTGATTTTATATAAAATGTTTATATTCATTTCGTCCACGTTCGTAGAAAATTTTTATAACTGATTTTAATGGGTGATATTTTGTTTATTTTATCGATATTTGCTACTCATCTTTTTTAAGTGTTTCATAATTGAATTCGTTTAGTATTGGCTTGCAAGAGAGACACAGATGGTAGATTTTTAAATAAATTTAATTGCAAAAAAATAGTTGTTCTGATCCCAAAATCAAAGAAGCTCAAAATTAATCACCTAATTGAAAAATAGTTTTATTTTTAATGTAAAACTGTGACAATTTATGAGATGGAGCTATTCACGAAAGGAGAATGTGGACTTGTGGAGTCCAAACGTGTTTGTAAGCACGCATACAAGGATATTTTTTGAATCTGATATTATAACGCGATAAAAAAAGGTTACCGTGATAATGGATAAATTTTATCCCTTATCACACCATTCAAATAGGTATGCCGGACCTTTCCGATTAAAAATCTTTGGTAGACCGGTTTTTTTTTAATCAATATAATATTTCGCACAAAATTTATGAAGATTGATTAAAATCCACGATGACGGTAAAAAAAATTATGGACATTTAATAATATATAATTTATTTAAAATATTTTCGGCCAATTAAATCCACGCCAACCCAGCTCATCTTATTCGTCTAAGAATTAACTTTTAATTATTATTGAAAGTTTTACAAAGATTAATCAAAGAGCTTTCAAAATTGGTGGCTCCTGGACTATATGAACGTCAGCCGAGCACTATGCTTAAATACTGGACAAAGAAATAAAATTCTTGAGAATTAGATAAAGCTCTTAGATTTGACCTAATTTTCCATGCAGTCGTATGAGGCTAGCCTTTCCATATGTTTTAGTCAAATATATCGTCGCCATATTATTATTGGCAGTTTACATGTAATTTTACCTACTTAAATAATTCTATAAAATATGTAAATTTGTTTTTATTTATTATGTACATTTGTTATCCTAAATATTCCCCTTTTATCCTATAAATATTCCATATTCAGTTTATCCAATAAACCATATATACCTATCTTTAAATTAGTATGTAGAATTCACTTAGAAGAGAGATATTATGGTTATTATAAGGACCTTATATGAAGGTTAGATGTTTATCTTCTACAAAGGTATACATTTATTATAAGAGGTTTTTCCTTGTTGTTGGTTATTTCGTAGTGTGTCGGTTTGATAATAAGAGGCTTCCGGACTTATGTATGTTATGCATATTATAAACATAGTATTATTATAGGTATAATATACAAGCATTTATGGCTTCAGTCTTTAATATTAACACCCGATGAAGTGGGCTATTATTGTTCGTTTTATATACATAATATATATAGATATTTTAAAGTAATATTAAAAACTTTATTTGGAGTTATTTATGGTAAGTGTGTGTGAAGTTGTCAAGGCGGTTACTTTGTGGTTAAATATACAGAACCAAAGCATTAAAAGGAAAATTTCACACAAAATTTTATCATAATTTCAAATTGCTCTATCTCTGCGAAAAATCATTGGTTTTTAAACTTCAAACCAAAAAGAAAGAGGTTCTCAATTCGATTGAATTTTTTTTTATGTTTGTTACCTCAGAACGTTTCACAGGGTGAACCGATTTTGATGATTCTTTATCTATTTGAAAGCTCGTGCTTCTCGTGTGGTATCAGTTCTGACAATGCTTGCTTTCATTTTGCACTGCACCCCCCTCAGCAGAAGAAAAACTAAATAAATGAGGCTGAACAATCGAAATAACAGTTCTCTGAGAACTGGAGATGCCAAGGTTGAATAAATAGAAGTTTTGCTATCTAGGCATCATGATACCCAGAGAAGACTGGACAGACCAGGATATCACAAACTCAATCCTATGAGTTTGAGATATTATAGCATTTGAGATGCTAAGAGCAGCGTGGAGATTCAGAGATAAGAAGGAAGACTAAGATATTAACTTAATTCTTTAGTCGTTTTATGGTTGGGAGTCTTTGAAACTATGACTAACGAAGTCAATAACACGTAAACAACAGACATCTTTCAAAAATTTTCTTAGATGCTTTCTGAGAATATGGTGGCTTAATGCCATTTTTAATAACGATTTTTGATGAAAAACTGTCGATGTTGAAAATCAAACTTGTTCCAAGCCAGAAAAAAGCTTTTTTTAAAGTTTGCTAACTTTACATATTTCAAATATCTAATTTTTATTATAAAAATAAACTGTTTAAGACTTATTTATAAAGTTATTATGGTGTCATACTGTGTTTCTCCCTCATCCCCTTTCTAATTTCCGTCTTTTTTTGCTGAATTTGTTAAAATGAAAAAATAAAACTTATTATATCAATTTACGTTGAAAACAATGGTCGGGGAAGAATTGGAAAGGAGATTGGGAGGGGGAGCTGAAGTGGTTAAACTATTAGATATCTATGGGGTGTAAGTTTTTATAATAAAATAAAATGACATTTTTGTTAAGGAGTTTTATGTTTTTGAAGAGACAATTGAAAGCTTATTGACAAATGTGTTTTGTCGGATTAAGGAAAAAACGATTAAAAAGACCGGGTGTGGATATTACCGGGTGTAAATTCTACATAACCTCTGTTTAAATTTAAAAAAACACTAAATAGAAACGGAATTCATTAGTAGATAAAATTATTAACCAGACTTGATTGATATCTGACCGCTTCACTGAGCTTAAAAGTAAAAACTACCGCTTTATAGCCTCCATCCTTTCTTGATATACACAGTTTTCAATTTTGTTAAATGTAAAATAGTCATAATTCATTGAGTATATCAGAAAAGATGGCCATGATTTATTTGACATTTACTATTTTAAATTTTTACAGAATTCTTTAATTTATGGTTCAAAATGATGAGCATAGATCTGTTCCATCTATAATCATCATTTTGTACTGTACCCAAGTTACCCAAATCCATGTTTTATGCAGTGTCATCTGTGCCAGTTTGATCAATTTCTTAGGTAAATTTAGTTTTGTCATGGCTTCTATCACCTTCTCTCTTATAATCATGTCGTATGCTTGTTTAAAATCAATAAAAAGCACATGGACACATGAAAAACACGCCATGAAACATTAATCTTACGTATTTAATAACGCATTTTATCTTTTTAAATATTTATAAATTTCTTTTACATCGAACATAATAAATATTAATATTCTTTAGATTTAGGCATGAAAAAGCCATTATAATGATATAATGAATAATAAAGTAATTTTGTTAATAATTTTCAGTATTTTTTTTTGTTTTTTGTTTTTTTTTTTTTTTTTATATTTATATATTTTCTTTATATATTTTTTAAACAAGATAATTAGTTAAATTTTTCACTTGTGAGAAAATAATAATAAAAAAAAAAGGAAATTATTAAATAGAATGAAGATAAAATGAATGTGAGTAAATTAAACAATTTTTTTTTTAATTTGGCATTTTAATAAATTAACATTAATTTTATTTTTATCAAATTAGTCAATTGTGTTTTTAGTGTCATTTTTCTCATTAATTTTTATTTTTTCATTTTTGTGTTATAAATAACTAATTATGCAGAAACTGTATAACGGCGTTTTCATAATCCAGGTGAAAATAATAGCCAGATAATAGACCGTGGGACAGGAAGGGTTTTTTTGTAAAATGATTAATACATTCTTGAAATCTTTTTCGAAAGTGCTGCGTTCTTGTAGAAGAAAGTCGTAGAGAGTTAGGTAGACTCGCTGTTTTTTAGACTAGAAGATTAGAGTTTTCAGATAGTGATTAGAGTAGTACCTATAGTAGTACCTACATTTCCATCTTCCCATCTAAATAGGAACGCCTATAATGTTGCATGCATTCGGTAGCCACACTTGTGCCCAATTAGGAATTTCGATTAGACTTGAATGAAGCATTCCTAATTCCTGGTTTGATCAAAAATTGTATTTCTAAACGCTCAACGAACAATCATCGTATATCTTTATTAAGCCAGGGGTATCATTGAGATATCAACATTTTTCGATTTATTTCATTTATATTCCTGTAATATTTTCATAAAACGTCATTTATATATTTATTAAAAAATAATTTAAATTAAACAGATTAATTACCAATATCCAATCATTAATTAATGGCGTTATTCATTTGTAGAATAAAGTACCTATATATGGTTTGAATTATCTATGTCGCAGGCGTTTCAAGTACTTGGTTTATAGCTAAAAGTCTAATCATATTTCAAGTCGAATCGACCACCAAATTATATTCAATGCTTTACTTATAAAGAATACGGCGTGTTTGCTTCATCTTTCCAGTATCGCTGCTAGCTAGGACCCGGCGATTGAGATAGGTTTAAAAATTTTAGAATAAAAAAAATGTAAAAAAAATCAACATTCCTAGAATCGTTACCATAAAGCTGCCTTTTTCTTAAAATGTGTGTTAAGTGTTTTACGTAAAAATTCCTAAGACACTCAGGCAAAAGTTATTCATTTTTTAATATATACCATTTCCTATAAATATTCCTAGTTTTGCAAAGAATTTCTTTTATCTTAGAAAGCTTTAAAGTTGAGATCATTTTAGTGCTTAAGGTAGTACCAGCATGAAATCACTTTTCGACAGATTTGGCCGAATTTTTTTTCTCGGGTTTATAATAGCTTTATTTATGAATTCCTAAAATTTCATAATTTTTGACCGTTTAGATCGCGAGATATTTAAAGACAAAGTTCGCGATTTTGAGGGTCATGTCCCATTTAAAGCATGTAAAATGTCCGGTCTCTCCAACTATTTTTTATGATATTATTATATATTGAAGAAAAAGTAGAAAAAAATGTTTATACAATACAATTCTAAAAAAAAAATTTAGAAATTAATTTTCACTTTCGAGATATTAATTTTGACGTAAATTGATCGAAATTTGGACGTTGGCATAATTATTTCCCATTTTAAACGGTCAAAATTTCTGAAACTTTGGGAATTAATAGTAAGCATTATTAAATTCTTAAATTTAATTTTTCGTTAAATTCTGTCGAAAAAAAAATTGTACCATTGCTTTAACATAGAAACTGCAAATACCATGCTGGAACATCGTTAAGTCTACTTTACTTCAAAAAACTATTATTTTAGATCTTAATAACTGCTGCTTCGTTTGAATACCAAATTTGATAAAACTGAAAAAATCATTTTAGCATTTACAAGTAAAATTCGAGTTATAAAGATTCATCTTCAACACCGGTTTTTTAAAAACCAATACAATTTATCCAAATGACTAGTCTCATAGGTCATATACAAATTATTCTGAAAGGGTGCGATATAAATAATGAATGTTAAAACCACACAATACACATATTATTATCGAATTAATTTTGTCCAAGAGGGCATTACATATGTAGCTAAATTTACTCATACCAGACCTAAAAAATAAAAACTATATTGGTTATTGCATATACAATTAACAATGTTAATTACAAAAATTGACATGGCCAAATGAATGAGATAATAATTATTATGTCACGATGAAACAAAATGATGTTTTAGTAGATGAATGAATTATGTTAGTACAGAAGATACAAGTGAAACTCGCTCGGCAAGCGACATCTCAAAAACTATTCACCTAATTATTAAATGATCCTTATTTTTATATTTTTGGAACTAAACGTACACAAAGTTTTAATCGACTTCAAACACACGAGGTTCTCAATTTGACTGTATTCTTTTTGTTAATGTTTGTTACCTTAGAACTTTCGACTGGGTGAACCAATGGTTGATGATTCTTTTTGTAGTTGAAAGCTTGTACTTATTGTGTGGTACCATTTCAATTTGGTCCGGTTCCGACAAATGTGCGCAACAAATGGACGAATAACTCAATATCAAACCAACCCATTTCGATGATTCTTTTTTTTTAGTGACAATTTAGTTAGTGTATTTCTGATGCACTAAAAATCAAAAAATTAAAAAACTAATTATTAAATGAATATTTTTTAATAAATCGTCAAAAACGAAATAACAACATAATCCTACAGGCAATATTTAAAATAACATCAAATCGTTAAATGAATCTGATTTTAATGTTTTTGGATAAAAATATTATAAAAAGTACACCATTGGAGCAATTTTTATCCTTGTTTTCGAGGAAAACGATTTCTAAATCGTTTTCCATTAACGATTAGACGAGTATTGGACCATTATCGATACCTCTGAAATGATTCGTTTTTTTCTGATTATTTATGGTTATCAGGACCAAAAAAATGTAAAAATCTAATTAATTTCATGATTAGACAACTAATTTTTTGGGAAATCATCAGGATCGCTCCGATATCTTAGCAAATAATCGCCCAGTCGTTGAATGATTCTAACTTTTGTATTTTTGAGCCAAAAGTTAAACTGTATATACCAAGTTAACCTAGATGCCAAAAAGTCTCGAAAATTATCAAAATTTGGGTATGTTGCGCAATAATAAAGCCTTGCATATATTATTAAATGTTAGAATTCATTTCCTAGCTGTCAAAGTTTAAAAAAAATTTCAATTATGATTTGCCAAATTAATTATTGTGTGATGTATTATTAAACTCATCTAATTATGATAAAGTACAATTAATCGTTTTAAAAGCGTGCATTAATTTATTTCATTACATTGAAGAAAAAATGTGACGTCAACACCACACATCCTCTATATGTAGATGACGTAACATATACAAATAATAAATAAATTTGATGATGTAGAATAATAAACAGATATTTGATGAGTTGTAAAAATTGCACTGGCTAGATTCGACTGCCAGGTTTGCCAAATTTAGAGCCGATCCACCCAATCACTCAATCAGTCAAAATAAATCAGTCAGGAGGCGGACTAGCGCAGTGGAGCGTCTTTTTAACCGTCCACTTTGGGGAAGAAAGGAGAAAAGAGCATGCCTGAGTACAATACTATCCACTGAAAAAATTTGAACAGTCACTATAGATAAGTATACGCCTCACTGCGGCACTAAGTGCTAGCCTCCTGACTCTAGTTGATCTGTGATTGGATTCCTAGTGTTTTAATATAGGAAACAAGTCCAGTAGATTACATAGCGATATCAGACCCGCTTATATCTTCCCAATGATGGATCCCGACTCTTAAGGTCACTATGTAAGCTACTGGACTTGTTTCGTTCTTTCAGGATTTATTTAGCACAGTCAGGTTTTTTATTTTTTAAATATTTATTTTTTGATAAAATTTTGAAGAAACTTCAAACACTGTGTTCAACATTATCTCCATGATTAGTATGAATATAAAGGTTAAAATACTTCAATAGATTAATTAAAATGGTATCCAAAATATACAAAATAAACCAAAAAGGGCCTACCTACAAATATTATAGGCCTACCTACATACAAACATTATACAATAACAACGATGCTTTTGTAAATTGTCATTGTATAGACAACGTTAAATGCGGTGAGGTATTTTCGGTACTGTGGCTTTCCACTAAAACATTTTCAATAAACCAAACTGAACGTCATTGTATATTCAATACTCGGTAAAAAGCGATTAGCACTGTTAGCTTGTTAATAGTATAATGTACAAAGCTTGAAACTGTAATGAGGTTTGAAGTGTATTAATAATGTAATCAGATAAATAGACAGACATGTCGAATTATCATAATTTGCAATCAAACCATGAATTGAGGTATGAAGCTTCTATTAATATATTATGATGTCATCATAATTTTCCGTGTACCTACGTAATCAGTAATGAAAACGAAAGTGATTAACATATTATTCAATTACGGATCTCATTCACTTCAAAAAGCCTTTTGTCGCACTTGTGAAGTAGCTTATAAAAAGTCACTCTGTTAAGCAGGGAACGATAGTCTTATCATACTGCCTTAATGGTATCATTTTTTTCTACTTACCGTTGGTATACTGTATGTTCAGTCAAAAAGAATGAACTACTTAATTGAAAAGAATGAGATGTAGTGATCGATTTATTACACCCTGTATATATGGATATAAAGTTTTATTACATCCTGTATATATGGATATAAAGATATACTAATTTTAGTCCAAAGTTTGTAACGCTTAGAAACATTGCTTAGAAGCATTGAAAAGTTTTGGTATTGGTGTACAATATACATAAAATCACGTAAGCAGTTAGGGCTTCCAACTTTTATATAAACATTTGTCAACAGTCTCTTTCTCTGAAAAATCTTTATCATTTTTAGTAGTCAATAGTAGCCTGTACATTTAATACAGACTTTACATATGCCTCCCCGGATACCAGCGGAAATAAAGACAGTGTTTTGAATACTTTTTTTTATAGAACAGTAAAAACGAACGAAAAAAAGTATAATACTATTTTTAACAGTATGGTTGGGAACCCTATAAGTTGTCCATTTGTCCGTCTGCCCGCCTGTCATTACGATAACTCAAAACCGAAATGAGGTAGGACCCATCTTGTAAACTGTTAGAGATAGTAAGTTTAACTATAAAAAAATTAACTTATAAAAAATAAACAACTTTTGTTCGAAACATTTTTTCGTAAATATCATTGTTTTTCCGTGAGGGAGCAAATTAGGCCAAACTTTTTGTGCCTATTTTCACCAAAATATAAAAGATACGAGAGTTGAAAATTTCTATATAGCTTCAACTAGTGAGTCTTGTGAAACAACATGTTTTAAAAACTAAAAAAAAGAACTCTAGAAATTATCAAAACTAGAATAATGTATACACATTTGAAATAATTTTGAAAGTACTGTTGTTTTATTTAAATAAGCCTGATAATACTAACTAAATTAAACGAGTATGAATAATAATAAATACGCAATTACTCATAGACAAAAAAAATTGGTTCTAGAAGAAATTCTATAAACCTGCTTCCACAAATATTTTCAAATTGTTTTTAAACATAATTTCAAAACAAAACAACATATTGCTAAATATTTAAGCTATTTACTAGCGCAAAACATAAATTACTATGGAAATTTAAAATGTACCTTCATATGAAAACATCGAATCGTTAGCTATACCTGATTTCTTTGTTCGGGAGTATATTTCACGATATATATATAAATTATTATTATTAAACAGACAATTTTTGGTTGAAAACAATGTGCTAATCCATATTATGGGCATTTATGTGTATATACGATAAATTTATAACAAAAACTTTTGGAAAGTCATTAAAATCCATACATTATTAATGTTACAAAAGTTTTTCTCTCTTGTACAGCTGGTAATAATGTGCGACTAACAACACGCAGGGCGAAGTGGCATCACAAGGATGTAAAGATGACAAAAATTTGCACCAAGCACTTATCAAGAAATACTATGAACGAGAAATTCATTTAAAAGCATGGACGAAATGAACTTAAAAGAGTACCCTTTGCATTTCATCAGATTATCAAAAGATCATTTCTCCTCAACTAATTTTTTCTATTTTTCTTCGTTGTGGAAAATGATTTTAATTAATGCGTGAATTTAACAAATAACATAGTTTGACAATACAGTAGAGTCTCGATAATCGGGACTCAATAATAACCAGTTTATTATTTTATCTTACAAGTCCAATAAATAGATCTCTTAAATAAGATTAAAAGATATTCCCTTAATGTAATGGTTATGTTAAATAAATCTAAATTATTAATCTAGCACATTTTGTCTGTTAAGTTTGTTTACAATGTTCGTTAATTAAATCTAAATTTTAAATGTAGCTCGATTTATCTGTTTAGCCTGTTCACACTGCCAAAATAGTCTTCAGATTAACTGTCAGAACATCAGATTTAACTGTTTTTTCTTCAACCAGATGTTTTTACGCCAAGCCTTCAATCAGATTGTATCAAAAAATCCAATCAATGGCATGAAAAAGCAAAATTTCTGGCGTTAAAACGCTACTTGAAAGTCGCTAGTGTCTAGGTTAGGTTAGGTTAGGTTAGAGTGGCTGTCCTGGAGTGGGACACACTTAGACCATAGTTTCCGTTGTGATACCGATAAAGGGATAACCCACCCCCGGCCACTACTCCATTAATCATTTGGAGCTGTTTAAGAATAGTAGGAGAGCTTTGACGTCGACGGACTTGAAGGGCGGAAAGGTCGTCAAAGAGAGGCTGGCTTCAGTAAGTCCAGCTTCTCATGGCAAGAGCTGACCGTAACAGAGAAGATGAGCCATTGTCTCCTCTCCTCACCACTGTGACAGCTCCTACAGTAGTCGTGATATACTGCCAGACCCAGCCGTTCAGTATGCCTCCCGCCTAACCAGTGTCACTACTCTCACTAGTGTTTAACAATTTCAGAAAAAAATCTCATTAAAAAAAGTTAATTCGGTAATCAGTTACACAATACAATAATTTTTGATTCTCATTGTACCCCATCCTCTTCCATAATAAATTGTGTTTCGGTTTTGCTCTCTTATTATTTATTTAAATACATAGTATTTAAACTGACGTCATTGTCATTTTCGCATAATGATGACATCAGAACAATAGAATTCTCATATGTATATGTGAGAGTCATGTGTGTATTTAGTATACAGAATGTTCGATTTACATCTAGGCATACATAAATATCACCAGTATGATAGAGTACATACGTTAAGCAATGCATCTAAGTGAGAGGTATGTTATACATGTGTTGAAGCTTCGATATGCGTTGAGATAGTTGTAAGATACTTGGAGAGTGAGTTTCTTAGTTGAATCGATGAACTACAACAAATAAGCCACGATACAAGTCACTTTTACAATTTCATATAACACCTATATAATACCTCCTACTTAGATGTATTGCTTAACGCATGTACTCTGTCATACTCGTGATATTTATATGGCTAGATGTTAATCGAACATTCTGTATGTACACAAATGTATGTGTATTATAAACGTACCCTTTTCAATTTTAATTAATAATCATACTTTATATATGAAGCTACTAACTAACAACCACTAACATGCGGCGGAAAGGATTGAAAAGAAATATTTAATTTGAATTGTTTCAAATCGATCAAGCGTGTAAATAATGAAACATTTATCTTGTACAAAGTATACTTTTAATTTTTTTTAAAATGAAGTACGCGAATAAAGGAAATTAAAAAAAAAACCTTTGATAGATGTAGCAAGCTTTGAGCTTTGCCATCCGGACAGTTAGAAGTACGTTAAAATTGACTTGAGAGATTTTATTACATTGTTTCCTAGGTAGTAACAGTTGAAGCTAATAAAAATGTTAAAAAATCTCTACTATCAAGGTCGAGTCTTGTTGGAACCATGGAACTAACTTATGAATTATTGCTATATTTTTTCGCAACTAAAATATCTTTTTGAAAATTAGAAGCAGAGCGTATTATACAAACAATAGACTCTCAAAACTCCATAATAATCGGAAATGATCCAATTAAGGAAACTGCTCCGATTACAAGGATTGCATGAAAAAATGCATTATATAGTAAAGCATTGCAAGACCGTTAAGTATTTGAATGTATGCATTTAAGCAAAACTATTGAGACTATTGTGTTGTTAGAATCTTAACAATGAATCATATAAGATGTATATACAAACAATCAATATCATTTTTAGTGTTTGTACTTAGCGTTGTAGAAAGTGCGTATGGACAAAAAGTATTCCGATTACTGGATGTTTCAGATTATCAAATGTTCCTACATACAGGTTGCATGAAGATTACACAAATCATTATTTTGTCGAAGGTTCTGTTAAAAACAAAAAAGTTTTGAAGTGAAAACTTTTATTGACGCTTTAGATGCTACCTATGCAATATATTTATAATAAAAAATATTTGGTATCAATATGCTATGAATATAGCTATAGATTATGGAGGGTGGAGATAAGGAGCATCACCTCTGTGTAAAAAAAGTGCCACCGAAAAGCAGAAAATTGGTAGTACTGCTGTAGCAAAAGTGTTAAAAAAAGTAATAAGAGTAATAAGAGAAGAGACCTAAACAAGTTGTAAGAGAAAGATAGTGAATTTAACATCAAACGACTTTTGCTACACAAGCGTCATTTGAAGTTGTAGTTGTGGTTGGACACTTTTTACTTTGACCCCTGTTGATGCTACGAAAAAAATTTTGGTATAGGTGTTTATAAAATCACCTAATTAGTCCATTTCCGGTTATCCGTCCGTCCGTCCGTCTGTGGGCACGATTACTCAAAAACGAAAAAAGATATCAAGCTGAAATTTTTACAGCGTACTCAGGACATAAAACGTGAGGTTGAGTTCGTAAATGAGCAACATAGGTCAATTGGGTCTTGACTTATGGGTTCGTAGACCCATCTTGGAAACCGATAGAGATAGAACAAAAGTTTAAATGTAATGTTTAAATGTAAAGTTTAAATGTTTACCCGTGACGGCGCAAATTAGGCGTAAATAGTATAGTATGTATTATATAAATTGTATATGTATGTGCAATGTGATAGAGTAATCAACATAATTTATGCAGGTTATTTCAACAATTAACTCAGTCAATTGTTTGTTTTCACTTGTTTATAATAGTTTTTTATACACACGTTAACATTTTCAATTGACAAATTGAGAAAGTTTAATAATTCATACTGAAATTTATAAAAAATCACAGTTTTTCCAAAATTTTATAGTTTTTACTTTCGTCGACAGTCCTCATAACTCATATTACGAATATTAAACGAAACTAACGCAATTTTGCTACGGTATACTAACAATCTGTTAACAATTCATATAATGTATTATACACATACACATTCTCTATTTGTCATTTGTCCTGTTTGTCTATCTGTCTGTCCCATTTATGCGTATACAAACACACGTATGTTTGTTAACAATTTGAGCTCTATTAATAAATAACATGGTTTAATTCCTATTACATAAGTAACATTGCTAGTATACATAATTAAGAGTTATAAACCTTACCATTTGAATTGTACCTTTGTTAAAAAGTGTTGTTAATTTTGATTTGTTGACATGTGAAAATTTTTAGTAATGTTTATTAACTTTTATAAAATAAAAATATGATATTTCCAAGTATAATAGGGCTCGTGCACAGGAATGATACAAAGGGATACAATAAAAACCATAAACGGGTCACTATTTTTCAATAACTTCGATAATGTACAGAAAACACTTTTCCAAAACTCTGTGCACATTGACTTCGTTTCGCCGTTGTGCACGTTTCGCCGATTTTGAAGCATTATCGATCTAAAGTATGTTAATTCTCATTGTCACAGATAAATCTGCCAGGAACGTTAAGCATTCGGTAGACATTTAGAAAAGCATCTTCATTTCATATATCGAGTGCATGCTTCGAGTCAATTGTACTTTCCGGCAATGCGTTTTACGCACAAAGTTTAACTTTGTCGATCACATGACCACTATGTTCCTCATAGCATGTTATAATTTGTTTGCTGGTTGGAAGGTAAAACCAAAAAAAAGTGCAACAAATAAAAACGTCCCCAAAATCCAACATATAGGTTACGTAGGAATCTAAAACTTGTTTAATCGATCCAAAATTTGAAGAAAAAAGTACAAAATCACTCTATTGAATGCCAAAAGCGAAAGTTAATTGAACTGCTCTAATAATTTCAAAAGTTTGAAGATTTTTCATCCCCAAATGACGATTAGACACCTACTCGAAACAAGTATCTTTAAAAAATCCAATCTTATATTAATTTTGATTTCAATCAAATAAATCTCAGTTTCCGAATCATTTAATTAATGAAATACTACATGCAATTACGAGCTGTGAAAAAATAAGAACAAATATATATAAATTTTATGTTCTATGACGCCTATTTTTATGCAATGCATATATGTAATATGCAAGGTATACTAAGTTTAGTCCCAAGTTTGTAACGCTTAAAAGTATTGATGCAACGAACAAAATTTTGGTATATGTGTTCATAGAATCATCTAATTAGCCCATTTCCGGTTGTCTGTCCGTCTGTCCGTCTTTCTGCCAACACGATAACTCAAAAGCGAAAAGAGATATCAATCTGAAATTTTTAAACCGTGCTCAGGGCGTAAAAAGTGAGGTCGAAGACGTAAAAAGTGAGGTAGGGCCCATCTTGTAATAGCGTTAGAGATAGAACAAAACTTTAAGTGTAAAAAATATTACTTATAAAAAAATAACCAACTTTTTTTTGAAATATTTTTTCGTAAACATCACTGTTTACCCATGAGAGCGCAAATTAGGCGTAAATTGTATAGTATGTATTATATGGGAATATCAGTTATATATATGAGACATGTACGTATGTGTAATGTGACAGAGTAATCAACACTGTCTATACATGGTATTTCAACAATCAACTCAGTCAATTGTTTGTTTTCACTTGTTTTTTATTTAATTTTCCCTGCCAAACAATATCCACTCAACATAAATTAATAAATGTATTTTGCGTACAAATAATTAATTAAAATTTTTCCTGTTAAATTAATTAAAGGAAAACCAACCAACACAAGTTGAATGTTGTGATGAGTAGTGAAAATTTTCATTCACATTGAAAATGAAGTCAACAACATACCATAAATAAAATGGTTGTGTGTGTGTGTGTGTGCTTTTTCGTTTACGTTCTTTGTTTAATAAAAGATTTCAATTTAGATATTTAATTATTTTAAATAATTATTATTTTCTTAATAATTAAAATTAAAAGGAGCTAATTTGAAATAGCACGGTGTGGCATAAAAGTGTGCGATATAGAAAACACTCCAATACAAAAAAAAATCGAAATATTTTTCCAAATTATTATTTTATGTCCTAAATTATTATTTTATGCTCTAATATTCATAAAATATTTGTAAAACAGTGTGCAATACTTAGACATAGTATATTTATACAAAATACCAGCTCAATAAAATTCATCAAAAATTAATGTTTCAATACTTTCTTTTTGAAAACAAAAAAGTGGTAAGAACCTTTTTCGAGATATATAGAAAAGTATCAATATTTTTATACCATGTATATATAAAATATATCATAGTATATTAAGTTTAGTCTCAAGTTTGGAACACTTAAAAATACTGACACTACGAACAAAATTTTGGTATAAGTGTTCATAAAATCAACTAATCAGTCCATTTTTAGTTATCCGTCCGTCTGTCTGTCAACACGATAACTCAAAAACGAAAAGATATATCAAGCTGAAATTTAAACAGAAAAGGTCAGGACGACAATTTGGAAAATTTAAGATTCTTTTAACAGCCATTTCAAAATCACACTCTTCTCTTATCAAAATCGCCACATCCTGTTTATTTATATACTAGAGAGTTTTAACAAAGTTAGAGTAATTTAATTTTGATAAAATATTAATAATTTTCTTAAATTTAATAAGATTTTTAATAATTGATTTTCTCCAATATTATTTATTGTAATATGAAGTGGGGCCGAGATATTTAGTTTCTTTTGCAACACGGTTGTATCAAAAGGACAGGTAGGCTGTCCTTTTGATGAACCAATCTGTCATTTTGTACCAAATTTTTTCCACCTATATCTTCCATCGGAGAAGATATATGAGCTCCCAAAGTTTTTCCTAAAATATGAGTCTCATGGAGGCTGTTCAATGAAATTATAGATACGCAGTAGGCAAATAAGTCCATCTTTACCTGTCCGGAATGTCGAAAAGCTTCCTCTTTTTCTATTTCGAAAATTTATGGTTTATTGTTTTAACATTGGCTATTCTCAATTCTTTTATCAGGTGTGACCCACCCAAGATCCTATAAGGGAAAGAAGAAAAAAGCTTAAAGCATATAAAATACTTTTATATCTGTGAAAGGAGTCCCACAAGAATTTTTTTGCAATATTTATGATACATCTTTCATAATTCGATTTCAGTAATATTAATTTTATGATTATCAAGTTGAAATTCAATAATAACAAAAGATTTGTTGACTACAAAAGAATTTTTTCAAAAAAATTGGAAAATATTGTTAATTTTTGGTAATTTTTCGTATGCTTTTTCGTATTTGTAGTATCTAAGAACAGAAAACAATTTTTGTTGAAAATAATTTAAGTATGAAATTTAATCGAAATTAATACTATATAATATATAATTTATCAACAACAAAAATTCATCATTTTTCAAGCGAACAACGAAATAAAGAAAAGGGAAAATTGTATTCCTTGACATAATTTCTTTTTTGTTGTTGTTTTGTATTTTTTTTTTTAAGAAAGAAAATTATATTCTTATTTAAGAAAAACCCACAAACCACCCTTAAACAAGTATAATGAGATAGAAGACTAAGGCGCTACACATTGAGAGAAAAGTACGAATATTTTATAGTGAAATAATTACAAAATTTAGTTACACAATTTAACACTTAACTTTTTTTCATTTCTATTTCCTATTTATATTATCAATGCCAAAGTAAGTATGTTTGTTTGATTGTTTGTTTGTTACGCTTTCACGCTAAAACTAGCAAATGGTTTTTAATGAAACTATACAGCAATATAGCTCATACTTCAGAATAACATGTGAGATATAATTTATAAAGATATAGTAATAAAAAATAAAAAAAAATTTTAAAATTAAAAATTAATTTGACATTACCATAAATTACAGATTTCTGTAAAAATAGTCAATATTAAATATTTCACGGCCATCTTTTCTGATATACTCAATGGATAATTACGACCATTATACATTAAAAAAATAGAAAACCATACATTAATTTTACTTCTAAAACAATCCTTACCATTATTTCGAGTGTTATAGAAAGAGGAAAAGCGAGATCAATCTTTATCAATTTTTACTTTTAAACGCAGCGAAGCGGGTGGGTATCACTCTAGTATATTAATAATGCAAAATTAAAAATTGGTGTCTACAATGTTGATATTTTTGCAGTCTACCACTTTCGGAATTAAGGAGGTTCCATCGAATGAAACTCTTTTTTTATACTTTATGTAAACTTGTGCTATTTCAACTTATGTGCAAAAGTGGAAACGTTGGTGAAAAAATGGATCAGAAATTATATTTAAAGCGACTTAGTGGTGTACAATAGGCAATCTAAATTTTGGTATTTGAGAAATTGGCGTTTGAAAACGTACGGCCCCACAAATTTTTATTATATTCAGATATTAGATTAAAATTTTTCTCTTAAAAAACTTTATGCCTTTGAAAATCGTATATTATAGTTTTTATTGTATTTTTGTTATTTTTTTGGGAAAAGAGATTTACTATTTATCTAATATAAAAAAATTATTTTTATCATCGAATTGATATTATAACAGGAAATTAATGTTTGAATTATTAATGTAATATTCAATAATTAAGTACATGGCCTACCCATATACGAAACACTATAAAATGCTCAACCATGTTAAATAAAGTCATTTATGATGTCCAACAAAAAATACTTATAAAACTTTTAAAACCCTAATGTCACATTACACGAGTAGTTTTCATTTCCCAATGGATTTCCCAATATATATATGAAAACTTGTTGTCCTAAAACTTTTATGATAACATCGTATAGCTACCAACTAACTATACAGAGAATGTTCATGTCACACAAAAAGTTCAGTCCACATTCGAACAATATCATCGAACAATAAAAATAAATTTTTGTTTAAATAAAAAATTCACATTTAGTGGTGGTTTAATTATGAAATATTGCAAGTACTATGACCATACTACCACATAACGTGTACGATATAAAATGGGAAAGGAAATAATAGAAAAAAAGGGAAGAAAAAAATCCTCTTGAGTGAAATAATAATCTGGACACAAAAAAAAAAAGAAAAACGTAACAAAACAAATAAAATATATATTGTAGAAAGTTGGTAGCACTGAGAGTGGAGTACTAACGTATGTGTATGTGTTTTCTCAATGTTGCCAACATTGTAATTTTATATTATTTTTAATTCATTGCATGTCTATGAGTGAATTCATAATTAAAAGTGTTCAACTAGAAAATTTACTTCACTATACAAAAGGTTTTCCATTTGTGTTAGAATTGAATATTTTATACATATATAAATATAGTAAGTTTAAATTGAAATTATTTGATATCTCTATCGCCTTATTAGATCAGTTGGTTAACGCGTAACCAATTCCGTCCGCGTAGGGTAGCGGGTTCGGTTCTCGCCGTCGAACAAAATTAATTTAATTAATGGTTGTGATGTGCTGGTGTAGCGCATATTATATGCATGAAGGAGGTGCACTTAGTCTCTGAAATTGAGGAGCTGATAAATGAATTTTTTAGACAGATTATTCCACATAGAAACAGAGCCCAAGCTACTTATTATTCTTGTCAGGCTCAAAGCAATTATCTTAGAGAATCAATTTGCTCGCCCAATTTCATGCTAAACAAGTGAAAACAAGCAATTGCCTGAGTTAATTGTTGAAATACTATGTATAGAAAGTGTTGATTACTCTTTCACATTATACATACATACATGGCACACATATATAACTGATATTCCCATATAATACCCACATTTTATATTTAAACTTTTGCTCTTCCTCTAACAGTTTACAAGACCCAATTGACGTATGTTGCGAATTTACGAACTCGACCTCATTTTTAACGTCCGCAACACGTTTCACAAATTTCAGCTTGGTATCTCTTTTCGTTTTTGAGTTATCGTCAGACATCCGGAAATGGACGAATTAGGTGATTTTATGACCACCTATACCAAAATTTTGTTCATAGCATCAATATTTTTAAGCGTTACAAACTTGGGACTAAACTTAGTATACCTTGGTATATTTCATATACATGGCATAAAAAGGGCCATTAGATTTTCAATAATTTTGATTGAGATTATTTACTAAACACAGTGTAACATGTATTATTAGCAATTCAATTTAGAATTAAATATTTAGATTCAAACAACTCTACTTGGAACTTAATTTTTTTTTTGTTTCATTACTGCCAACACATATATTGCAACGTCATTCTGTATTTATTATGCTCGTTGTCTGTCATTCAAAGTAAATTCAATTTTGTAAAAGTATAGTAAGAAACTATACAAAGAATATTGCTGTAAAATTTTATAAACCATATTTTGAATAGTTGATTAGATAATAAATAATATATTATGCAGCAATGTGGAAATAAGAGGTAAAAAGGATTTGTGACGCGTTACTTGTGTAGACTTCATAATTATTATTACGGAGAGTATTTTTGTGTTGTGATCACAGTCCAAAAACACATATTAAGAAAAAAATTTAACCATAGCCTGTCATTTACTTTCCCTCGAATAATACGGATCATAAACGCCAAAAAATCAAGCGATTATGCTTTTCTTGCTTGATTGGACTCCTTTTAAAAGTAGACCCAATTTTTGAGTTTCGAATATCTCAAAAAAGAAATTGTTAACAAGAGGTCTGAGTGTCCGGAAAATTCTTTGCTGCGTTTTATCAAACCGGCGATAGCCTAAATATGACGTTATCATGTTGAAAACACAGCACTTTCGAAAAGAGTCGCAGAGAGAAAGTCTGGTAGACCCGCCAAAAGGAAGTCATCAAGTATGCATTGATCATTTAACAAAAAAATGCTGCCCCGTGAATTTTTAGAAAAATACACAAAATCAATGCACCTTTAATTGGCTCAATATAATATTCTCAAACGTTTCTGCGCTAATTTTTTTCGCTGTTTATAAAATTCCAGATTTCAGAAGCTTCCTATTTATGGTAATAATAATGACCCTTAATGGATAACTAATGCGCTATGACCATTTTTTATCAGCTCAACGATCATTTTTAAATTTGATCATAATAGGTACATAACATAATATATGTTTGTTACTTAGCTTGACTTCTTAACATAGAAAAAAAAGTATACTGTTTTAAAATTAAATTATACTGAGTGTAATACTTAGTAAGACTTGTTTATATTTTAACCCCAGAGTGCTTCTATGTTTCAATATATTGGATGATTTTATAAAAAGTTTCCTGCCTTGTATTTCCAAATCGGATTAAAAATCTAAAAAAGAAAAAAACAGGTATCGGATCATTTTTAGAGGAAATATAAATTTAGTGGTTAAACCGGAGTCAACTGTTTTTATGAAATACTACATATTTTTGATCTCTTTGTCACAAGGAAAATAGCTCTTCTTTGAGAAATTAGAAAAGTGTAAAATCAGTAACCGAAAAGTGGGATTTCAAGTCAAAACTTTAAAAACAAAATATACTTTTGGCCTTTTTAGAATAAGACGTACCCGTATATAAGAACTAGATAGTGCATTTTCATTCTCTCTAAAAATCAGCCCGTGAATATTTTTTCGTTTCATGATTGTTTATTCCGTTTTCGAAATAAAAGAGTGAACACTTTTTAATGAACCATTTTGTTTGACAGTATGACAAAAAAGATAATTTTTAATGGAATGATATAGGTCATAAATTAGTCAGAGTGCTACTGCTAGATATTAAAGATAAATTTCATCACAAAGTCTAAATAAGGTGTCTCCTTGTGACCGGATTCGGGTAATTTAGTTGTTCTTATTATAAAATCTTAAGTCCTTAACGGTTCGTTGGTCTTCAATACCTTCTCTAGTACCTTTTGCTCAAAATTGTATTTTGGCAAAGAACAATTTAGTGTGGAACAAATGGGACTCGATCAAAAGTTAGCTTTCTATGACTATCCAAAGTATAAGTTAATTCCACCTAGCACATTTCCTTAAAACCAAGTTTCGTGAGGTTTTTAAAAGTATTAAATGACAATGATTAATTTTTATCTTGGTTTAAGTATCTTAGGAGTAAAATTTAAATTAATCGTTGAGATCCTTTCAAAATCATAAAACTTTTTGCGATTTCTCGAAGTTATTTTTTTATAGCATGAATTTTGCTAAAAGAATTAATGTTGCGAAAAATTCAATGTAAAATTTCTTCCTCAGTTTTTGCGATTTTAAAATTTTAGTTAAACAAATTTTATCGTATCATTATTCGAAAAACTGTACCCCTGAGTCTCTGACAATATGAAATTTTCTTTATTTCTTTGAAAGGAATCTTAATATTCATTTTTCCACATGATTATTAGAACACCATAAACCACACATTTCGTACCCTAAGAATTCTAGCGTCAAGACTATGCGTTTACGATATTTATTACATTATATGAAAAAAGGACGACTAGAAGTTAATTAATTATATAATTAAGGGTTTTGTCTCATTTTAAAGTTGTATAGAAAGGCGGTTTAAGAGAGTCAATAATTTAATAATTTTATCGTCACGTATTTCTTTTTTTTTAAATCCTGTGGGAAATGAAATTTTTTCATACTATATTTTTCATACATAAGTTGCTAATATTTATGTACATTTATTATTACATTTCTTTCTTTTTCTTAGTTAAGTACATACAGTAGTCGACTGCGGTTAAAAATACTATATATCTTTCAGAATTTTTAACCATTTTAACCTTTGCTACTAAGTTTTCACAATATGAAAAAACGGAATATCCCCTTTTCAAAATGTTTTACGAAAATTTTTCCTAAATATTGGTGAGACAATTTTTTCGGAAATGATCTTATTAATCCAGCTAATAATATGTAATAATGACGTGAATAGACCCAAAAAGTTCCCATGAGAAATTTTTTCTGATAGACCTTCGGAATGGGCTTCGACTTACTCATAGCGCACTTAACTGTATTTTTAAAACCAAGCGTTTGCGTACACTTGTATGTACTTTTCTTCATAAAATTGTAAATTTTTTTACTTACTTACGAAACCCCTGTTTACTTTCAACAAGACTCCTAGTGACGAGGAGCAACCAAGTTTTCGAGTTCAATGATTGCTAGGCTGGCAATGTTGTGTTTACATTTGTAAGGATATAAGGATAGAGACAAAATCAGAAACAAAGATTCGTTCAAAAACACAAATTCGTCCAGCAAAGTTTATTGCTAAAAAGCTAAAGTGGATCTAGACAAGCCACATTTTACGATCAAAATCTGATCGATCAGCAAAGCGAATTATATTCTGGACACCAAGAATGAACAGTAGAAATTGTGAGAGACAACGTAAGAGATGGATGAGTTAACGGTGGAGATACATGGTCGAGAATTGCAACTGACAAACAATCGTGGAGAAACGCATTAGACGGCCTTATTGTGATTACATTCGCAAAATTTGTATAAGAGTCCGTCATTTTCGTTTTTTCCTACAATTATTCTTACATCTTTACTTTTTTTGTGAAAGAGATGTCGTTGCTCATTTATTGAGATCAAGGCTTATAATTATTATTAATACAGCTGAATACTTAAGTTATATATGGATGTAGATGGAGACTATATGACTTTTTTAACATCATATTTTTTTAATTATAGTAGACGTAATAATATATTTGATATTTAAAAGAGTAGAATGAAGTGGTGCTTGTATATATGCTTTCTCAACAACGTAATTATACAAAAAGCTTCTAAAATTAATGAGCCCGTTGGTCATTCATTTATTCATTATCATTATATTTAATAAATCAGAGTATAATGTTTTATACCTTATTATAATGCAACTTATAACACCACTCTATATAATTTTGATTTTTGAAAGGTCACCGGGTTTTTTATGAATGGATTTTTCTATCCAAAAGTTACTAAATGAAAAAATTTTAATTAATTATTTTACGATAATTATAAAAATTTTATGTAAAATAATGACACCATCTTTTCATTTTTTACTTGTATGTATTATTCCGCTCAATAATTATTAAAAATTTGAAATAATTTTTTTAAATATTATCAATTTTTGTTTTTAAATTTAATATGAAACAAATGGAAACAAACAATAGACTCAGTTAATTGTTTAAATACCATGTATAGACAGTGTCGATTACGCTATCGTTGGTTTTTTTACGTCATGCAAGTAAAAAAAGTTAGCCACACCTACATACATGTCACAAATACATAACTGATATTCTCATATAACACGTGCTATATGATTTGCACCCAATTTGCCCCCTCAAAGGATATTTACGAAAAAATGTTTCAAACAAAAGTTGTTTATTTTTTTTAAAAGAAACACAGTATTGACAAATTTTTAATCACATACAAAACGAGAAACAATATTCAATGAATGTTTTAAAACTTTTAAACCACGGCTTCTTCATTTCACACTTGATAAACATTTGATTTTAAAATAGCAAGTCATTAACCTCGTGAATCTTATTTATATGAACTTTTTTTGTTGTTGCTTAATTTGAACAAGAGAAAACGCACCAAAAATGTATCAAGTAATTTCGGAACATTGTTTCCTTAAGGAGATATGTCGCCCTATTAGCTCAGTTGGTTAAGGCGTAACCAATTCCGCCCGCGGTTAAGCAAAATTAATTTTATTAATAGTTGTGATGAGCTGGTGTAGTGCATGGTACATGCATGAAGGAGTTGCACTCAGCCTCTGAAATTGAGGAGCCGATAAATGAAATTATCAGCGGAAAGGTGGTTAAACACAAACATAGTATCATAATGGGCTCTATAGCCTAAGTGTGTCCTTCGTGGACAACCAATATAACCTAACCTAACCTAAGGAGATATGCAAGTATTGAATAATACCAATGATTTCGATAAATCTTTATAAATACATTTTTTGATTAACAAAGTTTCTAAAAATCACAAAATTCCTAGGTTATCCGGCTTTTTATTATTATTTTATCGTTCTAAGTTGGCAAAATGATGAATCATATTGGTTTTCCTTAACAATTGGATATTTCTATATCAAAAAATCTAGAGAGTGTGATAAAATAATTTCATATTATATTTGAGGTAGTTTACAAAAACAAGTCTAATAGCCGATATATTTTAAAATCAAAATGATTATATAAACATTGAAAACATTTTACAATATTTTTCATACATCATATATCACCATAAATACATTTATCGTATCAATAAAATAATAAAAACATCGACACATATCGATTAAAAACGAAGATGAAATAGGTACACAATAATTGTAAAAAAATAAATTTCTATAAAACAATAATTTATTACCTTCATAAAAAAAAAACCAATCTTTTGTAGAATACAAAATATATATAGAGTTGTAGAAGTAAACAACGAATTTTTCATATGATATGATTCTCCAAATATACGTATATTTAATTAATATTTGTTTTTTAACAAATTATGTCCCTAACGTAATAAATTTTAATAGATGGCTGTTTCACACAACATCAATAAAAACCATTTTTAATTGTTTTATATCTTATGATTATGTCCAAGTTTAGATCCTCCAGCAGAATGAGTAAAACTTAAGGAGTGGATTCTATACGGAAGTACATCTATGTCACAATAAACGCACGGGTTTCATTAGATACTCGATGTAAATCCATGCGTTTCTTCTGACACAAAGATACATATAAGTTTTTATCCAAATTTCATTTATTTTACTTTCTTAAGGTAGTACTATCGGTAATAAACATTGCATTCAGAATTTAATGAAACTTGGCATAGTTGTCCATTATTATATCATAATTAACCTGTTAAATATTTAGGAGCCTTCAGTGAACCTTCAATCATTCCGCAAAAAGCCTTTCCCGGAAATCAACGAACTGGGGCAATCTGGTCCGCGTACGTTGTTGCTTTCCAGAAAACGATATCACATGCCATATGATGTCGATTACAACTGATTCGGTATAATCTATATTGTAGATATTTTTCTTTAAGGTCTAGTTCTAGAGACGGCTTATCCGTCCAACTCAGCTTAAGCACACTTAAGGATAAGAAAAGACCGTATACCCATTCTTAATTGAAGATTTGCTTTGCAAGCTTGGTCAAATGCACAACTGTCTGAAAGGTAATATTGGTCCGGTTGTTACTCCCCAAGTGATTCTCTCGCTAGATTTAAAAGTCTCAACATTTTATGAAATTTAATTCTTTTATCTCGTTTTCTAAACCAGCATTACGTATACATCAGCCATAACTACAACAGTGAATTGCATGTGTCATTATTTTAAAATTTATTATTAATCTCTAAAATAGCTGTATATGGCTGGTGTATATGTGTTTTTTTGGGATGGTGTTTTTATATTGTCTGTACAGACTGAATAAATGGTTTGTTTGTGTTTCTGTTTCATACTTCACTAGTTATTACAAAATTAAAAATTAAAAAATAGAAAAAAGTTACACTCTGACAACCATATTAGAGAGGATCTCCTCGTAAACGAACAACACTCACTGTGCATATGTTTTTTTTTTTTTTTTTGCTACAATGAATTTTATACGCTGGAATATAATGGAATTTATATCGATGTGGTAACAGTGGTTTTTTTATTGTGTTTTTCTTTTTTTGTTTAAAAAAAATGAAAAAAACAAGCTATAAATAATGGTGTGTGCATTTTTCTTGTTGGCCATTTTAATTTAATAGCGATATCATGATCATTTTGTTTATCTTTGTTCTAGGGTTGACTGCGATTATAGTGGAAAATGTTCATTGTGACTTTGAAAATACGTTTATACAAACATATAAACGTTTAATTTTATATAAAATAATGAGGTTATGATTTACAAATCACGCAGGTGTAGAATTTTCCTGCGGCAAATCTCTCTTCACGCGCCTAAAGATTATCGAACGATTGACGCGAGTGATGGCGGGCTAAACACAACATAAACTCACGAAAACACACCAGAGAGATAACAAGACTTGGAGTCTTTGTTTCTGTTATATGACTCCTACTTATACAAACGTACATGCACTTTTTTTCGGGGCTTGATGATGATTGATATCTTTTCCAAAGTATTAATTAACTCTAAACTCCCTCTTGTGTGTATGCGTGTATTTATCTTGTGATTAATGTCCTTTAAATCATCTTAAATTCGCGGTAAAGGTTTTATGATTCTGTGCTCTTGATTTAAAGCAATCCAATAAAAATATTTTCACTATAAAATAGAATATTTGGTGAATATTAATTAGAACGAAGTGGTCATGTTGATACTGTATTTCGTTGGAGTTTGTTTTTTGTAGCAATCTTTTAAAATCTCACATTCGATAAAAGACCGTACATTTTAGCGGATGAATAAATCTTGCCATTAACATTTATCATTTCGATTAAAAACGTTAAGTTTTCAGAAAAATGTGCTTGTATTATTGTTGACTTATGTCTTGGGTACTGCTTAAACCACTAACATAAACTATTATGACAAAATGTACGAGTGTAAGAATATCGTCTGGTATTCTTTCAATGACTTTTTATCTACTTAGGCTTTTACTAACATTTAAACGTGTAGGGACACATATATTGTATTAACAGTGGCCCACAAAGTACAAAAAAAAAGTTTTTGAGCCGCAGTGAATATCAGAGTCACTGAGTCACTCAGTGGTTTTACCTGTATAGGGAAAAAACAAATTTTTCTAATTATTGAAACTTTAATAGAAATCGAAACATATTCTGGTAAAACTGTTGCTACTGGTTTTTAGTGATTTTCTATCGCCTGTTTATTGGGCTTGGAATTTGAAGGTTGGAAACACTGATTATTTCGAAATGTAAAAATAAGCATACTTTTCGATTTAGTCGGAGGTGATGTTTTACTTTTGCAAAATTTTTCAGTATTTTCAAATTTATCGAATTATTTTTAAATTCTTCATTTTTGAAACCATTCTTGGCAAAAAAAATTTTGCACTTCTATTTTGAATCCAAATAAAAGATAAGATTGAGGCGAAGCTATTGGTAAGAAGTATTACGCAAATTTACCAATCAACCTTGCAGCCACGGAGTGAAAGAATCCTAACGAACATACGCACATACGTACACACACACACACACACACACACACAGACATCACATTGAAAAGGTTTGATTTGGATATTTCGGCCTTGAAACCGCGCAAATATGTAAAACGGGAGATTTTCAAAATCGGTCCCAATACATTAACTTCCTTTAGGAAGTTAAAAAAAAATATATATATATAGAAAATTACTGAGATTTTAATCATTATCATGGAATGTGACTCCTAAAAATGACTCACTACACAACAATACATCAAATTTATTCTGACGACTATACGAGCATTATTCATAAATACAGTCACTGAACATTCATATCATCAAATAATTACAATTCGTCATAATATCTGACATACGAACATGTTAATAAGTATTTTCCATAATCTTTCTCCAAATCTTTTAAATCATTTTCTATTTGTATTTTGTATTTTGTAATATAGATATATCTATGGCGTATACACAGGCACTAACAGTCACATGGATTGTATATACATTATATAAAACATATTATTAATATGAAATTAATGATATCTGTAGTGTTTTTCATGTAGCATGAGTTTTTAAAAAAACACATTATTCGTTGTGTGCGTAGTTATGATAGGGACAATAAAATCGATGCCAGCGCCTTCAGTGAAAAATTTTGGAGTTAAAGGAGGCTGTTATGACTAATTTGCAAATCTTATAGAAGATGTCAAATTAAAATTATTGAAAAACACTAATTATTATACCATGTATATATGAAATATGCATAGTATATTAAGTTTCGTCCCAAGTTTGTAACGCTTAAAAATAATGATACTAGGAAAAAAATTTTGGTATAGGTGTTCATAGAATCACCTAATTAATCCATTTCCGGTTGTCCGTCCGTCCGTCCGTCCGTCCGTCCGTCCGTCCGTCTGTGGACACGATAACTCAAAAAAGAAAAAAAATATCGAGCTGAAATTTTTACAGCGTACTCAGGACGTAAAAAGTGAGGTTAAGTTCGTAAATGAGTATCATGGGTCAATTGGGTCTTGGGTCCGTAGAACCCATCTTGTAAACCGTTAGAGATAGAACAAAAGTTTAAATGTAAAAAATGTTCCTTATAAAAAAATAAAAAACTTTTGTTTGAAACATTTTTTTGTAAACATCACTGTTTACCCACGAGGGCGTTAATTAGGTGCACATTTTATAGTATGTATTAATATAATTAACTCAGTGTTTGTTTTCACTTGTTTTTTTTTTATTATAAAATCATCAACATCAAGTAAAATGGTTGCAAGTAAAAAACAAAAAACCTTTTATAACATGTATATGAAATATACCAAGTTTAGTCCCAAGTTTGTAACGCTTAAAAATATTAACATTGGTCAATTGGGTCTTAGGTCCGTAGGACTCATCTTGTAAACCGTTAGAAATAGAATTTATAAAATTTATAAAATCAAATTCAAACTGTGATTATATTTCTTTGTATCATAATAATTTTAATAACAGTAATTGAAAATTGAGTTTTTTTCTTTTATATTGTTTTTGATTACTTTGATCTTAGTGTAGGTACGTAATCTGGAGAAAGTCATCCCTTTTAATGAAGTGCACAAATAATTGGTTTTCTTTCTAATTGTATCAAGAAAAAAAAATTGAATGAAGGAAAAGTTTTTAACGAACTGTGTATTTAAAATAAGAAAAATACTTTGGAATATGAATAAATAAAAATACATAAATAATACATTAATATCGATTTAGAAAATATTTCTAACGATTTGGGATTTTCCTTGACCTAAGAGAGTCCGGTTCCTAAAATGGCCCATAGTAATATCAAGTTGAGATTCGTGGTTGAAATTATTTGTTCTTTATTTTCAACTTTGATCATGAAAATACGAAATTTTTCGTTATTTGTCTTGGTTATCGAAATATCGAAAGCTAAATAATTAAACAAAATTTTCAATTTTCGATATTTTAAAAATTACTCCACATATCGAAAAATTTTAATGATAATCATTATGTTAATCATTTACAGTGGAAAAAAAAGCATTAATCATGTGAAATCTGTAAAAAAAACTTTTCGTATAAGAGATTAACTACAACATAAATGTAGTAAAAAAACCGAGGAAAAACCTGATATTTGTAATAGAACATTTTATAATAGAAGCCAAAAATTCTTAATAAATAGGGTCTATGAATAGTTATTACTACACTGTATCCGAATGACTTAATGTGTTTCGGTTTAGAAGCATGTGTTTTCGTACTTATTCGGTTTTCTCACTCAAATCTCGGATAAGTATAAACTTTAATTTTTTTTTTAATGAATTTATTAATATGATTTTTTGCAAATCAATTAAATTAATTTGAATACGCATTTATTTTGGAATAAGTTAAATTTATTTATTCATTAGGTTAATATAATTTTCTCACTGATATTCCTTGTGTAATTTGTATGTATATATATCGGGTCATATGGCGAAGTGGTGAGCGAGTCCGACTCGTAGTACTAAGATCGTGGGTTCGAAACCCACTAGGTAAAAAATTTTTTTTTCACCTACGTTATTAATTTAAGTTTGTGTAACAATCCCACAGGTGTTTTAGTCACTCAAAGTTTTTCATTAGGTTTGTACAGCTGTATCACCGATAATGTCTCTTGATATTGTTTCATCATATAAGAGGTGTCGCAGCTCAGTGTTAAGCGGGTGCGACTCGTAGATCGAAGGTCTATGGTTCAAAGCTCGAGCAAATAAAAATTTTAAATTTTTTCTCTACATTTCATGTTCTGATTTATTCAAATTAATTTCATTAATTTAAATGCGTGTTAAATTTCCGCGCTTTTTTCGGGTGTGGTCAATCAAAATTATTCATTAGGTCAGTAGTGTTTCATCGTTCATAGTGGACAGTTGGTTACATTTGTGCTTTGTGTTTCACCTTCATTTGACTTCCAAACGTCAAATTTCATTTTCGAATTTGTTTCTGAGTAAGTTTTTGTTTTAATTTGCATTTTTCTAATTCTTTTTTTGTACATTGTAAAATTCTATATTACATTTAATTTGTTTCACATTTTGTCCAAATACTTTTTTACACAAAACTTTTAATATTAATTAAAAAAAATTATGTTTAAATCATTTGTCTATTTTTTCCAATTGAAATCACATTCTAGAATTAGTTGTTTTATTATTAGTGATTGACTACAAGTATTTTTATTTGATTTCAAAATTTTTCGAGCTTGCGTTTATTCCCAAGAGATTCAATCTCATTTATACAAAATTTATTTATAATAAATATAACAAAATGAATATGTACTATGGTTCGATAAAATTTTTTGACGTTAGTGTTATTTTAGATGTAGAGTTTACTAATAAACACACAGTTTTAATATTAATAATTATAATTTTTATTTAAAGACGTTCATTCATCAACCTGTTTTGCTATGTGCGTTTATATGGAAACAGTATTTAAATTTGAAATAATTTTGAAATTTTATTAAAATTTTTAATAATTACTAATTGATAAAAGTTTCAAGTATAGTTATCGATATAATTTTTGAGAAATATCGATTTATATTTTCCATTTAAACCTATGTTAAAGATTTATTTTTGTCACTTTTTGAATTTAAAATTTAACATTAATTACGTTTCGATTAATTTATATAATTGTATATTTTTTCTTTCTTAAATCATTCAAAATCATTTAAACTTTTTTATCATCATAATTATTTTTATTTGTCTACTTACAAGTCTCATGAATGTACGTCCTTAAATGAATAACTAAATAACTCTACATCACTTGAACATTCATAATATTAATGAAATGTTTTAATATTATTGTTTTAATCAACAACTCCGTTACTAAATATCGAAAAAAATTCTATCAAAATAATAAATAAAACTAAATTTGTATTCAATTGATTTCAACACTCCGCTCAATTCAAACAAAACAGATTTCTATGGACTTAGCAAATTTGTGAAATTTTTGATTTGATAAACCTTTGGTACAAATATCAGCCAGTTCATTTTTTGTAGGTATATAATCAATTTTTTTTTTAATTCTGATCGAATGAAATGTTATTTAAGTTCACGTACATGCGTGAGCCTGTTTTGCTACGTGCGTTCATAGGGAAACAGTATGTAAATTTTAAAGAATTTTAAATTAATAGAAATTTTTTTGAAATTCTATTAAAGTTTAAATACTTATTACCTGGTAAAAGCTTGTAAAAAAAAGTATTGGTATCGATATAATTTTAGAAAAATATCGTATTTATATTTTCCATTTAGTCCCATATTAAATCTTACTTTTAGTCAATTTTTTAAACTTAAAATTCAATGAAAATAATTCGATAACAGGTTATTTTTCTTGTCTTAAATCATAGAAAATCATTTAAACTATCGCATTACCATATTGTTTTTTATTTCTCTACTATTATCGTTGACGCATGTACGCCCTTCAATTATTTGGAAATAATATATTTTGAAAATCTAAAAAACAGAATATTGTTGCATTAACTAGCTGCGGTTTGTAAAATGAATGTTTTAATATTATCGTTAAACCAGTAATTTTTGAGGATAATCAATCAAGTATTCAATAAGTTAAGAATTGGGAAAGTAAAAGAAGTAAACATATTGGCATTAAATACCATTTCATTCGATCAGAATTAAAAAAAGATAATTTAAAAATTGAACATATACCTATAGAGAATCAATTGGCTGATATTTGTACATACACTAATAATAAAATTATTTTTAATTATTTTAATTATTTATCACTAAAATATATTTATTCATTAGGTTGGTCCAGTTTTACCACCGATTATGGCCGTTTAAATTGTAACAAGCATCAAGTCGTGTGGCAGAGAGTATAGCGAGTCCTCTTACACAGGTATGGAGTTCAAAATCCAGGTAAGTAAAATTTTTATTTTTATTTTCTAAATATCATATGATAATTTATTCTAAGTAATATAATTAATTTGAGTGTGTGTTTTACTATTCACTATGAATAGCTTATTTATTTGACATTTATCTATTCCCTTCATTTGAATTCCAAATCTTAAATTTCATTTTCGGGTTTGTTTCTAAGTAAGTTTATGTTAATAAAGGTAAGTTAAGATTAAATGAGCCATCTTTAATTGTTTATGCATAAATATTATTGAAAATTAAGCAATTTTTAACTTTTATGCCCAGAGATATTTTTGGTTTTTTTCAATTTATTTTACTCTAAATATCAGTTCATTAATTTAAATTTGTAAAATCGGTCTGCCCTATATCCTGAGAAGCGACGTTGACTAACTAAGGTTAGTATGATGTTTCTCAGGAAAAACTCGTTCGATTTGTTGCATGTGTTATAACACTATGAGAAATTGTGTAGTCAAAAATCAATTTTTTCTCGTTATGTCTGTCTATAAGCCAAGCGCCTCGATAGGGGACTGTATCAACTCATGATGTCGTTCAGTCTCATCTGCAACGTGAGCAGTCATCACTTAAAATGAGTTAGGTATATCTAGACAGATAATGTACGGAAAAAATGATCTTGATTACATGGATTTTTCGCCTGTGTTATAGCCTGTGATATATTGGATTGGTTTCATTCTGGGGTAAGTCTACTTATAACTGGGTTGAAAAATTGCCTAATTTTTCTTTTTAAATTTTTTTTATTTTATTTTTTAAATATATTATTTTAAATTTGTAAATTCGGTCTGCCCTAAATTCTGAGAAGCGACGTTGACTAACTAAGGTTAGTATGATGTTTCTCAGGAAAAACTCGTTCGATTTGTTGCATGTGTTATAACACTATGAGAAATTGTGTAGTCAAAAATCAATTTTTTCTCGTTATGTCTGTCTATAAGCCAAGCGCCTCGATAGGGGACTGTATCAACTCATGATGTCGTTCAGTCTCATCTGCAACGTGAGCAGTCATCACTTAAAATGAGTTAGGTATATCTAGACAGATAATGTACGGAAAAAATGATCTTGATTACATGGATTTTTCGCCTGTGTTATAGCCTGTGATATTTTGGATTGGTTTCATTCTGGGGTAAGTCTACTTATAACTAGGTTGATATGGTTAATTCAAATGGACCTTCAGAAATATTTATGCATAAAGGTTATTGTAAATTAAGCAATTTTTATTTATTCCTTTTCTTTTTAAAATAATTGAATTTTTTTCCAGAGATATTTATGCTTTTTCATCTCCGACATTGTCATTTGTATAATTCTGTGTTTGTGACTTGTAAAATTCATATCCTATCCTAGAATTATCTTTTTTTATCATATCCTATCCTAGAACTTTCTTTAATTGTTTATGCATAAATATTATTGAAAATTAAGCAATTTTTAACTTTTATGCCCAGAGATATTTTTGGTTTTTTTCAATTTATTTTACTCTAAATATCAGTTCATTAATTTAAATTTGTAAAATCGGTCTGCCCTATATCCTGAGAAGCGACGTTGACTAACTAAGGTTAGTATGATGTTTCTCAGGAAAAACTCGTTCGATTTGTTGCATGTGTTATAACACTATGAGAAATTGTGTAGTCAAAAATCAATTTTTTCTCGTTATGTCTGTCTATAAGCCAAGCGCCTCGATAGGGGACTGTATCAACTCATGATGTCGTTCAGTCTCATCTGCAACGTGAGCAGTCATCACTTAAAATGAGTTAGGTATATCTAGACAGATAATGTACGGAAAAAATGATCTTGATTACATGGATTTTTCGCCTGTGTTATAGCCTGTGATATTTTGGATTGGTTTCATTCTGGGGTAAGTCTACTTATAACTAGGTTAATATGGTTAATTCAAATGGACCTTCAGAAATATTTATGCATAAAGGTTATTGTAAATTAAGCAATTTTTATTTATTCCTTTTCTTTTTGAAATAATTGAATTTTTTTCCAGGGATATTTATGTTTTTTTTTATCTCTTTCTTATATTTTAGGAATACCTGTCCTGTAATTATATTAAGTGATGTCAAATTTAGGCTGATAGTATTTGGGGATTGTGATTTTGTTTTTTTAGGAATTGCGATAATGTTATCCAATTTGTCATGTTCCGGTCACGACAAATTGGATGATTATTTATCTTTTTCTTCTCTTTAAATGTAACCGGATGCACTTAAATAGAAGGAAAAGATCGTGGATTAGGCCTATAGGGGATACCACGTAAAAAAAAACGCGCTGATGTATCCTACCTCAATGGTAGTGTGGAAACGGATACAAATTTCTTTTATAATGCCTTTCTTTTGCAGTGAGAATTTTGGGTTACAAATGACAATCTTGGCTAAAAATGCAATGATCTGCCAAAATTTCAAGTATATCCATCGAATATAAATAATATCAACAAACATTTAAACAAACAACAGACTTAACAGCACACGTGAGTATTTGTTTTATGTTTCTTGTAAATAAGTCATCCAAAACAACATTTATCCAACTCAACAAGATTCAATGGTTTTCGTGATTCAATATTTTGTTTCATATAAATTATATTTGAAGGTATCATAAAGTTTCAATGCCGGAAAATATAAAATTTGTAATAAAATTTGTGCTTTTTATTTCTTTATAAATTAATAATTTATTAATTGATCACTAGAAAATAAATATTGGCTTAGGATAACGATTCTAAGTGCTGTTAAATTAGTTGCAAATATTATTTTATTATTTTAACATTTGGACAACTTTTGCTTAAGCATTTTTCTGTATCTTGCGTTTTTTTTTTCTTTCGATTCAATGCAACAATGATATATTTTTCGTATTTCGTCGTATTTCCTCCCAAATCTTACAATTTTCGAAAGAATATTTTCAACCAATTTCCTAATTTAATGTGTTATGCTATCTCTTACATTTTAGGATTAAAATTGATTAATAAAGCAACCCCAAAAACTAGCTTCAATCTGAACGAACTATTTTAGCCATAATAGATTAAAATGTTGTACCCTGTATATCCAGAATTCATGTTCCCAGAACATTTTTCCCAACTAGATTAATCAGTCCCTATATGCGTAAAATAGTTTAAATGCGAAATAAAAAACCCTATTTGTATCTTCGATTGTCAAGAAAGAAACAAGCTTTAAACTTTTTATTATTTTTTTATTTAAAATTTGCACTGAATTCTTAAGATCGTGTTAAATCGATCTTTACCGATGTCATTCACAGGTAATTACAGTAAAATTGCGTTATAAAATACTTGATATTAAATAAAATGACTTGCAGAGTTGCAGTACATGTAATAAATTAAGGGCATTATTTAATACTTGAAACAAAATATGTAATTATGAATATCATGAATTTATAAATAGGAGCCGAGTCGAGTTGAGCCGGCTTCAACACAGTAGGTCTTAACAAAATTATTTACTTTCACTCATAGCACGTCGATCGACCACCGTTGGCATTGTGCATGACTGTTCTACGGGGCAGAGGCATACTGGCGGTGTAATACGTATTGTTTTCAATTCAACAGTTAAACAATTTTTTAATTTTATTACAAGATAATTACTTTAATCTGATTACTAGACTCTTTTTTTTTTTTTTTTTTCTTTCAAATTCAATTTCTTTGTCGATATGTCCTAGATATCTTTCTTATTTCTTCCAAATATTTTGATACTTTGATTTTTATCTTAATTAAATTTTTCTTGTGTAATTCAATGGCACGCCTCACATAGTTCAAGTATCTTACAAAAGTGATTCAAGACTCAAACAGACTTAATACTCTTTCTATTTTTTATCAGGGTAAGCTTTCATTTGGGAAAGTGGGATCTTAGATTAAAGCAATTCTGGGTAAAATGTAAACGCAATTAGCAACTGTCTATGCATGGTATTTCAACAATTAACTCAGTCAATTGTTTGTTTTCAATTGTTAATTAATTAAACTTAATGCATTCAAAATTGTGAAAATAAGAAATCAAATTTCACAAATATTATTTTTCAAATGTAAATTATCATAATTATTTATTTAAATATGTGTGACAATAATATTAAATTTTCAATGTAAGTCATAAATGCAAGCTTTTCGGCTGAACTGTAGATTCTTTTTATATGAAATGTACTATTATTATTTAAATAATCTGAAAAGTAATAATAACCATCGAAAATATAGTACTTTATAATTTTTTTATACGTACTAAATGATGCCCGTGACTGTGGACGCATATTCGGTATCAGGAATTATAAAACTGGATGTAAAAACGAATTCATAGACATAATTATTCCCCTCTACTCATGGACCTCTTTCTGTATATTAACACATATAATCCGTCTTGTTTCTATGATTAACCCCCGCCCTGTGTGTGTATGTCTGTGTGTCGGCCTGTCTGTATGTCTGTGGCATCGTAGCGCCTAAACGGATGAACCGATTTCGATTTTTTTAGTTTCGTTTGAAAGATAATTAAATGGAGAGTGTTCTTAGCTCTATATACGAAGGGTTCCGTATTCGAAAATTTGTCGTGGGTTATTCAAATTTTGAAAATTTCGACTTGTTTACATCCAAAATTACATCGTACAATCTGGAATATCGATGAATTTATAATATCTCATTCATGTAACAAACAGTAGAAATAAACAAAATAAAAGCCATTAAAGATTTGTTTGAAACTCTTTCTAACAGAATAGAATTTTGCATGGAGTTCTTATGCTTGATAATACTATGCCTGATATATTTTTATCTTTAAAATGCTTATATCATCCGTGTTTCTTGGCCTAATTTAACTTTAATTTCACTTTTCGCCATCTTTTTTCTTTTTAAATGACTACTAATAGTCCTATTTTGGTAAAAAATGAGTATTATCGATAAATTTTTTTTCAAAGTAAACAAAAATAAATTTGCAATTAAGCCATTCGAGTTCTAGACACAATTTTTATTTTTTACTTTGTTTATTCACTTATTTATTATTATTACTTTTTGTTTTTGTTAACTTTAATCATGTATACGATATTTATTTACTTCATGGTCTCTCGATTATAATTGATGATTTTTAATATGATGCATACAGCATATTACTAAACATAAATATTGTCTAGTAATCGTAATTAAATATAATATAATCGAGAGACCATGATGTAAATTAATATTATATACATGATTAAAGTAAACAAAAACAAAAAGTAATAATTTGCTATTATTCCCCGGTAATGAAAGCACATAGCGAAAACACACTAACGTTTTATAATTATAATATAAATAGACATACTCATTTTATTATGAGAATTTTCAATATAATATGTACAAACATATTTTTATAAATGAAAAATCATTTTAATTTTCATAATAATAACAGGAAATATTTTTTTTTTTTTTTAATATTTAAAAATAAGACCACCCCCTTGTATTGTATGAAGAAAAAAAAACGGCAGTAATTAATCATTCTCTATTTTTTGTATCCATAATATATGATGATTGTTAGAGATATATTATTTAATATCAATTGTATTTTTTTTAATTGTATATAAGTGAAAGTATTTCTTTTCAATATGTAACGCAATAATGAAAGCTTTGAAAATATGTAACGAAATAATGGTAGCTTTTTATATGATATATTAAATATATATTGTTAAATATTTGTACAATGATTAAGCTTTAATTTAATTTACTTTTTTTTTATTTATTTATCAAAAAAACCAGAATATTCAATACAAAATTTAATTCGAATAAAAAAATAATTATTGTATTTGAATTCAAAATGTTTAATACATTAAAAAGTGGTTAGTGTGCAAACCTCAAAAAATTTCTAAATTGATGTAAAAGAGCTTACTTGGCCGTTTAGTTTAAGCAAATTAGACATTAATGCCGACTGTTTAAAATGATATTATGAAAAGAAAATGGTGCAAATATGTAGTTCAAGTGTCATTTTAACCACAAAATGTCAGTAAAGTTTATGTTTTTAAGCCCTTATCGCAGCTTATAATAATTTGAGCAACTTTGAACCATTTTAGGTTATATTTAACTCATTTGTACAAGTAAAGTGCTTATAATTAATTTCATAAAAATTATGATAGGTTAGGCTAGAGTGGCTGTCCTGAGGTGCGGCACACTTAGACCATAGAATCCGTTATGATACCGAAAAAGAGTTGACCCATCCCCGGACACTACTCCATGAACCATTTGGAGCTGTTTAAGAACAGCAGGAGAGCCTTGACGTTGACGGACTCCAGTTCGGAGAGGTCGTCAAAGAGAGGCTGGCTCAAGTAAGTCCATCTCCTCATGACAAAAGCTGGGCAGTGACAGAGAAGATGAGACATTGTCTCCTTCTCCTCACCACTGTAACAGCTCCTGCAGTAGTCGTGATACACTGCTAGGCCCACGCGTTCAGCATGCTTGCCGCCCAACCAGTTTCCTGTAATAGCCGCAACAACTTTGCGAACAGAGGCCCTTGAAAGTGATATAAAATCTTCGGAACGCCTGCTATTGTACTCAGACCATATCTGTCTTGTAGTACCACAAATACGTTCCTCCCTCTATCTAAGATTGGCGCTTTTTAGCTCTATTAAATGGTTCCCTTCGAGTAATAAAAATTTTAACCAAGTTAATTTTTTCTAATGGCCTTTGTTAAAAAACATCTTGTATAATTCAACTCTCAGTTTCCTGTCTTTGTAGAAAGCAAAAACACAGCAGGGCTATCTTTTTAATGAAATCCATTTTCACATCAATAAGCCATAAAACTCCGTTATATGTATTTTAAATATTCATTGTATTTCATAAAATATCGTTTAATTCCTTTACCATTACCTTTTAATATATTTAGCCGTTATAAATTCACTGATTTCCAATTTTATTACATATGGATATATTTTCTGTCATAAAATTAATGTTTTTTTTAAGCTTTCTGTGACGAAATCAATGAACGTATGAAGTATATAAGCTGTTCACATTTAAGGACGATTTTGTCACATTTTCCACAAGTTTTTTAATAAAAATATATTGTTAACACCGTAGAAACAAAATAACACAAACACCGTGACACGAGATTTTTTATATATTAGATAAACACATATTAAAAAATTATATAATAGATTGAAATAAAGTTTGAAAACTAAAACCCCCACTCTAAACATCTGAAATTGTTATGATCAGTCAAATCGTCATTACAGTTGGGAAACCTCGAAAATTAAACAGTTTTCCACAGAACAGGACAGAGGTCTCGAATGAAATGACTTTACTGATGCAAATATTTTCTTGTTTTCATACTTTTATAGTGAGAGATTACGCCCTTTCATTTGATATATACCACAGTATCGTTAAATTATAATTTGTTTTAGGTTGGTGACTTTTTATCTTCTAGAGGGCGCCATATTTAAGTTGTGACGTCACATAGCCCATCCATGGACAAAAGTTTTTTAGAGAAGCTATCTCACATACGAATAAGACAGTGATACCCTAACCAGTGTCAACCAATAATACGAGTAAGACAGAGAGACAACATTTTTTTTCTACCTATCTCATTACTATTAGAGAAACTGAGATAGGTAGAAGAGTCGTATACCTGTCTCGCTTCCTCCTCTATGAGCAATGCGGACTTGCATAAAGAAACACACAATAAACTTTATGGCACGCAATAAACTTATAACAATGGTGGCTTTGACTTAAAATAACTCGCCCACGCCTGACATAGCCTACAACCACTGGACGATCAAGACGAAATAGGTGGGAACAGATGAACATACATACCTACCGATCAAACACGTAACCATTGTATAGTCGGGATAAAAAAAAAGGAAGTGTTAAGGCTTCGATACTCCTCTACAACCTTAATGAAATAAACAGGAGACGTCATGTATAATTGCTTCATACGGGTACGTAATATGTTTTTCATTAAAAAGGATGTCCTTTTTTTTATTATTCATCTACAATATTTAATCATAAAATTTATCCTTTTTATAGGCCCTTTATATACATCAAAAGTGAGATGAACCACTTTATATGATATACGTAAATAGCATGTACACAGACGTAGACGGTAGATATTTACTTTTATCTAATCGACTTTTTTTTTATATCAGCTATAAAATTAATTATATTATCATTTATACATACACTGATCGGTAAAAATAATGAGACAACACCTTTAACTTGGGATAATACAGTTTTAAATTATTTTTCTTTTTGTATCTTTTCGCGGTTTTTTTTTGAATCTGTTTTGTATACATTTTCAATTCATAGAAAAGCGCGAGTTCGTAAGTATGGAATTTGTAAGTTACAAATAGTTTCAATATATTATTAATAATCCAGTAACCTCTCACTTTTTGCAGATCGTAAGTATGGAATTTGTAAGTTATTAATATTTTCAATATATAATTAATAATCCAGTAACCTAGTCGTCTGAAAGTACGGGGTAGTTTGCATTAAGTCAGTTAATTCTAACTTTTTGCAGACTTGTTTATGATGTTGGTCTCGTGCGCCAATCGCCAATGTGTTTCACTTGGGAAAAGGTCTGAAAATCTATTATAAACTTAAAACGTCTCTGAAAATAATATTCCAGAGTTTTTTTTGCAGACTGTCTGACGCCACCCTTGCCTGGGAACGATGATAAATACCCCAAAAATTCAAGTAGCATATTCTGGAGAGGGCTTATATCAATCTAAATAAATACAACCCAGTTTTCTAGACCCAATTTCTGCATATTTTATTATTTCTTTATTTTTGACATTTGTTTATTTCTGGAGATATTTAATCGAATTTTATGAACACCGTGTATTATAGATTTATTTTTATTATTGATAATATCAATAAATAAAGTACCATGGAAACAAACCAATCAAAACAAATATGTGGAAACAAAACATTTAATTATAATTATAATAATATATTGAAGATAATTATTATTTATTATAGAAAATATAATGATTTTTGAATACCTCTATACATAAACAATATGGTTGAACTGGTGTGTAATAGAGATGGAGGATTCATGAAATTTTCAAGAACTCTCTTCTAAACTTATCACTTATTTTTTATACCTTGTATATATGAAATAAACATAGTATATTAAGTTTAGTCCCAAGTTTGTAACGCTTAAAAATATTGATGATAGAAAAAAAATTTGGTATAGGCGTTTTTACACTCAGGAAGTGCTAGGCAGCGCACTCAGGAAGTAAAAAAGTGAAAAGTGAAGTCGAGTAGGACCCATCTTGTAAATCGTTAGAGATACAACAAAAGTTTAAATGTAAAAAAAGGTTCGTTATCAAAAAATAAACAACTTTTGTAAGAAACATTTTTTTTGTAAACATCACTGTTTGCTCACGAGGGCACACATTAGATGTTAAGAAATTGTCATTATCGCAACGTTATCTACCATTTGATGAAGTCCTGCTGTTATAACTTGAATTACTCTGTAAGGAGATGGAAGTGAAATTATTTTTACAATATTTACCTATATGTTCATAAAACAATGTTGTTTTTAAAATTTGACCCCCTCATAAACATGTCTAAGGTCTGGAACAAGTTAACTTAGCATAATAACTCTTATCCTAAAATGAAAACTATTTTAGAATATGTATAACATGTTTGTTTTATGCAAATTTATAAAGAAAAAGTAGTTATTTTATGTTGTGGTAAATTTAAAGCAACCGATATATTCAATAACTTTTCAATGCTCTCACAGACAATGAAGTAAGTTTATTTATAATTCTAAATATTCGGGATGTTGAAGTAAACTAGCATATAAAAAAAATCAACGGTACTTTAGTTAATGTCTATAAAAGCTACTTTAACAGTTTCCTAAGGTAGTATGAGTGCCAAGACAAGTTTTGACTTGTGGTTGAAATTATATGTACCTTATTATCAACTTTGATGGTGTATTTTGTTATAACTTCATGACTATAGACGCAAAATAAGAATAAAATCGCCTTCGTTTTCGAAATATCGAGCGTTAAATAATTAAACAAAATTTAATTAATCTCTGTAATAGGGAATATTCATGTATTTTTTTTATATTTTTAATTCATTGTTAAAAATGCTGTAATTAAGTGCAAAAAGAAATTAAAATAGAGAATAATTTTGATATGTTTAAACGCAGTCCTTTTGGCGCTCCCTGTTGATGGCGTATTAATATGTGATATGTCAGTTGGTGACAGTTCAATGTGTTTAATACAGGTGTAATACCCACGTAGGTATGTAGTAATTATAGTATATATCCCTGATAATACCATACAAAATATAAGTAATTAATACCATACAGTATGTCAACAAATCTGACAAGCCACATACTATCACGTCACGTCCGTTCTAAAATTGAATTTCCGTTTTAGAAATTTGAATTTCTCTCACTGAATTTTTAATTTTAAGTAAATTAAAAAAATATTAATTACTAAAATAATGGTTTAGTTGAAATGTCCAGCCAATAAAAATACCGAAAAAACATATTTCAACCAAATTGAAATTATGAATATTCCCTATTGGATAAATTTATTGGTTTTTTTTTATTAATTGGTTTGTTTAATTATCTCGGAAAGTACGCATCAGATAGAAATTTGATATCAAATGGATATTACTATTCGAGGAAATTAGTAGCTTGTTTAAATTTGAAATTCTATGTATTTATAGAAACTTTAGATAAACATAATACCATAGTAAATATTCGTATTTGGTGTATACAGATAGATACATTTTTTTTTTTTTTAGAAATGTAGACCTACAAGCTATTGTTTGAAAAATATTTGTATATTGTGGGCGTATAAATATGGTATGATAGGTTATGAATACCTACAACAATGTCAGAAAGAATATTGAATATTTTTCCATATATAATAACAATATTATTATTATTATTGATATACTCTTCTAGTGCCAGTCACCATAATCAACAGAAAAGGGAGTCACGGGTTTTTTTTTTCTCCCGCCCAAATTGAACTAATGGTATGAGGTTTAGTTCCACCATGACTTTTTTTGTTTATATTTGGTTGGTTCCTTGTTGTCTTGTCTTCTTGTCTTCCCTTCGGATTCCTATGTAAAAAAAATTATTTTAATTTGTGTAATATCTATTCAAATCGTTGTTTTATTTTTATTATATTATTTACAAAATATTTATTAAGTTTTGTTTGTCTGGCAAATAAAGATAACAAACAAAATTTAGTGTTTAGTAGACTATAAAACAATACGTAATTGTTTGCATATTGTGTAATGAACAATACATAATTATATAATTAACCGACTTCAAACAAAAAAAGAAGGAGGTTATCAATTTGACTGTATTTTTTTTAATGTGTGTTACCTCAGAACTTTCGATTGGGTGAACCAATTTTGATGATTCGTTATCTATTTGAAAGCTGGTGCTTCCCGTGTAGTCCGTCCCATTTCATCTTGGTCCAGTTCTGACAAATGCATCCATGAGAAAACCATAAAAGTCTTAAATTTGCATTAGGTATACACGACAAGAGGACGAATAACTAATAATTTTAACTACATTATATTATCGTTATTTTTTTACTTTTTAGTGTAAATTAATTTGTTTTGGAAAAGTTTTCCTTTGAAGTCGGTTGAAGTTTTTTTTTTTTTCGTTTCTAAAATTCTTTTTTAAGAGTACCCAAACAGGAACATATTAATAAAATAATAAAGAATACATAATTTTATAAAACGCATAAAATATTTTGGCTCTTGATATTTACACCCATAAAAAGAGGTTAAAAGCGGACACGAAATCCAATAAGCATTCATCTTGGCCTTAGCTTTTAAGCAGACTTTGTTTGTGAATTTAAATTACTATTATGGAATCAAGAGGGGTAAAAAAGAGAGCCTAATAAAGAATCATCATCTCCACAAAACAAATATCTTCGATGAATTTGACCTTAATCAGTCGTTAAATCTTTCAAAAGGTTCACGATTACATACAGACGCATCGAATAGACTCCTAAAGTATTAAAAGGATAATTTTTAATATAGAGCCTAAATGGCCGAGCGGTCTAAGGCGTATGCCTTGACTGTTTGTCCATTTAGACTTAGGTTGCGAGTTCGAATCCAGGCAGCGGCAGTGTGAACAATTTATAATTAATGAGAGTGCAGAATTGATCACATTGTCGTCGCTTGGATAAGAACGAAGTAACCGACTCCACCCACATCAAAATGTAATTGTTAATATGTTTGTAATTAAATAAATAAAGATAAACAAACAATGGTGTGGGTGGCCTCTGTTACAGGCGTATATGTAAGAGAAACGGAGGTTAAACCCCATTATTATTATTATTATATTATTATTTAATATACCAAACTTTACCAAATTTGGAATGAGCTGTATCTTTGTGAAAAACTATCGAATATAGATCTTGAATAGTTCATAAGAAAGCTTGTACTTTCTAATTTTTTAATCCAGCTATCAAATATGTAGAGTATGGTATATTGGTTCAATATTTACTTGAATTGAAATATAAAAATATGAAATAAAGTAGAAAAAAAAATCATATGTTAGTTTCACATCAAACTATTTGATGAAAATTGTCAATTTGATTGTATATTGTGTGGGCTCTGACATCGCATCGTCATAATAAAAATACAAATTTATTTATAATATTTATTATTGTATTTACGTTTATGATATTATTATATCATAGTTAATGTAAAAATGATTATAAAATAACTATTTTTTAATGTAAATATTATTATTATGATTATTATTATTATTATTGTTATTTTTATTATTAATAGGGATTCAGTTACTAAATAATCACACAATACGCAGTTGAGCAACAATTTAATGACTGCTAAGAAAAATAAAACTAGCCGTGGATATGGTCTGGTGCGACCCTTCAGGTCCACACGAACAACTTCCAAACATAAATAATTAACCAAAATTTTGTTGTACCTCCAATATTGATAAAACTCAGTATATAAGGTAATTTTGATACGGACTAACTAAAATCCATCCAAATATTGCGATATCTCAGAAACTCTGCATCCAATCATTAAATTAACCTGATTTTTATACTTTTTGGCTCAAAATTACCCCGTCCACCGAGTTTCATCAAATTCCAAAACAAATATTTTTTTGCGATTTTCTCGATTTTATCAAAGGGGTACCCCTTAAAAAATTTGCAAAAAATGAAGAAATTTTTGGTGTCTCCAATTTTGATAAAACTCAGTATTTAAGGTAATTTTGACCCAAAAAGTACAAAAATCGGGTGCATTTGACGACTGGTCGAATGGTTTTTAAGATACGGACTAAAATCCATCCAAATATTGCGATAATTCAGAAACTATGCATCCAATCATTAAATTTACCTGATTTTTGTACTTTTTGGCTCAAAATTACTCCATCCACCGAGTTTCATCAAGTTCCAAACAAATATTTTTTTTGCCATTTTCTCGATTTTATCAAAGGGGTACCCCTTAAAAAATTTGAAAAAAATCACGAAATTTTTGGTGTCTCCAATTTTGATAAAACTCAGTATATAGGGTCATTTTGACCCAAAAAGTACAAAAATCAGGTGCATTTGACGACTGGTCGAATGGTTTTTGAGATACGGACTAAAATCCATCCAAATATTACGATATCTCAGAAACTCTGCATCCAATCATTAAATTAACCTGATTTTTAAACTTTTTGGCTCAAAATTACTCCATCCACCGAGTTTCATCAAGTTCCAAAACAAACTTTTTCTTAGCGATTTTCTCGATTATATCAAAAGTACAAAAATCGGCTTCATTTGACGACTGGTCAAATAACTTTTGAGATACGCACTAAAATCCATCCAAATATTGCAATATCTCAGAAACTCTGCATCCAATCATTAAATTAACCTGATTTTTATACTTTTTGGATCAAAATTACCCCATCCACCGAATTTCATCAAATTCCAAAACAAAAATATACAAACCCAGTGATTTGAGCTGTGCGTTGATCGATCAGTCAGCTTGAATTCTTATATATATATATAGATAAAGATATATCCTGTAAATTTTAAAACAAATTGAAGTCCGATTGATTTTTACTTCGTGGAGATGATATTAATTGATATAATAAAGATAACTGAACCCGATTTTTTTTAAACTAGTTGATTTCATACTCTTATTTTTTTCCCAAATAACAAATATTTATGTTTTATATAAATAGATATGTAAATATGAATGTCATTCAAGGTACATAAATGTCATGTATTACAGGGACTAATGACAGTCACTATGACAAGTTATGTCAATCATTTTCATACTACAATACTCAAACACAACTGATACTTTACGTAGTATGTTCGGTTTTGGTAACCCTGGGATATAATAATAAAATTTACGTTTAAGTAAACTTACCTATTATTGTTTAAGAAAGTTTTCTGTTTTGGTTCGATATTCCAAATATGAGTTAAATATTCGGTTAAAAATGTTCAAATGTATTGATTACTCGTTTAAAAGTTTAACATGTCGATACATACTCGTTATTTCTCGAAAATGACAAAATATAAAACAAAAAATTGTAGATGATGAATTTTCTCGTCCCTCTTAAAAGTACAGGAGCTTTCGACATAGGTATCTAATTTTAACCCCCGAACTAAAAACAAGGGTGTAATAAGTTTGACCGCTATATCGGGGAAATTTGCTAATAATTATATCAATGAATTAAAATGGAAAATCGTACTTGGTTTTGTCGTTCTACACGTAATCATGTACAAATAAATAAAATAAAATCATTTTTATATTTTCTAAATGATATATTTTTCTTATTATCATTTAGTGAATTAGGAAACGAAAATCTTCAAAAAAAAGTTTTGTCTAAAAACTTCATTATTACATTTTCTTTCTGTATGTACAAATATATATAGATGTTTTTTTTAAACTATTTTTTTTCAAAAACGGTTTAGAATATCAAAAAACGATAAAATAGAGGACTTCTTACTTTCGGCGAAAATGAAAAACATCTGTTTAGTTTATTCTAGACCTCAATTTTAGATATCTGATTTTCTGGTTAGAAAATTTAATATATGTAACGTATAAATTTAACGTATTTACTTTTCGTCGTCACGGATAAACAGTGATGTTTACGAAAAAAATGTTTCAAACAAAAGTTTTTTATGAGGAATATTTTTTATATTTAACTTTTTGTTTTATCTCTAACGATTTACAAGATGTGTCCTACAGATCCAAGACCCAAGACCCAACTGGCTAAATTTTAAAACATCACTCTGTATATTATCGTTATTAGTAAAAAGGAAAATAATATACTTAAAATCAATTATGATCTAACAAAAAATATTTGTTTGTGTATTGAATAGGATTTTATCTTGTTTTGCGTTTCCTTATTGTGAAATAAGTTTTATAAAGGAGGTACTAGAACGTGACATCAATATGTAATTTACTAGAAACAGAATAAAAAATTAGTCGAGTATGAAGAACACTCATGCAGCAAAGAGTTCAGTAAATACTCATATGTTTCATATAGTATAGAATGATACAAGTATCGCATTCATTCACATTCGGAACATATTGCTGAATAATAGACTGGACCTATTAACAGAAATTTTGTGTTAATTGCATCGTAAAAGTTTTATTATTGGAGTGATACACTGAAAAATTTCTTGCGCTATGAAATCTTTTCGCAGTTTCAATAAAAAAAATTGATTCAAAATGCTAGAATTATTATGGAGGGAAAAATCTTTCGGTTTACAATTGAAACTCGAGTGATCGTAGCCTGTATAACGCCCAGCCATGTCCACATACGTCCGTTTAAATCAACCCGTTAAAGAGTTAAAATCGATCCTTATGTTCCCCGAGTCATATAGAAGTGTTACTATATTTTGAACGATTACTTTGAAACAAATCAATAAAATTCAATCTACACCAAAAATTTAATTAAATAAAATTAAATTAATGTTATTATCATTTATTTACTCGGTAAAGTCAACACTAATAATAAATAAATTATATATATACTATATACCGCGTGGCCAGTTTTTAACGCCCTATCTTCCTATTTTTCGTCTTAAGAGATACGACACCCAATTTTCCATTTTCAAAAGAACCACTATAGTTATTCATAATTAAAGTACTTGAGTTTCAGTTATGTTTTTCGAAAGCTATGGCAATTTTAAAAGTGAAAATAAATATTCAATACTCAGTTTATTGTCAAAAGTACCTTATTTATTTTTAAGTAGCTTATTTTGGATACATCCCTACAAAAAATAAAATAAAGTCCTTTCTCACTTCAAATCGAGCATGGGAGTCTAGACCTTAGACTTGTCAAAGCATGGATGGAGCCTAGTTTGAACAGATTCTTTGAATAGCTATTTTCACATTTAAAGATGGCACACTTTCGAAAAACATTACGGTTCAGTACCTACTTTTAGAAACTGCAAAAAACTATACAGTGGTGGTTTATTTGAAAAATAAAAGTTGGGTGTTGTATCTTCTAGGACAAATGTATTCAATTAAATTAAACTAGATTAAAAATGATTCAATAAAAAAGAGTGGAGTGTTAAAAACGGGTCACCGTGTATACAAAGGAATATATATTTATAATGAATTAAATTATACCTTTAATGAAAGACAACAACAATAAAATGTGTGAATTTAATTATTATTTTATTTATTAAGTAAAATGTAATATTTCATTTTGTGTTGGTACAATACACAGAATTTGATTATCACGAAAAATGGTTGTTGGTTTGTAGATATTTATTTTAATGAATGCTCTTTATTTTCTGGTTAATTATTTGTATATTTAATTTGTCTATATTTATGCTATACATACATATACATATACAAGGTGTTCCAGAACCCCAATACGCCCCCTTTCAAGAACGTACACAAGTTATTTGAAAACAGCCAACAAAGTATTTCGAATTAAAATACGATAAGCTACATCTAATAATTTGGTTACAACTCCGTGTTGGAAATAGGAATTTTAGATCGGAATTGCATTATTTTAAGTGAAGTATATATTTCTGTATATATGAAATATATATCAAGGCATACTTATTTCAGTCCCAAGTTTGTAACGCTTAGAAATATTGATGAAACGAACTGATAAAATCACCTATCCGTCAACACGATAGCTCAAAAACGAATAAAGATATCAAGTTGAAATTTTTATAGCGTGATTAAGGCGTTAAAAGTGACTGAGTTCGTAAATGAGCAACATATGTCAATTGGCTTTTGGGTCCGTAAGACCCGTCTTGTAACCCGTAAGAAATAGAACAAAAGTTAATATGTAAAAAATATTCCATACAAAAAAATAAACAACTTTTGTTTAAGCTCTATTATTTTCTCGTAAGGAAGCAAATTAAGGAAAAACTTGGTGTTTATTTTCTCCAAAACTATAAAAGATAGAGAGATGAAAATTTGTCGGTAGCTTCAAACAGTGAGTTCTATAAAATTTTTTTTAAAAAATGCAAAACTAATTTTTTAGCAAATAAGGCTGCCATTTTGTTGGTTTTTTCAGTTTATCTAATTTATTAAAAATGATGCAAGCACTCATATTCAACATTGTCTATATAGGGTATTTCAACAAATAGCTCAGTCAATTATTTATTGCTTATTACAGATTATAGATTTTACGAAAAAAAAAAAACTGCCCGTATAGGTACATTTGTCATAATCTGCAGCATATATTTTAAAACTAAAGGCTTTATTTAAAAGAGGTATTTAATCTTTTATTAAAAATGGAATATGGTATATATTGAATGAAGATATGATTCAAAGCAAAAATAATTTTTTTTTTTTGAAAATAAAATGTGATTTTTTGAGAGTGTGTACATGACTAGGTTTGTGCATGTGTTGATATAGTGAAATGTGATATATAGTTAACATCCAAATTCGAAATAAAAATTGTCAAAGTCTTTTTAAAATATTATTATCTTCTATTTCTATGAAAATATCGTTAAAAATGAATTCACTTGATTCACTTGAAAGAGAAGTTTTTTCAGTTCTATTACAAACTAGGTTTGATTCGGTGTATTACTGGTTATACTGTTAATGTAAATTAAACTAAACAAGTGAAAGCAAACAATTGACTGAGTTAATTGTTGAAATACCATGTATAGACAGTGTTGATTACTTTGTCACATTACACATATACCTATATACATGTCACACTTACATAACTGATAATCCTATATTAATACATACTACAAAATTTGCATCTAATGTGTGCCCTCGCGGGTAAACAGTGATGTTTATACGAAAAAATATTTCAAACAAAAGTTGTTTATTTTTTATAACATTTTTTATTTTTTATAAAATTTTGTTTCTATCTCAACGGTTTACAAAATGGGTCTTACGGACCCAAGACCCAATTGACCTATGTTGCTCATTTACGAACTCGACTCACTTTTTACGTCCTCAGCACATTATAAAAATTTCAACCTGATATCTTTTTTGAGTTATTGTGTTGACAGACAGACGGACAGACAACCGAAAACGGACTAGTTAGGTGATTTTATGAACAACTGTACCAAAATTTTGTTGCCAGCATCAATATTTTCAAAGCGTTACAAACTTGGGACTAAACTTAATATACCTTGTTATGTTTTATATACATGGTATAAAAATGGTAATAAAAACTAGAAAATTGGTTTTTATAGCAATCATTAGTTATTTTGTGTAATTTTTCTCTATCAAAGGTGATGTACAAAAAAAAAAAACAACTATTCCGTGAAAATATCGAGTAAGCGAATAAAGTTGATGACAGATAAGAATGTATTTTATATTAAGTTATACAAATCATTGTATAAGTCTTACGTAACATTTCTATTCAATACCCTCAACTTGCTGCTTGCTGCAAATGGATGTATCGTATAAAAATACTTAGTTGTAAACGTGTTCATGGGTTTGACTATTTATCTGTATACGAATTGGATAAAAAATAGATTAAGGGGATGTCAATTCGGTATGATGAGGCGAAAGTTTCGAAAGTAACTTTGCAACGCGAAAGTTTCGAAAGAAAAAGCCCATAGTATAAGTATTGTATCGAAAAAATTTTGGAATGAAAAGTAATTTTCATGAGACAATAATTTTATATCATCACACAAAATATTCTTGATTTAAGAAAAAATATGTTGCATCAGGTAATCCTTTTTGTCCATGCAAGAATTATTTTCATTGATTATCTTATAATTGAAACTCCTTTGAAATTCGTTTAGACGGATAATAACTATTTTAAGCACCCAATACGTTGCTTATATTTATGTGTTCAAGCTTTAAGTAGAAAAAATTTTCCTTATTTCCGAATGGTCGATCACTAAGATCTCAATAAAAATTAAGATGTAACATTGAATTGAATCGGTCATTTCAAAAACCTCTTAAGGCATATTTTTTTCCAGCATGCTTTTTTAACTGAAAATGATTCTTAAAAAGTAGGTAAAGATTTCTTAAAGGTATTCTGAGTATATAAACCACGTAAGACCAATGGGTATGGGTGGGTATGGAGGTTAGCGGGCCATGCTCGAGCATCGGGCCTCGAAGCAATGGTTCAGAGCACCTAGCCAAATAGACCCTTGTACTCTATCCCCGCTACGCTTTTCAGTGGCTATTATAACCAACCGATGTGCTGAAACCCAGGATCTGACGTAAGACCAATACTGACTTTATATTTTATTTACTCAGAATTCCTTCACGAACCTACAGAATACCTTCAGGAATTTTCACCTATTTAAAGGAACTTTCACCTACTTAGAGGTCTTTGAAATGACCGATTCAATTGGTGCCGAACTATTATTTTAGAACGTACCAGTCTATTGTTTGGCACTACGGTATACGTAAATACATCATCTCATCTTCTTAAACATGTATAAGACTGATGACTGATTTTTGTTCCATTTTTATATTTTTTTTTTGTGTGTTTGTTATTTACAAAAAAAAAAAAAGAAAAAGAAAAAAGTAGTTGTGGATTTTTTTTTACTACATCTCTCTATATCTATCGTGAAGGTATTATATTTGTTGTAAACAAATTCATACCATTGTCGTATACAAATCTATTTTACAAGCAGCCGTTCATTCAGAAAAATCAAAATCAATAAACTATCTATTATTGAATATATAGGTATTATCATCAATGGACTTCAATACATAAATGCCTGATTTAAACGTTTCATTTACTAACGACTTCTTGTTGATATTCTCGTTGGAATGAAATAAATTCTCACAGAAAGCTCATTACCACAAAAATAATCGTTCGCAAATTAAAAAATTCAAGAGTCTGCGACTAATATAAAATTAATACTTCTATTTACTCTTAAAATATACTCTTTAAATGTGAAATTCTCTCTCTTCAAATGTGAATAGCTTAGTGGACTTAAATGACTTAAATTGGACCGATTATTTAAATAAAAAAATTACTTCAAAAGTAGGCATATTTAACATTTGTCTTATGGGAAAACGGATGATATGTTTTCAGAGATTTTTTTTTTTTAAATTACAGTTAAAACTATAATAAATTATTAAAAACAACAAAAAAATCGTTGTATCCGACTAATTAAGGATGTTTGCGCACGGTAGTGGGTACTGAATTTTAAAAAATATATAAATATTTTAAATATTGATGGTGAGTTTTGTTAGAACTTGACAGTAAAATGCGAAAAGTAAGAATAAAATGTTTCGATATCGAAAATTGAAAATTTTGTTTAAATATTTAGCTTTCGACATTTCGAATACCAAAGCAGATACCGAAAAATTGTATTCTTATTTTTCGTCTACATTCATGAAATTATAAAAAAATTCTTCATCAAAGTTGAAAATAAGGTATACAAATAATTTCAAAATTAAATTTGCCATAAAAAGTTTCAAAACATTTAAATACTGAACTTTATGACACATTTATGTCAGGCATTAGTTGTATTGTTCGTGTATATATAATCCTTAAGTCCTTCTTATCTATGACGAATGATATACAGAATTTGTGATACACATTTTATAAATAAATACAAGAAAAAAAAGTTTATTTCAATCCATTGTGTCAAATTTTTTATAGGTCGTATAAGTCTAAGCACTTGGATGAATTTGAACGTTGTAGCAGCGATGAAACGAACAAGAAAAGTTTTGATGTACCAACATATACAGGATGTTTCTTAAGTAAGGTACAAAAAATTAAAAAGCATATTCTTGAGCCAATTTTACGACGAAAAGTATATTTTAACATATGTTCGCAAACGCGTGGTTTTCAAGATACAGCGAGGCAAAGTTTAAAGAAAATAAGTTGGTTCATTTAAGTGAAAATTGGTATCTTGAGGCACATATTTTAATCATAAATCAAATTTCTACCGTGTACCTGGGAGCAAATGCGATTGCGGACGTTCACATATTCTTTTTTTCATAAAATTTCAAGAATGAGCTCTTTTATTTTTGGAACTTACTTAATAAACACTCTGTAAATTATAATTTTTTTTTCTTCTCTATTTTATATAAAAGTGTATTCCTATTATTAACTTTCGATTACCTACATATAATTTAATGAATCATCTTTTTAAGAGAGCTATTATTTATATATTATTTACAATTGAATTTTTATTTATCAATACGTCCATTAAATGAATTTGCTTTCATACATATACAGATTCTGTACGCCAACCTCAGATTTTTTTTAGCACATATTTAAGACTAGATAAATTTTGTAAGCTTTCCTTCATATTTTATAGCTTTTAACGGAATCAATGTTGTATTTCATTCTAATTCAAAACAATCTTACATGTAGATAGTAGGTGGAATAGGTGAGTTTTAAACAGTGGTTCTCCGATAAGACATTGAGCGAAAATATCGAAATCCCACTTTATGATCATAATCGGTAACTTTCAGAAGATATAGGGTATTCCAAAACTATCGCATTATAATATACGAGTGATACAGATAGAAGATAAAATTCCAGAAAGTTCCTTTAAAATTTAGGATCGAAATATTTATCGTAAGTTGTAAAAAAAAATTCTACAACTAATCAGAGAATACAACAAGACCCACAAGTATTTGTAACGCTTACAAATTTCCAGTAAATAATATAAATAAATAGTGTACGACCGAAGGTTCGGCTTCGGCTTCGGCCACCTTCGGCCAAAAAAACCACCTTCGGTCAAACAGGTTCGGTCAAGCTTTGGCCGAAGGTTCTTAGCAAACGTCGGAATTGAACGAATTGTTCTAAATGTTATTATTTTGAAATAAATTTCAAGGTAATTTACTTAATCATTTTTAGATTGACTTCTAGATCAACTTCTAAAGATCATAACCTCTAGATCAACTTCTAGAGATCAACTTTAATATTAAAGTTTTAAAATCATGTTTTTAAACCTTCGGCTTCGGCTTCGGCCGAAGGTTGTGGCGATAGCCGATTAATCGGCTTCGGCTTCGGCCAAAAATCGACCTTCGGTCGGACACTATAAATAAACCAGTCATTGAAGAATAGAATAACAAAATAGAAATATTGTAAATAGGTAGAATGTTATTTAAAAGTTAAAAATAAATTGACAGAGTTTATTGAAGCAAATCTTATAAAATTGTTTTCTGAAAGTAGATAAATTCCAACGATAATAAATAATTCTAAGCTTAAGAACAAAAAAAAAAATCTAAACTAAGGTTAAAAAAAATCATATTATGAAAGTGGTACTTGAAAAACTAGAATAATAGAGTGTATGTTCGTTTGTACTTCAAGCAAAACTGTATTCTTATTTTAGCACGGTAAATTCTACGTATTTGTGGTACAGACTTTGAAAAAAATGTATTCACATAGATTTGTTTGTCACTAAAACACAGTCACTGGAAAATATACCTAGCATACAGTGTATACACCCATGGCGTCAGGTTTCACATGCTTCCTTATTTTCAATGTTTCGCAGGCAGACAATCCTATCGGCATATTAAATTGTCAGCAATAAGCACGCTATATGGACTTAATCATTAAATGAACCTGATTTTTATACTTTTTGAATAAAAATTACCCCATTCTCCGAGTTTCTGAATATACAATTTTATTTAAAGTATCGTGGTATAAAAGTAAAGGATTATTGGGGTAAAATCGGCGGAAGGTAAAAAATTTTGCAGTTTTTTCCCCTTCCTTATTTATCGCAGAGTCCTCGAAGTCGATTTTAATAATATTTTTGTATATGCTGTATAAGGAATTTGTGATCCATCGCCAGTATATCTACATACATACATATTTAAAAAGTTTAACAAGACCATAAGAACCGTTACATCCCTAACTGTAGTTCTTAGATAGGATAGGATTGTTACTACCACACTTACAGGGTAAGGTATTCTCTCTTGAGTTATACTCTCAAACTCCAATCCAACGAATTTTGTGTCAAACGTGACTATACATTGAGTAACGTACATTGTAAAATCAATGTACATCATTGTAATATACTTAAAACTATTCACTTGTCTTATATCATCATACTATTAAAACTCATGCGAAGTACTTTACCTATACACAGAGTGTACCAGTCGTTATTACAGATAGAAAAATAACGGGCAATTGTACATAGATTTCCCACCAAAAAGTTCCCTTGCGGTTTTTTTATACGATGTATATAATGGGTGCGTCATTTTTATCCGACTGTCAAAGAGTGGTTATTTTATCGCGTGTCTCTTGCATTTATGAATGTATATTTGTTTGTAAATTTCTTTATTACCTCGTATCTTCTAAATTCCTCGATGGATTTGAACAGTTAAGGTATTGTTACAACAAACACTTGCTCGAATGGTTGACATTGAACCTAATTTTTGAAAGTAAATTCTGATGGCCGGCGAGGCCACGCGAGATCTATGAGACGCCATTGCATGCCAAAAAAGAGACTGTGTGTGCCAAAACGCATCACAAAGTGTATACATTCTGACATAAAAGTTGCCGCACCCTTTACTATTAACGAGATACAGATTCGTTAATTATCGTTTGTAGTTTGAAAAATGTATCGATTAAAGTTTGTCAAATTGAAATCTTTACAATTAAGCAAAGTTTCAAAAAATAAAATTTTCTTTTCATCTGTACGACATGAATACTTACTAGATATTCATAACGCTTTTTTTCGAAAAATATCAAATTTCGTATTTTAGAACTATGAACCCCGTAATTATTGGGCGATGTAATATATAAGTTTTTATTTTCTGAAACTTCGCTTAATATAAAAATTTCAAATTGTCTAAAATTAAGCGAGAAATTTAAGTAAAACCAATAATCGAGAAAAAACTACAAAGGAATTTTTTTGGTGGAAATTCCATGCAGACTTGCAAGTATTATTCCGTCGATATTTATTCGGGACACTCTGTATAAATATAGCTACCTACGTTATAACAACTACCCATATAAAATAGGTATTTTCCTATTCGTGTGTTCCATACTTGTTGTTTGCTTACTTTGTACTTATTATGCCTCTAACATGTACAAGTTACTACGTAAAGTACTTAAGTTCTGTTTTGTATTTTATTCTTAGAGGATATTGTATCAATAAAGTTCATTACGCCTTACTTACCGTAGGTGTTATTACCAATTAGTAGTTTGCGTGTTTCGTAAGGGAAAGTAAAAGTAGTAAAAGCCAAATAGGGAGTACATTTTGTCGAAAAAGCACACGCTATTCTTTGAAATTGTTAAAAATAGCCACTTTCTTTTCTTTTCTTTTTTGTGATAAAATTGTACACTTATAACAACAACAAAACTCGACGACCTATCGCATTCGAAACGGTCGAATGTTATAAAATTCTTTTCGGATCATATTGGTGTTAATAGGGTTCGATCGACACCACAAAGAAGTTGATATCATTTTTAGTTCGCGTGTTATCGAGTAAGAAAGAATTTACAAAGGAACGAGTCATTTCCACGAAACGTAAAGATATGTTGAAAATTTCGAATTCAAAGTTGGGTCCATTACAATAACGTTAATAATAAAAAAAAAGCTTTTTTATCCCTTAGAATAAACGTACGTTAAATACACTTATTCTCCAAGATGATGTGCCTACATTATTAACCAATTCGGCAAAAAGGTACCCCAACTTTTAAGAAACTACTTGCAAAGAATGTTTATAACTTTGCTAACTTATCAGATATTATAACATAATTTTAATTCAACGTTAGGCATACTAATAAAAATTTCATTATTTATGCATATACCTACAAAAAAGAAGCTCTTATAAAAAACTTATATTGTACTCCACAGAATAAATTGGCCTAAATATCTTTATAAAATACACGATAATATTATATTCCTTCTCATATACAAAATTATTATTTCATAAATTTCCATCACTGCTGTATATATCACCTAAGAATTTATGTAGAGACACTTAGGTCAAATTTTATCATATTATAATTATATAGCAAACAAACTTACTTATTTCAATAGCTTTATACATATAACCTATATCCCACGATGTTGTATGATGATGCTTTTTGATACTTATGTTATGTAAGGAACTAACTTACCAGTAGGAACCTTGATGAGTCCTTTTAAACTATAAAGGAAATATGTATATTGGATATTATCACTATATTCTAGTAAATCAGTTTCGAATATTCAAATACACGTTTGATTTATACAGGATGATAGAAAAGTATCAAAATAACCAAATTAACTCGAAAAAAGATAATTTAGAAATAAAAAAAGATAAGCAGTCATAAGGACTTTCGACAGTGAACTTAAAACTTTGAGATACGGACCAAAATCGATCCAAATATCGTGATATCTCAGAAACTTTGCATCCAATCATTAAATTATCCAGATTTTTATACTTTTTGGATCAAAATAACCCCATCCATCCAGTTTCATCAAAATCCAAAACAAAATTTTTTTTGCTATTTTCTCGATTTTATCAAAGGGGTACCCCTTAAAAAAATTGCAAAAAATCGAAAAATTTTTTGTATCTCCAATTTTGATAAAACTCAGTATATAAGGTAATTTTGACCCAAAAAGTACAAAAATCGGGTGCATTTAACGACTGGTCTAATAGTTTTTGAGATACGGACTAAAATCCATCCAAAAATTGCGATATCTCAGAAACTCTGCATCCAGTCATTAAATTAACCTAATTTTTATACTTTTTGGATCAAAATTACCCCACCCACCGAGTTTCATCAAAATCCAAAACAAAATTTTTTTTGTGCTATTTTCTCGATTTTATCAAAGGGGTACCCCTTAAAAAAAATGCAAAAAATCAAAAAATTTGTTGTATCTCCAATTTTGATAAAACTCAGTATATAAGGTAATTTTGACCCAAAAAGTACAAAAATCGGGTGCATTTAACGACTGGTCTAATAGTTTTTGAGATACGGACTAAAATCGATCCAAATAATATTGCGATATCTCAGAAACTCTGCATCCAATCATTCAAATAACGTAATTTTTGAACTTTTTGGATCAAAATTACCCCATCCACCGAGTTTCATCAAATTCCAAAACAAATTTTTTTTTGCGTTTTTCTCATTTTTTTTAAAGGGTCCTTAAAAAAATTGCAAAAAATCGAGAAATTTTTTTTATCTCCAATTTCGATAAAACTCAATATATAAGGTAATTTTGACCCAAAAAGTACAAAAATCGATTGCATTTGACGATTGGTCGAATAGCTTTTGAGATACGGAATAAAAACGATCCAAATATCAAAAGATCTGCATCCAATCATTAAATTTACCTGAGAGGCGATAAACATTCGCGCTTTTGAGAAATCTTCGTTTTGAATAAGCAAGCTATTATTGTTTGGAAATGCAGTTTTAAAATGTATCAGAATTTTTGTTGATCTTGTATGTAAGAATATTTAATATTCAGATATCCAAAGTGTAAGATGTGTAATGTAATTTTCAACCAAGTTCCAAGTAGTGTTACACTTCTTATCTTTGTTGTCCCTATATGTTGAAATAATATGCTGTAAACTCATCAAGAGTTAACTTAAAATAATAATATGATCATATAAGACAATTATCGGCATTTCTAATCAAAACAGTTTCCTATGTAGAGTATCAAGTATACTATGTACCTTGGTTTATTCTATAGTTTCTCAACAGATATTAATGGCCCAATTTGTAAAATTGGTAAAGGGCGATCCATGGTACATTTGGATCATGCATCTTGGATCACATTTTTTTAAATCGATATTTGTTTAGTATTTAAATGATAGGCAAAAATACATAGTGTTGAGGAATACCAGTGCCATAAATAGAGTTACGATATTTCAAGAATAGACATTTAAAAATGACATAAATGTAAATTTTGATCCCTGGTACTACACTATCTTAGACCATACACCACATAGAAGTTTTAGATTTAGTTTTGTAAATATACATCGAACTTTGTATGTCTATTAGAATATTATATAGTATTTTATTTAACAAGTGTATAACAACGGACTTGTTACTAGAATAGTATTATCTTATATCATATTAAAGTATCAACTACTAACAGAATTAATTATTTAATTTAATTATTAAATTTCTTATTATTATACATTTTGATTCTATCATAAATAATACAACAGTGATAATCAAACAAAAGCTTAATTATATTTATATGTAGATAAATGCTAGAGAGGAGAGTTGAACGGACGAGTTCTAACACACTCTTGTTGCAAAAACCCAAATTTTAGTCGGAACTATGATACTATTTTCTCGATAATATTAGATGAATTCTATAAATCCGTCAGCACTCTCGTTATAAGCATTATAATGAGATAATTATTACATTAATTAGTTTTATTAAGTCGCCCTATTAGCTCAGTTGGTTAAGGCGTAATCAATAAAGTCCGCAGTATGCTTAGAGTAGCGGGTTTGTGATGGGCTGGTGTAGTGCATGGTATATGCATGAACGAGGTGCACTCAGCCTCTGAAATTGAGAAGCTGATAAATGAAATTATCAGCGTAAAGGTGGTAAGACACATATATGGTATCACAATGGGCTCTATGGCCTAAGTGTGTCCTTCGTGGACACAATAAAACCTAACCTAACCTAGTTTTGATAATAAGATTAATACATGCAGATGTTGTAACTTTTTCATAGAATAATTTTTATTGAAAGTATTCTTACTTATACAGAAGTACTAACGGATTAAATTGAAACAGGTTTTTTTGTAATAAACTGTGTAAAAATAAAGTTGCGGCAAAAAATACCAAAAAAATGTAGTTCCATTTAAAGAAAATACTGTTGTTTTTTTGTCCCTCAAAAGAGACTAATATGTGCTTTCGCGTTCTTTAATTTTTCATTCCATTTTCGATATATTAGGAGGGTAGAAACTTTGAAAAAACGGCTGTATATCATGAAACCAATCCCAGATGGCTTACTTGTTTGGTTTCGATAGTTTTTCAACGAGATTCAATTAGTAGATTAATAATTCATTTTTTCTATTATTTCCAATATTTTAACGATACGAAATCTATGTTTAGAAAATTGATTTTGTTATATGCCAAATGTCAGCACGCTATTCTTAATATATTTATAACAATTTAAGTCGAACAATGTTTTGAATTGAATAATAATTTAAACATTCATAAATTGGATAAAATGAAAAGAGACCTAAAGAAAGAAGATTTTTCGCCGTATTTTTATTCAAATAGTGTTCAATGAACCTTTTTATCTAATCGGAGTTGAAATATATTTATTCGGTCTTCAATATTTTAAAAGTTTACTGTTACTTCCTGTTTTCAATTAACAACGAAATAAAAACTAAACTTTAACTATTAAGGGTAGTTGAAAAATAAAATATATATAGATATACTATTTTTATTTCATGTTAAAAGTTTTCGAACGCTAAATGACCGCGTACAAAATTGACTATTACAATAAATTCTATCAATTTCCTAGACACATATATGTGACAATATTTAATGGGACAAAAAAATCTATATCATGTAATATATAAATATAAATCGAAATCTACATCATGGAAAATATTTTTTATGTACTTTTTATCAATTTGTTTAACCCGTCAGCACTCGCGTTATATATGTTGCTCATGCTCGATTTAAAACATAAATAACTTTTATTTTTCAAATGCCTGATCATCTATTTTCTTTCTTTCAACATAAAATCAAAAAATTGGAGTGCGTGGCTTTCTTAATCAGTTTAATTCTGTCATTTACGAATAAAGCATTCGTGTAAGTACACTGATACAGGAAAAAATCTCAAATCATTTCCAAACGGTTCAAGATAAAAAGAAGAATTTTTCCACAGTAATATATAATATGAATATTTGTATAACAATGCTGCTCACGCTAACCCCTTCGAGGAGGCAGAGGGATGCGTCTAAAAGTAACTTTAAATTAACGTACGCTCGTAAAAAACAGTCGTAGCGAATTCTATCAAAATCCGTTGTTTTTGTCTTGAAAAACTCTTTATTCGATCGGATCAGAATTCGAAACCATTGTTTGCGTTAGGAAAGAGAACTGAAATCCTCTTTCACTCATAAAAATCGTAACTCTTGAACCGTTTGACAGTACAGTAATGGTTTTTCACATGTCTGGATATTGGCAAGCAATGAATTGTTTATTTTTAATTTTGGCAATGTATATTAATTCAAGAAAAGGAAAATTATATTATTCTCCCTTGTTTTCAGCAAATTTTGCTGATGATTAGGTATTATTACAATATACAATACATACAAATTCGTTGGTAGAAAAATAATGTATACACATGCTGCTTGATGTAATATTTGCTTTAAATTTCTCTTTATAAAATAATATTGATTTTATATTATAAACAAATTATATATCCAGAAAGTTTTGTGTAAACACTTTTAAGTTAACCAACCAATCCCAAATAATATACGGATTAACAGAGTGTATCATAAATATACATATTATGTAATCCTAGAAAGAAAATTATTCAGAAGATAAAAGACAAATTTCCAAAATACGAATTATTGAAAGGAATATAGCACCTACACATAAATGCAAGTATAAAATTAAATTAAAAAATATTAGAAAAAACAGACTGTTTAAGTTTAGTTTGAATGGTTGTATCTATGTACAATGTAGCACATCCTACTAATTCTCCTTCTCTTTTTACTATTATTATTCCTAAGTTTTTGTAATAATACAATACTTCAAAATTTTATTGTATTGTATTGTTTTATCTTGCAAAGTAGGCCTCAGATCCAAAATTGCTATATAACTTTTTTCTTCGTCTTTATGAGCTTATCCTGTTGGCCAACGATCTGCAGTCAATAACAGAACGCCCTGTATAGATTAAAAATGTATAACCTCAATTTGATCACCACATACAATATAATTTCATAAAGTGTAACATAATAGCGAGATTAAATAAATTTAAGTACAAAATTTTCGTGAAATAATAATTTATTTAAAATGTTTATAAGTTTTTGAAAGGTATGTTATGTTATACCTCTACGTATACGAACTAAAAACCTTAAATTAGAAAATGTATCGTATCAGAAAATACGTGTTTAGAATATATTCGACAATAATTTGTTAAAGGTATATTACACACTCATACATACCACCCATACTATACATTGTCTGCATTATTCGATTCGGAATGGAGGTTGAAAGTTATAGAAATGGGAAAGTTAACGAACATAACACTATTTTAGTGGTTGAAGTATACAATAATAGTTTTTGTAAGTAAAAAATGTTATTACTAGCTTCAAACGTTCAGAATTTTTGAGTACTCTGCAGTATCGTTATATTGTAACAGATTTTATTTGTTCTTTTATTATTTTGCTTAAAAAAATTCACAATTGTTATCTATTTTCATACCCTGTATATATTGTTATATATAGCAAGGTATACTAAATTTATTCCCAAGTTTGTTAAGCCTAAAACTATTGATGCTACGAACAAAATTTTGACTAAGGAGTTCATAAAATCCACTAATTAATCCTTTTCAGATTGTCCGTTTGGCCCTCCGTCTGTCTGTCCGCCTGTGGACACGATAACTCAAAAACGAAACGGTATATCAAGCTGAAATTTTTATAGCTTGCTCAGGACGTAAAAAGAAAGGTTAAGTTCGTAAATAACATAAATAGATCATTTAGGTTTGTAAACCGTTGGAGATAGAACAAAAGTTTAAATGTTAAAAATGTTCCTTAATATAAAACAATATAAAAAAATTAACAACTTTTGTTTGAAACATTTTTTTGTAAGCGTTTATCCATGTGGACGCAAATAAAGATAAAATTTGATGCTAATTTTCTCCAAAACTATAAAAGACACACACACATAGCGTTCAAACTTTTTTGTAGTTCGGGGGTTAAAAATCCGTTACTTAAATTTTCCACATATTTTAGAATCACCATTGTGGATACACATAAAATTTATTTTCACTCTTGTTTTTCTTTCATCTTTCGTTTTTACGTGTAAATATTAAACACTTCGATAACTTTTCAAAATAAATAAATAAGAAAAGAAAAACTTAAATATTATGTAATATTTTTTCTACCGTAAAGACAAACTTTCGTGTGAATTTTTATCGAATTTGTATACAGAGAAAAATATTATAAACATTTTCAACGTTTCGAAATCGATATTTGAATACCCATTATTCAATACAACATATTGAAAAATTATCTTTAAGTTGTGTAATATATTATTTTTGCGGTTTTTCATTAAAATTTTCATGATAATATTACCCTTTTTAGACCGTCAATTTATTACAACTTTTCTAAAATACAATAAAAAGAATATAGTTTTATTTTTGTCTACCAAAAAAAAAAATATGAAATGGATGACTGGACCGAGGAAAAAAATTATCTAAAAACATAAGCAAAAATAATTTGAAAAATACTTTCCCTTTTCTGCATGATACTTAGGCAAAAAAAATAAAATAAAAATAAAAAACGAAATACCGAAACCTCTTCAAAAAACATTTGATATAATAATATTTTTTTGTTTACCTTATAGTTTACATTATGTAGATAATGTGTAGACCGACCTTTTCTTATTTTTTGTCATAGTTTAACCTTCATATGCCTAATACATAATGTATGAGCCATTATTAATCTTTTCGATACGTTTAAATTATTTCGATAAGTCGAATTTTGTCTTTCAAGTTTGTCCGTTACATAGCCCAGGTAAATAAATTAGAAAATGTATCGTATCAGTAGCCCAGGTAAATAAAAGTTTTTCTGCTTAAGAAATCCAAGTGAAGTTTTTACACCGGGATAATCTTTATAAGGATGTAAGAAATGGCCTATGAAAATCTATTGCAAAATCATGTGCGCAAAAAACAAATATGCAAGGTCAAAGGTCACCTTGAAAACACAATGCTCTCAAGCGGTCACTCATCCTAGACCTAATTGTGCTTAATGTTGCATAACTTCAGTGTTCGAGAAACGTTTTGGCGAGAAACGTTGTTTGAATGTGTGTGTATTATGGAGCAATGACCCAAAAAAGTGTTCATACAGAAGTTTTTACTTCAAAAATTCACAAACAGCTACATTTTTTGCATTTATGCATTTAATTTCTGCTCAAACTATTTGGTTAAAAAAAAGTTTAACATTTTTCAGTTCATGTCAATTCAGGAAAATTGTTTCTAAAGCTTGCACTTTCCATCTCCCGATTTTCCAAAAGCTCCACGTAGAGGAGAGGATCCTAAACAATATCTCAAAGTTGCTCTTAACTTTGAGATATTGTTTAGGATCCTCTAAGCCTCCTATATCCAAAATTACAGGTTCAAAATCTTTGAGCTCAAAGATAATCATCTTCTTGTGTTAATATCATGAAAGTCTTGAGAGTAAATGTACTTGAGAGTAAAAATTTTTACCCGACGCTTGTATACACACATACACATGGTTGGTTGGTTACCTTAATGTATATAAATTTAAGTAAAATCGTTCATCATAATATCAAGATATTTCCTCACATGATTCTGTCTAACCTATTCTCTGTTGTAGGAAAAAACTTTCTATGTATACACCATAAAACATTTGTACCCAAAAAAACGATGTATTTTATGATGATACAATTTTTCGTTTTTTTTTTTCGAGATAAATTTATAACTCTGTGGTGACAGATTATATAATATATTCGATATGAATAACTGATTTCACAATAAGTATAATACAAATGAGTTTAAGGTTAAAATAGAAGAGTTTTTGGTAAATAATTTTCTTTTTAAAAAGGTAGACAATTTCTTTTTTTTTCTTCTAGATATATATGTATATTTTTCGGAGACTCAATAAATATTCGGTAATTTGGCTCGTTCTTATTTGTTAGTCTGTTGGGTGTATTACAAATAGCATATTTAACTTTCTAGCGATGGTACTTTTATGTTTTGGTAAGATCCGTTTGATATAAATTTCAAAGAGTATATATATTAAGTAAAAAGTGATTCTTGTAGAGTACCAGCTTAGCATGAATTTCTATCTATCGCCTCAAACCTGACAATGCAACCATTTTTATAAAACCTCCTCTGAGTTATTTCCATTTTGGGGGCTTATTTATCGCCCCTAAATAGAGTTATTAGATCGAATTTGGAAGTTAAACGCTTTATAGGATGGTGTCTTTGACTGGTATTAAAATCTGGACCTAGTCAGTACGGACAGATTTTTCCGGAAATCTCTAGAGCTAGAACGTTGATAGAATAATATATAATAATATTTCATAGGTTAGAAGAAAATCATAATAGGTTTACTTGATGTAAATCTATTGAGAATATAAGATTATTGAAATTTTCATAATATACTTGTATTATTATAATTTACTGTATTAAATAACAACTAATATAGACTGTCAAAATATTATCATTCCATTTTCTTTATACTACAGTTTTCTTTTTGGAGCTGATCCTTTATTCCAACATAAATCGAACTGCAGATACTTTTTCAGCTAAAAGAGAATATCATATATTTTTTTATATTTTTAATTCACTGTTTACACCGTATATAACATAGTATGTAGTAATTATAGTATATATCCATGGTAATACCATACAAAATAAGTAATTATACCATACAGTATGTCAACAAGTCTGGCAAGCCACATGCTATGACGTGACGTCGGTTTTTTAAGCCAAATTTTATCACATTCGGATAATTATTTTTAACACGCTCGTCTAATAGGCTCATCTGAATGGCTCACAAAATAGTAAAATATTCTTTTAAAGTCAGTCTACATATTTAATATGACCATCTCTTAAAACCATCTACTGTTTCAGAAAAACCGTTTGCTGTAACCATTCTACGTACACAGATATTTTTATGAATACACATTTTAATTTTAAAATTCGTATTTTCGAACAACTTTGATTTATCGCTCCAGTTTTATTATCCATATCCAGTTTTGTAGATCAGTGACCTTGTTTGTTTAAAGATATGCTTAAAACTATATTAAATTCAAACATCGTCTTCTATTATTAAATTTATGTTTTCAATTCTTCTTTGTTCCAAAAATTCGAATTATCGAGAAAAATATGCAATTTGACACACTGTATATTACTAATACAGAAAATTAATTAAAAACTTTCATAAACTTGTAATGTAATTCATTATAAAGAGATTAAATCCTCTAATATGTGTCATTATTAATTATGCCTGTGAAATTTCTAAATCTGTCATAAATGTCTGTTTCTCTTTAACTATAAATGTTTGTTATTTAACTATTCAATTCTTGCTGGTAAATTTTGTTGGTGAGTCAATATACGCTGGTTCTAAAACAATAGTTCTTGTGGTATATATTATTACTCTACTCGAAATTGCAAATCGCAAAGGGTGACTTTATGAATGGCACCATCATTTTGTTCTAAAAACTATCTTCAATATATCGCTGGTACCAATATTTTTAAAGACAGTCATGGTACCCAGTTTATCGAAACTTACTAAAAAAATATCGTCATTATTTTCTCTTTCATCTTTATAAAATTTTACTTGTTCATACGAAAATTTTGGCTATTTAACCCGCCAGCACTCGCGTCAAGATGATGAGAGTTAATATAAATTTATTTTTTAATGCACTAGCTAATTAAAAATAGTTCGATTATGTGATTATTGAATGATGCTTGAGAGTGAACAAATTAGAACAGAGAAGTAATCTTAATAATTAAATTAATAATCCGGAAAAGAAGTTAATATCTTTTGGCTCACAGTCCCTTACACCTTTACTTTCGTGATTAGAAAAATTCTCACAATTTCTGAAGGACAAAAACTATAATTTTAAAAACTGTAGATAGTCAAAGCTTAAGCCACATATTCCATTTAAAAAATACAAGGTGTTTTAAATCGAGCGTAAGAAAAACCTTAAATTTTATCCTACCTTAAATGTATTGCAAGAGACGGCCCCAATTTAATAACGCTTAATAAACATTCTAATGTCTAATTTAATTTCTACAATAGGTATAATAATATTTTTCTAAGAAACTTTGACAATGCAATTAAAACTAAATTTAGTTTAAACTTAATTTTAAATTGTTTCATTATAGAATTAGAATACAATCCTATTGTTTAAACAACAACAACAACAACATGGAACATGGACAACAACAAAACTGTTGATGAAATTTTGGTTACAAGTTGATATACAAAAACTTGTTTAACAAAATATTATTGTTGTTGTTATAAACTATTTTATACAATAATAAATAAATAATTTATGTTGTAGAAAACGTCGAAAAGTTTTTCATGTGAATTGAAATAATAATGCAGTTGTGTAAAATATCTAGGAAACAATAAAATATTGAATAATTGAATAGGTTAACTTACTACTTTAGCTGGGCTAGAACTTGACTCAATGCAAGCGTGGATTTACAGAAAGTAGGGAAGGTCAACTATTTATAAGCAATTCGTTGTGTGCGTAGTCATGGTAGGGACAATAAAATCGATTCCAGTGAAAAATTTTGGTGATAAAAGAGGCTGTTATGACTAATTTGCAGTTCTTTATATGTTAATGTTATAGAAAATGTCAAATTAAAATTATTGAAAAACTCTAATTAATTAAACTTAATGCATTGAAAATTGTGAAAGAAATCAAATTCCACAAATATTATTTTTCAAATGTTATCATAATTATTTATTTAAATTTGTGAGACAATATTCAAAAATTGCTCCCCACAAAAAATTTTCTGTATCCGCACTTGCAATGATTAGTTTTTACCGTTGGTTGTGTCGTGTGTTACCTGTAACAAAATAGAAAATATATTTATTAACTCAATTTGTGAAAAAGTTTTCAATATAAAAATTACTTTAGTTGGCAAAGTCCATAGTTTGGTAAAATAAAAATATCAAAGTTTTTAAAGGTAGACTTTTATTCAAAAAATATGTGGTTAAAATTTCAGCTTAGATATTCATGCAAATTTTTAAGCAAAAAATAATTGAAAATCAGTATTGAATTCATTGATCTTGTGGAGAATTCTTTGAATGAAAACAAATAAAAAAAAAATTCTGATCAGGTTAGATTTAGGGTTACAATTATTTTAATTTTATTTTCAACTCTGAAGATAAATTTTATTATAACTTCATGACGAAAAATATTAATAAAATTTTTTGATATCTGCCTTGCTTTTCGAAATATGGAAAGCTGAATGATTAAAGAATATAATCAATATTTTGAAAATTACGCCAGGTATCGAAAAGTTTTATTCTTACTTTTCGTCTTACATCGTCAAGTTATGATATAATTTATGATAAAATCAGTGTAACTAATATATACCATTTCTTTTAATTCAATAATCATGCTTATATCGAATTGAAAATCTCATATATAGATCAATACACTGCAACTTGAACTGCTTTAATGTAATTAAAACATAGCATTTTCGATACAAATATTCTTTAAAGAAAATGTCAACACTGAATTTTCTGAACAATGTTACCCTTAAATATTCATATATGTTTATATTTTAGCATATATTTACATAACTTTTTAGTCAAACGTACAAAATGTTTTGCAAAAATTGAACCTGGTTTTTGTTCGCTAATTTTCTGTTCGTTTTGGCAACCCCAGATCCAAAATATTACTTTCAGCTTCAGTACGAGTGGATAGATAGATGTTTAGAATAATTTGAATCGAAATATACTCACTTGGTTTCCTAGAAACATTTTCTCATTAGGGCTGTTATGTACAAATTTTAAGCGTTCTTTGATTGGCGTGAAACTTTATAAATTGTTAAGAATTTTTTGAATATATTCATTGGTGGAAAAAAAATTTATAAAGAAAAGCTGTTAATTTTCCCGATTTTCATTTTTCACACTCAGGTACAGTAGAGAAAAAAGAGTAGTCTTAGGACCAGTAAAAATACTCGCCCATTAAACTTGTTCTCACTTTTAACCCGTCCAAGGACTATAGAAATTTTTCTTATTCCGCTGTACTTGGCTGCGAAAAATGAAAATTAACAGGATTTTCTTAACATAAAAGTACCCAGCACAGGTTAAATATATATGTTAAATATTATATAGTAGTGCTTTAAGTTCAATTGTGACTTTAACCCTTCTTATCTGGAAATCCGCTTTTCTTTATAATTTTTTTTTTTAAATCAATAAATATTTCTTGAGCATTTTTCGGCAAACATTCATACTTTTTTGGTTTCTCTTATAACTTCCTATGAGATATGCAATATCCTCACATACTCCATGGAAATTTATTTCCTACCACCCTGTATTTATATGCTATTTTCAAGGTTGTTTCTTTTACAAAAAGCAAAAAAGGAATGATCCAAACATCGTATGAACGTCAAATAAAAACCCATTATTCAAATTCTAAACATATACTCAAAGAATACTATACATTACGTGCATACAACGTTCACTTGGACTAGTTCAAATACATTCTGTTGGCTACATGTTCATACGTACAATACATGTACTTATTATTATAAAGTACAAGTTTTTGATTCAACTTGTATGTTGCTTTCGGTTAGCATGTACAGGATGCTTCAGTATATAAACCAGGAAACGATAGATCTTCGTAATGTATGCTATTTATTCCATCAGTACTCCCATCAAACGTTCGGTTATCTTTAGTCGTGTGATGAACATCTTAAAAAAATTGCAAAAAATCGAGAAATTTTATTTATCTCCAATTTCGATCAAACTCATTATATAAACGTCGAATAGTTTTTGAGATACGGACTAAAATTGGTCCAAATATTGCGATATCTCAGAAACTCTGAATCGAATGATTAAATTAACCTGATTTTTATACTTTTTGGGTTAAAATTATCCCATCCACCGACTTTCATCAAATTTCAAAACCAAAAAGTTTTTTTCCGATTTTCTCGATTTTTTCAAAGGGGTACTCCTTAAAAATTGTAAAAAATCGAAAAATTTTTTGTACCTCCAATTTTGATAAAACTCAGTATATAAGGTAATTTTGACCCAAAAATTACAAAAATCGGGTACATTTGACGACTGGTCGAATAGTTTTTGAGATACGGGCTAAAATCCATCCAAATATTGCGATATGTCAGAAACTCTGCATCCAATCATTAAATTAACCTGAATTTTATACTTTTTGGATAAAAATTACCCCATCCACCGAGTTTCATCAAATTCCAAAACAAATTTTTTTTTTCGTTTTTCTCGATTTTCTCAAAGGGGTAATCCTTAAAAATATAGAAAAAAATCGATAATTTTTTTAAATCTTCAATTTCGATAAAGCTCAGTATATAAGTTTAGCATGATTTTCCTATCACATTTTGTAGTATACACTATTTACGTATATGTGGTAGCTTATTCTTTGGTTCACTGGACCAGTAAACACACAAAATAAAACAAGACTAAACCGTATAAATAATACACTTCGAAGGACTGCAGTTGATAGTTAGGATATTATGGGAGAATATGAAAGGCCACTATAAAATAGGGTCGAAGTCATGAAGGTGGATTTTTTACCGATCAACAAAAAACTTATGTTGTCTTATATTTCTCTCGACCTTAAAATTCTATTAAATTGTCATAATTTGATTTTCCATTTGATTTACCATTCTGCAGACAAAAGATTTACACAAATAATGTACCATTTTTTAAAAACTAATTCACTTAAACATGACCCCCTTAACGAAGAAAGAAATCAAATACTTCATAATCAAATCTGCATTTACTAAAAAGTTTAATTTAACATTTAAACATTTGTTAAACAAGTTAAACAAGTGAGTTTCTGAGATATCGCAATATTCGTTGCGATTGTAGTCCGTATCTCAAAAACTATTCGACCAGTCATCAAATGTTTTTGCACTTTTTGGGTCAAAATTATCTTATATACTGAGTTTTATCGAAATTGGAGATTAAAAACTTTCTCGATTTTTTGCAATTTTTTTAATGCAAAAATAAATTTTGATTTGGAATTTGATGAAACTTGGTGGATGGGGTAATTTCGATCCAAAAAGTATAAAAATGAGGTTAATTTAATGATTGGACCTATAGAAAGTTACAATGTCAGAGAGTATGATGGGCAAAAATTGTTTTGGATGGAAAAATTTTTTTATGATTCAAACAGTAGTTTTGGATAGAAAAGAAAACTTTAGTAAAAAAGGTTTTAATTAAATTATTATTAATTTGAATAAAATTTAATTATGAATTGCATTACAAACCCATAATAATGTGAAATAATGTTTGCATTATTATAATAATTAAAAATAACATTGAATCATAATATTTATTATATTATTTAATCAAATTATATTTTTAATAAACAAATAGTTTTATAAATATTAAATTTTACGATGCTATGAAATATTATGTTATTGATCAATTTTTTAATAAAAGCAAATTGAAACAAATGGGACAAATTGAAACAAATTTCTAACGAAAACTCTTTTAAAGGTTACAAAGATTTCAAGGAGGTTACACTAATACAAACCACGGACCCATAACTAACTATCCCCTCACAGAAGAAAATATATAAGAGCCGCTTTATAATTCGTGGCGATTCGAGAAAATTTATAGTCGAAGGCTATTTGTATATAAGAATAAGATTTTTGATATAAAGTTAAAATATCTGGAAATAAATCTTGATAAATAAATTTGAAAAAACAATTTTATATAATCAGATTATATTTAAAATAGTATTTACGTAGTAATAATAGACTATTAGCTGAAATATGTAGTACAATTACACAACACATAACTAACAATTATTACAATTATTATAGTCTAGTAAAATCATAGTTTATAATCCTTATAAACGATTATTAAAACTAAATGTGAATTTATAAATATGTAAAGAAATGTACCTACTGTTCTTTTTAAAAAAAATCAAAATAGGTAAATATTCTATCAATTCTGAATCAAGCGCCAAAACGAGTTTCTTTTATTAGAAAATTTTCTTTTGTGGGTTATTGTCCGTCTTCTATTAATCTTGTGTGTATAATTGAATTGTTAACATATTGAACACTGCTTTGTAAGCTTTTACCATCATCTATATATTGCTAGTAAGGGTGCAAATGATGTTCAGTATTACTAACGGAGGTGACTGAAACTTTATTTATTTAAATGAAGATTGATAGACTGGGATTCACGATTGACCCTGTCTATTTTACTTAAGTATTCATTAAATTATACTTAAATAATTATTTAATACAATTTATTTATAAATATTGATCCAGCATTAAAGTACGTGAAGCTGAACGCTCCATTTTCTACGCTCTCTATTTCAAAAACGGTTTAACTTACAAAGAAAAGGCTTTAAAACTTTTATAATAATGTTAATACGATTGAAAGCAAAAGAGACGAGATATTACTAAAGAACTGATATTTTGACATCTGACCTTGTCAAAACCATATCTGATTTTTGAGACAACATTTGCATTATAAAAAAAAAGTTTTGCGAAACTTCCGAGGTGAAACCCTAAGATGTTTGTAGTATTATAGGGAATTTCGAATTTGAAATTTCTCTCTACTTGACAATAATTTTGTAAGAACCTTTACAAGCTTCACTGAACAATTCTTCTTTGTTTTTCTTAACAGGTTTTGTCCCATTATATCCTAGACCTAAGGAATCTTTGTACACAATTTTAACTTTTAGCATTTAACGATTAGAATTTTAATTCTTGTTTGGATCGGTTTCGCATTGATTAATGGTAAGAATAATACGGAGATGGTTAACCGTAAAATTTACGAAATAATTTAATAAGTAAATTTATTAAAGCAATTAATGTTTGTGTAAAGTATACATATGGTACAATTCTAATAATATTTCAAATAAATTTGAACTGTATTAAAATATACATATAATAATATATACAATAATAATTGTTATTCTGAACAAATTCCTCGTTATTACAATTACAATCATAATATTCTAGGAATAAGGATTTGTTCCCTGTAACTATACATACCTATTTTATATAATTTTATGAACAATGTTAATTCTCATATCTCACGCAATTCTATATACGAAACTTCATATTAATTAGCTCAATAACATTGGTTTTAGAACCAAAAGACGTATAAGTATAAAGCCAGTGTACATTTTTTGGAGTAAGTATCTACCACCAAAATTTGTTGCAAAAAAGCAACAGGTAGCCAAACGAGATACCTAGGTAGCCTAACGAGACAGATGGAGTAACCTATTGAAAAAGTTACGCTGTTTTATACGGGTTCGTATATCTTTTAAACCGCCCGATTAGTAAAACTTTTTATTACTACATTAAAAAGATTTTTTAATAACCTATGTAAAAATATTTTGGGTATCTAGTGAAACTGTGCTAGTCAGTTGTTTTCTATCAAATTTGGGAGCCAATTTGAATGTGATCCCGCACTTTAAAAGTGAAAAAAAATAGTGCATTAGATTCTACGGAAAATTTTCGACTTTTTACATTTATTGGTTTGCTGTATCTCGTTTACGAAAATTAAACATTGTGCTCAAAATAGATAGACTAGACTATAGGTCCACCCAAGCTTTGTGCTTGTTGAAAAAAATTACAAAAAATGTATGTTGCTTTAGAACTAAAATGTTCATATTGATAATACTTGTGGTAACATTTATGTGCCTGATTTAATTGGTAATTGGGCATATTATCCATCTGTTGTAGATAAAATTGTTTACGATTTGTATTTCGATTCTATGAATTTAAAAATGACCCCTCTCTGAATGCAAAATTATTCTCGCTTTGTTGTTCGAGTTGGATCGTTGCAGTAGTATTTTTGTACATTTTTTTTATTATTTGTATGTATTTGTATGCTACGCCTTGATTTCCATCTTTTTCCAGTCATATTTATGACTTATAGAGTCGAAAACCTTGTTGTAATCGACGAAAACCATTTTTTTTTATCCAAATAAATGGCAAAAAGACTTTAAAATCGCTATTCATTATGGTAATTTACATTACAATTAGCCTTCATATTTTAACAGTTAATTTTATTGCGTTTTTTAATATAAATAAAAATCCTAATAAAAATGCCAGAAAATTAATACTAAAAAAACTTTTAACGAATAGAAAATCGACTTCAAAAGAAAAACTTTTCCACAACAAATTAATATGCACTAAAAGTAAAAAAATAACGATAATATAATGTAGTATTGTAGTAATATAAATTATTGTTATTTTTGGAGTCGGTGTCAGGCATGGAAACAACTCTGACAGAACAGTTTGCTACATTTGCTTGGCTGTCGCCGACTCCAAAATAACAATAATTTTAACTACGTTATATTATCGATATTTTTTTACTTTTTAGTGCATAGTAATTTGTTTTGGAACTTTTTCTTTCGAAGTCGGTTTTCTTTTTGTTTTTTTACTTTGTTATTTTGAGTGAATCTGAAGTACATTAACTAAGTTGTCACTAAAAAAAGAATCATCGAAATCGTTTGGCGTGATATGGCGTAATTCGTCCTCTTATCGTGCATAGGTACTTAATGCAAATTTAAGACTTTTATGGTTTTCTCATGCATGCCATTGTCAGAACTGGACAAAAATGAAATGGGTCTACACAGGAAAAACTAGCTTTCAAATATATAAAGAATCATCAAAGTCAGTTCACCCAGTCGAAAGTTTTGAGGTAACACACATAAAAAAATACAATCGAATTGATAATCTCCTCCTTTTTTGTTTGAAGTCGGTTAAAAATAAGAAATTTGTATTGAAAATACACACGATCCACATGTGGTGAAAACATGACATGTGGTAAAACTAAAAAGTATGTTTCATTTTCCTTGCTAATTTATTTACTCTAATGACGTTATCTTAGTCACAAAATCGTTTGTCTTTAATATAATCCTCTTTTACTATCAAAACACGTATACTAAACATACGTGTTCCATGAGTATATACCTATTATATGTACTATACCTATTACCTACATAATAATTTTCTAGTCAACATGCAATAATGTATGTTTCTTGTAGCGTTGAAATTTATTAGGTATGTAAAATTTTAAATTTACCCCTTAACATGTTGACTATAACTGGCGAAAATAAAAATTTAAATAACAAAAAAAAAAAAGTAATAACAATAAATTATTATAATTTTTATATTATTAAATTATCATTCGTAGTTTTTTCTTCCATAGCAACATCGCATCGAGTCACTCGTTGGTCGTATCCATATTTAAATATAATACCCTTGCAAACTCAAATAGCAGAGAATTTTCATCTTCATCATAAAATATAATTGCCATTTGTTTTTATACCATGTATATATGAAATATACATAGTATATTAAGTTTAGTCCCAAGTTTGTAACGCTTAAAAATATTGATGCTACGAAAAAAATTTTGGTAAAGGAGTTCATAAAATCACCTAATTAGTCTATTTCCGGTTGTCTGTCCGTCTGTCTGTCTGTCTGTCAACACGATAACTCAAAAACGAAAAGAGATATCAAGCTGAAATTTGTATAGCGTGCTTAGAACGTAAAACGTGAGGTCGAGTTCGTAACTGAGCAACATAGTTCAATTGGGTCTTGGGTCCGAAGGACTCATCTTGTAAACTGCTAGAGATAGAACAAAAGTTTAAATGTAAAAAATGTTTCTTACAAAGAAATAACCAACTTTAGTTTGAAACATTTTTTTATAAACGCCACTGTTTACCCACGAGGGAGCTAATTAGGTGCAAATTTTATAGTATGTATTATATGGGAATGTCAGTTATGTATGTGTGACATGTATGTATGTGTAATGTGACAGTGTAATCAACACTGTCTATACATGGTATTTTAACAATTAACTCATTCAATTGTTTGGTTTCACTTGTTTTTTTTTTTTTTAATCTAAAAAAATCCACATTTGAATGGTTTTATGTAATTTTAAATATGCATTTCGTTTTGTTTTCACATTCGCTGTAGTAAATAAATAGTTGAGTTATATTTTTATACAAAAAAAAAAACGTACATAAGTATTAAAGAAGTCAACTTTAAACGTTAGATGAAATGTACTCATACCAAATTTGGATACAGAATCATTTTGTTCCAAAAAATATAAAAATCAGGTTCATTTAATGATTGGATGTAGAGTTTCTGAGATATTGCAATATTTGGAAGGACTTTAGTCCGTATCTCAAAAACTATTCGACCAGTCATCAAATGCACCCGATTTTTGTACTTTTTGAGTCAAAATTACCTTATATACTGAGTTTTATCGAAATTGGAGATACAAAAATTTCTCGATTTTATGCAATTTTTTTAAGGGGGGTACCTCTTTGATAAAATCGAGAAAACCGCAATTTGTTTTGTAGTTTGATGAAACTCGTGGGATATAAAGTACTTTTCTCACTCAGTATGTAATGAACTCAGTTACTTTAGTAACTTTTTTAATTTTCTATTTTTCACAATAAACCATGAGCAATTTTAAATAATACTTTTTAGAGAGGTAGATAACGTTTTGTAGGATATATGTGTGATAACGTATTATTAACGTACTTCCGCAATTATCCAACTTGTGTCACGCACTCTTTATGTATGCTATTATCCACTGGTATCGTGGATAACTATTAGAATCAAATTTTGAATGAAACTATCACTAAGTCTTAGTTTCAATTTAGAATGAGCAGACTATAAAAAGCTCTCTACACAATGATTTTGAATTGAGAACAAAGTTTATGAGATGCATTACAATATTTAATCGGTTTTAATCTACTGAAGTGTATACGTATATGTTATACCTCCTATACCTACAGTACATAGGACTTTATGAAAGAAGGTACGATATTATTATAACTCCACTAGAACGAACATACCATATCTTCATATCTATATAATAATAATATATCTATTAAAACCATCTACAATAATACTTGGTGCCATGGATGGCGAAAACAAGAGATATAAAAAAAAATGTGGTGTAAACGTTGCACAACCTCTGTGTAACGACATAGTGTTAATTTTCTTTAGTCTACACAAGCATAAATAAAAATTTAAATACTTTTTAATTAATATTTGTTCTAACAAGAATGTGAACAAATAATAATGTTTATTACTCTTATTACGATATCTCGCCCCACAATTTTTAAATCGTTTTGAAAATGTGGTACATAGTTCCCTACCGGATATTCCACGACACCCTTCGCGGTTTTTTGTTTGGACAAAAGTTTAAGGAGATATGCAAGGATTCAATAATACTTAGGATTTCAATAAAACTTTATCAATACATTTTTTGATTAACAAAATCAAAAAAAATTCCTAGGTCACCGAGCTTTTTATTATTATTTTATCGTTCAAAGTTGGCTGAAAAAGTGATGAATCATATACGTTATCTTTTTCAATTGGATATTTCTATATCAAAAAATGAGAATGTAATAAGAAAAAACTAGATATTTAAAATATTTAGAAAGTCTTGTAGTTTATAATAATACCATAAAAATATAAGGTTGTCGATGATATTAAAAACAAAATTTTAATTTAATTATGAGTTCATCGAAAATCCATCATTTGATGAACAGAAACGACTATGGTTAGAGTATTGATGATTGAAGAACGATATCTATATTATCAAATTTATAAGCATCACTTGCACTCAATATATTATATATTTACCGTGAGGATCACTTTTTAGTAGCAGGAACCATACTTTGTTCTAGCTTTTTGTCACTAATCTCTTCCATTGTACTTTTACGCCAGATGGCAGACTAGCTTCATTAGCCGTTCATATCGCCGCATACATATCGTTTAGGGTTCAATTATTTGAAAAGTTGAAAAATTCAATCAGAGCCGAGCCCTTCAATTTGAAGCAGTATAATTGTTCTATTTCTAGAGGATCTTTTCCCCTAAATCTCTGCGCTGAACGCGGCTCTTTAATAATGCCTATATTATGTCACAATGTATACAGAGGTACCAAACGTCATAACATATATACACTTCATGTTTTGTTATTGCAATATATTTATATATAATTCCTACTTAAAACATTTTTTTCAAATGAGTTTTTTCCTCTTTATCTTTTAGCTCGAAAGGACGGCTCATAAAAACGTTGAAATAATATGTAAATAACCATAACCTTTAATCGTAAGAATAATGATAACAAAACAAGAATGTTATTGTTGGAACAACTGTGAATTTAAAAAAATAACATGTATATTGTATTAGGTATGCCTTTCATATACATTATATTGAAGTATAGTAACGATCTCGCAATCAGGTGAATGGCTATATTGTAGGAATATTTTTGTGTGTTTGTCTTTTTATAATATTTTGGGAGTATTGCCAAGAAAAGTTCTTGTTAAGGTATTGTATTAGTTCTGTTTATTTCAAAGCCATCTTACAACGAGTTAAATTTGATGATATATTATATTGGTGAACAAGTTGGGTCTAATCTGACAAAATTGCCCAGAAAATGGTCATTATCAGATTCAGCTCAAAAACTCTCATAGCTTAAAATTTTCGAACAGGTTGTTTGCCAGGTACGGGCGGTCAAAACTACACACATATTAAATTTAAAGTACCTTTAATGATTCTAATTCTTCTAATCGTTCTGATCAAAAGCTCCCACGGCCACAAAATTTTTTAACGAGTATTTTCGACCTACGGGCTATATTACCTAACCTAATATTGTGGGATTAACATCAAACAACAAAGCCGCAAATTTTGAGTAATAGCATGCTTTAAAAATTTTTTGAAGCAACTGTGCTTGTTTGATATGGCACCATTTATTTCTCAAAATGTTCGATCCATGATAATGTTTTTAGATTAAATTTAAATAAAATGTATTTTAAATTATCATTTAATTCGTAGAGAGAGTTAGTCGTTGTACCATCTAAAACTCTATAAAAAAACACATGGATATTTATCGTTTGTATAAATAGAAAATTAAAATTTTATTTTATTTTCGTATACATAATTTCAAAAAAATTTATATATATTAATAAACTTTTGAAATCCAGCCATCGATATCAGGTAAAACTTAAATATTTGAGAATTCACTTATCAAATAATGTAGCTTTAGAAGCAGTGAAACCTTTTGAGGCGGTATCAGGTCGACGTTCATCCATCTGATAACCAGATGAGATATTTTTTATGAAATTTTACTGATTTTTAGACACTCCTATCATAGTTTTCTATTGAAAAGTGTTCATGAATACTTTTAACTAGATTAATTTTAGTAAATTTTTTCGGTGAACAATTTTTTGGCGAAAGCCTATAATTTAATTACGAAAATAATGGTATACGCTCACCTGAAAGAAACCGTTCATGGAAATATTTTTATATTTGTATTGAAAACAATGCCAAGCGATGAACTTCTGATGAAGCGCATTTAGTTGAATATTATAATAAACCCTAGTGTAAGTGATATGTAGGCTTGTTTTTTTTCTTTTATATATTATGTAAAATGAATTTCATCCACACTTAACATGTACTTTTCAAATTTATTACTTTCATATTCATACCATGATAATATGCTTATAATATTTCTTTTATAACATCTATCCTTTAAAATATTCCGGGCTAAGGATAATGATAATTACAGAGTGTGCAGAAATTACACTACAGCTACAAATCAATCTTTATGTATGCACTTGACCACCTGATTATTCAGTAATATTTTCACTGATGTGCCCAGAATATGTAACTTTTTGTCTTTCTGTAGCTATTGCAGTTACACCCACGCATCGCTGGACGATTTCGAATACTTAAATTTTATAATAATCAGTGTTGTAAAAAATAAAGTTTACATCTAGCATAAGCGCAACAACCGGAGGCTCAACTGGTTCAAGTCTCATTCATAAGTCTCTCAATCTTTAAATGAAAATTTACTCAAGTCATACAATCTTAAGATGCCACCTCTTAAAGAAAAATCTTTGGGGAATATAAAATCCTTGTTTTGTTCCTGGTTTCTAAGGATTTTGTTATTCACCTTATATAATTTTTCAATTAAAATCCTAATAAAGTTACTATGATGATTTTATTCATCTTAAATTATATTTTATTGAAATATAATTGATTTACTATTAAAATGGATGGATCAGTTCTATTGTTAATAATTCTATAATATAATCTCGAACATACGAGTTTCTAATACACATAGATACAATACAAGGGAAAAATGAACTCACATACATATTATATAAGGTGTTCGAATAACAGCCAATTCGTTGAAGCAGAACATCAAATCAAATAGATTAACAGTCCAACTTTGAGTAAAAAATGTACTGATGAAGAAAAACTAGAATAAGACATATATGATATAAATTTTATATGAATCTAGAGCGACTTTGGTTTATGATCCCAATGTTTTTACTAGTGGCAATTTACGCCAAGCATTGGCAATACCATCATTGACGCCACGAAGCATGTCAAAAAATTTTCGGGAAATCATAATCAAATTTGTCCCGGATTTTTCATATCATCCCAACAATTTTTTTCAACAATTTAACCGTATAAGTGGGATATGAAGGGACGTAGGTTAGGTTAGGTTATATTGGCCGTCTCCGAAGGACAAACTTACTCTAAAGACCCCATTGTGATACCATATATATATTTTACCACCTTTTTGCTGATAATTTCATTATTAGCTTCTCAATTTTAGAGGCTGAGTGCACCTCCTTAATGCATATACTATGCACCAACCCATCACAACTATTAATGAAGGGGCGTAAGCTTAATTTGATTTTATTCAAAAATTCCCTACCCATACCCAAATCAAGAAAAAGAGACTTTCAACCCACTATATTAGACAGTTTTTTCATAACGACTGAAAATTTTTCGAGACGAACGCCCTGAAAGAGAAACTCTCATCTATGCAAATTTTCGAAGAGAAAAAAGCTATGAAGTATAGCCGTGATATAAATATAGACCTATATGAGTGCTTTTCAATATTAAAATGATCAAGGAATACGCTTTGAAAGATTGAGTATTTATTCGTGGCCACTCTATATAATAATCTTAAAGTTATAGATATTTATTTAGTTCAATATTTTAATAATATAATACGTTTATCAGAAATGTATGACAAATATAATTTACTTTAATTGGTTTAATTTTAAATTAATCCCTTAACTCATTTCTAAATTGATTATTTTCTAAATTATTATCAAAAAACTATCATTTTTCAAAATGATAGTTTGGAAATACATTAACAGCATAAAAATTTTAATCACCAGACTTAGCCGCCTATTTACCAAGTAAAGCATTAGAGACTATTTTATTTTTCATGGTTTATAATTCACTGTTGGGAAAATTTAATCTAATATTTACCAAAAACGAATTATTCGTCATAGCCACTCAAGAAATCTGACCAATTATATATAGTTAATTGACAATAATACCTTTTCTCATGTAAATTAAATTAGTTTTATTAAAATAACAGTTCTACATATAAAGTATGTAAATGAGTCATAATATGCAGCAATTGATTAAATTATCCATAAATAAGATTACACCTAACCAAACATTAAAATTAATTATTCTGGTTTTTAGGAAAAACTCCTAATTTAATTTCAAAAGGTGTAGAAAAGCATTCGAAAGATTATATATGTTTACAAAATCCTATATAAATATAGGTACTTTTAAATATATTTTGGTGCTTTGCGATACAAAGAGCCCTAAAAATGTGCACCATATGTCATTAAGGAGATTTGCAAGGATTTAATAATATTAGGGAATTCAATAAAACTGTATAAATATATTTTTTGTATAAAAAAGTTTACAAAAATCACAAAAATTCCATCGGGATTTTTATAATTATTTTATCGTTCATAGTTGGTTGAAAAAATTATGAATCATATAGGTTATCCTTTTCAATTGGACATTTCTAAATCAAAATATCTAGAGAGTGTGATAAAAAACTATCTAAAATATTTAGACAATCTTGTAGTTTATAATAATACCATAAAAATATAAAGTTGTCGATGATATAAAAACAAAATTTTAATTTAATTATAAGTTCATCGAAAATCCATCTTTTGATGAACAGAAACGACTATAGTTAGAGTATTGATGATTGAAGAGCGATATCTATATTTTTTTTCGAAAACGTCTCTATTTACCCGCAAGGTAGGTGATACACTCCAAAAGTAATTTTTTTAAATAACAACAGCAGTCACGAAATATTAAATTAAAATTTCAGAAAATTTAATTCCTTACAAAAATGATTATGTTTCTATCACATAGTTTACTCGAGCAAATAAATACAATACTAAAGAATATAAAAATAGATTAAAATAATGTCCCCAATGAAGATTGTGAAAAAGGTTTTATTATACGTTGGTCTGTGTTTATGTCTAGGTATATTGTAAGCCTTTACGGGACATTACGGGGACGTATACACGATCATGATGTAGGTAATACAGACTAAAATATAATGGGGGATGAAATGAATGAACTAGGAATCATCTCATATCCATTCAGTATACACCCTCATAGGTTTATAAAATAGTAGTAAATCCCTTTTGTAAAAACCATATGTAATTGAAAAATATGCTGTGATAGAAAAACCATGTGTTTAAAAAATATTTACAGCTTAATTAAGTAATATCGTACAAAAACAGAGTAAAAAAAATTAGTGTACTTCACTTTTCGCCTTCAAAGGTGATTTTTAACCGAGATTTCCGGATTTTCGTGATGAAATTGATAATTTTGTTTGGAATCAACAACTATTAACTATCGCTGATAACATGAGAAACTTTATAACAAAAAATACGTCCCACCACAGCTGGATAATTGAGTCAATTTGTAGACGAGCTATGCTACTTTAAAGTTAGTTTAAAATTTCCAATTTTCGTAAATAATGCTGCCTGATTCGACAATATTTATTGGTTTAAGGTAGTACGAGCACCGAGGAAAGTTTTGATTTAGGATTGAACTTATTTTCAATTTTTATGATGATTTTTTTTTTTTAAATGAATGTAGACGAAAAAGAAAAATAAAAAAAAGTTCGATATTTTGAAAATTACTCCCGATATCGAAAATTTGCATTCTTAATTTTCGTCGTATATTGTCAAGTTATAACATAATTCACATAATTTATCATTTAAAAATTCCGTCCTTTCAGGTGCCAAATACGGTACTTTTTGCATTTGTTATTCACATTTTAAGTGTTAAAATTTTTCTGGTATCCCACATGATTTCCTGGCAATGAGAAAATTTCCCCTATATCCGGGAAAAAATTGTAAGTATATATGGGAATAGTTACTGGGTGCATCCTTAACAACAGCGTCTCAAATTTTTGTTGTCTTTGAATTGCCTTAATGTATGAGTACCTACCGATTAGAATCTTGAACAATAAGAACTACCTAGTAATTTTTGCGTTGCTACATTATTTATATGGATAACGATTATAAAAGTTTTTATTTAATTGACTGTACACAATAAGGATTGAAATATATTACTATATGTTAACCAAAAGTATATAAGATCTAACAACGCAACGAAGACCTTATTTACGTATTAAATCTATGTACCGAAGTATAATAATTCATAATTGTATAGTGTGTCTCTGATATTATGCCACAAACATAACCAAAAATAGAAATAATTTTTTTTATACCCATTCGGGTACACAACGTGTTGTTTTATTTTGGTTGTATTGCAAACACAGTTATGTGAAAAACCAAGACCATGTTTATACGCCTACGAGATTTTAGTATGGCAGCGAGAGAAAATAAACTTTAAAAAACTACCAGTAAAGAAATATATATCATTCGATATGTTTCTAAATTATAATCAGAACCTCGCACTTTTTTAAAACGAAAACAAAAAGATTTGTCATTCATGGGGACTATTAAAGGAAGTGAAACCTTAATAAAACTTAAAATTTTGTAATTAATTATAGTATGAATAATTAAATTTATAAAAGTGTATAAACATGTATAAAAAACTATTATAAAAAATATATAAAAAAAACCATCTATGAACGGTAATCAGAAGTTACCATAGGTTAGAACCACTTAGTTAATAGTTAAATTGTATAGCTTTAATTATGATTACATAGATGTCGTTTTTTCGATTGACAAATTTTTTAGTTTCCTAGGTTACAATGTAATATCTGTAGCTATTATATCCATAGCATGTTGAAGTTCTATAGAAATTTTCACTTCTTAGTTTTCACTTAGAATAAGACATATATACAAAATTGGATACACAACAAAAACTTTCCAGATTATTTCCTCCAGACCAGTGAACCAGTGAACTTACGGCTAAGATAATTCTAAGCAAAAAATATTCTTATATTTATGCAACAGGAAATTTTCAAAACCATTTAACAAATTTGGTATTTTTATAATAATTTGTACGAACCAACCTGTAGTTATGCAGATATTTTCCCCTACCCTACATAATATTATGCAATAAAAATACATAGTTTTTATTAATGTCTGTCGTTTTGAACAACGTCTTATTTACATAACTCTTAAAAAATAAAAATGCATTACAATATTCAAAACAATACAGAAAACAAACAACAAAAAATTCAATTTATGAAAATGGACTTTTATTGTTATAAAATTTATTACATAATTTTCATTTAACCATACTCCACATAAAAAAGAAAAAAATTATGAAATATTACAATAAAAATATTAGGGGAGCATAATTTTCATGAAAAATGTAATTTTGTATGAAAGCAACAACAACAAAACTGCAGAAATAATCACAATCGCTTAAGGAGGTATCAGTAATTTATTTTAGCATAAAACTCATGTATAAGACATAAAAATTACTGGAAAAAATTTATTAACATCATTATCAAAGCAAATTGAAAATTTTCCCATGCCAATCTTGTTCCGTCCCCCTTATGCAAATTTCAAAATGAAACATGTCAGTTGTCTTGTCATCACCATTATTTGGTATTTTTTACATATTTAGGAGTATTTCCAGAATACTAATATGCTACTTAGTTAAAATTGTTAAAAAAGCCCATATTACTCGCTGGATGAAGCTTTCTATGCGTTAAATAATAAAATCGGTTAGATACCTAGTACCTATGCCTATATCTTGAAGGCTATGGCCTAGTTCATTACATCTGTTGCTTTCACCTTTCTAAATATACACCTGTTTTGCGTTAATCTCAGTTTCACATTTTGTAATGACTCCGTTATTCTCTGTTTTTCTCCCAAAATTTTATTTTCTGGGAAGTGTAAGATTTTTCGCCGAGGTCATCACACAAAAACTTTCATCCAATATTTTTACCCCGTTTTGGGTTAAATTTTCCCAAACCTTGAATGTCGTATTTATTTATATATAATGATAAGCCTAATAAAACATGAGTCTCAAGATCCTAGCTTTAAAAATAACTTTAATTTTTTGCTCTATTCCTATAAATAAATTTAACGATCTGTTATCAAGGATTACAAAAATTCTTAATCGGGTAGCTGTTGATCTTGGTTCTGAAGTTGTATAATTTGTTTAGCTTGCTCGGTATAAATATGTGTTAATATATTTCTACATTTTCAAATATTTCGTTAATATTATTCAAAAAGAGTAAAATAAAAATTAGAAGAGAAATCTATAGAAAACTTTGATGTGATTTAAAGTTTTCCTATTGGCTTTATTCAATAGTTGGTTGAACATATTGGTACCATTCATATTCGATTTCTGCTGGTTTCATTCAAAAAACTTTACTATACTGTTGTGTATGACGACAAAAAAATCAGTTTATTTTCTACAATTTGAACATTATTTGAATAATTTATAACAGCAACGAAGTAGTCACCATTGAAAAATTGGTTTGGAAAACATTTAAATAAGAAAAGAAATAACACATTGAATGATTTTATAGAAAAATAGACCAAATCAATGTTAAAAGCATCGTGTCGTGTTTCTTGTTGCAAACTTACCTAAGTAAACTATAGACGATTATTAAAATGGTTTTTAAATTATTTTATATTATTTTTAGATTTTTTAATCGGCGAATAGAAAAGAAGTTTATTTTCCCAAATTATTTTAATTATTATTATCATTATTCATTAATATTAATCACACGTTTTACAACAAGTAAGTTTCCAACTTAACAGTGACGCTTGGAAAAATTTTCGCCAATATACTATTAGGGACGAGCAATTTTTAGGGCAAATTTGGGCTAGCCTAAGCAACAAACAACGTCCTTTTATAACTTATTTTTATTTTTAAATATCCATTACTACTTTTTATCCAATATTCAGCAAAATATCATAAAATCATCCTGTAGTCAAGAAAAATAGCTTTTAATCGAAACATATTTATTGAACTTTAAAAGAGAAATAAAGCTAAACAGACGCTTTTTTGAGATATGCATACTTTATTTTTTGCATGCTCCATCAGTATACCTGGACTATATCTTTGTAGTACAAGAGTTCAGAACAGTTACAAGATTAAATATTCACACTATAAATTTGACATTTAAATTTATTTTTTTTTTTTTTTTTTTTTTTTTTTTTTTTTTAATTAAACTTTTAGCATATTCATTTTCTTGCTCACAACTTCTCAACTCGCTTTATTAGTTAAATTTGTGACTACTTAACTTTATTTAACCAAATTGCAAATCATGCAGAGAGAAATATTTACAAAATTAAACCACTTTCCACTTTCTAGGATATTCCACTCACACTATTCGCACCATACATGAGTTTTATTTCAGAGAGTTATCATAGTAACGACATGCTACTTTATTAATTTAATTGTATAAGTCATTATATATTTACATTGAAATTTCACAATTTCTAATGGAAACAAGTTTAATTAATTGTTTTATTTTTGAATAATTAAATAAAAAGTGTGACTTACTGCAAATTTATAAGATTACAGCGCTACGGCCGATTTACCTATACCCTCCACTAACTATGCTCCCTGCCAATACGATGCTTGAGAGGTTAATGAAATGAGCCCATAAGTATTAAATGGGCCATTTTATGGCCAAATTTAAAACGGTTAAAATTAAGTTTAATTAATAATTATCATCTTAGCAATTTTTTGTCGTAAATCGACGGTTATCGAGAATTAGATCAATGGCAAAGCAAAACTTATGCGGTATCGATATTTATAGGAATTTTTACGCTTAATACTGAATGCATGATACTAAATTTTACAGCTCCTGTAATTTGGTGCAATGTGAACAAGAAACAAAATTTTCTCATCGATTGATCTATTGGTCTAATAATTATTCTTCATTTACTACAAACCAATAAGGTATTTAATGCCGCTAGCTCTCGAAATGGTATTGGTTTTTTTGTTTTTTGACATAGGTACAAATTTTTTTTTTTAATATAAAATTTATTTTGTTTTCCTTTTGTTAAATTTTTCTTTTGTGCCTTGTTTTATTTATTTATTATTTACTTATTGAACACAATAAAGCAGTAAACAACAGAATCAAATAAATTGAAAAAAACAAAATACTTTCAAAATATTATTTTTTCTCGTGTAGATTCATTTCTTTTCAGGTAATAATAATATTTCCCCCAATTTGAGAAAAAAAATTTCAATTTGTAATGTATTTAAGTAAAATAATTATTTTATCAAAATTGGTTAAACCTGGATAATACAATCTGAATATTGTAACGTTTAGGAAAATTTGTTAATCAAACATTTTGGAATCTGATGACGTCATGAAGTTTATAAATTCTATTTTTTTGGATAATACAGACAAATTTGATCCAATCTAATTGGAATTTTTTTTGTAACCCACTAATATTGGGTCATTCTTTTCAGCTTTGATATCAATTTTTCGCTAGCTATCACTTATGTGCATAATTCCGGGAACATGACTCGACATTCTTGAAACCTATTAGAGCTAGGTTAATTTTGATTACAAATTTGAAAAGTATGATCCAAATTTAGTAAGAGTACATACTTGGTTTATCCAAATTGGATAAAATTTGAATGTGATAGAGCAAAATAAAATTTTTTGGATTCTGATGACGTCATCAAGTTAAAAAATTCGATTTTGTTGATAACACAGGTAAATTTGATCCGATTGTATTGGAATTTTTTTTGAAACCCACTAATTTTGGGTCATTCTTTTCAGCTGTGATGTAAATTTTTCGCTAGCTATCACTTATATACTTGATTACGGGACCAGGATTCCACATTCTTGAAACCTATTAGAGCTAGGTTAATTTTGATGACAAATTTGAAAAGTATGACCCAAATTTAGTAGGATTACATACTTGGTTTATCAAAATTGGATAAAATTTGAATGTGATAGAGCAAAATTAAATTTTTTGGATTTTGATGACGTCATAAAGTTCAAAAATTTGATTTTCTTGATAACACAGGTAAATTTGATCTGATTGTATTGGAATTTTTTTTGAAACCCACTAATTTTGGGTCATTCTTTTTCAGCTGTGATATCAATTTCGTATTCCTATTCGTATTCCTCTAGAAACGACTAACCACCCCCTCCCATAGCTATACATTTCCATATATATATCGTTTCCATGGAAACCATGTTCTATTTTTATTACTCTCACAGCCACCTTAGATGTGAGATTCCTTGTCATTCTTTTCTTGAAATGACCCTTTCACAACCACCCACTACTATACCAGACTCATTACAATGTAATAACATAATATGAATGATCATAATAGCATTAAACTTAGCTATCATATAATAATATATACAAACATGTGAGATTTATGTTTACCTTCTGGGACTTTAACTCAATAAACTGTCGAACTAACTACACCATCATCTACTTTCACATAAACTAATATAATATACAAATCCAATTCAATATGTCCTTTACAATAATATGTGATGCATCAATAATTATCGTTATCCATACACACAATTCGAATACAATAATTATGCAATTAAATTATATTAATATAATAATAATATTAATTATAATAATAATACGAAATACGTATTATGTCTAGGCATTGTTTCAATACCATTATTAATGAGATTGTATGCGGTTATGGACAATTTATTGTGGGTATTAGGTACTAACTAGCTGGAATCGATTCAGCGAAATTTCAATTATAGGGAAAAGTGTTGAAATCGGTTCGAACATATCTTTACGTTTCAAGATGTAGACAGTGTGTTAACGTCACATTTTGATTGATGTCTGCGTGTAATGGAAAGTGATCGCGAACGCGGATCTGCTCTAATCGTTTTGTTATAGCATAAAGATGTGTTGAAAAGACTTCCAAAATTAAGTAAAAAAGTTGTAGGAAATCACTTAAACAATTATTGTGTGATATTCTACCGTTTACCAGTTCTTCAACTTCGTGTTCTACAACTTTCCGATGATAAATCTCTTGATCATTTTTTCTTGAAAACAACATGTTTTCATATTATATGAATTTGTGCAACATTAAAAAAAAATTCTCTCCTCCGTACGGAAAGTGTCAACTTTCGTTCTTCTGTGTTAAACGATGTTGCCGCATTTCGCTTCTATCGAGCAGCAAAATAGTATACACTCTACGGGAGCAAGTAGACAATATCTCAGATCTCATGTTCATTATCACCCGAGGCGAAGTCGAGAGTGACAAACTTTACTTTTGCTTACTATTTTTTACTTTTGTCCCCTAGATGTTTGATATATAGTACAGGAGACCGTATATGGTTTAACTTCACCCATCTGATAACCATATGAGACATATTTTTTTATAAATTTTTCTTGAACTTTTCAACTTTTTCTATGAACCCTCTATTTCAAAAACGGTTCAGCATACAAAAAAAAGTTTCAGGAAAAAATTGTGGAAAATTTTATCTCCTACAACTGTTATAATAAATGCTAATACGATTGAAGGCAAAATAAACGAGAAATTTACAATAAACTGATTATCGAGACCTTTGACCTTGAATATCTAACGACGCGAATGCGTAATAATTTGTGACTTTTGAGGCAGCTTTTATAGTATCAAAATAAAGGTTTGTATAAAAAAATTAGCTTATTCCGTTAAATTCCGAGGTTGATTACTTATTTTGACTAAGATGATCGGGTTAATAAAAGCATATTTATTTTGATAAATTCTATTGATACTATCTTCTTTGATAAATAAACTAAAAATAAACTATGATAGTATCATTAATATCGTTTATTTACTGTACTTATATCTTTATAGGTACAATTACGTTCCAAATATTACATATTTACTGTTCAATATAGGATATTTAAACGTTTATAATATAGACTCTCATATTTTACTTGATACGATACTCATATAACAGTCATATACAAATCAGATATAAATAGCCCATTAAAATTGATATATTTGTAACCATAATACTGTTTGGTATACAACATATAGTTCACCGTTTGTTGTATGTGTGATAATAACACTATACCAAATACTATTACCTTTGATTTACGCCTTTGCCATTACCTATTTAATTAATTTTAATTGGTTAATTTAAACTAGGCAAAAAAACAACGTGCAGCACTTTCAATTTTTGAATAAATATATGATTTTTGAAGGACAAAATTCGAAATTCTAAAGAACTTCGGGGTTCAATTGAATATTTTTAACCCACGAACTAAAAAAGGGATGTTATAAGTTTGACCGCTATGTCTGTGTGATTGTCTGTCTGTGACATCGTAGTGCCTAAACGGATGAACCGATTTTAATTTTTTTGGTTTCATTTGAAAGGTAATTTAACGGAGAGTGTTTCAAGCGAGATTAGTGTTTCGTACCCGAAAAATCTAAAAAAATTTGCGATCATCTTCAAAATCGATTCAATTTGGAAAAGGAATGACTTATAATTTTAACATATAAATAATTACTATGGAAATGAATGGTCAAATAAACATGGCTTAATTCATTTCAAAAAGTGAAATAGTAAAATAATTAGGTAATTCAAAGCAAGAATTCAAAAGAACAAAGTCAACTCAAATGTTTCAATTTCAATTAAAATATTTCCAAAAATTTGTCCCAAAAAATAATAGCTCTATAAGTATTCTTTTCATCTCATCTGATGTCTTTGACCATCACTTTGATAGTGATTTAAGAAGGAGTGTTATAAGTTTAAAGTGTTTATATGTACTCTGTGTGTTTCTCTTAAACGGTCGAACCGACTTAATTGAGAACATTTATATATGAGAATCTTTATTGACATGCTCGTAGAGCTAATCAAATTACATTATAGTGTGTAACAATAACAAACTTGAAGAACATTTTATAGCTAAGTTTCCAAAAATCGGTTTACAAAAAATAAATCGCATTTGGGTTTTTTTTTTAATTTTGTAAATTTCACTTGCACAATATTTTAATTTGAAAGAATATCTCCACTTTTACTTTAGAAGTTTTGTTAAACGGATTGTTTATGGTCCAACTCGCTAAGACATTGGGAAACTTATTGACTTAAGTTAAGGAAAGCTTTTTGTAGCAAAAACTTTTAGAAAAGTACGATATCGTACAAAGCCTCATATAAATGAGAAGTATGAGAAGAAAAGCATGCCATTTTACAAAATACAGCAAAAGAGACTCTTGTGCCAGACTGAAATAGAATAAAAAATTTTCATAATATTTTATATAAAACATTTATTTAGGTTTTCCTACGCAATTTTGTTGATGTTAATCAAATAAACAAACTAATTTCCAATGTAAACAACATTTCTTACCTAATTTTGGTAGTATATAATACAGGTAGGTAAAGTACCAACTTTGTAATTCATTATTATTGAATATTGATTCGATTGTCCTATTCCAGTATTGTAGGCCCGTACAATGGTACAATATTATCGATACAAATTGATTATCTATGGTGATACATGTTTGTGTACATTTGATAATAAATTATTTAAATAATATTGGGTGACCAGTTTTAAACGCTCCGTCGATTTATATTAAATGTGCGCGAAATTTTGAAAAACTAAAATACACGTATTTATTCATTTTAGCTAATTTGTTCGAAGGCACACTATTTTTTTTTTTTTGACAGAAATGATTTTCAAACAGACCACTAAATGCTTTTCAGATTTTAACAACCGATCCGATTTTCAAACAGACCAACCGATCTATTGCAAATAAAAATTTTCTTTTTGATTCAATGGATTCAACGCCTCTATTTTTTAAACGTTTCTTTCTGATTTAAACTTCACTTTAACGAGAAATATTGCAGATTGTAAAAAAAAAGTTATTTATTTAGGTACGATATATTTTTCCCAAAATCCAATTTAATTCGAACCCAATCAATTGTTAAAGGTAGTAAATTACAACAAACTAATCCCATTTTGTAAATGAATTTCAAAAAAAAAAAGTATTATTACGAAAAAAAAACGAGACGTTAGTTATTGCTAAACATATACCCATTTGAAATCATACTGTTTAGTGTATGATAATGACGCGTGAAATTGAATTCCGTTTCGAATTTCGATGTAACATAGTTTCTATATTATATCACATAAAGTTTTCCGAAACGTTGTGAAAAAGTATTTTATGATGTTAGTCTTCTAGTTTTCTATGTGCGGTTACAAAAAATATATTATGCAAAGGAAACTAGTTAATTCTAACTAACGTTATGTATTTTTTCAAATTGACACTTTTTTTCCTATACAAGTAGTGTATGTAAATAATGACTTTAAATACGTTTCGAGACAAAAATTTATGAATAGCTATTCAATAAATGTTACATTTAAATAAACCTACATATATTTATTTCAGTCAATACATATACTTCACCATAAACACTTTAAAAGATCTGCTATAGGTCCTAAATACAGATTAAAACAAGCCACAAGTTCGACCCTTATAGAGCACACCAACAACTTCCCAGATTATGAAAACAAAAACGTATTTAAGGTGGTTGTCTTTGTACAATATTGTAAAAATAGTGTACTACATCATACAGCAGTGGTATGTACGTATAGATATGCTTAGCACACTCAAATAAGTATTAATTTTAACATGCTTTTAACTCAACTGTCCATTTATTGCGTATTCTGTATGATAATAGCATGATAATAAACATCTGTAATTCTGTATATAATAGACATCTCTCTTACACTACTTATACTCTAAATATAATTGTTTCTGTTATACAAAAAATTTAAATAACTTTGAGTGACTATATCTCAAGAATGAAGCGGTTAATAGTTTTCATTTTTTTTTAAACTCACATGCACAAATTCATGAATGTTCAGTGAGATTTTTGAAAATATCTTAAATCTAGTTTTTTTCTAGAATTAAAAAACTTGTTAAAAACACAACAAAACGCAACCTTTCCTATGCTCTCCATGTTAATTATCCGAACTTTAATTATATTTAACTCGAGTTAGAGACGGTCAATCGACTTTAAATTTTTTTGGTTAATGTATTAATTTAGAATTTTCTGTCGATATGCCCATAGCAAGACAACAACCTTAATGTTATGAAAATGATTTTCTATAATTGTCTTTCTTAGCTATGGGGATCAAATTCATAAATCAATCATCTGTAATATTTTTGTAAATATCAGTTTATTGGCAAAAATTATAATAAAGAATAATATTTGAGATAAGATTTTGTTGTAATAAAAAGCTTGTGGCGCTCTGAAACATCCTTGATATTTTAAATTGAGCAATATATATAATAGATCGTAATAAAATATGCCCAGATCAATTTTTTCGTAATATAAATATGTATTACGTCTCCAATATTATTCATCATCTGTATGTATCTAGTAATGATTCTTCTGAGATATGTTACTAGTCGCAAGTTTGGTTACTGTTTTACGTTCATAATCCAAAAAAAAAATCTCAAGGCATTGGTTCGAATTCAAAATTTTATTTCAAATACCTCATAAATTATCTATAATTTTATATAGAAAATAGTAAGTTTATCCTTAAAAGGCCTGTAAGTAGTTAACACCTAAAAATGCGAATTTTCCGAAAATTATCAGTTCTATCGATATTTAATTCTGATTTCTTTTTAGTCCACATTACTCTATTCACCCTCAAGTATTTTGTTTGCCAGGGTTATTTCCGAATATCTTTTTAGAATCTCGAAAAGTTCGTGAATTGATCAAATCTTACAATATAAAGTATTTGTTATCAAATGATTTTGTTGCTTGATTTTCGAAACCTCTCAGTGGCAGCTATATGATGGTCTGAGAGATGTTTTCGCACTTATGCCAATGTAAAAGCTTTTGACAACACTATTTTGATTATGTCGTTTACAATAAAGGAGATAATCTATTTAATCACAAAGACAATCAATAAAATAAATTATTTTAAAATCTTGATTGGAGATCGTCACCATGAACTTTTCTGTATTACTCACTATGGCCAAAATGAAGTGCTTAGTAATTTGAATCCGTCTTGAACTATGAAAATCTTAGAAAATGCATGTTAAAGGGGCTACCTTCATACAGCTTTTAAAATTGACGATAAAGTTTGTTCGACAGTATCATATTTAATACATCTTATATATATTTAATTATTTAATAACTTTCAAAACTATGATTAATTTCCCCACTAAAATAATAGATAGATATTATTAAATATTGTTCGTAAAGGTATTATAAATAACATTTATTAGTATATTTATTTATAGTGAAACCAAAATTGATAAAGGTTGCGTAACTGTCATAAGCACAGGTCATGTTAAAGTTTTTAAAGGGCCTTGTTTATGTTGGTTTAATTATGTTATTAAATAGCTTTTGTATAAATTGCAGTTTAAGCTCTTATAAACTTTTATTATTTGCTAAAACCATTTGATGAAGCTTCTTATAATTTCTTTGGTGTTACTTTTTCTAAAATTTTCTATTTTTTTCCATTTTTAAAGCAATAATTCTAATGCATTTTGATAAAATATATCCCCTTCAGAATCCACGATGATATACATATATGGTATATTACAGATGTATCTATACGGTTATGTGTTTCTGTAGCGGTCGTGTAAACTCTGTAGCGGTCGCAATTTATGTCCAATTTGAATAAAATTTAGTATCCAGAAGTGTTTTCGTATTTGAAAAATCGACCGATAAACAAGGGCTGGAGTGGGGAGGTCCGTTAAGTAGTAAATTTTGAATTTTTAATCAGTTTTAAGCAAAAAATTGTAATTTTTAATCAGTTTTAAGCAAAAAAAATATTTATGCAATTTTTTCTCCGGGCGCTTAGTTTTTGAAATAAATGATGCGTTTTTTTTTCAATATCTGATGGAATTCATTTAGCTAACACAGCTCCGGCACTACGAATTTTTTGTTTTTGTTTTTTGTTTTCAAATGGGTCCCAAAATGTTTCTTTGAAAATATACCTTTAAAACTGGACAACAGTATAGAGAATTAGTAACCTAAGTAGGTATTCTGGCACTCAGATTAATACAGGATTTAGGACGTATGTTCTCTATCGATAATAAACATGCAAACATGCTAATATCAAAATATATATCCGACAAAACTATGATAAACGAGCAGAATAATAAAAATAAAATAAAATTTTCTGATAAAAAGTTTCACAACTAATATAATATTTTATTTTTATTAAAACTGAAAAATATTTGAATCACCCCTTGTGTATTATTCCCTCATATCTTTTATCACAAAATACCACCATCGGCATCACACCAATTACATTCAATCCCTCCACAAATATCCATAACCGTTATTAGTCCTTACTGTGGCATTAAAAAAGCGTCCAGACCTGACAACAGATGCTTGGAATGTAGATTGTATTATGGTCTGATGTGATTGTACCGTATAAACCGTTTATTTAGTATAAATGGTTTATATTGAAAATTTAATATTTTCTGTCAATTTTCAATAAGTAATTATGTTATAACCCGCCCGCTTTTCTCGAAAATTTCAACCCAAAACAAAGACTACCGTGTTATAGCCTTTTTTTTCCTTGACCTGTCTTATCTCCTTTCTTGTTCACAATTTTATGAATTTTTGATACAGAGCCTTATTTTTTTTTAAATTAAAATTTAGACCATGATACTCGCTGATAATGTTACTTTCTATAAGGGATTTATAGGGATTATAAGTCCCAAAAAAATGGTCAGCAATAATTGCCCTACAGGAACATATTATCAAGATAAAAAGTATTCCTTGTGTTAATCCAAGTTATAAAATATCTGTGTTCCAAATTTCATCCAAATCCGTTAAGTGGTTTTTGCGTGAAAGAGTAACAAACATTCTTACAAACTTTCGCATTTATAATATTAGTAGGATTTACATTTAAAAAAATATTATCTATGCAATTTTGTTTCTTACCTTCATTATTTCTAATGCAACAAGTTTAATTAATTTTAATTTTTCATCAACCTTACTTTGACATTTGCTATACAATTTACATGTGAAAAATTAAAAATAAGTCAGAACTTAATTAGTCAAAATTATCCACTGGAAGTATTGGCGTCGATTTGATTTGATCCCTACCATGACATAGACATTTTTTGATATCATGGTAAGGACTATAACCATTTAAACACCACCAAGTAGTGCCATAACATACTGCCAACAATAATATCGTCAGCTTAAACTTTCTATTACATATTATTATTAGAATCGATGGATATGATGGTACGGGGTTATGGTTTCGTTGTCGAAGTATCGTGTAGTTGAATTATTTGAAAAGAATTCAATATGACCATCGATCATCAATTTTCATTCGTCGATGACGTAAGTTATACCAGTTTTCTTTATGCCCGTATTATATGTGTATGTGTGGGTGTGTGTGTGTGTTTGTGTGTAGCCTGTAAAGGTCGATGTGGTTTTCTTCATTCAAATATGCCTTTTTTTTCTACCACTAAGCAATTCTAGTAATGTAAAAGTTGATTGAAATTGATGGGTAAATATATCGCTACAAAAATTTGTCACCAAGAGCAAAAAGAATATGTTCTCAGAATATTAGAGACTCCTACACTCTTACATATCTCAGGACTGATTTCTTAAATCGTTTCTCTCATTATCTGTTCTAATTCTCTCCCTGTACAAATTCAAAAGTGAAGCGCCTCAAGCTTTCACAAATAGTCGGGTATGAGTGACTCATAGATAAAATTATTTTCTACTTTTTAGTACAGTAAAATATTGTCACTGAAAAAGTATTTTTTCTTAAAATTTTTAATTTAATACTAAAAAAATGTATATATATCAAAGATGGTGGAAGTGATGGGAAAATCAGGACGCCACAACCTTACCATGCATTGTCATCCAAACTAATTGTGCATGCAAAATTTCAACCCAATCAGAAACCGGGAAGTGGATCAAATTTGACTAGTAAGATTTGATTACAAACAGACAACGGGACAGATGAAACTAAATAAAAGCTTGTAAAAAAAATCAATGTGATTTTCACTGAAAATTGAAGAAAGCTGAAAATTTGCATGTTGTAGTAAAAAAACTGAAGGGCATATGATCATATTATAATAATAAGTATTTAAGGACATTAAACTTTCTCCCGAAATTCAATTTCCTTTTGAACACACATATTTTTACTTTCTAAACTAAGTTTGTTTTTCCTTTTGTCGTCTTTTCATAATTGTTGTAATTTTATACATTGGAATGATCAGACAAACAAACTTTTGAAATGAAAATCATATGGATGTGTTTATATATAGAAAATTATTATCTGTTAAATCAACATCAGATAATTTTACTTTGAAGATGTTGTTGACTACACTCTGTGTGAGAGAAGAAGAAAAGTTTATTTAATGCCTTCTAGTATTGTAAATCATTTTGTATAGTCAAAACCAAATGTATTTAACGGAATGGTTCGTATATAGTTGTGTTTGTGTATAATAACCATACTGCCCCCGCAATAAAACCTTGTAAATTATGTCACAAAAACTTTTCATTTCTATTCTTAAGGGGTTATCGACAGTTAGAGGCACGAAATATTTTTTATACTGTAAATTTATTTATTTTATAAAACTAACAGCACAAGGCGCCGTATTAGCTCAGTTGGTTAAGGCGCAGCCAATTCCGTCCGCGGTATGTTTAGGGTAGCGGGTTCGATTCCCGCCGTCGCAACAAAATTAATTTAATTAATAGTTGCGATGGGCTGGTGTAGTGCATGATATATGAGTTAGAAAAGTTTTTGAATTAAAGCTGTTTTTCGACCCTAGGCTTAGAATGAATAATTTTAGCATACAATTAGGATCAGCAACCTCTAAAAAGTTCTGAAAACTATTATAAACACTGAACGAATTTTTTTGGTTTTTCCATTCTCCGCGCCTTAAAACCAAATTTTTGATGAATAAAATAATTCAGTTACAATAGCTTTACATTATCAGTTTTATAAAAAAAAGATGTTTTAAGGCTGATACATATATATATATATATATGTATATATACATAGTAAAATGTCCATGCAGATATCAAAATAATACTTTTTGGTACCATCTGGTTAATTTATGCTTGTTTGTTCAAACACAATTCTGACAAATAATCTTTTTATTCGAGTTATTTATTTTTATTTTATTTTTTTATACATATTCTAACTTTTGAAAAAGATTTGTTATACTTTTTATTCTATTGGGGGTATATCGATGCGATGCGATGGTTAGATGCTCGGATGCACTTATTGTGTTGTGTATTGCTAGTTTTTAATATTCGATTTTTTGTTTCTTTTATTTGTATATTTTCTGGAAAAAATGACGTAACTAACATATGTGTCTTTATGGATACATATACGGTTTTTTTAGTTGTTTTACCATCTGGTAAGTATTCCTGCATAAAAATATCTGCACAGATGATTTTTCAAAATGTCAGGAAATAGTTTCACTTCCACAATAATATATCCATGTGCGAGCGCGAAAAACCACGTTTTTTTTAAGTTTTTTTTTGGGCTCTAGTTTTAAGATCCTGTTTTTCGAACTTCTTTACACTATCCCTTTACAGCCCTCAATTATCCACCTTTTTACAGCCCTCACTTATCCATTTACACTATCACATTACAGCCCTCACTTATCCACAATTTTATGGATTTTAATTTTTTGGTGGGAACTCTAACTTTTTTGAAAATTTAAAGGTCCAATCATTAAATTAACCTGATTTTATACTTTTTGGATCAAAACTACCCCCTCCACCGAGTTTAAACAAAATCCAAAACAAAAATTTTTAGCGATTTTCTCGATTTTATCAAATTTTTGTACCTTTAAAAAAAATTGCAAGAAATCGAGAAATTTTTTTATCTCCATTTTCGATTAAAATTTGTATATAAGGTTCTTTTCCTTCATTCGCGTAAATTTTTAATAAAAATCCAAGTGGTCCCCTTTTGCTTTAAATGTTGTTTGAATTTTTGAGATTCAACTCGATAAAAATATTTTGGAAAATATCTTAGTGTAATTAAGTCACATAAGAATTTTAAGATAACTTGGATGCTGATGGAATCTAGAAGTAAAACTTAAAGAGTATTATTGAAAAGAAAATGCATCATATACATAGAGTGAATTTACAAGATATATGTATTTCGGGGTTCTAAACTTTATTCTACAAACTCTTATTGAAGAGATATACAAACAATAAAGAATAGAATCGAGATCGACGAAGTAGAACTTAAGTAAAAAACGAAGAATATCCGTTAAATTCATATTTTTTAAAAACGATGAGAATATTATTTATAAACATGCTTACTAAACAAATTTATTTTGATGTCAGTTTTGAAAATTGAATTATTTCTTCTTCTTATTTCTACACACAATTTTTTTCCAGTATTTCCCATATCTTCTTCTGCTTCCATATAACATTCGCTAGTATAGAGCTATACTTCTCTACTAAAGTACTTGTGTAGTATTTATTATTATACTTGTAAGTACCTTGTTTATGGGTAGTACTATCATCGTATATGTACCAATAATCTCGATGTCGACGCGTATTTATATCTGTACCGAAATACTTCGAAAATCTGTACATATAGATTGGATTTTTTTAAGCACAGTCAAATTCATTCAATTTTTTTCAACATTAATATAAGAAAATATTCAAGAACAATTTTAAACAAAAGCTGATAATATGAGGTTTGGTTATAGTAGTCGTGTAACATACACACACATACTGCAGTCAGTCAAGCGAACGATAGAACAGTTGTCAGATATATTCTATCGAAACCGTTAAGCTTTACGTGGTACTAAAATGAACTTACTTAGGCAGAAAATTGTTATACAGATTATATATTGCATATAAATAACAGTTATGACAGTCAGTCAGTTAAATGTTAGAACAGTGCTGGTCAGTCAGCCCTTATTTATGAACAATAAATACATCATATTCATTTATAATTTCAACACTACTAAATATTCTAATTATTTAAATATTGAATACTTTCTGTGACAGTAGCAGAAGGTGAAAGGTGTTTTTCGAAATTAAAATTATTCAAAAACTGCTTATGATCAACATGACCTAAAATTAAACCGAAAGAGTGATGAATATGATCATAATAAGTACCGAATCTAAAGTAGACTCCAAAACAGACGATATCATTAAAAAGATAGCCAACTTTAAAGTTAGAAAATTGAATTTGATGTTTAAAACTGTACCTGATGTTATTGTAGATTAAGTTCTAAATAACAAATGAAAGGACCCCGGAATCTTTTTCTTATCCTAAAATATTCTTTGGATTATTCTGATCAAAACCTCTCACAGCTACAAAAACTTTAAAAAAGTAATTTTCGATCTACGGGCGATCAAAGCTGCACATATATTATAGTTATATAGCCCGTAGCTCGAAAACTACCCGTTAAAAACTTTTGAGGTCGTGAGAGCTTTTGAAGCTCACTGAAGAACATTTTGGAGACAGTTTGAAAAATTTTCACAGAAAAGCCATTTTCCTATCTAATCTTGCGGAGTCGTTTACAAAATTTTAAAAACCCCCGACAATGAAATCTAGATAAGAACACTCCATTAAGTTACCTTTTTTCTTCCTCTCCAAAGTGAGTCGTTTTTGCGATTTTTTCAAAGTTCATTTCACTGGAAACGTAGCTAAGAATACTCCCCATTAAATTAATTTAAAAAAAATTCATCCTTTTAGGAGCTACGATGCCACAGACAGGCAGACAGACTCACATATAGCGGTCAAACCAATAACACCATTAATTTTTTGGTTTGGGGGTTAAAAAAACACAAAAATGTTTTTAACAGTCATACTAAAGAGTTCAACGAAATTGGAAACCTTTTTGATAATGTAAACTGTGCTTGATATTTGTGTATCTACCTACTTGTGTGTTAGTATGTTAACACAATCAACTTTGTTAACATTGAAATTTGATTTCAATTTATTTCGCAAATCAAATTTGGATTATGTATATAAGAGAATATACCGTACAATACATTTGTGTGTTCTCAATTCGTCATATTTTAATACTTCGACACTTCAAATGTGTTCGAATCATATATACTTTCTTTTTTTTAATTTTCAATCATTTTTCTCTCATATTTTTCAGAAATGTCGGAACATTTTTTAACATATTAAATAACTTTATCTGTGAAAGTTTTTAATAGAAGTTTTTTTTTTTTTTATACAAGAAACAATTTCAACAGCAAATATTTTATTTTGAATTAATTGAAATATTACAGGAAAAAAATTACTGTCGAAAACTATGAAGAATGACATCTTGAAATAAAACTGATGGTGTTCTTCTAGTGGAAAGTGAAAACAAAAAAAAAAGGTGAATAAATGATTTTATGTATTAGAAAAATGCTAGTCACGTTTTTATGAAAGAAGAACGCGTTAAGAAAAGAGAATAACTTTTCATACATGATTCAAACGTGTAGATAACCACACTCTACATAACACATATTTTTTACTATCTTATATATTACTAGAGTGATACCCACCCGCTTCGCTAGGTTTAAAAGTAAAGATTGATAATGATTGCTCTCGCTTATCCCCTTTCTATGACACTCGAAATAATTGTAAGGATTGTTTTACACAGGTAAAATATATGTATGGTTTTCTATTTTTTTAAATGTATAATAGTAATTATTCATTGAGTATATCAGAAAAGATGACCGTGTTATATTTTATATTGACTATTTTTAAAGAAATCTGTAAATTATGGTAATGTCAAATTAAAATAATTTTTAAATTTTTTTTATTTTTATTAATATATCTTTATAAATTATATCTCATGTGTTTTTCTGAATGAGGTATATTACTGCACAGTTTCATTAAAAACCATTCGCTAGTTTAAGCGTGAAAGCGTAACAAACAAACAAACAAACAAACAAACATGCTTACTATCGCATTTATAATATATAGAGATTTCTCTAGCTAGTTTTTTCCAAGATACGTGATATCCACCTTTATATTTTATCAAATATCGTTAGTTACCTCTCATTTTAAAGCTTATCGTGCTAGCTACTGACGAAAAGTAGACTAACGGTCTAAAAACGTTCCGCTAAGGAAGAAACAGACTAGAGAAATAAATAATAAGATTTAATTAATTTTCTTCATTGATATTTTGTATCACTTATACAGGATGGGTCATTTTAATCTATAACGGCTAATAGTTTGTTTTGTAGCTAACCAATCAAAGAATAACCTGAACAAAAGTTGCAGAGTTTAATGAGGGACATTGTCTTTTGACGTCAGATTGGACCTAATTAATAGCCAATTTAGATATTCAGAATATGTTAGACCTGAATTTCTCAATAACAAAAAATGGAAGAAAACTTTTCATCTGGGGGAAATTTATTTCCTAGATGATGCAACAAAGATGTCCGTTACTTTTAGGACACCCCATATATGAATTAGAGATAAATATTTTTAACTTATTGCTTTTTTACAAAAAAAGCTGCTAGTGCATCAATTTTTAAGGGACAAGCTTTTATTGAACTAAAAAGTAGAAAATAATTTTATCTATGAGTCACTTATACCCGACTATTTGTAAAAGCTTGAGGCGCTCAATTTAAAATATCAAAAATGAATCGAAACGCCTCATCTACTCCACATGCCTAATTATTTTTCGATTCATTCTTGATATCAAGCGCATCAAGCTTTCACAAATAGCCGGATATGAGTGAATCGTAGATAAAATTATTTTCTACTTTTTAATACAATAAAAGCTTGTCAAGTATTTTTTATTAAAATTTTTAATTTAAGACTTAAAAAAATGTATTTATATCAAATATGATGGATGTGATGGTACAATCAGGACACAACAACCTTATCATGCATTTTCATCCAAACTTAAGGTGCATACAAAATTTCAACTCAATCGGAAACCGTGAAGTGGATCAAATTTGACTTGCAAGATTTGATTACAGACAGACAACGGGACAGGTGAAACTTAATAAAAGCTTGTAAAAATTAAAGATGCTTATTTTTATACTACTATACAAAAAATAAAGATATTTTATTTTGAAAACAACAAAATGAATTATATTACTTTAAGGGCATAAAAATTGACACTTATTTCACGCACCTACACAAGCAGATACTCACAAAAAAAAATAAATAAATAATATAATATTTTATTATTATCACATATCATCATCATCTCAGAGTCATCAGCTTCAGCTTTTTACGATAGATAGATGAATGCGTTAACGCTTGTAACATACTCACGTAACATAAACGTTAACTCTAGAGTTATGGTTCTTATAATCGTGTTTTTTTGTCTTTTGACAGATAATATGAGAATTAATATTTTTTTTCTTACATCTTTTTGTTTGTCTATTCTTTTTCTTCATATATTTCTTAATAAAACATCTTCATTTCAAAAGATCAGTTTAATATTACGCTCTGAATATGTAATATTGATATTTATAAGTATTTGTCAATACAAGGTCGATTTTTGTAATATGATTGTTTATAGGGCTTATAATAAAGAAAAATTCAAACATTTGGTAAAGAAAAGTAATTTAAACGCTATACGTGTCAATACTTAAAGAATTTTGAAAAAATATTTTTTTTGTATTCATAAACTTACGTTAAAATAAGAGTTTGATCAACCACTTTCTGAATGTAATAATTTTGCAGCCGGGTCCTAGACTAAAATTAGATTATTAATTCCTTTTGTACAGAATTCGTTGTGCGTAGTAATGATAGGGACAATAAAATCGATGCCAGCGCTTCCAGCGAAAAATTTTAGCGATAAAGAGGGCTGTTATGACTAATTTGCAATTCTTTACATGTTAATGTTATAGAAAATGTCAAATTAAAATTATTGAAAAACACTAATTAATTAAACTTAATGCATTAAAAATTGTGAAAATAAGAAATCAAATTGCACAAATATTATTTTTCAAATGTAAATTATCATAATTATTTATTTAAATTTGTGTGACAATAATATTAAATTTTCAATGTAAGTCCTAATGCAATCCATACAATTATATATGTATCCATACAATTCTATAATTAAAGTAGTTTATCGTTACCGTGGAAACGCCTCCTATAAAACTCACGCACGGTGCGAATAGAAAACGTTGCTATAGTCCTCTATGTATTTCATACTAATCGTGCAATGTACAAATTTTTCTACAATGGCGTCAATGAAATCACTTCCTGTATATTAAACAACGTAAAATTATTGAAATCAAAACAAAAAATTATTGATAATAAATTTAATAAAATTTAGATTGAATTGATAAGAATTTTTTATTACGTTTTCGTCGATAATTAAGTATTTAGATATATTTATGTAAAACTGAATGGTTGATAATAATTTAATATCATTTTTAAAATAACTTTTTTTTTATTGATTATCAATTATTTAGCAATAAATCACAATTAAAAGATAATTAAAAAATTTAAATACATTAAAACAATAGCTTTAATGTACTTAAAATATACATTATCGTTGATATAATCTGTAATAATGTATGCGTTATTTATAAATATTCTATAATTACCATTTATCAAACTTTTATCAATTTTATTTATTGAATTTAATTTAACACAAAAACCAAAAAAAATTATTAATTGATAATTTTTTTTTTTGTTTTTGTTATCATTAAACGAGATAATATCGTCGGATTCGTTTATACTATAAACGGTATTCTTTATATATGAAAAGTGATTCCGAATCCGAAAATTTTGACAGGGTTTTTTAAATCTTGTAATTTTTATTTGCTCGTTTCATATTTTAGTCAAAGTGTGCTGCTGTATTTTAGTTAAAATGTCATACACCAAATAATTTGTAAATCTGTATGAAATCTCATAAACAAGTTGACAATATCAATTAATAAAAATTAATCCGATAAAAATTAATTAAATACTAAAGCATACAGGAAAGATTTTCATTTCTAGATATAAAATCGTTTATAGATAACTAACCGTTTCCCGTCCACGTCGCTGAACAATTACAACCTTACAAACAAACATAATAATATCGAATTTCCGATTATCATCTTTGTCAAAAAAAAGCTTCTTCCCTTATATCCGAAACTAAAAAGGTAGTTAGCTTAGCTCAAAGAGGAGATATTTATCTATATTTTATGCACCTTTAAAGAAAAGTAAAAAAAGCGGAGGCGTTTACAATAAATCAAGAAGGTATTAAGCCTTCGACCTGGCACCAGGCTTTTTTCTCGAGGCTAGAAAGCTGACGTCCCTTTTGAGACAGTCAAGGGGAATTGCAAGGGATTCTTATAGAACGTCAAACCTTTGTCTCGACAAAAAATATACCATAAGAATTCGATCAAAGTCTGTCGAAATTGCCTCAATTTGTCGTTAAGAAGTCATATGATTACATACAGACGCACCAACGATTTTATGTATAACATACTAATACAAGTATACAATTTTATAATAATAATAATAATAAAATGATAATAATAATATAATATTAGATACATTAAACAGAAATCAGATAACCTCAAAATTAATTAAATACTGCATACCACAAAACACAGGCAACCAAGTAAGCAAGCAAACACACAACAAAGCACAGGCTATTATTACGATTATATTCTATGAAATAATACATATCACAAATTTGGATATTACATCTAATATGTGATATCATTAGAAATTATTAAATTCAAGACCTGTTGGAAAATGAACGCTACCTTTAAAAATATAAAATTTAAATTATACGCTGCTTCGTTATGGGGTATACATTAGGTTGAAAGAAGTTATCAATACTTGCGGTTATAGGTTTTATAAAAATTTAGAAAAAAGCTGAAAGAAATGTATATATATCAAATATGGTGGAAGCGATGGGAAAATCAGGACGCCACAACCGTACATTGTCATCCAAACTAAATGAGTATGGAAGTGGATCAAATTTGACTTTCAAGATCTGGTTACAGACAGAAAACGGGACAGGTGAAACTAAATAAAAGCTTGTAATAATAAGTAAAACAAGTGAAAACAAACAATTGACTGAATTAATTGTTGAAATACCATGCAAAGTCAGTGTTGATTTCTTGATCACATAACACATACAAACATGTGACACATAATTAACTGATAATCAAGTATAGTACATATTATAAAATTTCCGCCTAATTGGCGCCCTCACGGGTAAACAGTGATGTTTACGAAAAAATGTTTCAAGCAAAAGTTGTTTATTTTTTTATAAGGACGATTTTTTATATTTAAACTTTTGTTCTATCTCTAACAATTTACAAGATGGATCCTACGGACCCAAGACCCAATTGACTTATGCTGCTCATTTACGAACTCGACCTCACTTTTTACGTTCTGAGTACGCTGTAAAAATTTCAGCTCGATATCTTTTTTCGTTTTTGAGTTATCGTGTCCACAAACTAATGGTGATTCTATGAACAACTATAGCAAAATTTTGTGCGTGGCAACAATCTTTTTAAGCGTTACAAACTTGGGACTAAACTTAGTATACCTTGCATATTACATATATGCATGGTATAAAAATTTGAAAAACTGTGTATCATACGGACTCATTCCGTCGATATTTGGTAAAAGTATAAATTGAATGAAATTCAGTAACTGTATGGTTTCTTTTCCCACTTAACATGTTTTGTTTATGGCATATAAGGGATGATTGTTATTTACCCCTAAAAGGTATGTACGTGTTTATGTATATAAAGCTTTAATTCTACAAGTAATAAAAGTAACGCTCTAATAGGATCTTTACGTAATGCTTTATAGTAAGTGTGTAGAAAATTATCATTATATTTTACGATATTGACTTTAATTTAATCTATCTACGTTACGTACGTTACGTATGGTCCAAGAGCTCGCTGCAAAAAACCTGGCCTATCGAGTTACCGGATGAAGTATTTTTTAAATGATACTACTCACTGTAACTATTAAAAAAATCATTTAGTGCCAGGGCAAATATGGTGCATAACCTTGCTATATTTTTTCTAAGGTACATTTTTTGGACATAAACTGTACCAATCGAGTAACCGCTTGAAACTGATTTTAAAATGTAGTTTCGAGTGAGTAGAAAATAATTATGAACAACTGCCTCGGTCAATCTGGTGCTAACCCCATGGCACGACACATTTTTTAATTTTTTTTTTGTTGTGTTACCGTACCTATCGAGTAACCGCTTCAAACTGTAATTAAATTGAAGTTTAAACATTTCTTATTAAGAAAATATATTAGTGCCACTTCTATTTTAGTGACAAATGCCCGGCACGATACTTTATATTCCTTCAAGTCCCATACTATTGCTCATATAATCTATAACAGATACATTGGGGAATAAATGAATAAACATCTAATGGATAACAATTACAGTAATTTTTAAGTGATTTTTTTTATTTATACGAGTATTTTAAAAAGTATCAACATAAAATACAATGAAAGTTCTCTCATATACATATTTTACTATAAAATTAATTAAAAAACTTAAATATCTAAAAATATACATTGAACTATATATATAGAATTATTATTAAATGTCATCATGATCATCATCATCACTATCGTCATGATCATTGTCACTACGGCCATGATCATCGTCACTTTTATCATAATTATCATCATGGTCACCTTTATTTTCATGATTATCATCGTTATTATCGTTATGGTCACTGTCATTTTTTTTGTTGTAATCATCATTATCATAAGAATCATCGTTACAATTATCAATTTCATTAAGCTCTACTTCATCAAGATCTACCATAACAATGTCTTCAACTAAGAGAGGTGTTAGATCACCTTCGAACCAAAGCGGTTCAATTTTATTGTCATTTACTGTCCATCCGCATTGTTCTGGTGAGAAATTGATGCAGTTAGCTTCAGTAGCATTCTGCCACATTGAAGTTACATAGATAGTTCGTAAAATTTTTTGTTTCAGTGACTTCCAACATGGTGGAAGTTGAGTTGAATCAAATCTTTTTACATTTTTCATAAAATATTCTGCTACAGACGTTGACGTAAATCGATTTTGAAACATTAATAATCTCGCATCATTTACATTGTTACAACTTATTCCATAAATTTTACAAGTATATTCTTGCAATATTTCCATACTTCTTAAATTATCAATTTCGTCTATATTCGCGCACAATGTTCGCATCAAGTTTGGACAGCTTTTGACAAGTTTTGATATTTAAGTTTTATAATTAATTTTATAGTAAAATATATGAGAGAACTTTCATTGTATTTTATGTTGATACTTGATGTTTATTCATTTATTCCCCAATGTATCTGTTATAGATTATATGAGCAATAGTATGGGACTTGAAGGAATATAAAGTATCGTGCCGGGCATTTGTCACTAAAATAGAAGTGGCACTAATATATTTTCTTAATAAGAAATGTTTAAACTTCAATTTAATTACAGTTTGAAGCGGTTACTCGATAGGTACGGTAACACAACAAAAAAAAAATTAAAAAATGTGTCGTGCCATGGGGTTAGCACCAGATTGACCGAGGCAGTTGTTCATAATTATTTTCTACTCACTCGAAACTACATTTTAAAATCAGTTTCAAGCGGTTACTCGATTGGTACAGTTTATGTCCAAAAAATGTACCTTAGAAAAAATATAGCAAGGTTATGCACCATATTTGCCCTGGCACTAAATGATTTTTTTAATAGTTACAGTGAGTAGTATCATTTAAAAAATACTTCATCCGGTAACTCGATAGGCCAGGTTTTTTGCAGCGAGCTCTTGCTCCAGTATACAATATGTGTAAAAATATTATTTTACCTTAGTGAAGATAGCATTCAGAATAATATGAAGAAGTTAAAGTATTGGATCTTGAATCTACTAACACTGCAGCCACACTTTCACAAAAAAGAAACACCAATAACTTAAAACTTTGATACATTTTTCTTAAACATGTCAAGGAGTTACTGCTTTTTTTCTCTAATTGTATGCAAATTATGAGAGTTTTTCAGAAAGTAAGTTACCGTTATTAACATTTGCCATATAATTTTTAAACATTTAACGTTTTTCAAACAAGACAAGTTTTTTTTAATATTTATAAAAAATAATTTAACCTTTAGATAAGGTTAGGTTAGGTTATATTGGCTGTCCACGAGGGACATACTTAGGCTAACGGACCCATTATGATACCATTATGTGTTTTACCACTTTCCGCTTATAATTTAATTTATCAGGTTCTCATTTATTACCAGAGGCTGAGTACACCCCTCCTTCATGCATATATCATGCACTACACCAGCCAATCGCAACTAATAATTAAATTAATTTTTGTTGTGATGGAGGGAATCGAACCCGCTAACCTAGGCAAACTGCAAACGGAATTGGCAATCAGTCTATTCATGTAATACGAGAAATCGATTGGAATATTTATAGCTTGACAACCGCATAAGTTGCTAGAAGAAAATCAGGAGAGAAAGTAAGCCAGATAAGGTTGCATTTCGACATAACTTGTGGCCAATAATTGGTAGTAGTAAGATCAAGGAAGAAGAGACGTTAGATAATATGTTGTGTCGTGACACTTCTCGAGGGTGAATTTCCTAATGTTTTTGAAGAGATTTTGTGGATAAACTAAGGAGAGATTGATAGATCTGCTCATTGAAGCTTCAAAAGTATATTCGATATATACACATTATTATCTGCCAAAAAAATATTCTCAAAAAAGCTCTCCAATATTTTGTAAATAATGAGTTTAGGCTTCCAATTGAAGGTCTACTTTGAATCTAATAAAGTTATTTTCTGCCAGATACAATAATTTAAGAAAAAAGCAGGTAGCTAAAGTATTTCCGTACGTATTTTATGCGCCAAATGCCCCTTTTCAATTCGTCTCTAAAAAAAATCAATCCAAATTTTATTGTGGTACTCATATCCACTACTCAATATTCCTCAACCGCTTAAAATCAAGACTTAAATCAAGACTATAAAAATATTTTTAAGCATACAGTATTTTGAGTAGATATAACAATAAAAGGCTTTGTAATATTTTTATAGATGGATCGTGTAAATAAACGATGAAATGTTAAATGGTAGACAATTTTGTTCATTTAAATGTTTACAACAACAACAATGACAACCAAGTGACAACACATAATCGTAAATCATATTTATGATTAACGTTAAACTAATGACAGCCAAGATTAGAGGTACAGATTTTATCCAAATAGTAGTATCATTTGAACAACAAAAAGTAACTTCTATTTTTAATTTTGTATCCGGAACCATAGTCCAAGAAACGTTGTTATCTCAATAGCAGCGTTGCTCATTGCTGTTGGCCCAAAACTAGATACTGGTCTAAAACTAGAGGAGTGTTATAAGTTTTGCCACTATGTGTCTTTGTCTGTCTGTCTGTCGTAATGTAGCTCTTAAACGAATAAATCGATTTTTTTTGTGATGATCGTCAAAATCTGTTCAGTTTGGCGAAAGCTGAAAGGAAAAAGGTAATGTAATGGAGAGTGTTCTTAGCTATGTTTCAAGTAAGAGTTTAGGGTTCCGTACACGAAACATTTATCGGGGGTTTTTAAAATTTTGTAAACTTCACTTGTCTGTTTAAAAGTGTGTACATTTTTTAGAAACTTTAAAATGTTTATCTAGATTATAGGATTCTTTTTACTTGTGCGATAGATAAATGTCAACTTCGTTATAGAGAAAATTGATATTTGAATCGTGTCGAATTAATTTTTAAAGAAAGTCGAAACAATAAAATGACTGGACAAATTTATTAGTACCGAAGGAGTAGATAATTGAGTACATTTTTGACACTTGCAAACTTTTAGCTATTCTTCCAAACTCGATTATAAAATCAAACACCAGATAAATGACATTTTACTTTATCATGATCTCTCATCATAAAAAATTCACTCTTTATTTCAACAATTTGTTGGAATGTTTCAAACTCATTAATATTGTAATTAACAATTTATTGATTGATAATTATATACTTAATACTTAATATTTATACATGCAATGTCTATTTAACCGTTCAATTAATCAAATCAAAGTGTGAATAGTGTTTGTGTTAATCATTCAAATTTATTTATTAATCATTCATTCAAATGTTAATAAAATTCATATATTATTGATGATCATTCATTAAAATAATTAGGCCATCTATAACACATCAGACTATAAATCGTTCAAATAAATTAAATTAAATTAAATACGTATATAATATAAAACCAGGCGTCTGTAATTCAGACAAAAGTCTATATAATTACTAGGATATTACAGTAAAAAGACGTTTCAATAATCGGCTAACGAAGGAAAATGAAAAAAATCGCTCTCATTTTTTTAAAACTTCATGGAATGTGTTTCTACGATGTATAATATCATTAGTAAGGCATGAGTAAGTGGTGCAAATCTTTCTATTTGTTAATCACTACATATATTATAAAACAAAGTCGCTTTTTCTGTCCTTATGCCCCTATGTACGCTTAAATCTTTGAAACTACGCAACGGATTTTGATGCGGTTTTTTTTAATAGATAGAGTGATTCAAGAAGAAGGTTTTTATGTATAATACATCCATATTATAGCAGAGCAAGGGGTTGAAGTAGCGGTGGAAAGGGATATGCTTCAAAAACTAAAAAAGTTGTGCATCGATTAAGCTCAAATATTGATACGATATACAACCAGCTTCAAAGATCTATTGTTTTTATCTACTTTTAACCTTCGGAGGGCAGAAAGGTGTAGCGAGAAAGTGGGAAGGAATTATCGAATATTTACAAATATACCTAAGTGGGGTATCAAATAAAAGAGCATGACGTGTACATTACAAAACTGTTATCCTACGAAAGGAAATGTGGAGGGAGGGGTGCAAGTGGGGATGTTGCCCAGCAAAGCGGGTAGTTCAGAGCTAGTAAACAATAAATTTTTAAGTCATAGAAACGATCAATGTTCAAGTTCACTTAAAAAATTAATAAATAGGCAACTTGCATGACGTATATGTTAAGCGTTTGTCAAATAATCGAAAACTATTATACACATATAACGTATACGTAATTCAAGTTGCCTATTTATTAATTTTGTAAGTCTATTTATCAATTTATTGTTTATTAGCAAATAGCATTTGCACCACTAGCTCTAATGCCTTACTAATGATATTTGACATCTTAAAAACATATTCCATGAGGTTTTAGCAAAAGACAGGCGGTTTCTTTCATTTTCCTTTATTTGTATCTTTTACTGTACTCTTACTATTATCGTACCAACCCCATATTTGGGATGGTACCGAGATAGTTATATTTCTTGTTTTTCAAGATAGAATGGTTTTGATTATTGTATTAAACCCCTTATTGTTATTGACTTGTTCCACACAATGAATAAATCGGCCCTGGGTAAAAATTTGCAACCTTCAACACATATTTAAAGCTCTGGAACCAAAGATTGTTAAACAAAACTTTTTATATTTTCAAATTTAATGTCTTCATTTCATTCTTTATCCAAAATGTATTTGTTTTTAAACATTTGGCCATTCTAAAAATGTTAAAAGCTGAATTATTTTACACCTACGACATATATGCATACAGCTTTGTACATGATATTATAATGTGTTTTATAAGTATTTAATACAATTGAAAATCATTTAGAAAGCACAAAGGGCTTTATACAAACTTTATTCAATCAGGATTATATTATTATATGTTCATAATACAGTTAAACACTTACTATTAAAATAATTAAAAGAAAAAGTTGATTAATATAATTATGCGAATATTAAAAAAAAGCACGAGGGTAAGAATATGCGATGTAAATCTACAGGTTAATTTTATAATTATGAAATGTAAAAACTGGACAAATTGATAATTTATTAGTGTTATGTATTCAAATATTTCAATAAACTTGTAATAATTTTTTAAGCAACATTTTCGAATAATATTTTTCGACATCTCTACTCTGGCGCTAAGTAAAATTTTAAGAATTTTCTCTATTTGTCAATTTGTAGTTTATCTTAAATGCGACACACTGTATATTTTTTTAGTTTTTAATAAAAAATTTTAATCAAAACTACTTTTAGGGGCAAGCATGCATTGTAATAAATCAACGAAAATAATTTTCTTTGAGTTACTAATACACGAATATTTGTAAAAGCTTGATTAATTTGGAATACTGGACATAAACGCAATTCGATATTTCACTGAAAATAAATCACTGATATTTGGTTAAATTTTTTCTAGTTCTTAGAAAGGGCAGGACGATGCTCCTCCTATCCTGTCATCGACCACGCCGTAAGCGGTTATTGTTTTTAGTAAGGATCATATTATAAAAGTGTCTTGTTTGTTAAGAAGATGTTTCGCTGTAATTAGATTATATTCATATAATTTGACTATAACTATTATTATTATGAAACGACTATAAATTGAATTAAAATCGTATATTGAGTAGATTGGATACAGAGACTATACAGTATGATTCGAGGTATTTTAATAAAATTTACTGAGAAACATTAATAACTTCGTAGAAGTTATCTTCTTATTATTCGTTATCTTCGCATTCTTCTTCCTAGAAGTTTCTTCTTTTCCTAGTTTTTAGTGGAATTAAAATTTCCATTTTGAAAATTTCCTTCCATTTGTGTGAGTGCCGATATCTCAGAAACTCTGCACCCAATCATTAAATTAACCTGATTTTTATACTTTTTGGATCAAAATTACCCCATCCACCCAGTTTCATCAAATTCTTAAACAAAATTACACGTATCCCTTAAAAAAATTGCAAAAAATCGTAAAATTTTTTGAATTTCCAATTTTGATAAAACTCAGTATATAAGGTAATTTTGACCCAAAAAATACAAAAATCGGGTGTATTTGACGACTGGCCGAATAGTTTTTGAGATACGGACTAAATTCGATCCAAATATTGCGATATCTCAGAAACTTTGCACCCAATCATTAAATTAACCGGATTTTTATACTTTTTGGACCAAAATTACCTTATCCACCGAGTTTCATCAAATTCCAAAAAAAAAATTTTTTTCTGATTTTTTCGATTTTTTCAAAGGGGTACCCCTTAAAAAAATTGCAAAAAATCGAGAAATTTATTTTATCTCCAATTTCGATAAAACTCAGTATATAAGGTAATTTTGACCCAAAAAATACAAAAATCGGGTGTATTTGACGACTGGCCGAATAGTTTTTGAGATACGGACTAAAATCGATCCAAATATTGCGATATCTCAGAAACTTTGCACCCAATCATTAAATTAACCGGATTTTTATACTTTTTGGACCAAAATTACCTTATCCACCGAGTTTCATCAAATTCCAAAAAAAAAAATTTTTTTGTGATTTTTTCGATTTTTTCAAAGGGGTACCCCTTAAAAAAATTGCAAAAAATCGAGAAATTTATTTTATCTCCAATTTCGATAAAACTCAGTATATAAGGTAATTTTGACCCAAAAAATACAAAAATTGGGTGTATTTGACGACTGGCCGAATAGTTTTTGAGATACGGACTAAAATCGATCCAAATATTGCGATATCTCAGAAACTTTGCACCCAATCATTAAATTAACCGGATTTTTATACTTTTTGGATCAAAATTACCCCATCCACCGAGTTTCATCAAATTCCAAAAAAAAAATTTTTTTGTGATTTTTGCGATTTTTTCAAAGGGGTACCCCTTAAAAAAATTGCAAAAAATCGAGAAATTTCTTTTTTCTGAAATTTCGATAAAATTCAGTATATAAGGTAATTTTGACTCAAAAAGAACAAAAATCGGGTGCATTTAATGACTGGTCGAATAGTTTTTGAGATACGCACTCAAATCCATCCAAATATTGCGATATATCAGAAACTCTGCATCCAATCATTAAATTAACCTGATTTTTATACTTTTGGGATCAAAATTACCCTATCCACCGATTTTCATCAAATTCCAAAAAAAAAAAAAACCTTCTAGACCCAGCGGTTTCAGCTGTGCGTTGATCGATCACTCAGCTTCCATTCTTATACATATAGATTTTGTCTAGTTCACTCTATATTCATTACTTACAGTAAGACCAATTTTAATTAAGTTTACCCATTACGTTAGATCTTGAATGACCTTAATACCTAAAGTATATCTTGAAATCTGTGTGGTAGATAATCGAAGTAATTTATCTTTGCATAATATAGTTATCTATCAAATATCGTACAAAGTTAAATGTAGCATACAAAATTGATAATAATATTATCGTATATATATATTATATGTAATATGTTTCACAACAGAATATAGTTGGTTCAATTAAAGTGCTAAAATCATCACTTCACAAATCAAGTGTACTGATATGATTAAATTATGCCTTAAGATTAAGTACCAACAGGAACTTCGTAGCTATGATAATTATTGACGATATTGTATTAAATTGCTACTTACGTAAAACTATAATAATTATAAGTTAAGTATACATAGAAAGTCGGTTTATTGGACATTGAATGAAATGTTACACACCCAAAAACTTTCCAGTGATTATTAATAAATTCCTCCATGATTCAATCACTCTAGAATCCTGAAGACAAAGCAGAAAACGTAATTTCAGTAAATTCATGACTTAATAAAATTAAAAATTTATTACTCACGATAAAATAATTGTATTTTTATTGTCTTTAATTTTGAAAGCATTAAAATGCTCTAAACATAAATAAATGTATGAATACTGGCAAGCAAGACAGACATTTTGGACAAAACATGGAAATCATTCTGCCACATTCATCTTCTTCAATACTCAAAAAGATATTCAATGAAATATTTATTTCATAGAGGGTCGAAACACGTACCTCAATAGATACGTTTTTCTAGGCAAGTTTTTTGATCGGGAATTTTAACATTTGTATACGAAAATCTCAATACAAAAAATTTGGCGTTCAGGGTGACATACATATGTTTTCTATGTATAAATATAAGGTTCAGTTACAACCACGTTGAGTTCGGCCGAATTTTTTTGCCTTTTTAACGTGACTAGCTTAATATGATACCACCGCAACGGTTAGAAAACTTAGAGTACCCATTTCATGTACGTCAGATATAAGAAAGTAACTGACAAGGTCTAGTGTTTGTTATCAGTCACTGAAAATTAGATTTAGAAAAATTTATCCTACTTATAGGATTCTCCATTTGAACTTTCATCTTGCCTGTCCAAAAGTACTCTTTTTGTTTCGTTTGAATATAAAAAGTATACAATAATTCCTATACTATATGATACAAAACAAAACCAATCAAATATGGATTTAAATGGTAGGAATGTTCAAAATGAAACCATTGAATGCTAATAAATTATTAATAAAATGTTTTGTTAAAATCTTTCATTATACACTAGTACCTAATGTATGTACATTAAATAGATATGTGTTCCACGTTATAAAAATATACCTCATGATGTACGAAAATTTCAAATAATTCAAATCGAATTACAATTTTCATATTTTGCAGACAAATTCTGTTCTGATAATTCAATTCATTTGAATTTATTAGTTTTTATTTTAAACAATACACAAATATTGTACAGAAGCGCTACATTTATAATGTACCAAGGTACGAAAGGAATATAGTTCCTACCGGGTACCCCACGACACCTCTTGTTCCTTTTTTGAGTATAACATGGAAAATGAGAGGTTCTTATAGAATCATTTAAACTTGGTGTAGGTTGGTGTAGGCTTAGTGATCTTCTAAATATTTCTAGTATTAAAACCTGTTAGCTACACGAATGCGATTTCAACCAATTACCTAATGGGTTTAATGTAACATTTGTTTGGGCAGCTCCCGTTACAAAGACTAGATGGTTGAAGAAAAAAACAATTTGATCCTCGAGTCAAGTTCTGAAATTTGAAAGAATTTTTCAACTCCGACTACACCATGGAAAGGAGGAAGGGGTGGGAGTGATACAGAATTTAATTAAATAACAGATTTTGAAAGTCCAGTTTATAATTTCCACCCGAAAGATTTCGTTTGTTCAGAACTCACACTCCTATTTTCAGTTCAAAACCTTTCAAAGGAAATAGGATATCTCTCTATTTTTCAGGCCTCTTATTACCAAAGTTTTTTTTAAGCATCCGTTATAAATTCAACCGAATTATAACATAGCTCATCGGATATGATACGGTTTGTTGTACGTAACTCGATTCGTACGTTTTTAATATATCTATGTACCTTTTTGTGTAACCTCCTATTATGGTATGTGTAACATTTTAAACCATGGACAATATATAAAACATTTAATTTAAAAATATTTTAATGGATTTGATAAAATAAAAATAAAAAAATTTTGATGTATGTTCAAATTATATTTTGGAAACACAACACGGATTGTGTAAAACCAACATTGCATACACTAAACTATAAAAAATGTATCTACAGTTCACTAAAAATGTATTACTTTAATGGATATGCAGCCATGCTTACGTGGGTTAATATAAATTGATAATATTTTTTTACCCCCGAACTAAAAAAAAAGGGGTGTTATAAGTTTGACGGCTATGTGTGTCTATCTGTGTGTGTGTCTGTCTGTGGCATCGTAGCGCTTACACGGATGAACCGATTTTAATTTTTTTAGTTTCATATGAAAAGTAATTTAACGGAGAGTTCTTTTCGTAAATTTTTAAAATTTTTCTTCGATGTAATAAATATTATTAGATAATATATTACCATACTTACAGGTTACTTCTAACAAGGCTTTGTTAGAATAATGATGCAATACAAACACCTATCTACGCTTCTTTTTAATTTTGGTTAATCCACAGATTAAAAAGAATGTTAATCCTAAATTCTAATCAGTTAAAAGGTTTATTTGACGATAGAGCAAATAGTTTTCACTCCCACTCCCACTCCCACTCCCACTCCCACTCCCACTCCCACTCCCACTCCCACTCCCACTCCCACTCCCACTCCCACTCCCACTCCCACTCCCACTCCCACTCCCACTCCCACTCCCACTATCACTCCCACTATCACTCCCACTCCCACTCCCACTCCCACTCCCACTCCCACTCCCATTCCCACTCCCACTCCCACTCCCACACCCACACCCACACCCACACCCACACTCACACCCACACTCACAACCACCCCACACCCAACCCAACCTAACCCAACCTAACCCAGCCTAACCCAGCCTAACCCAGCCTAACCCAACCTAACCCAGCCTAACCCAGCCTAACCCAACCTAACCCAGCCTAACCCAGCCTAACCCAACCTAACCCAACCCAACCCAACCTAACCAAAAATTACAAAAATTGTGTTTTTTTGAATTTTTTATGATTTTTTCGATTTTTACAAATTGCAAAAAGTGTAAAAAAGTTTTTGTTTCCGATTTCGATAAAACTAAGTTTATAAGGTAATTTTGACCCGAAAATTACAAAAATCGTGTTTATTTGACCATTAAATGAGTAATTTTCGAGATATTTTATGAAATTGCATTGAATTGAGCGATATCTTAAAATTTATTTGCTCTATCGTCAAATAAAACTTGAATATTTGGGTTCAAATAAGCCTTATAAACTAAGTAGGGTTCGTATAACAAGGCTAACTTTGGACTTGATTTTATAGCAAATAAAAGCTGATTCACAATCCAAGCCTTGGTAAACCTAGTAAACCTGGTAAACTTTGGCAAAAAAATACTGGTCTAGTGTTGATTCCTTCGTCAGAATTACCAAATCTTGTAATGGGTATGTTCACATATGTATTTGCATCGTAATAACCGATTTCGTTGTAAGCCTTGTGTTGTATTGTAGGTAATATTACATTTGACACATATATAACTGATAATCAAGTATAGTACATATTATAAAATTTCACGCCTAATTGGCGCCCTCACGGGTTAACAGTGATGTTTACGAAAAAATGTTTCAAACAAAAGTTGTTTAATTTTTCATAAGGAACATTTTTTACATTTAAACTTTTGTTCTAACGGTTGGTTTGTTCAAACGGTTTACAAGATGGGTCCTACGGACCCAAGACCCAATTGACCTATGATGCTCATTTCGAATTTGACCTCACTTTTTACGTCCTGAGTACGCTGTAAAAATTTCAGCTCGATATCTTTTTTCGTTTTTGAGTTATCGTGTCCACAGACGGACGGATGGGCGGACGGACAACCGGAAATGGACTAATTAGGTGATTTTATGAACACCTATGACAAAATTTTTTTCCTAGCATCATTATTTTTAATCGTTACAAACTTGGGACTAAACTTAATATACTATGTATATTTTATATATACATGGTATAATAAAATTAAATTTAATCAGGCATTACCATAAATAACAGATTTTTGTAAAAATAGTCAATTTAAATCAATTCATAACCATCTTTTCCGATATACTTGATGAACTATGACTAATTGACATTTAAAAAAAAATGAAAACTGTACATAGGTTTTACCTGTGTAAAACAATCCCTACTATTATTTCGAGTGTTATGGAAAGAGTATAAGTGAGAGCAAGGAAGGTGGTACTTACCAATATTTACTTTTAAACTCAGCAAAGCAAGTGGGTATCAAGCTAGTACAAAATAAAGTCTGCTAAAATATTAATGTTTTTTAATAATCAGCCATATTTAAAAATGACTAACAATATTTGTGTAATAGAATTATTCCTATTTAAAATAACAACATTAAAGATATAGTAATAACATAAATAACGAAGAGGTTATTTAGCTATGAAAGGTATAACGGCTCTCACTATAACTGGAGCTGTATAAAAATATTGATAGTCAGTCAGTTATTGCAATATACACAACACGATTCGTAATATTAACAATAATATTAGATATATGATATACTGAATGCTTCAGGCAAATAGAAATTTATATTCTAAATTGATTCAACTTGTTATTACAATAAAATTCGAAATATTATGATTGTACACACTATTCCTATGTTATTTTTGTACCCTAATCGTAAATGTAAGGATAGTCGTATAACACCGTAATATCAATATCCTTTTCTACTTACTACTCATTCTACTACACCGATACAAAAAGAACAAATTTATTGGTTGCCTTGAATATACGAACCATTATATACGTGATCTTCATAATACAACGTAGTCGCCGAAAAACATGATTATAGTCTACAAGAAGGAACCTTTTAATACTTAAAGCAAAATATTAGGGACACCGTGAAATCTAGGTTCATTACATTTCTATCTTTACCTGAATAAAAAATCGAAGATCCTGTAGAAAAATCGCCGAAAGTATTTTACTTGCAAAATTGGTATATTCAGAAAAGCAGGGTTGTTTTAGACAGATTTTAAATGTAAACATTCGCTCTCAAATTATATCTCAAAAATAGCGAAAAGTATGCTATGAAAAATGCTGAGGTAACCGTTTGAGTACGCTTACAGTACCCAAAAAATTCGGTTTCTACTTTCGTTTTAACTGTTAAAATAAAAAAATAATAATAATAAAAACTTAATGCAGACATTGACCAATTTTTACGCCACCTACAATCTCAATACTTCAAGAAAATAAGTATTTGATCGTTCAGAATTTTATTGAAACAAGAAAATATTTACTTTCTACCAGTATTTTTTACAGTGTAGTATCATATAATAAAAAAAGTAGCTCAATCAGTGCGGAATTTCGCAATGAAGTACCCGTGGCTAAAATCAGGTAAGATAAAAATAATATATCACTACATAGTATAAAACAAAGTCGCTTTCTCTGTCCCTTGTATGCTTAAATCTTTGAAACTACGCGACGGATTTTGATGCGGTTTTTTTTAATAGGTAGAGTGATTCAAGAGGAAGGTTTATATGTATAATACATCCATTAAATAGTGGAGAAGTACTGCTATTTTTGAGGTTTCTAATGTGATGTCGTAAATAATGTTTTTATATACAACGTTCACAGTTTTTCTGTAGTGTATTTAGTATCAGCATTGCACCCGTGCAAAGCCGGGGCGGGTCGCTAGTTAGTGATAAAAATCAACAGTAATTTACTTTATTTTTATTTATAGGCAATTTTATTACAGAAATGATATACAAATTACATACTGAATAATAATAAATCTTAATATTATGTCTTTAGCCTGTTTTTTCTTAAGCGGTACATTTTTAGACCGTGAGTTATGCCGAGCCGAATATAACTATTTGTAAGTGGTTAATCTTAATAATTCAACTATTATCAAAAATTTATAGTTTTACAGCCAATAGGAAAACAAAATGTTGAATGCTGATTGGATCATCCTGTAATTTTTCCAACAAATAATAATTTTTTTGTTTCAGACAAAAAAGATTCAATGAGAAATGATGCGAGTGACATTAAAATCATACATAATTTAATTTTATCTGTCCTTTTCTACTTGTTATAAATTGTCCCAGAAAAGAACATTTCATTTTATTACTCATATAAGATAGCGAACAAGATGGGATTACGAGAAAAAGTAATGTACTAAGATGGACTCAACCGCAAAGCTTGGAGTTTCCTTTACTAGTTTTCACTTTGTACCAGTTGCACATACTATTTTCTTATGCATCGGCTTATAGTTATATTTAAGAAAACCTTTGTTCGTGTCAAATATACCTGTAACTTCCTTCAACTTTATCCAACGATAGAAAATCCAGAATAGAAAAAGAGTAGGTTCTTGAGCCACTTGAGTAAAAAATAAAATTAAACTATAATAAAGATAATTTTGTTGAAAAAGTCACAAACAAACAACTGTTTTTGAAAGATTCTGACGAAAAAATGTGTTTTTCAAAAAAAGAAAATCGTTGTGTTGTGTTAAACTACTAAAATAGTTTACGCTAGGTTAAACTCCTAAAATAGTTTACGCTAAACTGTGAAAATACTTACGCTAAACTGTGAAAAACAACAAATATATATCGTTTGATCTTTCTCAACTTGTGGAATATATTTTTCCTATCCCCAATAATAGTTGTGATGAGCTGGTGTATATGCATGAAGGAGGTGCACTCATCCCATGAAATTGGGGAGCTGATAAATAAAAAATTATCAGCGGAAAGGTGGTAAAACAAGTGTGTCCCTTCGTGGACAGCCAATATAACCTAACCTAACCTAACCTATCACCAATAATGAAAATAATGAATTTCTGAGTGCATGCTATGTATCTAAAATTTGTAGATTACGATTTTTACGACTCATACACAAGATTTCCGTCATTAATAGCCAACAATGCGACACATAGATTTAACCAGACTCTTGCAGAATACCATTTTATGCCCACTATATATATATAAAAAAATTAAATTATACTCAAATCCTCAAAAAAACATTTCATTTTAATTTACTATATAACATAAATGCCACAAATACTTTTTTCCCACCAGTAAAAACACAAAAAAAGGCGCTAGATATTATATACGCTGACATCATTTCTCCCAAAACCATATGATGAACTGATTCCCCACACATTGTTCTAGACCGACTGTCTACGTAAACTTTACCAATCTAAAAAGCAAGCTGCGACCACTACCCCGAATTATGTGTTGAAATGTTGGGATTACGATTGAAATTTATAATAATATAAAAGTGGAATTGTCTACTGACCTCCCATACCAGCTAGTAAAAATTTATTTTTTTCATACATAAGTTTATTTTGGATGTATTTATGCTAATAAAACAGAACAAAAAAATAACATCTGTTCGAATGTTTAGTTAGTTCTATATGAAAACAAACATTCATATATTTTGACTGGTATTATTTGTAAGAATGTATTATATTCGTAGAGTTTGCTTCTGTAAAATGTTTGGTATTGGGTTTTGATATATCAGCAATTTTACAAGCTTTTATTTAACTTGCAATGTTATCTTCAACCGATTGAGCTGAAATTCTGCATACATATGTAAATCGAATAATTCATTCTTATGGCTACCATTACCTGATTTTCTCATCGCTTTCACCATATTTTATTTACATATTTTTTTTATAGTTTTAAGTTAGATTAGAAGATAATCTGAAAAAGCAACAATTAGAGGCATGGACCAGCTACGAGGGAGGGCGAATCGCCAAAAGCCTGTTGGGTGAAGGAAACTCGCTCGGTAACAAAGCCGAGGATATTAGATTCATTGTAGAGCTACTCACAGGGCATGATAACCTGAACAAGTTCCAACATCAGATTGGAAAAAGCCAATCTCCCGCGTGTGACAGATGCGGAGAAAATTCAGAAAAAACATCGATCCACTTTCTCTGTTACTGCCCGGCGCTCATACAGCAGCGAAGGAAATGGTTTGGTCCGGCCATAGTCGAACCAGAAGAAATTAGGAAACTCAGCGCTAGGCACATCTTGGGTTTCAGTACATCAGTTGGTTATAATAGCCACTGAAAAGCGTAGCGGGGATAGAGTACAAGGGTCTATTTGGCTAGGTGCTCTGAACCATTGCTTCGAGGCCCGATCCTCGAGCATGGCCCGCTAACCTCCATACTCATACTCATACTCAAGTTAGATGAACCGGTGAACTTCCTTTCACCTACAGTTAATTTGTTAATCTCAATTAATCTGCAGCTCCAATTCATTAATAGCTATTATACTATGTTTAGTCCGCCTGCTAAGCCCAATTATTCCCCGCTTAAACCGCCCACCTTACACAACCATTACTAATTCCTGTCTCTTGAACCATTAGACCAGCTCATTAATTGCTACACTATCATGATTGCTCCCGCTTAGCCCATCCTCTAAACAAAAACTTTACTTCCATCTCTTGGACAATTAGATGGCCATCGGCCTGGCTTGGGACTTTAATCCAATTAACCTGCGAATCGCCTAATCAATGGCTAACTTAACCGAAAAAATTCGCCAAAGCCAAAAAACGGGTTTTTTGCGATTAAAAAAATCTGATGTCCAATGCAAAAAAAATAAATGGGAAAGTTCTAGATCACAAAAAACCTATCGATTGAAGTGTGGTAAGTCCGATTTGGATGCTTATGTACCGAGAAAACTTGAAAAAATGAGCGAAAATAGTCGTTTTTACATTTGTTTATAACTTTTTACCTTTTTCTATTAAAATTAATATTTCGTGAAGTTATGAGTATAAATCACCTTAGAAAAGTTTCCTCTTGGTCGAAGGATTATGGTACAACGGTTTTTCTGGTCTTAATTTCGCCTAGACATCTTCGACCATGATATTTTATCTGCAAGCAAAATTTTAGAAGCTTGAGTTGCTCCCAGTCAGCTTTTACAAATAGTCGTGTATAGAAATAAGAAATATTATTTTCTTTTTTTGAGTACAAAAAAAGATTTTTCCTTAAAATTTTGGTAAAAAAAATTCATCCTTATCTGAATAAAGATGTTTGTTTACTGAGTGATTGGATATTTTCTTCAGTGTTTAATTTAATAATAGTCAATCACTGTTTAATAATAATATTTTTAGTGACTGAGTAAAATGGTACTTAGAAGATACTACTTACAAAGACGTTAAATAATCGTTTAAAAGTTTTCTTTATTCCCCATGTCTAGAAAACAAATCAATGCAACATTGAAGCAAGTATATTCACACAACATATTCAGTTATCAAATATTTCATGCATGAGTCCTTCCCTACGTACAAACGACATTATATGTAGACATAAGCTTACGCAAATAAGCAGCATGGATAAATAAATGATTGAATATATATTTCGATTGAAAATAAATTTACCTCAAATTTTTCGTACAACACCGCCTAACTGGCTGTTCCCATGTTCAATAATATTCACTATATTATTATGTCAACGTAATCTCTGGATATACGAACAACATTCATGGATATATGTAAAAAAAAAAACAGGTCCGGAATAGATCTTCTGTTAGACCTAGACAAAATTTGAGACTATATCAATCACACCATGATGTGTATAAAAATTAGTCATTTGTTTCTGCAACTAGATGTCATTCTTCAAGAACTGACGGCAAATAAATGCCAACACTTAAGATGCCAGTTAAATTATATCATTAAAATTGCAAAATGCTATGTAAAGCTGCTTTTGGGTATGTTATTCAAGCCCCTTAGAAGAGTGGGAAAATTTGCAAAAGAAAAAAGGTTGTGCTACCATCGTTATCCGTGAAAAACTGCAAATTTTTTGGGTTTTAATAATACAAATATCATGATTTGTGAAACTAATCAAGTGTTTAAAATCATGTAAATATAAGTGAATCGTTGAGGCAAGCCCAAAGTTAACCATTTGTGAAGAGAAGAACTATTAACTGTACCAAACCACGTTTTAGCTAAATTTCTTGTTAAGATTCCGACCCTGGCATTTATCCAAATATTTATGTTCCGCCCCGTACATACAGTTATGCCAACATTATTTTGAAATGAGCGATGTTTGGTGTTACATACGAATATAAAATAGGCATAGAGCAAGCATTCTCAGAATAATATACACTAGAGGATGTATGTATTACAATATTTTATTACAATTTATAATAATAACATGACAATGTGCTTACTTCATTTATGTGAGCGCCGTCAACATAGGCTTTTTATAGCAAAGTGAACAATAACGATAAGTTGTACCATTTTTGAACAGAAAACTTTAAAATGTTACTCCTTCAAGGAAACTCCTGGCTAGGAAAACCGCTTCAAATCCGCAAAAATTTTCACAAAGCACTTTTTGGTAACTTAGCCATAACATGTTCTCAATCAAGTCGGTTCGACCGTTTAGAGGCCACGATGCGACTGAGAAACACATAGACGCACAGATAAACACTTTAAACTTAGAGCACTCCTTCTTAAATCAATATCAAAGTAATGGTTAAGTACATCAGATGAGACGAAAAGGATACTTAGAGAGCTATCATTTTTTGGGGCAAATTTTTGGACATATTTTAATTGAAATTGAAATGTTTGAATTGACTTTGTTCTTTTGAATTTTTGTTGTGAATAACCTAATTATTTTACTATTTCACTTTTTGAAATGAATTGAATCAGGTTTATTTGACCATTCATTTCCATAGTAATTATTTATACGTCATGCCTTTTCCAAACTGAATTGATTTTGAAGATCATCGCCAATTTTTTAGTTTTTTCCGGTATTAAACAATAAGCTCACACTTGAAACATAGCTAAGAACACTCTCCGTTAAATTACCCTTCAAACGAAACCAAAAAAATTAAAATCGGTTCATCCGAGTAGGGACTACGATAAAAAAAACAGACAAACACACAGACACACACACATAGCGGTCTAACTTATAACACCTCTTTTTTTTAGTTCGGGTGTTAAAAAAAATGTTTGAAAATCACTGTAATTCTCAATAACTTAAGCTACAATAAATCTATATAAAATGTAAAATGTCTGTGAGATATACCTATCTGTAAACAGAATACCTTTAAAATCAATTTGTGTTTATTTTAATATTAAAAATTTGTAGAAAATTGAATTATTTACCAAAAAAATTGTAATTTATCAAAAAATACACGATACAGAGTATCCTTTAGCTGACTTAAAAAATGTTAGTATGTTCTATATACATGAAGTTGTTTGTTCATGGCTGCATAAGCTTCAACTTATGCTTTATCATTGGCCACAAGTTTTTTTTACCACAAAAAAAAGGTCTTGTATGGTAAGAATTGGGTTGTTGAATAAGAAATAAAAATCAATTGTCGTAAACGCAAAAACTATCGAATGGATTTGAATGAAATTGTACAACAATATAGCTCATACATCAGAATAACACATGAGCTATAATTTATAAAGATATATTTAAAAATAAAAAATTAAATTTAATCTGACCTTATTCCACACATAAAGCCTTAAATATTTAAACTACGAAAGTAACACTTTTGCAACACATCAATCTTTTGATCACTTTCAGACCTTATGCCCATAGTTTTCCGTAATAGCTTATTTTTGGAGTCAAGGTATTAACTTTCTGTTATACATTAGGATCAAAATTTTCGAGGTGTACCAATCCATCAACCATCAGAATATGAGCGAAATACCGTTTAACACAGTGCAGGCCATCCGATATATATACTACAATACATATTGATATTTTCATTAGTTTTTCAATAGAAAATTAGCGATAATTTTGCTTGGTTGATGCGTCTATTATTCTTTTTTATACGTTTTTTTTTTTTTTTGTTATTTTCATTTCAAATATATTTGTCATTTTATATTTAAAAAAAAAAAGCATAAATATGATTTTGATTCACTAAGCAATTTATAAAATTAAATTTTAGAAAATTAATGAATTATTAATGACTTTGTTATTATTTTTTAAATAATATTTAATAGTTTGAAACATATTGGTAATTGAATAGTGTTATCATAACCGTTTTTCGAAACTCAGGTTTAAGAATGGAGTCCTGGTCTTGGAATTAAGCACATTAGTTATAGCAAGCGAAAAACTGACAACACAGCTGAAAAGAATGACCCAAAATTAGTGGGTTTCAAAAAAAATTCCAATAAGATCGGATCGAATTTGCCTGTGTTATCAAGAAAATCGAATTTTTTAACTTTATGACGTCATCAAAATCTAAAAATTTTAATTTAGCTCTATTACATCCAATATTTGTCCAATTTTGATAAACCAAGTATGTAATCCTACTAAATTTGGGTCATATTTTTCAAATTTGTGCTCAAAATTCACCTAGCTTTTACAGGTTTTAAGAATGCGGAGTCCTGGTCTCGGAATTAAGCACATTAGTGATAACTAGCCAAAAACTGACAACACAGCTGAAAAGAATGACCCAAAATTAGTGGGTTTCAAAAAAAATTCCAATAAGATCGGATCGAATTTGCCTGTGTTATCAAGAAAATCGAATTTTTTAACTTTATGACGTCATCAAAATCTAAAAATTTTAATTTAGCTCTATTACATCCAATATTTGTCCAATTTTGATAAACCAAGTATGTAATCCTACTAAATTTGGGCCATATTTTTCAAATTTGTGCTCAAAATTCACCTAGCTTTTACAGGTTTTAAGAATGCGGAGTCCTGTTCTCGGAATTAAGCACATTGGTGATAGCTAGCGAAAAACTGACATCACAGCTGAAAAGGATGATTCAAAAATAGTGGGTTTCAAAAAAAATTCCAATAAGATGGGATCAAATTTCCCTGTGCTATCAAGGAAATCGAATTTTTTAACTTTATGACGTCATCAAAATCCAAAAAATTTAATTTTGCTCTATTACATTCAAATTTTGTCCAATTTTGATAAACCAAGTATGTAATCCTACTAAATTTGGGGCATATTTTTCAAATTTGTGCTCAAAATACACCTAGCTCTAACAGGTTTTGAGAATGTGGAGTCCTGGTCTCGGAATTAAGCACATTAGTGATAGCTAGCGAAAAACTGACAACACAGCTGAAAAGAACGACCCAAAATTAGTGGGTTTCAAAAAAAATTCCAATAAGATCGGATCGAATTTGCCTGTGTTATCAAGAAAATCAAATTTTTGAACTTTATGACGTCATCAAAATCCAAAAAATTTAATTTTGCTCTATTACATCCAAATTTTGTCCAATTTTGATAAACCAAGTATGAAATCCTACTAAATTTGGCCCATATTTTTCAAATTTGTGATTAAAATACACCTAGCTCTAACAGGTTTTAAGAATGTGGAGTTCAGGTCCCGGAATAAAGCACATTAATGATAGCTAGCGAAAAACTGACAACACAGCTGAAAAGAATGACCCAAAATTAGTGGGTTTCAAAAAAAATTCCAATAAGATGGGATCAAATTTCCCTGTGTTATCAAGAAAATCGAATTTTTTAACTTTCTGACGTCATCAAAATCCAAAAAATTTAATTTTGCTCTATTACATCCAAATTTTTTCCAATTTTGATAAACCAAATATGTAATCCTACTAAATTTGGCCCATATTTTTCAAATTTGTGATCGAAATACACCTAGCTCTAACAGGTTTTGAGAATGTGGAGTCCTGGTCTCGGAATTAAGCACATTAGTGATAGCTAGCGAAAAACTGACAACACAGCTGAAAAGAACGACCCAAAATTAGTGGATTTCAAAACAAATTCCAATAAGATCGGATCGAATTTGCCTGTGTTATCAAGAAAATCGAATTTTTTAACTTTATGACGTCATCAAAATCCAAAAAATTTAATTTTGCTCTATTACATTCAAATTTTGTCCAATTTTGATAAACTTAGTATGAAATCTTACTAAATTTGGCCCATATTTTTCAAATTTGTGATCAAAATACACCTAGCTCTAACAGGTTTTGAGAATGGTCCAGGTCCCGGAATTAAGCACATTAGAGATAGCTAGCAAAAAACTGACATCACAGATGAAAAGAATGAGCAGCTCTATTCTAACATCTAACTGACTGACAATCATAACTGTTATTTATATATTATATTATTAATTTACAATCTGTATAACAACTTTCAGCTTTAGTAAATTCATTTTAGTACCACATAAAACTTGATAGTTTCGATAGCATACGTCTGACCCCTCTTCTATCGTTCGCTTGACTGGCCGCAGTATGTGTGCGTACACAACTACTATAACCAATGGTAAAATTATCCGATTTAGTAAATTCAACGAATTTTTTTTGCCCTGGCTCTTAATCCATAACGGAAACCCTTTTAATTTGGAATATTATAACATTAAATAAAATAACGTAGGTACATACCTGTTATAACCCATAATTCTTTTAAGCAATCATCACGTTTCCGTTGTATAAAATTTAAATGTTTTAATTCATTGTCTGATTCTAAATATTCAAATATAAATGCACCCATTACTATGTACACACATACAATTGTAAATATACCAATATTACTACACACATGCCGTAATATATTATTGATCATATGTGTAAAACTATGATTATCATGATAATGATGATAATGTGAATCATTCTCATTATCAGTTGTTATTGCCAAATCATCATCATCTTCTGCATCATCATCAACATCATCAATTAAATCATTATTTGAATCATTTGCATCATCATCATCATCATCGTCATCATCATCATCATCATCATCATTATCATTATCAGCATTATCAGTAAGATTATCACCCGCACTACTAACAACACTTTTATTTGTTAAAACACCACGAACAACACCACTATTTTTAACTGCACTACTACAAACAATTGCACTATCAGTACGATGATGTTGATTGGTTATTGATAATGATGATGTCATACTGCCACTCATAATTCCAGTTCCAGTTCCAACTGTTCCTCGCAGACCACCACGGAGACAGTCATCATCACTACAACTGTCATCGAGTGGCATATCTCTGAAACAGATATAATCATATTTTACTACATGTATTAGTGCATGTCTATAACTGCAATATTAATAACCCGCGTAATTTAAAATTTGCAGAATTTAATAACTATTTTCTTACTATTCTCGGCGCTCTCATGCTTATTCATTAAATTCTACAGCTAGCACAAAACAATATATGAGTATTTTATTCAAGAATTTTCAAGAATTTCACTATAATCCATTTAATCTGCGAAACGGGTGACATAATTGCTATCAGAAAACAAAAATACAGAAAACAAGCCAAGAAACATTTTTTGTTTACGGCTAACGGCTATACGTATACAGAAAAAAATCGCTGAAGTAAAAGAAAATCATTTTCTTGCAGCAAAAAATTGACGCCCAATGCCAAAAAATTAAATGGGAAAATTCTAGATCTCTGATAAGTCCGATTTGGATGCGAGATTGCCGAGAAAACTTGAAAAAATGAGCGTAAATAGTTGTTTTTACATTTGTTTATAACTTGATTTCTTTTTCGATATGAAAGTTGATTTTTGGTGAAGTTATGAGTAATATTAACTAAAAATCCAACATTGATTACGACTTCTTCATATACCACCATGTAAAAAAGGCCGTTTTTAATCATTAATTTATCGAAACCGTACAAAGAATTGACTTGAAATTTATACAGAAGGTGTATTAAATACTCATTAATTGACCCACAAAACTACAGATTTTTGGTAACATTTACTTTATTGAAGGACCTGAATTATAACAATTGCAGTCAGATAATTTTTAACCCCAGATTTTCTATTAAAATTTTTGATTTTCCTATACATTTTGTGTTTTTTACAGCGTTTGTGCAATCGGATTTTAGTTTTTAGCTTTTATTTTATAATAATATTATTTTCAGTGATATCATTTACAGATTTTAAAATTTGTAACGATTTTTGAAATTAATTGGTTTGATCCGTTTGATTAATAATTTATAAAACTGTAACCATTAATATGTTCATAATAATAATTAATGCATCAAATATTTATACAGTCATTGAATAATTTTAAATATACATATGATAGAATACATTTATTCTCGTAACAACGGCATGCGGCAGAGAAGAGTTAGTTTTTGAAAAGGTTTTTCAATAATACATTATTTTTTATCGTCTTAAAATACATAATTAGCATTTATGAAATTTATATAAAATGATTTTTAATTTAATTGTAAATTTAAGTAAATAAAAAGTAAAACGAATTCAAATTATATGGGTGTATTGAAAAAAGTCAAATCCTTAAATACTTTCGTCACAAATTTTCAAGTAAAAGGATTTTCTCTATTCGCTCTTTGATCTAATGTAACCGAATGATTTGACAGATTTGACTATTATGCTTTTTTATATAGTTTAAGGTGATTGTAAACCTACAGTATTTGTAGTCGAGTATAGAGTTATTTTTGGCTTTACAATATCAAGCAACTACAAAAATATATAATATACTAGCGGCCCCGACGGACGTTGTCCCGTAAAAACGTAACTCCAATTCATGAATACCTATACTACGTTTAGCCTGTCCGCTAAACCCATCCCGCTAAACCCCAATTTAACTCCTATTTATTGGAGTGGCCTGACCTTCGACCTTTGGCCTGACCTTTGATAGTAGAGCTCGCTGCGCTCGCATATGGCTCTAATAAATGCCTATTGACAATACCTGAATACTATTAAAAATACATAGTACACATAGTATACATAATGTGATATGATTTATATGCGCTCCCACCATTTAATGAAATTTCATTTTTTTGGTACGGAGCCCTCAAAAACAGTTGTACTGGACCAAATTGTAAATCTAAACCATTCTCGAATCTCCACGAACACACACAAAAAATTTCATCAAAATCGGTCCAGCCGTCTAGGAGGAGTTCAATTACATACACACGCACACTAGAAATATATATATTTAGATTGTGTGCAAGTGATGTTTATAAATTTGATAATATAGATATCGCACTTCAATCATCAATACTCTAACTATAGTCGTCTCTGTTCATCAAATGATGGATCTACGATGAATTCATAATAAAATTAAAATAGTATATAAATATATACTTTGATGTTATTATTATAAACTACAAGATTGTCAAAATATTTTATATTGTTTTTTATCACGCTCTCTAGATTTTTTAATATAGAAATATCCAATTGAAAAGGATGACCTATATGACTCATCATTTTTTCAGCCAACTTTGAACGATAAAATAATAATAAAAAGCTCTATGACCCAGGAATTTTTTTAGTAATTTTTGGAAACTTTGTTAATCAAAAAATGTTTTTATAAAGTTTTATTGAAATTCCTAGTATTATTCAATCCTTGCATTGGAAAAATTAATGAGGTTTACAATGTTTTAAAAATCGCACACTTCAATGTTCCATCCTGTATGTTGGAACGAATTGTGTTATACGCCAACATAATAGTGTAGAAAATAATTTTTTTATTTAATATAACATAATATTATTATCTCAAATACAATTAAATATTAGAACTGTATAAAGTTCCAACTCTATTCAAAACAATATTAGAGAAAAAGCCTGCGTTATACATACATACTCTTAAGATATTATTACTAGGAAAATAACCAGAATATTGAAAAACAAGAGATCTCTCAATACGTTGAAGCCTCTTTTTACCTTTTATACGTACTCATTAGAAGTTAAGTATAGAAAGTATAACACTAGTGTGGTGCAACACACATAACCGATATTCCCATATAATACTGTATAATGATCTGAACTAATATGGTCCCTCGCGGGTCCATTTTTCATATTTAAACTTTTGTTCTATCTCAAACGGTTTACGAAGCTCATTTCGACCAGCTTTTGCACAATTTATCGAAAACCTAGTTAACACCACAGATGTGATTCAAAAAATTAATACTAACGGAAGAAATATATGAAAATACGAAGCGAACAAAAATGTCTTCGAAATATTGTATAATGTTTGAACAAAAACTGTTTTTCCAAAAGACCTATAGGTCGTTGAGCTTATCGCTGAGGTCCGAAATACCGCAATCGAAATCGAAATTTACTAACGGAAACTTTTATGCTCTATGTGACACAGATAACAACACAAATTATCGAGCCGTAGTTCGTTCAATCTACCAAACCCAAAGCAATTTACCATCTCTCGAGATCGTGCTTTCGAATTTGAATGTGCTACCTTCACACAGCCTTAAAACTTACAATAATTATGTATGTATGCATGTATGTATGTATGATTTATACATGATTAACAACTGTATTGTTATTTTAAATGATTTAATTTAAATTTTGAATAATAAATTTATTTAAGAGACAATGTAGTATGTGTATAATAGGCAACATAGTATACACTGATAGGTAATCTAAGTGGCATAATGGATATACGTTCAATAACAGTACTTTCTTGTCAAAACTTACTACGTAAATTCAATTCCAAAGCTAATTCCAAATCGATGAAATTATTTTAAAATGCGAGTCAAGTGTGAGCTTAGAGTTCCGTACACGATAAAACTAAAAAATTGGCGATGATCTTCAAAATCGTTTCAGTTTGGAAAAAGCATTACTTATAATTTTAATATATAAATAATTACTGTGAAAATGAATGGTCAAATAAACCTGGCCCCATTCATTTCGAAAAGTGAAATGGTAAAATAATTAACAAAGCCAACTCAAATATTTCAATTTTAATTAAAATATGTCCCAAAATTTGCCCCAAAAAATGACAGCTCTCTAAGTATCCTTTTCGTCTCAACTGATGTCCTTGGCCATCATTGTGATATTGATTTAAGAAGGAGTGTTATAAGTTTAAAGTATTTATCTGTGCGTCTGTGTGTTTCTCAGAGGCATCGTAGCCCTCAAACGGTCGAACTGGCTCGATTGAGAACATTTTATAGCAAAGCTTCCAAAAATCGGTTTACAAGGATAAATCACATTTGTCGGGGGTGTTTTGAATTTTGTAAATTTCTTTTGTTATTTAGCTAGTGCATTAAAAAATAAATTTATATAAAATTATGTAGAGACTATGATTTACAAAATTAAGAATATATTTATTTGACTCAAAAAGCGTGAACGAATCTCTCATACTAACGGGTTAAAGTTTAAAATTTGGACACTTTAAATAGAAAATTCATTAAAGTATTTCTTGATACTGTCCCCTTTTATTAACCAATCTGTATACAATATTGTTGAATATAAAATGAAACATGTATGCTACTTTCTCATATTATACAACACTATATTATATTATATATTCAAATCAAAACATATATGTTAAAACTATATATGATGTATATCATTATATATTCCAATTACATTTTATACACAAATTATAATTATATGAATAATTATTATATATTTGTTTTTTGGGAAAAACACTACATATTTGTTGCGATATTCTACTACAGAGTAGAGACGTCTACCCACCAGGTGGTTGGTTACCTTTACGACATTCAGTTTGACTTTAAATGTTCATTTATGACAATAATAAATGTAACTAATTAATTATTATAGGTTCAGGCAACTAAAATAACAGCTGTTTTAATGGAAGCCAGAATGGAGGCCAGACTAAAAAAAATTCGTTGAATTAACTAAATTCATTTGAAGTATGGATATAGTAGTTGTGTACAAACACATACTGCGGTCAGTCAAGCAAACGATAGAACAGGAATCAGATATATGCTATCGAAACGATTAAGTTTTACGTGGTACTAAAATGAATTTACTTAAGCCGAAAATTGTATATTGCATATAAATAACAGTTATGATTGTCAGTCAGTTAGATGTTAGAACAGAGCTGGTCAGTCAGCCCTTATTTATGTTACAAAGGTTGTAAAATATAGAAAATGTTATGAACTAAACACTACATATTTGTCACAATCTGCAATTTGAGTAAAATATAATCATATTCTGTAGTTATAACAAAATACAAGATGGAAATGTCTTAGTAATTTTATTTGAATGTAAAATTCAATAACAATAAATGTTTTCAGAGTGTAAACTAACATTTAATGTCTTTATGAAAATCAAAAGCGTGAACAATAATTTTGTTGCTTCTATTCGAAAGAAATATAACACGTACTATACGCTCCTACGAATTCACATTTTGAAATATCATACAATCGTAAATAAAACCGTTTTTGAAGGAAAATTTTCTTTCCTTAAAGACAATATATTATTATTTGTTAGATAATATGAACGGCTTATTTCTTGTACTCCAATCATCTTAGGGTTTCAAATTAGAATCGGACAGAATAAGCAGAATTTTTGTACAAACCTTTATTTTGATATCACAAATGTTGTCTCAAAAGTCATATATAAGGTATCCGGGTCCTTATTTAATCAAAAATCCAAATCCAAAAAAAAGTTGTAAAATAATATCTCATTCCCTTTGCCTTCAATCGTATTTACATTTACATTTATTATAAGTTGTAGAGGATGAAATTTTCTACAAATTTTGTCTGAAAATTTTTTCGTAACTTTTGTCTGAAACTTTCTTTGTAATATTTATAAATATAAGATAATAGTTTAAGTAGTATTAAAAAAATAATTAAGTAAAAAACCGTATAGTAGACTGGGTCAATCTTGAATCCCAGTCTTTTATGAGACTTTTTTTACTTAATTATTGATTAAATATTACATAAATAATTATGTTTTATCATTCTAAATGGTATAGGCATAACATTATTTGTGAATTACTGTTATAGTAATATCATTTAGAATGGTTCAACTTTTGCGATTATTTGGCTTTAGAGGTACATTTTTTTGTCTCTAACTTGGACTGTTTCGTTACTAATTTGATGAAACTGTCACCAAATTAGCGTTGACAAACATAATCACAGAAGCACAATTACGATTTGCTAATCCATATTGATGATTTCATTTAGCCGAAGTATGTTTTTATTTATTTCATATACTTAAAATTCTCATAAATTATCTTCGATAATTTTACATTTTAATTCCAGTTTTGAATAAATCCAAAAAATAAGATGTATTGAAGTATATTTACAATTTACGTATACCAATGTAACAAACATTTTGTCCTTGAGCATTGGCCGGTTTAAATTATCTAATATCTGTTTTTTTAATCTTAATAAATAAACAATAAAGGACTTAGTTCCGGTGAAAGTCTTGCACAAAACAAATTCAATTCAAATTGTTTTTTTTTATTAAATTGTTTACAAAAATATATTTTCTAAGAATTTAAAAAATGTGATTAAATATTCAAAATTTGGATAAAATAAAAATACTTTAATCCTTGAAATTCCGGTCCAAGCTATCAATTAAAGCAATCTTTGAAAATAATTATTGTTTTTATACTATCAGAAAAAATCACTTTAAATTAAAAAAAAATCATCCAAAAAACCTGTTACTAAGCGTGTGAATGAAAATCTTTAAAAAAACCTTAATATTTTCTAAAAAACTTTCAATAAGGAAAGAAATATCAGGAATTCAGTCGACTTACAATAAACTCTCAAAAACACTGTCAGCTCGTTTATCTCATAATACAATTGCTAAAACTATTTTCAAGAAAAAAAAGAAACCAAATTTTTTTCTAATATCCAGTTACGACATTGTTTTCTACGGGTACAGAAGAAAACTTCTCATTTACATTTATCTGTAAGATGATCCCATTGTAGATTTTATTATTACTAACACAAATATAAGCTGATAGGCATTATTCCAACGCACCTACATAACATAAATGGCCGAATGAATAACTAAATATTATATACAGGGTCAGCCAACATATAGAGTACATTGAGTATTTTAAGTTGACCGCCTTAATTTAATTTAATATTTTCATTGGATATACAAATATCCAATAGTAGGAGATTTTTGTAAATAATAAAAAATAATAACAATTAATCCTGGAGCCATGGCTTATAAATATACATATATGTATGCGTTTTAAAAAAGCTAACTACTTTTATCCAAACAGGCAATCAGGCATGTTACACGCTTGCATTTATAACGGAAATGATTAAGAAAATATATTGATATACAAGCTCTTAGATATCCGACGTCTAACAGTCACAAAAAAATTTGTCAACTTACTATTTTAATTTATATATTTTTATTAAACGATACAAAAAAATTCAACCGTGGAGGACTAAATTGTCTGTAATAATAACTTTTTTGTATTTGAAGAATTCCAACAAGTAAAATATTTTTCCCGGAAAAATGTTCTTTTTCCTCAAAAATTAATATTTAATGAAAAGCGATTAAAAGAAAATAACATTTGCTTATGCCCAACAAAAAAACACATTTACAACACTACCTGTTTGATGTAATTTCATTTATCATATGCCTGGCTCCGGGAACATAAAACTATATTTTTCAAATATATTATCTGTCTCATTGTAAAGCAATAAAGCAATAAAGCAATAAATATTTCATGTTAAAACGAATTATAAAGGTTAAAATTTATCTAAATGGTCAATTACAATTTTGAATGATTCAAAAATATCCTACTATTTAAAAATTTTTGTATAAGGGTAAGCCCTTATGTATGTAAACTCCGCCTCCATGGACCAGTTATATAGATTAACCCTGTATACATTTTCTTGCTTTTCCTGTCGTCCCTGTTTTATCCCTTACAAACATTAGAAGTAGGTATAACTGTTAGTAGTAGTGAAACAAATAATCACTAGTAATTGTTTATAGTTAATGTATTGTAAGTAACATGAATAATGTTGTTTAAGCTTCAATGATAATTTTATAAATTTATCTCATTATATCATTGAAACCAAAAAAGAGACATAGAACATTTCGAATTCACACACACACACAGAGAGCATCCTTTTTAGTTAGCGATATATCTTATAAAAACATATCTTTATCATTTTGATTATATTTTATGTGGGGGATTATTTGTTTTTAGGATAAAACAAACAATTAACTGAGGTAATTGTTGAAATACCATGTATAGACAGTGTAGATTACACACAAAGAAATCAGAGTATTTGTCTTCATTCTTTTTCAGTGTACATCGTAATAAACAAACACATACCTACATATATACAATACATGTATACTAATATTTGTTCTAGCTTAATTTACGGGTAAACAGTGATGTTTCAATGAAAAATTGTTTATTTTTTTATAAGGAACATTTTTTACATTCAACTTTTGTTCTATCTCTAACGGTTTTCAAGATGGATTCTACGAACCCATGTGCGAAACATAGCCTACGGCTCTGACGACATTACCGAAAAATGTATTGTATAAACTGGGTATGAACTTTCAGATAACCGCAATTTTTTTTTGGTCCCATATTCAGATCCTGTTAACTCGTAATCCTGTTAACTCGATTTATATAGAAGGGTTGTGGCATGAAATATACGGTTCCCTGCCCAGTTCTACTATTTACGCGTAATCGCTTTAACTGATGACTACAAGTCCATGCTAAAACCATGCTAAAGATGCTCCTATATGTAAGTAATTAATTTTATGCACCATAGTGTCAGTTTTGCGCTATACAAGTGACTGGACCAGCAAATATGTACGGCGTTCCTGGATACTAACTCTGCGTTCTTGGATACTAAGGCTTCGGAAATTGACGAGAGATCAAAAATTTTTTTTTTAAATACCGAAGTTACCGGATTTATTTCTGTACGATATTTAGAGGGGTAGGACATCAAGGGGTGTGACACTCATATTCTCACCTGTAACCCACAAAACTGACGCCATGGTGTCTAAACTTTCTTTTACGGATAGGAGCATATTTTTCGATATGTATAGGCTTGTAGTCTACACGATTTGAATTGCTAACCAGTTTCTAACTAACCGGTTTTCGTGGTGTGATTATTTGTCTATTAATTTAATTTAGTTAGTAGACGTTTTTTTTTTTTTTTTGAAAAATTGATTATACAAAACTAGCTGCAATTTTAGTTCGCAAGCGAAAATGAATTTTTGTAGTTTTGCGCGGACAAAGCAATAGGATCCATGATTATATTTGAAATTAGCTTTAGATATCAAAATATACACTTATTTATCGGAAACCCCCGGAATAAATCGAATAATGTATACCTACAACCCATACTTTTTATTTAGTGGTAACATATTATATAATAACTTATGGCCAGGAAAAAAATAAATTAAATTGAGTTAATAATGCCTATCTACAAATAAACGAAATTTAATTTTTGATGTGAACATAGTAAAAGTGATTTCTTCTGAGTTGTTTTTTTTTTTTTTTTTATTCAATTTAATTTTTTTTATATTTTTATTAGAAATATAAAAACGAGAAAATTGTCGAACAATATTCTATTACGAATATTATTTCGATCAGAAATAAAATAAAACGATTTGTACCTTATAATAAAAGATATATTTTTAAATATATTATGATAAATGTTTATCATGATTATTTGACCGTATAATATTAGGGCATTACATTATGTTAAATGATTATAAACTAAATTCAATAAATTTTGGTTATTCGACCAATATCGTCGAGATAAAACTTATATCTCTATATTTTTTAAGAAGAGGTGAATTGAAATGGGGCCCAAGCTTCATTTTTGAAGCTATTTCTTTCAATAATATACTCTTGAAAAGATGCTACAACCTCACATAATAGAAATAATCAAGGATGTCGCTAAATTTCTGAAGGACGTACACTCATGACACTTGTTAATAGAGAAAGAAAAAGACTTTTAAATAGGGAATGTTAATTTTTGTTTTGGAATTTGATAAAACTCGGTGGATGAGGTATCCAAAAAGTATAAAAATCAGGTTAATTTAATGATTGTATGCAGAGTTTCTGAGATATCGCTATATTTGGATAGATTTTAGCCCGTATCTCAAAAACTATTCGACCAGTCATCAAATGTACCCGATTTTTGTACGTTTTGGCTCAAAATTACCTTATATACTGAGTTTTATCGAAATTGGAGATAAAAAAAATTTTTCGATTTTTTGCAATTTTTTTAAGGGGTACCCCTTTGTAAAAATCGAGAAAAACGGAAAAAAAAAATTTTGTTTTGGAATTTGACGAAACTCGGTGGATGAGGTAATTTTGATCCAAAAAGTATAAAAATCAGGTTAATTTAATGATTTGATGCAGAGTTTCTGAGATATCGCAATATTTTGATCGATTTTAGCCCCTATCTCAAAAACTATTCGACCAGTCATCAAATGTACGAAACTTTTGTAATATTTGAGTCAAAATTACCTTATATACTAAGTTTTTATTGAAATTGGAAATTAAAAAAAATTTTTCGATTTTTTGCAAATTTTTTAAGGGGTACCCCTTTGTAAAAATCGAGAAAAACGTTAAAAAAATTTGGTTTGGAATTTGATAAAACTCGGTGTATGAAATAATTTTGAATCAAAAAGTATAAAAATCAGGTTAATTTAATCATTGGACCTATAGAATGTTACAATGTCAGCGAGCATCATGGCCAAAACTTAAAAGCCACCAAAAAATTAACATCCATAAAATTGTGAACAAAAAGAAAGATAAGTGAGCGCTATAGCGTGATAGTCTTTGTTCAAGAACTGGTTAAAGCGCATAACTATGAAATCACATAGCAAAACTGCAAAATGAACATCCTCTGAAAAACTGCAAATTAAGAGTCTCATATTATTGATTGTAGCCATTGTAAATATAAATAGATAATAAAATATTCTTTCTATATTCTTGATATTTATTTACACACCCAAATCTTTCACATTTATACGTTTAGCAATGTAACAAGTATAAGTAATCTTATTTTGGCAAAAAGATTATTTTCCACATACATTATACATAAATGTATGCGCATAAACTACGTTAGGAATGAAATAGAACTTACTACATTTAAAGGAATGTCTTCTATATAGACGAGAAAGGTATTTAAATACCTGCCTACCGAACCTAATATCTTACATACAAATAGACCTACTTTCAATTTACCAAAAAGTTCCTTCAGAGACAATTATTATTATCAAAAATATTCTCTCAATTTGTTATTTTACCTTTTCATTCTCTTTTATCATTTGTTAACATTTCTCGAATGTTTGGAGCTTTACAGAGTATCAATCATTTCTACGTTACGTCATCTGCTATCTTATAATATTATTACGTTAGCCTGTTTTCTGTCTATACGATATCTTTCTTATTCCTTCGTCAAATTCCATGAGAAATAATATTAAGATTTAATTTTTTTCATTATGTTATTTGGATATCATATTCGTAATAAAATTGCCTATACGTAAATTACTATTGATATTTTGTATCCCTTATCATGAAAATCGGTATATGAGTTTAAAAAAAATATTCTAAGCAACTTTTTCTAATAGTTTTTTCGATATCTCTAACCATTTCTAAAGCTAGACAACATATTAAGAATCAGCCGTATTTGTCAATTTCTAGTACGCTGGATATTAAGTTCAGATTTCGGTTAAGTATCTTAAAAAGTGTGTGTGTTCGAGGTGCACAAACATAAATTTCGAGCATTTTTATTTAGCATACGGTATAAATATTACTTCGTTATCATTATTATTCTTCCATACATATTTTTGGTAACATTCATATAATAATAAATTCTCAAATACTTTACTGATTATTAAAAAGTGAAAAGCCGATTTATAATAAATTATTTTATAATACGATCAAGTTCATATTTAATATAAAATTGTCATTAGTTACTAACTAAATTAAATATCTAATTAAATTTTTTTTCGTTTTTTTTTTCCTATTTCAATTCTTATTCATTTAAACGAACAATTATTGTATATATATCAGCAATCTCGGAAAAGGCTCCAACGATTTTCATGCAAACTAATATGCAGGGAGTTTTTGGGGCTAAAAATCGATCTAGTTAGGTTTCATTTTTAGAAAATTTCGTTCTATCCGTGTTTTCAGGAAAATCTGAAACAAACTGCAAAATACGACTCTTCCTGACATCTATTGGTGTTTATTGTAGTTAACGAAATAAAGTACATTAGCGGGACATTCAAATTGGTATTTTTGTGGCGACATTTAAAACGGTTCTTATACTAGTGATAAAATTTGTGCCTTTTTTCAAATCAAAAAATACCGAGCAATCGGTCATCCTGGTACGTTTGTGTTATACAAATACATATTGCGACTAGACTACACTTTTTGTTTGCTTTCAAAACGTAGTAACGTAGTAAATAACATACCAAAAAAGCAGCTTTACATCGCGTTTTGCGAATTTAGGTTGTTTTTGGTTGTAAGATTTTACTGGCGTAAATATACATAGTTTTCAAAAAAGTTTCCTTTGGCAAAGTTTAATATTATTTACGATAAAGGATTGAAATAACATGTAAAAAATAATTATTGTTTTTTTATTCAACAATCCAATGTTCAAAAAAGTTTCATAAAGAATATTTTTTAATAAATTTTCTGAATATAAACAAATACTAAAATATACATTTTTATATACAATAAACCATTTTCTATATATAGACAGATTTATAAGAAACTGTTATATTATATTAAAATATTTTCATTATAGAAGAGCCGTTTGTTTATATGTATATTTATGCATAATGCGTTAACATTGCCTGTCTAAATTGATTAAAATTTATGTCTTGTTTCATCTATAACAATTTTTACAGTAACTGTATTGAATAACTAGTCGATAGTCGGATTTACTAGTTATTCAAGTCGATAGTCGGTTTTACTCGTTCGGTTGGGAAAATTAAAAAATTGAAAATGAAAATTTAGGCATGTGAATAAGAATCTCATGACCGACACGGTCAGTTTCCTAGATGATGGAACTAACTGTCCAAACCTACCTTCAACACTGCAATATTACTTATTGTATTATAGCCAGTATGTGTTCTAAGATACCCAGGACTTGAGAAAAAATGTTTTTGAAGTGAAAACTTCGATAGGCACCTAAAGCGCGCTTCTTATTGGCTGCCTATTTTAACTAATAGCTAACTACCCGTGCTTCGGATAAAAAAATGAAAGAGGAATTTTCGTCTTACAATTTTATTTTCTACATGATGCAACAAAAGCGTGTGTTACTTCTGGGACACCTTTATAAAAGTAGGTAAAATCTGATAGTTTCGCGTCATCGACATGCTATGAATATAGCTACAAGTCGTTATATAATTATTATCACAAGAGATTTTTAATTGTGTCAAGTTGCGAGTCTGATAACAACTCTTTAAAAATTTATTAAAAGTATAAAAACGAAGCCTATTCAATAACACAGGTCATATCTGTTACACGCTGTATATAACTGAGTAGAAAGTAATTGATTGTAGAAAAATGTTTATTAAATTCCAATATTCAATGTATAAACATGTACAGCATATAATAAATATCATGCCTCGATATTTACATGAACGCGAGCTTCATAGACATAATAGAGCTTTGTATAATATTATGTACCAAGTCGTGTTTTCAAACTATCTATATAATATTATTAAATTCATATTAGATTGTTTATTTATTTATATAATATAGGGTAAAATGTAGTTCTTAGAGTCAAAATAGGTCACTAGCAGCATTTATAAGGCAATGAGGCTATTTTCTAAGAATGCTAGTTGGCTAAAGCCTGATTGTTATGACTGTTTTGTTTTCTAACAAATTATAAATGTATTTACAAGCTGATCGTTGCATATTGTTTTACAAATTATACACAACTTAAATTATTGGTTGTTGGCAAAATGTTATACCATATTTCAGTTGTAAACATAACGTTACGTTTTCAAACACCCAAAGTAATGTACCTTGAATCTAACAACCTGATGTACCTTGAATGTAGCATTGATACATGTTAATATGCATACAACAAAATTTACACTTTTAACATTGTGTTCATTGTGTTTTATTAACGTCCAAGCATAGCTGTAAGCAAAGTATTAATGGGAAAAAGAAGTCTTATCCACAACGCTTCATTAAGAATATCATTTGAAGCTGTTTCTGAGCATTCAAATGAGTGTGGAGTTCCTTAAAGTGAACTGTAACGATTACATATTGAAACCATAGACTTACATATCTATCCATTAAATTATATATTAACAAAGTAGGCTTATCTTAACAAGAATGCAAGTAGGCTTATGACTGATGATCAATGTAGTGTTGTTTTCAAATAGAGGGATCTGTAACGATTACATGTTGAAAAGAGCTTTTACTAAGCGTGTGAAGGTCAAGGAACTACGGTATATTATCATGTTGTACCATATACGAGGGTTCATATACGAGGTTCATATACTACATCATATACGAGGGTTCACACAGTTTTCTTGACAGTTGTTTCATATTCATATCTCCAAAATAAATACATGATGTTGAAGAATAACAGTGCTATAGACAGAAAAAACACATACATGTAAAATTTGATTCTAGATACTACACTTTCCCTTTTTATACAGTTTGGCATCCATCTCGTTAGCTATTTCAAATATATGAAGTAAGAAGAGTTTTCATGTACGTTCTTATGTCTGACAAGGAAAGAGTTTTTAGACTATGTATTGTGTGTGATAACGCATTTATTAATTGTTTGTGTGTATACGTGATGACAGTCGACTTAAGTTGGTCAATCGTCTTCGTCAAAGTGTCTCATAACACACATAATATATACTTCTTACTTCTTATATTTTAAATGTCTAACAAGATGGTTGTCAAACTGTATACAGGCGACTATTGTTTGTATTTATAAACCTTAAAATATAAGTATATAAAAGAAGATATATTGACTCTAACAAAGAGCTGAGTTTTTTTACAAGAATTGAATAAAATCCAATATCTACATTGATTAGACAAATGTTTATCATAAAAATAAACAGTCTGGGTGATCAGTAAATTAAATAGTAAGAAAAAAACATACCTTGTGCTATTAAGGTGCATTATTGTTATTGATAAATACAACTCTGGAAATTATTGGCCGTTAAATACGCTTTGCCTAACACAAAAACACATTTCACTTACTGACTCCATAAGAATTGTTCTTGGAATCGTAAAACTTCTCCAATAAAGTGATTTGGTTACACAGAGTGGAGTTAGCCAATCAAAAAATAACTTAAACAAAAGTTGCAGAGCTTGATAGGGGCCATCATTTTCTGACAGCAGATTGTACCTAGTTCTCCGGGGTGCTTTAAATAGCAATTTAAATTAGAAAGTTTATCAACATGCAAAAAACAAGCATTTTAAAAAAAACTAGCTTTATTCTATATCTACAAGTTAAATTTGGAACAGCCATGCAGATAAATAAAAGCTTCATAAAAGTAAAAACTTTTCTATAATACTCGGAAAAATGGAAAGTTATGAAAAGAAAATGAATATTTAAAGATAAAACATGAAATTCAATTAATTTATTTATTTTTTAATTTGATCGAAACATTCTACACCTATAACTCTACCTCCTACCTCATAGTTTGAATTATACCTCCTCGTTTACATGATGGCCATTGAAAAATGAGCAACAAAATGAAAACTGCTCAAATAAAGTTTATGGTATACTCAGAGGCAAAGATACTGATTCGCAAACGAATGCAAATATTTGGGATAAACAAATTTGTTGTTTTGAAAAAATAATTAGTAACAAAATACATGTGAACAAAATGTTCATCAATTTCGGCAATCTTAAACTTTTCCAACGCGTATTCAGAAAGGATCGAAAAATAAGGCAGTAAACAATTTTAAGAAAGAATCCATTCATTAATTACGTTAGAAAACTTGTGGGGGAAGGGAGTTTTAAAAATATATTCATGTGTTTAGGGGAGTTAATCCATTCTTACGTAAGATTTTATGAGTTAATAAAATAAGCAGGTAAAAACAATGAATGGTTAATAGGTTTATTTAAAAAAAATTGATTCATTCGTGTCGTATTTGAACCAGCGACATATGTCTTAAGTCCACTTCTCTACCAACTGCCCTATCAATGATTGTTTTAATACTACAAAAATATATCCTATATATCATAAAAATGATCATTTAGTTTATTTCAAATTCTCTGTCTATTAGTAACAACAATCTTCATGTGGTTGACTCAATCACATATAAACTAGACATAATAGATATGTTTTCATACTAACCTAATTCTATATTTAAACCATTATATATTTCGACTAAGTACAATTTTATTTTTCATCAATAAAATGCATGACTTAAGCTAAACTAAAATCAATCTCTTTCATAGAAGTAATGATTTTTTTTATTTAACTTTAGTGATTTTGTATCAATGAATTCATATTTTAAATTCAATCCCATTCCATTGTAAATACAAATATTTGACTGTACTTGTTCCAATCGTTAGACAATTGTTTGAAAGTATGGTTACTTTATTTCAATATGAAACGTCCAACTCCGGGATGAGGTTGTCATTATTTTACTTTTTTTTCAGTGTATGAAGGCAGCATTCTTTTGGGCATACATCCAATTTAATTATTTCAACAATGATGAGGTTATTCGGCATTTACAAACATATTTTGATATTTTGTCTCATCAAGTGTTCCAATAACTTTTAATACACTGAATGACCGAGTTTATTTGGCCTCAAGTATATTATATACCAGCCTAATATTATATATGAAAATGTAATTTATTTATGAAACAAACGTTCCTCCTTGTTGGTAGAGAACTGATGAAAATCAATTTGAATTCATAAAACGTGTATTCCACTTACTGCTATACTGCTAGTTACTACTGGCAGTGTTATATCCAGAAATCCAGCTCCTATAATATAGCACGCTTACTTGCGATATAAATGAAATCTTATATTTACGATACCATTAAAATGCTATTACTTTACACACTACTGATAGTACAGTCATCGACACTAAATATTATTCAATCATATATTTCCTATAATAAATACTGGATATCATGTTTGGTAAGCTTCTAATAAATATCTCAATAAATATATGTTGGATAAATAAACAAATATCAAACCAGGGAAGATGAGTTGAAAAACAAACTACAAAGATCCTTAAAAATTCTTCTACAAACTGACTTAGTTCAAAATTTAGTTGGGTTTAAATTTCCTATTCATTGTCTGTTAATAAATCTCCAAAACAAACCTATTTTTTGGACTATTTTTAATCCTGGAAAAAAGGGGTGTTATAAGTTTGACAGCTATGTGCGTATTTGTGTCTGTCTGTCTGCCTGTGTGCCTGTCTGTCTGTCTTGCTTGGTATCGTAGCGCCTTGTAGAATGAATGCTCTAAAGGAAAAAGTTATTTAATGGAGAGTGTTCTTAGATATGTTTCAAGTTATAGTTTATGATTCCGTACCTGAAAAATTTGTCAAGGGTTTTTAAAATTTTGTCTTGTTTTTTCTTTGGTCCGTAATTTTATACGTTCCGTCATTGTAATTTTGATCTGTGAGTATGTGAAGTATCTGAAATCTTAAATTATTCGGCAAAGTTAAGAAGATTAATTACGAGTAACAGATCTAACTCAATAGAAATTGAATCGTATAAAGATTCGAAATAAAACTAAAACTCAATCACAGAATAGGCGAAAACGAGTATAAAATAAAGAGGAATATCAAAATCCTGATTCCAATTGAAAGGTTTTGTTGTTTCACACTAAATTTTAAGGGCCTCAACTATAACTATTTTTTATCCAAAATCTTAAAAATGGAATCCGAAGTTTAATTTGCTTGCGACATTTTTTTTTAATCGAATTTTAGTCTTTAACTTTTATTTTATTGCAACACTATTAGTAGTCAAATTTTTCGAAAAATCCCGCTTGAATTGTTCGCCAATGTTTTCGTATTGTGTTAGAATAAAAAATTATAGCAACAGGTTTTATTAACGTATATAAATTTTTGATTAGAAACTATTTTGTTTCTATAATGCTGTAATGTAAACGTTCATTATGTATAATACAATATTACGACATAATATTTCGTATATAATATTTATAGGAAAATATTTATTGCTGACTAACTGACTGCTGAATGTTGAACGCAAATACAATATAAGAAGAAAAACTCTATTAAGAAAATCTTTCTTGCATTTTAGTAATTGTTGAATAATTTAATGATCGCCTTGTTTATATATTTTTATTAATTTTTTGATTTTTATAACAAGAAGCTAAAATAAAGGCTATTTTATTATTAATTATTAATACACGAATACATTGCATATTATATGGATAACCTGATAGAAATTATTTTATTTGTTCTGAAAACCGAAATAAAAATATTTTATGATATCTTTAAAAATTAAGATATCATATTTCTGTCAATTCATTGGACAGATGGAAAGACAAATTGGGTAACAGAAAAGAGAACATTTATTACTAATATTATCATCATAAAGAAAATATATTTAACTATAATGTTTATCATCAATCATGTTTTTGATATGTCTAATTCTAATATTTACAAAGATTAAAAATTTTTCGATATATGGCGTAATTTTCAAAATATTGAAAATTTTGTTTAATTATTCAGATTTCGATATTTCGAAAACCAAGGAACATATCGAAAAATTTTATTTTCATTTTTCGTCTACATTCATAAAGTTGTAACAAAATTCATCATCAAAGTTGAAAATAAGATAAAAATAATTTCAACCCTAAATCTATCCTGCTCTTACATCCCTTATTAGGACGGAGACACTTGGTTTTTTTCTTTTCTATGCCATTGCTTGTATGTTAACTTTCTATCAAAATGTATTTTTTAAATTTGTTTTCATTCATTCCAAATGAAAATTATCAAAAACTTTCAAAATATGTCGTTTTTGGAGATTCTTCCATAATAGCCAATGTATTTTATATCGATTTTCAATGACTTTTTTCTTAAAAATTTGCCCGGATACCTATGCTGAAATTTTAACCACATATTCTTTGAGATAATATTTTCTTGTTTCATTCTTTTTAGAGCGTATAGAGCATTTTGTAGTCGTCGGGGTTTTTGTCCGAATTTAAAATGAAATTTATAAAGTAACAAATATATAATTTTTTAAGAAAATATATCTGTTATGTATACTTATTATGAACAAGATTTAGTTATATTCAAAATACCCTAATTAATAATTTTGATCTAATTAAAATTAATATACTTTAATTAAAACTAGACACATATATATCTACCATAAACAAATTAATTTTTAATCCTTAATTTAATTCATGCATCAAATGTAATTAATATAAGGTATATACAAAACACTTTTTGAGCAGAAGATCAGCGTATCAAAATTATCACTTTCATATTACTCTATTGCATTTATTCTTCGATAAAATATAGTGGAAGCGCCGATAAAATCATGTCATACTTACTTACCATAAATTGCTTTGTCACGAGAACACCACGTATGTGGCATTTCAGCCTCATACCTTCAGTGGAAGAGGGTGAAATACATGTATGGGTGTCTCCAGGACGCACATACAAGTATGCATACATACAGGAAGTGAAGTTAAATAAAAGCTTGTTAAATCAAAGTTAAAAGTGTCCGGTAGTCTAGTCTTACATCTAAATGAAAACTAGACTACCTAGAATACCTAATTAGACTTTTTTATATTAGATGCTACTATTCAAACAAAATAGAGGCTGTCCCAGAATCAATGGACCAATCAGAAAACTGCCTAAATTCCTTGCGAAATTCTAAGACACAAAGGCATTGGCATTTTTCGAGCAGATGATTTAACGATTTTAAATAATATAAATATCATTTTTAATTTTATGTATTTCTCGACAAATATTAAGAAAACGTAAATTTTTATAATAAGTAAAGTTGTAGGAAACAAAGTTCACTATAATTTATCATCAGGCAGACCATTTTTTTCGATTAATATTAACTAAGAATAATTTACGCCTGGTCGAAAAACACCAAAAGACTTTTCATCTTTAATTTTGGTAAGAAATTCTGTTTGGTCCGATGATTAGAGACACCCATAATCCCACTTCTTTCAACTTGTTGATATCTTTTGCAAAACTTTTGATTATAAAAATAAAAACGTTCATATAAAAACACGCTGATTTCCAGCTCTATATTATTGTAAAACAAAATTATACAAAAACATTTTTAGAGAACAAAACAACATATAAATATTATATCTAGAAAGATACCTAGAAACATATAGAAAATGTAAATAATGACAATAATTTTCATAACATATAAAGTTTGTTTAATTTTAGAAAGGTATTAGATGTTGATATCTTTGTCTTAGAATCATTCTATTAAGTTTTAATTCATTTAAGAAAATGTAATTCTTGTTTCGACCCAGATTTAAATGTAAAAGTTGATCGCATTATGACGGCGCTTAATCGTGGCATGATGTGTACGTATGCGAATGTATTCGGTGTTCCCTAATGACCGCATTCCGATAGCGGATATAGAAAATAACAGTCTAAGATTAAAGATGAAATTTATCTAAAGCTTTAATAAACATAGATGAGAAAGAGAAGTATGCGATATTGAAAACGTTTTAAAACAAAAACACATTAACTTTTTCAAATTATTTTTTACCATCATTTCATAAAAAAGCGTTCAAGAAGTGTTCCAGACCGAAAAAATTTCCTCCAGTAAAATGAATATCATTCAGGTGTATAAATTCTTTGTAATGAACAAGTTATTCATAACATTCCTCAGAATTATCAGTTTTGATCTTTCAATGCTTTAACTGTTAATGGAAGCTGTTACAGTTTTTTTCTCCCAAGATGCTCTTCTATTTCAGATAAACTCGCAAGAAATGTCGCAAGTTCTTAGATCCGATTAATTTATAACCCACTTAATTAACTTTATTTAGTTAAAAATATAATTTAATTAAAAATTCAATTTATGTCTTTTTTAATATACTCTAATATAGAAAAACTAATAGGTTTTTATTTTACAACGTTTTTGAAATCGTATACTTTTCAGCCCATTCTGTAGTTTATAATAAAATAAATACTTGCTAAAATGTATCATCTAATCGTCAAACAAAAATCTAATTATACTTTTCAAGAAATCCAATGGAAGCATTCGACAACTTCTTCATTTCTATTTAAAATATTTCTTAGAAAAAAAAAACATACAACTCAATAAGTGTAATATATTATGTATAAATAACGTCATCTGTTTATACCTTTCTGTACGTATGTGAGTATGTTCGTTCGGATTCTTTCGCTTCGTGACTGGGCTTATTCGACGCGTAATCTCGTATTTAAGAACTGAAATAGTTTTCAGTATAATCAGTTGAGGCGTTTGTTAATTATAATAAAAAAAACTGGAAAAACTAAATAAACTGAATCTGAAAAGTGGTAAAACACATCATTTATCTATGGAGATAATGATCGTTCCAGGATAAACTGCTGTACATGTTCGAAGAATAATCTATGAAGGCCAAGAAGACCTTTTTTTTAAATGTTTTTCCCTCTCTGGGAAGTTAGTCGTGTGGACTACAGGGATATTTAAAACGCTTTATTTATTTATTAATATAATTTCATTATTTCTTTAAGATACAGAAAGATAGGATTATATCTATCTTAATGTATCTTTGTATATATCATAATTTTTATTATTTGTACCAATCGATGTATAGATTGTATGAATTTAATTTAATAACAATAAATATACCACTAATATTACTACTATTTAATATTTCCCCTTTTATGCTTATCCCTACGAGCTTAGTTTATTGATTTATTATTGATTGTTATTTAAACTATGGGTCTGAATAAAACCGATTAAAAAGTTTCCCTCAAAATGTTTTTCACAGCATAATAATTGGGCATCATTTAACTAGTAAATTTTTAACTTAGGTAATTAAAAATCAGTTTAAACCTGAAATAATTTAATGGAGAAATAATTAATCAATTCCTAGGCAAGCTGATTTATAGACAATATGCTGGCTGATTTTTAAAAAAAATGAACATTTTAGCCTTACAAGATGCCTCAAAATTAAGAAGAACATAGGGATATGAAGGAACGATTTTAAAATGAAAATTCTTCGTTAAATTCATAAGTAATTTTGAATTTTTCGACTAAGATTAGTCTAATTTCTGTTTCATAATAAGCAAAGTTTTATAAAATTAATTGTCATATTTATTTTTTCAAAATTTTTGTATAAGTTCATCAAATCATCTGGGTGACCGTCAACACAAAAACTTCAAAACGAGAATCAATATCAAGCTCAAATTTTTATAGCGTGCTCAGGACGAAAAAAGTGAGTTTGTTCGTAAATGAACAACATAATTCAATTGGGTCTTGGGTCCGTAAGACCTATCTTGTAAACCATTAGAGATAGAACAAAAGTTTTAAGTAAAGAAATGTTCCTTATAACAAATAAACAACTTTTGTTTGAAACATTTTTTTCGTAAGTATTATGGTTAACCCGTGAGGGCGCAAATTTGTACAAAATTTTGGTGTTCTTTTTCTCCAAAACTATAAAAGAGGGAGTTAAAAGTTTGCTGATGGTTTCAACTAGTAGTCTTGTGAAAAAATGAAGAAGAGTTTTAGAAAATACTTTCGAAAATTTTCGGTGTTTGTTTTTCAACTCTTATAATTTATTAAAAATAATGCAAGCACTATCATTAAAAATTTTCAATACAGGGTATTTCAACAATTAACTAAATCAATTGTTTGTTTTCACTTGTTTATTTTACGGGAACAAAATTTCAAATGACCAAAAAATTAAACAAAATAATTTTTCACACATATTTACCTTAAAAATATGTCAAATACACTTTTTCAAAAAATAAAAACCGAAACACGCCACCAAAAAAAAACCAAACTATAACACCAGCACACAAGTTGATAAAAAAAAATTTGCATTCACATGTTTATAATTTTTCAAAACACTGAAAAAGAACCGCGAAAAATACCTGAATGAAATGCAATTTTAAAACAGCATTTTCTCTCGTAAAACAAACCGAACGATGTATTATTTACTACAAGAAATAGTAAAAGTATTGTTTGTATATAGAATTATATGTTCACATATATATATAGCAAGCGAACGTTTATTGTAGACGTCGCGACGCCTATGACAGAACTAAAATACCAACAAGCAATGCACATCGAAAACTTCTGTATATACTGTTACGGTGACTCGTGTTTAAAACAGGATATATAGCATTTAATACGTGAATATATGTGTATATATATATACGTTACGATCCTGATGAAAATTATATACGCCGGCGTGCAAATCGTGGAGTTTTGCTTTTTTTTGCCGTATAAAATGTGTTTGGTTTTGAAAACCGTTCGTTCATACACAAAATGGGAATAAAAAAATTATTACTTACATATTATGCATTTTATAATTAATCTAATTTACCTATTATTTATGTCAAATGTTCTATTAACGGTGTTGTGACATTTTTCTTTTTGTTTTAAATTAATCAATCCTATAAAGTTACAAAAACTTACTGTTTAGTAGGCTTATACAGGGTATCACTCAAAGGTCTCTACAGTGCTTTATTAAATATAGCTTACCTCAAAATAAGTCGATTTAGATAAACATGCCTTAGTAGGTTAGGTTAGATTATATTGGCTGTCCACGAAGGACACACATAGGCTATAGAGCCCATTGTGATACCATACATGTGTTTTACCACCTTTCCGCTGATAATTTCATTTATTAGCTCCTCAATTTCAAAGGCTGAGTGCACCTCGTTCATGCATATATCGAACCCGCTACCCTAAGTATACCGCGGACGGAATTGGTGACGCCTTAACCAACTGAGCTAATAGGGAGATGCCCTAGTTAAAGTTGCTCCGTTTTGGCGCTATACGCTCTTGAAACTGCAATTTTGAAATCGTTTTTTTTTTTTCATAACATTAAATTGGATAGCAACTTAAATTTTGATGTGTGACACTGTTTTCCATACAAAACAGCTCATATCAACGTTATAAGAAGTATCAATTCATGGGCGTAAAATGTGGGGTTTTAACCACCTTTAAGTATGGAATTGAGATGAAGTTAACTGTTTACTACAAAAAAAGGTTTTCATAAAAATCGATTATTCTCATTTTACAGTAGCAAGATTAAGACAAAAATTAAGTTTCGAAAAATTATTCTTTATAATTTGTTTATTTATAAAGCTCTTTATAACTTTATATTCCTACTTTTTTTTCTTTCAAAGTTAGTTTTCAGTGTACAGAGTAGCGCATATTGCAATCTAAACTTATTATATTCATTAATCTACTTTATTGAGCTTTAATAAATTTGAAGAAAACGTAATATCCCTAAAAGCAGCTCCAATTTTATCGGCGAAATAAAAAGACTTGAAATGAGACTAATTTTCTCTTTTTTGTTTAATGTAATCCTTTCTTTTTTTGTATCAACAGAAATTTGCATTCTAATTGAAAACGATTACTAACTTTTACCGGCCGTAAAATTTTTCCATAGGCTATTTTTCTCATAGGTAAGGAGGGCTCTGAAACTCGAAGTATGGTTTTTATTCGTAAAAGAAGGAAGTTAAATTTCATTTAATTACATTCAACTAGATATGGACAAATTTAAGAACCAAAGACGTTTCCAAGAAAGGGGGCACGTTGGGGCAACTACCCTAAGTTTTTTTTCGTCGTAATTTTAACAATTTTTATTTTATTCATTTTACTACTTTAAGGTCTATTTCTCTACTATAATGCTTCTTCCTGGAACGCTGGATGGCGACATTTTCGGCATTCGTTTAATCTAGTTTTGCAAAATTTGATCAGAAGTTTCTAGAACATTGGCTTTTAGTTATACGTAAGAATCTGATGTAAAAGGAAAAGCTATAAGAAAAGTAAAAGTTGTTTTATAATGCGGACCAATCTGTACACTCACTTATGCATTAATAGGTCAATTACATTTATACACTGCAGTGGAATAAAAAAAACTTAAGCTTCCATTAAAAATATAGTTCAAGATATGTGTTATTTGAGAGATGAAACAACTGTCCTTATAAAAACATATATACTACTTTCATATGTAAAAATAGACTTAAAAATTGTTGAAAAACCTCTTCTATCTCTTAACGTTTTAAAAAAGTCTGCAGAAAATAATAATATTTAATTTTTGTTTAATTTTATTTGTAAATTTTGTGTGTTATTGGATCCACCCGTTTGTCATGGAGTTAGTCAGTTAAAAGTCACAAGTCTTTTTAGTTATTATACCATGTATATATGAAATATACATAGTATATTAAGTTTCGTCCCAAGTTTGTAACGCTTAAAATTATTGATGCTACGAAAAAAATTTTGGTATAGATGTTCATAGAATCACCTAATTAGTCCATTACCGGTTGTCCGTCCGTCCGTCTGTGGACACGATAACTCAAAAACGAAAAAAGATATCGAGCTGACTTTTTACAGCGTTCTCAGGACGTAAAAAGTGAGGTCGAGTTCGAAAAATGAGCATCATAGGTCAATTGGGTCTTGTCCGTAGGACCCATCTTGTAAACCGTTAGAGATAGAACAAAAGTTTGAATGTAAAAAATTTTCCCTATAAAAAAATAAACAACTTTTGTTTGAAACATTTTTTCGTAAACATCACTGTTTACCCGTGTGGGGGCCAATTAGGCGGAAATTTTATAGTATGCACTATACTTGAATATCAGTTATGTATGCTGTCACATGTATGTATGTGTTATGTGATAAAGAAATCAACACTGACTATGCATGGTATTTCAACAATTAACTCACTTGTTTGTTTTCACTTGTTTTTTTATAATATTTGTCTAATTAAGACGCAAATTAGTGGATTTTTGTATAATCTAGTGTTAATATTGAATTTTTTTTTATAGACGACAGTAATTAAATTTTATAGTCGGCGTTAATATACAAAATCAATAACGATTTGTATTGTTAATGTTTACTTATTAAATAAAAATATCATTAAATTAACACAATTCAAAGCACTTTTGGAAACTTATTGTATATCAAAGATTCTTAAATAAAAACAGGTCAAGTTGTTTCATTTCTCTCTTCTGGGATTGATAAATGTATGATTTTTGGCTAGAATGAGAGAGAACTTCCAAAGATTCAGGCTAATTACCATAAGATGTCGTAAGATATTGTGGGTTTGAATGGGATTATTCTTACATATAAAGATGAATTGTGGAGAATAGATAAAAAAACAAAATTGTACTTGACCACATTCTGAGGGTAGGTAATGGTTGTTAGGGTAACCAAATTAATCTGATATGGCAACCGTGTAGATTTACTTTGAATAAGATTAAACTCAAAAAAAATTTTGAAACATTTTTCTGCATCAAACTCTCCATACAAAATTTTCATTTTCAGCTTCAATGTATATAAAAGTTTGAATTATTTTGTAATCAAGTCTCAGAAATATTGTAAGTAACCAATGAAATATTAAAATTTCAAAGTTTTCTTTTCGAAATAAACCTCGAAAACATACTAAAATCATAGTTAATTTTCGAATTTATAATCAAATGAATAAAATTCTTTGAAGTGAATATATACGTCTACCTACGTTTTCGATTTTCATATAATATCCAAGCCATTTATTTTATAAATCTATGTTTTTTTTACATTACGTGTTGAAAATTTAATTTACAGATAGAACCTAACATACTTTTTATTTCAAAACACTGATGCTACTAGAAATACTTTAAAAAAGATATTTGATATTTATGTCGAATGTTACTTCAATACATACATATGTTTCAAAATCAAAGTCCGAAATTCATGTACTATGAACTGTCGTAAACAGTTACTAGCATTTTTATTCGATTTCCGATGAAACCTTCGTTTTCCATGAATTCTCATTAGATGGTTTTACAATCTAATGAGGATTCCAAGAAATAGCTTATTAGAAGGAAAGTCATGTATAACGAGAGAAATAATCCACATTTGCATCAAAAAAAGTGTGTGAAATTCGTGCAGATTGTCTCTTTTACACTCGAGTGACGTGGCTAAACACCTTCTCGCGTTCTTTTGACGAATATTTCACTTGTTATACCGGCGACTTTGAAATCACGCTCTAAAAATAATGAAAACAAGAAAATATTTTCATCTGAAATTGTTATTATGAGTAAAATCGTCATTACAGTCAAAGGATCTCTATAATTAAAAAGTTTTCCGCAGGTCAGGAAAGTGGTCTCCGATTGTAATGAAGATTTTACTTATTATAACAATTTAAGATGAAAATATTTTCTTGCTTTCATACTTTTTAGGGCATGATTTTCACAATTACGCCCTTTCATTTGATATCTAACACGATATAATCAAATTAAAAGTTTTTAATTCAAGACTTTATGTCTTCTAGAGGGTGTCATATTCAATTTAATGTGACGTCATATAGCCTTTAATCAGCGTACGATCAAGACACTTTCAACGATACCTTATTTATCAAATTATGATAAGTAGTTAAGAAGTTATGAGGGAACAGATGAACATACATACTTACCTGTCAAACCTGGAGTAAAAAAGACTTACCTGGAGTAAAAAAGAGGGCCATTTGGAGTTATCCATAAGATTTTTTTATAGCTTAAAACTTTGTAGATTTCCTATTTTGTCTATACTCAAATACAGTCATATATATTCCAAATATAACATTAAACAATCCCGAGTCCCTACTCATATCCAGGAATGAATGAGTATTATGTAGGTATATATATGTAGTAACTCTTATATAACACTTCAAATATTGCTTTTTCAAGTAATTTAATTATTGAATGAATGTTATAACATATAAACTCTCCTATAATATCTACCTGAACCAAATATATGGTTGTTTTTATACATGCTATGAAGGGTAAGGTACCTAGTGACTTACTTTTTTCGTTGCATCACATGTTACTCCATGACACCTACTTATAAATCCTGTATTTGTATAAAAATTTTTATATTTATTCTCGTCTAAGGAATAAAGACTTACATAATATAATTTATATAGTAAATCGGTCAGTGCGGACTTGTCTGCGAAAAAATCAGATAAAGAGTGTCATTCGTAATTTTTGGGAAGAATTTATTGCGATATATAGGTGAAAAGATAGTATACGGAAAACTTTTTTATTATTTATGCAAAAATTTTTTATAAAGAAAAATTTTTAGATTAAAATTTTTGTTCTATCTCTAACGGTTTGCTAGATGGGTTTTGCGGACCCAAGACAAAAATTGACTTATGTTGCTCATTTACGAACTCAAACTCCCTTTTTATGTCCTGAGCACGCTACAAAATTTCAGTCTGATATCTCTTTTCGTTTTTGTTAGAAATCGGAAAAGGAATAATTAAGTGATTTTATGAGCACCTATACCAAAATTTATTTCTTATCATCAATATTTCTAAGGGTTACAAACTTGGGATTAAAATTAATATACCATGATACATATTTAATATATGCAGGGTACATAATAATTTTAATTGGGATGAGAACTTTCCCATTAAAATAATTTAAAAATACTCAAATTAACATGCCAATTAAAAACCAAAATAGACCTGCTTCGATAATCGAGTTTTTAATATTTCAAGGCTACCACTCTATTCAGTTCAATATGCTCCAATTACCCTCAATAAAAATCGAGACCAAACCCAAACAAACAAAAAATTAATTTTTTTTAAACATGAAATTAACTTAATTTGTATAAAATATTAAAACATTTAAGATTAAATTAAATAAACCAAAATTGTACCATTAATAAAATTACCAAAATAATCTTAAATAATTTTAATAACTATGGTGTGTGGTGAGTAATTTTGAATCACCGAAATTAACCATGTTTTAACGTTTTACCTGATGTAGACTACACCACTATTTTCGGTTACATTTAGTTTCACAGGTTTTTTCAGGCAATGAGTGAATTCTGTTTTTGCAAATTACATATTTAAATTAGACTCATAATATAATAATAATTATCGTTATTAATTGTTTATGATATTATGAAATATGATAAATTTTTTTTAATGAAAACTAGGACATTTTAAAATTGATTTTAAATATAGCATGTCAAATTTTCTAATTTACTTTTTCATAGGCCAAGACTATTGGTCTATAATTGTCGAAATTATAAGAAAATCATATGATCCAGGCAGAAAGGTCACTTAAGAGGATGCTTTATTTAACAACGAAACGGAACTCTATAAAAAGTAATATGTATGCACAAAAATGCAACAATTTTTCAATATCAATTAAAATACTAAATACTAATAATTTTTGAAAAATTTATTTGTTAATAACATAAAATAATTTAAATTTAAAGGCTATTAAATTCATTTAACCTCCATATAAATATAAAGAATGTTAAACAAAAATTATTTTATTTAAGTTTGAAAGGCGATTTATTATTGCAATGTGTCATAATACTTAATTAATTGTGTAATAATTATTAACTAATTTTAATAATAAATTTTATAAATACAGATGACGTTGTTGTAAGTAACTTTTTTTAATGATTTATTAACATTATAATTTTTATTGAAAGAATTCTTACTATATATATAAGTATATTTATTTTCTATATAAAATTGTCACCTTTAAAATACCTACAAAGAATTCATTCAATACAAAAGTATAATTAATGAATATGATTATAATTACTTGGATTTTTGTACTAAAATTATCCACTTATTCAAATTCGGACTCAGTAAATTAACGAATATTTAACACGATAAATATTTGACACATGTGCAGAACGCGTGAAAAAATCCCTAATCACGGGACTATAGATTATTGAACGGTTGACGGGAGTGCTAACGGGTTAAACGCCTGTTTAAATATATCAAACTAATCTAATAGGGATAATGAGACGTAATCTGGGGAAATTTGGTGTGAAATATCATTCTCACAAGCATAACGTATATACAGACGTTAGATGACGCTCTTACTAAATTATACCTATTTTAAAATTCCTTATGCATACAATTACGTTCACAAGGTCTTTAACATTTGTTTAGTGACATGAAGTAACCAGCACCTACAATTTTTGCTTCTGATAATAATTTTTCGACATTTTTTAGTAGATAAATATGGTATAGAGCTTGTGGAAATATATATCAGTTAAGGTCACGTTATCACACATCGCATTCAGTGGCGGATTAAGAAATTTTCCAAACCATCGAAAATTTGTCGCTTTTAAAACAATACAAGTTATTAGTTAATCCTCCTCTACATTCTCACGAAGTAGGACGAAGTCGGGCGTGGAACGAGAATGTGAGAGGGATACTTGATGTTCTCTGCCTGCCTTTTCCTGGCCTTATCCAACTGCAGCTAAAAATGCAGTTTTTTGCCCACGATCAATGTCAACACGAAGCATTCACACCAGGAGCTGACTTTGGTGAGTCGATATCGATTAATATTTTCCATTTAGTCCCATTGATACTTTCTTTTTGCCACTTTTTAAGCTTTAAATTCAACGAATAGTCCTTTTTTATAGCCTCTTACACGTACATTAGCGTATGATTAATCCGCCACTGTTACATTTTTACAGTCTTGGTGATAAATAAACTTTTTATTATTTTAAGATTAAGGATTATAATATTAGAATTTATTCTTATTTGTATAAATAGAATAAATTTTATTCACATGGTCGTAAATCAATAATTCTTAACTACTTTATTTGAAAAAGAAAAATAGCAGTCAATGTGAATATAATTACTCATAACATAAAAATAAATGCGGATGTGAACACGATGGCTTTAATTTTTCCATTCTTACAGTCCGGTGAAATGAGCCGGTAATGGATAATAATTTTAAAAAATTATAATTGAGAAAATTTTGTCACATAATTTCACGGTTTTGTTTACATTTTAACTCATTATTTATATGACGCACATAAAATTTAATAAAATTAACTTCAAAGTTATTTAATACTGATACAGTGTTTTTAAATTAAAAATTTAATTCATTCATATATTTTTCATAGCCAATTTCGTGACGCACAACTAAAATTAAATAAATATAATTTAAAAGTATTTAAAGACTTAAATAGATATAGTTTGTTTTAGCTTAAATATAAAAATGTTACAAAAATTTTTATGTATTCCAATTCAGAAATAATTTTGCTTAGACAAGTAAGGAAATTCAGATAAACAATGGTTATGAATATGGAGGAATATTTCTGTAGCTTGTGGCACATTTGTTTGTTCATTTATTAAAGTATAAATTACTTATATTTCATTTTTGTTTAGAAAATTGATGAAAAAATTTTATTTTTTTATGTATGGTTATTTAAAAAATATATAATACGTACAAATAATTAATTATTATTTAATAAATTTTAAAAAATAATAATAAATAACTAGGTACTATTATTATTATCAAATAATAAGCACCTCTACATCCGGTGGGACAATCAATTTAGTGGAAAAACCTGTTCATTTTTTAGAATTGTTGGTACCTGCTTAATGAACCGAATTGTCTTTATAAGCTTTCCAAGTTATATGACCTTCAGCTTATTCATTTCAATTTTTTTCTTGTACAAATAACTTGATAAATCTAAAAATATTAAATGCTGAATATACTGAATAAGAAAACGAAAAAAGCCGGTAAGAGAGATTTTTTGGGGAGAAAAATCGAAAATAAATAATAATAGTCTACAAGTTAAAAAAAAATAATAGAAATATTAAGAAAAAAAAAATCATTTTTTCGTAAAAAAAGCGTAGGTGCTATATTTACATTATTGTAATTAATTTAGTAACAGATATTGATAAAACTAAAGTAATTATAAAACATCTTAATAAAATAAATTAAAAAAATCAAAAACCTGACTATGTTAAATAAAATCTGAAAAAAAGACAAAAAAGGAGTTACATAGCGTTTTAAACAGTCACAGTTCATTAAAATTTAGATCGGCTCAAATCATCTCAATAATGTTTCTTTCTGGACTTGTTTTCTTTCTTTTCAGATTTATATTTAACACAGTCTTCAGATTTATATTTAACAAAGTTTTAGTATACATACATACATACATACACACTTGCATACAAGATAAACATGACCACTCCTTGACAGTCGGGTTTTTTACGAAAAAATGTTTTAATCACTTTTTTTTTGAACTTATAAAAATTATTTTCCACTTTTTAGTTCATATATAAATTACAAAAGAGTGTTTTTTTTAGTTTTATTAAAGTATTACTTATTTTTTACTTTTTAGTTCAGCCAGCTACAATTTAAACTATGATATTATTCATTAATATAATGGAATGTTATCTGCGCTTCCACCAGAATTATAAAATCTATTTATATTATAAAATCGTCCTGAAAAGTAGATTAATTATTTTTTGAATTAAAATGCGTAAAATCAGCTTAAATTTAACTTTTTCAAGATAATTTTAAGTTTTTTAGTATAAGTTCCCTACATTTTTCGATGAGTGAGAAGCCTTAAAACTTTGACATCCTATATAACTTTTGTGCATAAGTTGATTGCATTGATATTGGTCAGACAAATCATTTTCAACCAAAAAACAAAAAAAAAATCTTCCAAGTAGTAAAACTAGTATTTCCACTGATTAAAATTGATTATACCTATCTATGACATAATAAAATTTGTACATACAATCATAATATTAATAATATCAATTAATCAATTTCGATTTCTGTAATACAGAAACAATCAATCAAGCAATTTTTATAAATTTATCTAGGACTAGCTGTGATTTGTGACTTCACTCACCAATTCTAACTGAAATCCATTCAGAATATTTTCCTAATCGCTTCTAATTTATAATTTTTTTTTTTTTTTGTAATTTATTGACACTATTAAATTTAATATAGAGTTCCTGCGTTTTACTCAATTTTCTATGAGAGCTTTGTTAATTTTGATCACAAATTTAGTAAGATTACATACTTGGTTTATCAAAATTGGAGAAAAATTTGGATGTTATAGAGCAAAATTAAATTTTTTGGATTCTGATGACGTCATAAAGTTAAAAAATTTGATTTTTTTGAAAACACAGGCAAATTTGATCCGATTTTATTGTAATTTTTGTTGAAACCCACTATTTTGAGACATGCTTTTCATCTACCATGGCAGTTTTTCCCTAGTCATCACTTATGTGCCTAATTCCGGGACCAGGACTCCACAATCTTGAAGCCTATAAGAGCTAGGTTAATTTTGATCACAAATTTGAAATATATGACCCAAATTTAGTAGGATTACATACTTGGTTTATCAAAATTGGATAAAATTTGGATGTGATAGAGCAAAATTAAATTTTTTGGATTCTGTTGACGTCATAAAGTCAAAAAATTCGATTTTCTTGATAACACAGGCAAATTTTGATCCGATCTTATTGGAATTTTTTTTGAAACCCACTAATTTTGGATCATTCTTTTCAGCTGTGAGGTCCATTTTTCGCTAGCTATCACTTGCGTGCTTAATTCCGGGACTAGGATTCCACCTTCTGGAAATCTATTAGAGCTAAGTTAACTTTGACCTCAAATTTGAAAAGTATGACCCAAATTTACTAGGATTACATACTTGATTTATCAAAATTGCAAATATGGTACTTTTTGGTACCTTTTAATGAAAAGCGAATATATTAATAATTATTACAATTTTAATCCTATTTTGTTTATATTACTCTGTATTATTTACTTTATTTATTATCAACAAAACTTCGATTTTAGATGTTAATCAGTTCCTTATGCAAAATACCCCAGTTTAATTTAGGAGAGTAATGAGTTCCTTGCTATGCTCGGAATCGTAGAGAGAAATCAATACTTTAACTTGATACTTTATCATTTGAATATATTTAAAAAGTTTATCAATTAAATGTACAGACTTTTTAAGGTAAAATGGCACGATTATGATGATTCGTCCCCATTTTGCCTTTATTCTTATGTTAGATGCTATCAGTATACGAATTTCATCAAAATCATTAAAACCGATCCCGATATATATAAGGAGCAACCTATATACTTGCCACCGGCGCTATGTACCCTCGTTACGGCACTAGACACATTATTATAGATATGTTCTTTGAACTTAATGTTTGCTAGACAATCGCTCAACAATGTATATACGTTGAGCAATAATAATCGTTTAAGTAGTCACACGTGCGTTATAGTGGTTGTAAGTGAATTGCTCGATTGTGTACCTATTTTTATTTTGTAAAACAATAAAAATAATCATAACGTTTACTTCGTGTAAATTTCTAAAATAATATTTGCGATATCATATCATTTACACAGATAATTACGAGTATATCCATGTAATTCAGCGACAATTGTATGCGCAAATGTCTAACAAGACATGATACAAAACTACTCACCTTATTATATTCAGGTGCGGTAGATAAAAAATAAATCAATTATCTTTACCTGAATTTTAATGAATTACCGGTAGATATACGCCTATTGCACGAATTTATTTTTGTACTTTTAAGCTTTTTTTTTGAAATTTCGAAAGAATTCCTTAGTAAATTTCATGAGATTAATGCATATAAAATGTGAGAATTCATTTCAAAGCCACAAAAAAACAGTGTGTTTAAAAAGTTTTAAATTTCATTCTCCGATTAACTTTCAAACTCCGGGGTTTATACCGGATCGGTTTAGTTTGGAATTAAGATTACAGATTACGAGTACGGTTTTACATTAATGCAAAACGAAATCCAATTCCAACTACACCGTTTCCTAAAGGTTGTTTTGAATTATCCTAAAATACTTTTTTCATAATTATTTTGAAGACTTTTATCCTGTAGTTTTCAAGTAGATAAATCACATTTTAAGCTTGTTTAATTTGTTTTTCACAATTCGAAAGGACCTCCTAATTATCTAAAAAAATCTACGGAACCACCAAAATTATACATTTTAAATCACTACAGATAAAACAGTATATCACTTAAAAATCATTTTTGTTGAAAATGTACTAATTAGTCGCGGTTAAAAAACGTGCTAAGGATTCCGTTGACATAAATATTTCAAAAAAGATTTTTGAAAAGTGTAAGTAAATATCTACGAAGTATTTCCCATCACTTAAATTCGCGAGTTCACAAAAAAATGAATTACTTTTAATTTTAAAAACTTCTAAAAAAACAATTTATTTATATTAATTTCTTTAAAATTGCATACCACAAATAAGGTATTTTTTTTGACAAGACGTTATTATAAACACAAGCGAAAAATAAATTAAAATTTAATGGAAAAATCGTCCCCTATTATATATATATACCCAAGGCGACCGCCAAACATTGTTTAGCGGGAGTTTCATTTTTACTCGCTGCATATACTACTAAAGATTTTATTTTGTAAATTTTATTATAATGCCATAAAAAATAAGGCCGTCTGACATCCAATAAAAATTTTTAACTAATAGTATTTTTAATGTTATTTAAATGTTCATTCATGTCCACTATATCATTGAATTTATATTTATGATCAAAATATAGCGTGGGGCAGAAAAGTGTGCAAATTTGAAAGCGCTGTAAAACGAATTCCCTTCAATTTTTTTTCAAATTGTCTTTTTTATCACATTAAACTATATAAAAGATTATTTGAAGAAAAATTAATTGTGTTTTTAAGAAAATTAAACTGTATCGTGTTTTTAAGTCAATATTCTAAATTGTACCTATTGGAAGTCGGAAGGTTATATTTTTTTTTTTTCATTTATCGTGTTTTTATTATCATTCTTCAGTTACAGTGAGGCGTTGAATATCCCAGCATTGCGCTTTTACTAACATCTCTTTGTTGCTCAAACCACACTGGCATAGTGTGAATAACTTCAAAACTCACCTGAAAAATGTCTACGCCCTAGAGATAAGTCATCATATAGAGAACTTGCATTAATTTTTTTTTAATCATATTTAAGTAATTTTTTTTAAATTAATAATTTCATTTTTTTTATTAATTATTAATAAAAAAATAGTTATAATTTTGAATAAAAAAAAAACGGTAGTGACGTTTTTACTCCCGCTGAGGAAGTGAGGCGATCGAAGTCAGGCTAAATTCACATTTTTCATCCTGTTTCTATGGAAAATTACTTTATAATATATTGAAAGCAAGTTTAGAAACAAACCGTTTATCATTGTGCATGTTTTTTTATCATTTCTCCGTGCGATGGCGTTGCTAAAAACGATGTCTTGACGTCATCGGCGTTTGACTTTATAATCTAGAAAAACCATTTTAAATTGTAAATTAGATGAAAGGACAATGTAAAAAAAATTTTTTACAATTTTTTTTTTTAGTAATTATTAGTAAACTTTCGAAAAAAAAGGGCAAAAAACATGAAATTCTCTATTTATCTTTAAAGCTATCAAACTATACTAGTAAATAAATTTACTTAATGTAGTTTAGAAATCACACACTTCTCTACCATGCCTATATAATTATTTGATTATTTTATGAACATATTCCTAATTTTTTTATTATATTTTACTCAGACAAGGCACACACACCCACAAATGCGAACATTTTTTAACATTGTACAATTCTCAAATCATAAAGATATAAAATATTAATTTTTGACTTTTGGTACGTAAAATATCAAAGATGATTCGAAGCGTCTCAAGCTTTTACAATAGTCATTTATGAATGACAGTCAAAGCTAACAATTTTTCTTGTTTCTTAATTTCTTGAAAAGTATTTTTTCTTTAAATTTTTTTATATGAAAGTTAAAAAACTTATTTATTTATAAAAATCAAATATGGTGGAAGCGATGGGAAAATAAGTCATGCTTACCATAAATTGCATTTTCATCCTATTTACACGTGAGTGCAAAATTTCAACTCAATCAGAAACTGGATTGTTGGTCAAATTTTACTAGCAAAATTTGATTACATACACCAGAACAGGTGAAACTGAATAAAAGCTTTTAATAATTTAGCCTTAACCTTTAACTCGAGGTGATCTATATACATCTTTTACACCTACAAAATAAAAAAAACCTTGTTAAAATTAATTAAAATTCAAATCACACAGAATCATTAACAGCATAAGCTATTCACATGACTTGATCGACTAAAAAAATTTGTTCAGTTCAACAAGTTCCTTCCTATAATAAAAAAAAAATTAAAAGTAAACAAATAATCGCCTATAACAAAAGCCGATATATTTAGTTGATTTAGAGTAATTCAGTGTTAATATTTAATAGTCCCACTCTAACTGAAGTTTACTTTATTTGAAAACTTAAAAAAAAAATTTTTTTTAATTATATATTGCTATTATAAATTCAGTCATATTAAGTTTTGTTTTCATTTAAAATTAAAACGAACGAGCAGCATTATATTCTTGAAAATTTTTTTAAATTAATTTTTAAAATGTTATTAAAATTATTATTTTTATTTTTTATATTTAATATTTATTTTTATACAACTAACGCTCGACCAGAACCTGAACCAGCCTCAACATTTGACGAACATGGTATGTTTATTTTGATTTTTTTTTTTAATACTTTATTTATTTATTTTTTTTTTTTTAATTTAATCAATTAAAAATTAATTTAAAGTTGTAATTATTTCATTTATTATCGTTATATCGTTAATTTTATAAACAAATTAAGTTTGAAATTCGCTTTGATATGAATTTCATTTCACCAGAAACAAGATAAATAATTCATTTAAACATATAGTTAGAGGCATTGTTTGGGGTCGTATATCTCGAATTAGAAAGATCTTGGAATTTTAAATGAAATTTGCTTATTTTAATTTTTTTAATTTCATAACACAGCTCGAATTTTTTTATTTTCAATATTTACTTATTAATTATTTTCAATATTTAATATAAAAATCCAATTGATTAATATTTGATTTTGTTAAAACTTTTTCACAATATTGGGAGATTTGGATAACATTTGGTTTTTGAAATTAGTTCTTATTTTTTACATAAATTGAGTAATTTAACTGGGAAAAAATGAAATGGCAAAAAATGTCTTCCGATTTAAATACTCAAAATAGAACGAATACGGAAAGGAAAAGTTGATGTAAGCATTGCGGGCTTAGGCGTAATATATAGTTTTAAAAGAGAGAGCCATATTTCTATACTAGAACAGGTGTATTAGAATAGAAATTTGCTCCTATTTCTAACCATAATAAAACTACAGTTATACATTATGTAAAATCTACGACAGCATAAAATTTTTTCGATCTCAAATCTATTTTTCTGTTAAAATCGCTGGATCTATGTTATCATATTTTATTATAATGCTTACATCATGAAAAAAAAGTATCTATTAAAAAAAAATTTTTGGAAAATAACACGAGAGGGTTTTTCCTAAACTACTTAAAAATATGTATTTTCAATTGCGAGGTTCAACATGTTGTGCAGGAAAAGATTATTCTAATATTAAAAGTTACACTTATATAAAAAAAAAAAAGCGCATGGACTCAAATTTGTTTACTTTTGTATCTGCAATAGCAAACGATCCAATACCCCAAATAAATTCCGAAAAAAAGCTAATGTTAAGCTTCGAAAGATTTCGCAACTTTGCATAGATTTCAATCATTATATTTTAAGATCCCCCGAGAGAACAATCAGTTAATCTTTTCTAAAGTACTTTTGGCAAGAATTCAAACGAGGTCGTCAAAAAATTATAAATACAGAAATTATAAATTAATCAATCTCAAAACTTAATAATTTCTGAAGCAACCGATCTAAAACATATAGCGAACGACCGACAGAGGGAATTTTTGGATTTACTATATTCGAAAATATAATTATACAACCCAAAAAATTTGACAGTTTAAAAATATTCACAAAATTGTATTTCGACTAGTTTTTCATACTTGCAAAAAACCTAAAAAAAATTCAAAGCAAAATTAATAAATAATTCCTCATATCAAGCGTTTTTTTTATCAAAATCAATCGATCTATAATAAATCAATAATAAAAAATCATAAAACCTTTATTCGTATATTATTTCTACAAGAAAAATATTAGTATTTTATTTCACATTAATTCTTTTAATCAATTAATCGATTAATTTCCTATTAATTAGGTTTGATCTGTTTTCAGTTAAAATTTATTACCATTACTAAATAAAATTTTAACATTATCATAGCTTTTATATAGAAAATATTTTTATTTATTTTAGAAATTATTTTTATTAAAATAATGATATATCAAATTAATGAATAAGTAAATATTTAAATAACTATAATAGATCATAAAAGTATTACAATTAATGCTCAACAGTTTCTGATGAACGTCAGAATAATAATTTATTGTCTAATGAAGACAAGAAAAAAAAAATTTAATAAGACCCTCTGTTTTATCATTCATTATTTGCTAAAATTAAGCACTTTCTCAGTCTCATTATTTAATAATTTAAATAAAACTCTGCATAAAAATGAAAAACCTATACTCAATCAAAAATAAACAAAAAAACTTCAAACATTCTAAGTGTTATTACTATAACATTACATGTGATTCACATGTTAGGGTAATAACACTTAATGTAATAGTTATAAAATCAATTAATCACTCTTTTATAACTTTTTTGTAAAAATTAATATCGATTTTCTGTACGGTTTTTGGGAAATGTGCTCTTTTTTGGTAACACCACTGACTTTGATTATTATTAACTTCTCATAAATCGTACCTATACAGTTGACTTGTAACATCGTGCTAGTTCAGCAGAAGTTCCGTGGACTTTGAAGTTTTTACTCAAAGTAGGAACTTTCCCAATTTTTAAAGTATTTCTTTTTTTGGAAAATGCAAACTCCGGAAAGCAGATAAATCCGAAACTAAAAATCGATTTTATGTTTTAAAAAACATATATTTTTCCAAATTTTATCAAAATTTTAACTTAAGAATTTCGTATTAAACAATATACAGAGGTATGGGACTTCTATTTAGGTGCTTTTTCTAATCAAATTTATTAATACTCAAAAAAAAAGAAATTGTATTTTTACTTAAAAGAAAATTATTACTAGAAGCAGAAAAATTTGGAAATAAAATATAATTTAGGTACGTGTTAATTTTCACAAATATATCATATCAGCCCGGAAATATATTTAGGCTACTCCTCATTTCAATTCATAGTTGATAAAAATTATGATTTTAATATATTTACATAATAGTCCAATTTTTTTTAGCCATATAGCATTTTTTTTAGCCTCTAGCAAAAAACAAGCACCCTTAAATATTTTTTTATAAACTTGGAGTCTATTGCTATTTAAAAGTATTAAAGGGTCTGCTCTACAAAATTCAGCTCAAAACACAGTTGAAATTTTTTGAAAATTTTCATACCATTGCCTTAACTAATTTTAAGCAAGAAAATCATACTTTGTAGATAAATTTTGTAGCGAAACTGTCTAAAAACGGCGGTGAATTTTTTTTAGAAATTCATCAACGTGTATTTCTACAACAAAATTTCAAAGTATCAGTTTTAGTTCATGCCTGATAACAAATAGTTCAAAAATTGTTCAAAAGTTTTTATAAATATTAAAAAATTTTTTGTTATCTAAATCAATTAAAATAATTTCATTTAATTGGTTAAAAATAATTAATTAATGCCAAGGAAGATACTTGAAATATACAATGCAATATTTATATTATTATCATCAAACCATTTCATAATTTTACAATAAAATTATTACAATATTATAAATAATAAATTTTTTTTTTTTTTGTTAATTAACAAATTAATATTATGAAAACTTTATCAGTATTACTTAAATATCGGCTCCAATCTTTGATTAACACGAAAAATCCACATGTAGTAGTGATTGTTTACCATTATCGTGTGTTTTAAACGCATGTTTAGATACGGGATGAGTCAAATTAATTTTGATATTTAAATAATGTTTGACGTCACAGTCTGGAATCATTTACTTACATTCAAAGTCTAAAAAATTATATTGTTATTAATATTAAAACCAAAAAAATATTTGTTTATTCTAGCTAATTTAAATATTTATTTTAATTAATAAACTTCTTTAGTATAATTTTGTTTAAATTTTACTTAAAATATTATCTTTGACAAAATAACAAATAAAGATTATTAACTTTAGTTTCAATTTTCAAAAAATTATCCGCTAAATCTCCTTTTGACTGCGTTCTGATAATCTGATAGAGGCTGAATGCCCAAGTACCTACCGATGCACAACTTAAAACTCTAATTGCCGAACATCATTTTTAGAACTTAAGCTTCTAAATACTTTTTTCTGTTTTCAAAGAAAGTTCTTAGATTGAATTCACGTGCTAAGAAGAAGAATTTGCCGTTATCTTCTTCCTGTTAGCTTATCGACTTATTATAACTATAATAAATATCTGATAAGGATCCCATCTTTCTCAAAGTTAAATGATATTGTCACAAAGAAAAAGAAATAATCATTTAAAAATATTATTGAGTTCCTCTTTCGTTTGATAGAATCATTAATAAACTTTATTAGAGTTTGAAGATTTCAGTTATCAGAATGTAGAATCTACATATTCCAGTAAAAAACTGATAATATAAATAATTCATTGTTTTAATGACAATCAAATAAAAAAAAATCATATTTTGATACTTAAAACATTTTTTAAAGCCACGTGATGATTAACATAAAATAGAATTTAAAAAAAAAGATATTTTTATAGTCTTTGCTGATTAATTAAAAAAATTCAAGGCCATCAAAAATTATCTCTAAATTGATACCAAACAAAGGTTATAATAAAGATCAGTAGTGTTTTTTTTGGAATCGATTAATTTTTGAAATGTCCAAAATTCATAGCGTTCCGTAACTTTCTTTGCATTATCTATAAAATCTTCTAAACTTATTATCACTTATGTGAGAATTTAGAACTATTCTGCTGGATAATTCTTCGCGAGATAAAATACTAATGCAAATTTGCATACCTGTATTTAATTTTAATCGAATCATCAAAATTAAAGTCTAAACATTAATTCATGTTAAAGAAACTAGATAAAAAGCAACTTACTTGCAATAATTTAATATTGAAATTTTAACCAAATAAAAAATCTGTAATTAAATATTTTACAGTTCAAAATTAAGGCCGACCGAAATAATTACCTAGTCAAGGTTCCGTATTTTTTTTTATCAATATATTCAAGAAAATGATTTGCATATTTAATAGCGTTCATGTTAATGACAAAATCAAAAGAAAAACAATGCATGATCACCTTATTTACCTTATTGAATAAGGTAAATGAACCTTGACGAAATAATCGCACGTATTTCAATCTTATTATCAAGTTCTTACCATTGACAGAGACAATGTTAAAAGATTATTTTGGTCAAGGTATTATAGCATTCCTTACGATCATAAATCAACAAATTTCATTTCCATTTCCATTTTAAGCAATAAATTAAAAACTAAGATAAGTTAATAACACTATTAATAGCATAAAATATCTATTTTTTATATCCATAGTTCTTTAAAAAAATTTACATAAGCGTATTTGAAAATTCTCATAAAGTACCTTTGATAATTTTACATAATTACATAAACACGTTGCAAATATATAAAATTTTTCAAAAATTTTCCTAAAATTTTCCTAAAATCTCTTTAAAACCTTGGGGAATTTAATATTATGTAAACAACAATATTATCCAAACAGATATTCTTTGTTTATCAAAATGCAAGTGCTATGCTTATTGAAAAGTACGTGCCCGGCAGCTGTTATCAAAATTTTAATAAACAGAAATTATTGAAATAGATATGTACTCATTGATACGAAAGAAAATCCATTGTTTCTTCAATTAAAATTGATAAATTTTTATAATAATTAACATCATTGCAAAATTTACTGGTAAATAAATAATCATCATCAGCTCAAAACAGCTAACTGAGTTAGTTATTTAAATATCTTGCTTTAGAAATTAATTAATTAATTAATTACAGATGGATATCACATACGACCAGAATCTGTTCGACATCGCCGTTCAGTAATCAACAACTTGTTATACCACAATGCCGACGAAGAAAATAATGCCGATTTTTGGCGAACAAGAGCACAAGTAACAGTTCGTGAACATTTATACAAACGTATTAACAAGAAGCGAGCAAAAAATGTTATCATGTTCTTGGGTGATGGTATGTCCATACCAACATTAGGTGCCGCCCGAATTTATCAAGGACAGTTAAATGGTGAATCAGGAGAACAATCACATTTATTCTTTGAAAATTTCCCCTACACTGGCTTAAGTCAAACATATTGTGTAAATGCTCAAGTTGCCGATTCAGCATGTTCAGCAACCGCATATTTATGTGGTGTAAAGGCTAATGAAGGCACAATGGGTGTTACGGCTGCAGTAAAACGAAAAGATTGTAAGGCTCAAAGTGATCCAAACAACCATGTTACGTCCATTGCACAATGGGCATTGGATGCTGGTAAGGCAGCAGGAATTGTAACCACAACTCGTGTAACGCATGCTTCACCTGGTGGAACCTACGCACACACTGCTAATCGTGATTGGGAATGTGATACTGATATTATTAAGGATAAACAAGATCCAAGTATTTGCCCAGACATTGCTACACAATTAATTACATCATCTCCTGGCAAACACTACAAGGTACAAACTGATATTCTATTAATAAAATGATTCCTTTGAGAACAACTCAGTTTTTTTGAGGTTTATGATTTTAAACTTGTAGATGTATTTTTGTACTGAAAGTTCAACCAAAATTCCTTTCTATTTTTGCCATGTTGCAAATAACCTAGTCCTCACTATGAATACTATATTAATGCATATTATTCATTGCTAGAATTACCTTTCAATTAAGGCAGTAAAAAATTACAAAACATCCATTATAAGCTAGCTCTGTTTTAGCTAAACCTGTCCATTATCATCACAGCTTTTCTAAACACATTACCAAAGGTTTTCTTCATATTTTTTCAGGTTATATTGGGCGGAGGTCGTCGTGAATTTTTACCAATGAACGTGACTGATGAAGAAGGTTCACAAGGCCATCGTTCAGATGGAATCAACTTAATTAAAACATGGCAAAAAGAGAAACAAAAGGCTGGTCTTAATGCAAAATATGTTTGGAATAGAAATCAACTTTTAGAAGCTACAGCAGATTCGAATTTGGATTCACTATTGGGTCTTTTTGAAAGTGATCATTGTCTTTACAATTTAGACACAAATAAAGAAACTGAACCTACATTAGCTGAAATGACTGAAGCAGCAATAACTGTTTTAAATAAAACTTCAAATGGATATTTCTTATTTGTGGAAGGTGGGCGTATCGACCATGGTCATCATGAAACTCGAGCTCATAAAGCTTTGGATGAAACCGTACAACTTTCTGACGCAATACGAAAAGCTGTTGAATTAATTGACTTAGACGATACTCTCGTTGTTGTTACTAGTGACCATGCTCATACAATGAGTTTTGCTGGTTACGCAGACCGTGGAGGTGATATTTTATCATTAGCTGGAATGGGGCAAGATAAGTTACCATATTCAACGTTAAGCTATGCAAATGGTCCTGGATATAAACCTGCGTCACATAATGGGGGACGTCATAATATTTCAGAGGATAATATGTCTGCTAAAAACTATGAATTTCCTGCAATAGCTCCATTGAGCTCGGAAACTCATGGGGGTGATGATGTAGGTGTATTTGCTTTAGGACCATGGTCACATCTATTCACAGGAATGTACGAACAAAATGTTATACCACATTTAATGGCATTTGCGTCGTGTTTGGGTGATGGTTTAACGTACTGTGATATTCGTACAGGCCACTGAAATGTTCCATGATTCTGTTGATCCTTTTGATATCAATGTATTAACGCTGTGATAAGTTTAAAAAAATGTATATAATAATATAATTACAATTGTATGTAAAATACTCTAGTCGCTAACAAGGATTCTGTGGATATAAAAAAGTTCAAAGGGTAAATATGAAAGGGTATCAAATTCGTTCGGCAGGACAGGAAAAAACACCCTTCATCCGATCGATTCAAAAATATATTGTATAGGTAATATCTGCTAGGTTTAGACAAAAATTTTCCTAAATTATACCATTTTCACAATATCGCCCCCCAATCTAAAAGTATATTAACCTTACAAAATTCTTTTTTTTTTGGTGAATACTATCTCGTCAATGTCAAGGTTTTGTACTGCTTAGAATTAACATGCAAAAATGGTTTTTTTGGTTTAACTTTAGGAGGCGAAAACGATTCAGTTTAGGGAAAAATATTTTTCGTAACAAGTCAGTTAATTTACAAAGATTACGTATAAGAATTTGTAGTCGATCGTATAAAGGACATTTTTGCATTAGTCAAATAATGGTCGGAAGATAACCGACCAGGCTGACGAGCTTGAAACCATGAAAAATCGGTTCTATGGATCAAAAATCATAGAAAATAATCTAAATTGCGTATCAACACCTTCATGTCCACAAAATTTTTGCTAGCGACTGGAATAAAAGAGTTTATTTAAAAAACGTTAAAGAAAAATTTAATTTGTTATTATATTGTTCAATCAAACAATATTTATTATATAATAAAAACGATTATTTTTAATAAAAAATAAAAGAAGTTAATATTTATAAACATTTTAGTAGTTTTTTTTTTTTTTTCTTGAATAATTTCAATTTAGAACTGAGTTTCTTACCCATTATAACGGTGAGTATATTTAATATCGATAATTAAAAAAAAACGGAGTCCCAAAATTTCTTATTTTGTAAAATCGGAGCCTCCAGAGTAGAGGGAAAAGTTGTTTATTGTATGGTTTTGTACATCCAATCACTTTTTAAAATAATTTTGAAATTTTGAATAAATCGACCAGTGAAGCGAGCGAGTAACGGATAGTGAATGTAAGTCTTGAATGAAAAATTTGTTAATTTGAAAATAGGTATATCCCACCTATTCTAAAGATATTTTGAGTTTGTAATTTAAGACATACAAATTTTGCAATCATTTAAACTTTATTAGTCACTAAAATTAACCAGCTGTAAATTGAAAACGAATTTGTACAAAAGAAAGTATTTATATTATTTGACAATGCTATTAAAATTATTTTTAATTTTAATGTGTAATAGTAATTATTTTTATCCATTGGGCGCACGTCCAGTACTACCCTCAACATTTCTCGAAAATAATGGTATGTTTTTTTAATACATTTTTAATATTGTTTGTTTTCCCAATTTATCTTTTAAAATTTGGATGTCTTATTTTCTCGCTTCTGCATCGGAAAAGGAAAAGTTTTCGGAAATTTGCTTTACATTTTTAAGGATCTTACTCATTCACAGATCTGTTGTCAATCATCGCAGAAATTTGTCTTGATTGCTTAGAAAATCAGTTCTTTATTTCAACCCTCTTGCCACTTGCAAATTGTATACCTATAATTTTCCGATATTAATTCGTCATTCAACTCATGACAGTAAGAAAAAAACCTGTTTGTCTGGCATTTTAAATAGTTACCGGGCATAGAAAAAAAATAACAGTACGGGAAATTAAATTCAGTACGGGAAAATTTATTTCTATTAACAATTTCAGAAAAAAATAACGTTTGCATTTCTAAGGACAAGAAGAATCTCGGACTCCTATGTATAACCTGTGACCAAGGTTGGTGCCTCTGCCGGCAAATTTCATAGTCGTCCGAGAATGTATTGCTTTTTCTACTAAATACTAAAACTAGTATTTTCTCATATGAGTAAAAAGATATGCCTAAGCAAACTTCAGTTCTGCACATTTTCATACAACATTAAATATGCCATATCTCGTAAACTATTATTTTTACAGTATCGACAATTATTCGATTTTTTTTTTATTCTATGCCGTTGAAATATCACCTTTTGTTTGATTGAATTTTCGATTTTTGAGTAATACTCGTCGAAAATGTGGCATATATCAACCAATTAGAAATTTGAATAAAAAAAATATTGATGTCTCGGAATTACCTACCCATAACCACACAACTATATACCTAAAACCAAATTTTCATCATTTTCACGTAATTTTTAAGCTTAAGGTGAATATTTGATTCTATTGTCTGTACTATTATTAATAATTTATCTATATAATCATCAATTCAGTTAGCCATTTAAAATAAAATCAAATGATTAATTATTCAGTAATTTCAAAAAGAAATTACGCTATTGTAAAATTTGGGAAAGTTTAAGCTGAAACAGACATTTTTTGGAGAACTATTTTATTTACCTTATTCATCTCAGTTGTTATTTTCATGTTAACAAAAATTTATATACAGAGTGCATAGATAACTACAGGCAGAAGAATCCTTGGAATTCTTCAGTGAATTCTAGCGTATATTTACAAGTTTCTGTAATTCAACCGTATAGACCTAAGCAAACTAAGTAAAATATTAAAGTTGTTACCTTCTTTAGGTGCTTGTAAAATATACTACACCCAATATATAAAACGTTTGTTGAGAAGAGAAAATTTCTTAGCATCAAGATTTAGAAATTTAAAAAAATTAATTAAACTAAATTACAGATGAATACCACATAGGCCCAGAACCTGTTCGAAATCGAGCAGATCCATATCGATATATTACACACAAGCACCCAATACGGTCTACAAATGAAAATAATGCAGACTTTTGGCAAAAAAGAGCCCAAGTAACAGTTCGTGAGCATTTATACAAACGTATTAACAAACAAAAAGCAAAAAATGTTCTCATGTTTTTGGGTGATGGTATGTCCATACCAACATTGGCTCCCGCCCGAATTTATAAAGGCCAATTAAATGGTGAATTGGGAGAACAATCACATTTATTCTTTGAAACTTTCCCCTACACTGGTTTAAGCCAAACATATTGTGTAAATGCTCAAGTTGCCGATTCAGCATGTTCAGCAACCGCATATTTATGTGGTGTAAAGGCTAATGAAGGCACAATGGGTGTTACGGCTGCAGTAAAACGAAAAGATTGTAAGGCTCAAAGTGATCCAAACAACCATGTTACGTCCATTGCACAATGGGCATTAGATGCTGGAAAGGCAGCAGGAATTGTAACCACAACTCGTGTAACAGATGCTTCACCTGGCGGAACCTACGCACACACTGCTAATCGTGATTGGGAGTGTGATACTGATATTATTAAGGATAACCAAGATCCAACAATTTGCCCAGACATTGCAACACAATTGATCACATCATCTACGGGCAAACATTTCAAGGTCAGTTAATTAGCACTAATTATAAACTGAAAATACTTAATACCTACAAATTGAAGAATATTTCCCTTTAAAATAACAATTCAATTTTGCCAGATTTCTAAAAGTATCAGGTTTGTCAGGTTTCTAAAATAGGTCCATGAGTTTTTGTTTTTTATCATGTTTAAAGAAGTATTGTTTTCTTACTTTGTAAAAGCTTACTTACCATTGCTGGGATAGTCTGTAATTATCAAACTCGAACACATTACACTAATTACAAAAGTTGGTCTACGTCTAACGCCTCTTTAGTGTTACTTTTTCATTTCCACAGCTTTTCTAAACACATTACCAAAGGTGTTCTTGCAATTTTTTAGGTTATATTAGGCGGAGGTCGTCGTGAATTTTTACCAAAGAACGTGACTGATGAAGAAGGTTCACAAGGCCATCGTTCAGATGGAATTAACTTAATTAAAACATGGCAAAACCAGAAACAAATTGCTGGTCTTAATGCAAAATATGTTTGGAATAGAAATCAACTTTTAGAAGCTACAGCAGATTCAGATTTGGATTCACTATTGGGTCTTTTTGAAAGTGATCATTGTCTTTACAATTTAGACACAAATAAAGAAACTGAACCTACATTAGCTGAAATGACTGAAGCAGCAATAACTGTTTTAAATAAAACTTCAAATGGATATTTCTTATTTGTGGAAGGTGGGCGTATCGACCATGGTCACCATGAAACTCGAGCTCATAAAGCTTTGGATGAAACCGTACAACTTTCTGACGCAATACGAAAAGCTGTTGAATTAATTGACTTAGACGATACTCTCGTTGTTGTTACTAGTGACCATGCTCATACAATGAGTTTTGCTGGTTACGCAGACCGTGGAGGTGATATTTTATCATTAGCTGGAATGGGGCAAGATAAGTTACCATATTCAACGTTAAGCTATGCAAATGGTCCTGGATATAAACGTCCAGTAAAAGACAAACGCAGTAAAAATTTTATACGTTACAATATTTCAAATGATGATGTGTCATACAAAGATTATCAATTTCCTGCAATAGCTCCGTTGGCATCGGAAACTCATGGGGGTGATGATGTAGGTGTATTTGCATTAGGACCATGGTCACATTTATTTACAGGAATGAATGAACAAAATGTTATACCACATTTAATGGCATTTGCATCCTGTGTGGGAGATGGTTTAACCTACTGTGATCTCCGTTTAGAACCATGAAATGTTCCATGTCTAGGTTTATAATGTCAGTTATTAATCCTTACAAGTATTTTGGGTGTGTTTGACCTAAAATTAATTTAAAAACCTTCTGATTTTCACATTAAAAAAAAATTACGGTTGATTGTTGAATGCTTTAGTTTGTTGAATTCCATAATTTAATGATTGGATGCAGAGTTTCTGAGATATCGCAATATTTGGATCGATTTTAGTCCGTATCTCAAAAAATATTCGACCAATCATCAAATGCACCCGATTTTTGTACTTTTCGGGTCAAAATTACCTTATATACTTAGTTTTATCGGAATAAGAGATAAGAAAAATTTTTCGAATTTTTGCAATTTTTTTAAGGGGTACCCCTTTAAAAAAATCGAGAAAATCGGAAAAAAATTTTTGCCTTGGAATTTGATGAAACTCGGTAGGTGGGGTAATTTTGATCCAAAAAGTATAAAAATCCGATTAATTTAATGATTGGATGCAGAGTTTCTGAGATATCGCAATATTTGGATCGATATTAGTCCGTATCTCAAAAACTATTAGACCAGTCGACAAATGCACCCGATTTTCGTACTTTTTGGGTCAAAATTACCTTATATACTGAGTTTTATCGAAATTGGAGATAACAAAAATTTTTCGATTTTTTGCAATTTTTTTAAGGGGTACCCCTTTGAAAAAATCGAGAAAAACGCAAAAAAAATTTGGTTTTGGAATTTGATGAAACTCGGTGGATGGGGTAATTTTGATCCAAAAAGTATAAAAATCCGGTTAATTTAATGATTGGATGCAGAGATTTATAGCTAAAGAACATCGGAGAGAGGATATTAATTAAAATTATACAAAAAAAAATGGTTTAATAATTATAATTTTTAAATTTTATTGAAAATTATTAATTACATATAACAATATTTTATAATTATTTAAACAAAAATAAACTCTACAAAAATAAACTCATTTTAAACTAAATAAAATTAAAATAATACAAAATTTAATTTCATTGATAAGTTATACGATTTACAGTATTTTCCAATTTAAATGAAATCCGTGATAAATACGCTTGTATATTCGATTTATCGGATTGAATTTCAGATATTTTTAAAGCAATTAAACGATTTGCTGATACCATACGTCCTATACAATGAATGATTTTACCCGCTTGAATTAGTTCTTCATTGATTGGTATTTCAGTCTCATAATATGAAACTTGTAACACTGGACCACGTTCATCACGTAACAATAAACGTTTCTCCAATCTATTGAAACCATTATTGACTTTTATGCACGGGCCTGTATGATTTTAAATATATTTTTTATTTTATGAAACTATTTTAAGGTAAATCATCATAAGCATTCCTAGACAAAACCATTCCGAGGATTGAATTTAAGGATATGTCACGTTAAAAATTTCATAAACCTTAACTTTCTGCCACGTAGTAAATAAGATTCTGAGTCGATGTGGAGCACTTTCTCTCATAGGACATATATTTGACAGAACGGCCATTTTCGAGATAGAAGAGGGTGTAGAAATCTGGAGAAAAAGTGGAACCTAACCGTCTGGAAACAACGGTAAGTCAAATAATCTATTTTTAATAAATCGGAAAATATAGTGGCAGGCAAAACTTTTTGGCGGTTTCGGAGGGGGGTGGGGTTAAAGTAAACCGGGAAAAAGTGGATCCTAATAGGATAAATTCAAGTGCCATTTTCTTGTAACAACATACACTCTTATTGCAAAATAGTGGCAGGCACCGCACACTGGCAGTATGACGGTAATTTGAAATCAAGCGAGGAGGAAGTCCCGAAAACTGCTGTAAAACAAAGTTAGTAAAAACTGAAAAAAATTTCTAACGCTTGCCAAATAACTTCCATAACGACCGCAATATAAACCTTACACAATACTGGCAAACATTAATGGATAATTCGGTTTGTTAACGAGATAAGCACGATGGAATCTTCTCAGTTAATATAAATCTCCAAAAATTTGTCGATTTTTATCTTCAAGATTTAGAAGTTGATTTAGTCAATGAATTGGTGTATCTTGCAACTTTTTGAAACAGTAGGTATAAGAATAAAGTAAAACCGTTCTGTCTTTATTTTACAATACTGAAATAGCTGAATGGCGATCGAGTATGAAGGAATATGGCTTCAGATAATATTAAGCTCCAATTATTCAATAAAACCACAGAGAAATCGACGTCAATAAATACAAAATTATTCAAAAATATATGCTTATGATGAAAATTGCAAAAAAAATGAATATTTCAAAAATTGTATACCTATTGTCTCAAACAAACAAAATACATTATTGGGTAATATTTTATGCCAATGAAGAATTTTTTCGATACTTCCAGTTAACACACGCATTGTTTGTAAACGTTGACGCTGAAATTTATTTTGAAAACAATAAATGTGAAAGCAAAAAAATAAAAATAAACACTTCTGATACCAATATCGATATCAATATGGGTAACTATGCCGATCTGTTAACCAATCGAAACGAAGAAAGATCATTTAATTACGAAAATAATGATATAGCCTTGCCTGAAAAACTGTTTATAGAAAAAATTGATTAAAATTATTATACAGTGAATCCCCGGTAATCCGACAAACGTTTTGCAGAGCAGTGTCGAACTATCGAATTTGTCGGATTATGAAGTACTGTCTAAGACCCCCTATAGCCCAGAATTTTTTACTAAAGAGTACCTTGTAATCCGAAAAGTCACAAATCCAATGATAAGATTCTATATGTTATATTCAATAATAGGTATCTTACTATCTTTTAATATAAAAAAAGTTCGGATTACAAGGGGCACCGGATTAGACAGGGGCCGGATTACCGGAGGTTCACTGTAATTGAAAATAGTCATGAACACTTTTCGGTAGGAAAACTGTGATAGCTATAAAGTGTTTAAAAATCAATAAAATTTCATAAAAAATATATCTCATCTAGTTATCAGATGGGTGAAGTTCGACCTTACATCACCTGTTGTACTGTAAGTTTTAAACAAAAACTGAATACCTTCATATTTGGTTCATCTAGATCCTCAGCTTCCATTGTTAAATCCATAAGTTTACGTTTTAAAATTGGTTTTTTTGGTAAATTTTCTTTATTTTCAATTTGTAATTTTTCAGTTGATTCAATGATAAGATCATTTTTTGTAATTTCTTTAGTTTTATTTAAATGTGGATTAAAAATGGTGGTTTTAATTTGTTGTTGATTTTGATTGAAATTCGGAGCAGCAAAATTATTATTATTATTATTTTGACATTGTTCTAAGTCGATAACTTGTATATCGGGCTCGTTTCGGGATGTCATTGTTGACATATTATTTAACGCATATGATTGATATGAATTTATGGAACCATATGGATTAGAATTCATATTTATAAATGGTTTTGGTTTATAAAATTGGCTTTGATTATTATTTTGAAACTAAAAATAAAATGGAAATAAAAATTGATTTAGTTAATTGTTGAAACACCCTGTATAACAAGTGTTAAATGTCAGTTCTTGTATTATTATTTATAAATTAGAATAATTTAAAAAACCAATACAATTATGGCAGCTTGTCCGCTGCCATTTGTTTGGTTTAGCATCAAATTTTCAACTCCCTATCTTTTATAGTTTTGGAGAAAATGGATACCAAGTTTTGTCCTAATTTGCACCCTAACGGGTAAACAGTGATGTTTACGAAATAAATTTTGAATCAAAGTTGTTAATCTTTTTATGAGGAGCATTTTTTACATTTAAACTTTTGTTCTATCTCTAACGTTTTACCAGATGGATCCTACGGATCCAAGACCCAATTTTTGCTCCCTTTGTTGCTCATTTACGAACTCAAATTCACTTTTTACAATCAGAGCACACTATCAAAATTCCAGCTTGATATCTCTTTTCGTTTTTGAATTATCATGTCGACGGACGGACAACCGGATTTTATAAACACCTATACCAAAATTTTGTTTGCAGTAACATTAATATTTCTAAGCGTTACAAACTTATAATATGATCAAGGTGGCTTTATTTGGTGAAATTCCAGCTAAACAAGCAGTTGGATGGAAAAAAATTAGCTGAATGGAAAATCTAAAAGCTTGGACTGGAATGACATTAGAAGAAATATGCAGAGCCCCGGAAAAGCGAAAAACATGGACTAAAGTAGTCTCTAGCATCCCTTAAAGGGATATGGAACCATACATACATACAAACTTAGGACTAAAATTAATATGCCTTGATATTTATTTCATATATACAGGGTATAGAAATATTTTATGGCAATGTACTTACTAGGGAACCGACTTGAAACGAACGCATCTGAGTTCCTGATGTAAAATTTAGGACAAAGTCCAATATTTAGCTCAAAATTTTCTACTTTATGATAAAATGTGCATAGTTTGTGATTAAAATCGTATAATATGTGACTCAACCAACGCAGCAAACATATAGGTGTCGCTACGGAAGGGACTCTAAGGGAGGGAGAACTTGTCTCCACAATAATGCACAATTTTCTTTTAAAAACATCCAAATAATGGAGAAACTACTTTTAAAATTATCCCCGATGCTTCAACAACCCTTTATTAATTTCATCCTCGCAAAAATACAACATCTACTGAAATTGATCACTGATCAGTTAAAAGGGATAGGTTTGAAAAATCTATAAACCAATCTTACCCTAATATTTTGATTAAAACCATCATTTCGCACTGGTTGAAAACTGTTTCCACGATTATCAAATTGAGGAAAATTGTTAACTTCATTAGTTACAAAAAATGGCGATCGTTGTTCTCTTTGAAGAGATGATTCAGTTGTATTAATATTATTATTATTTTCGACACCGTGATGAGTCAAGTATGGTGGCTGAAAACCCATTTGACGATATGAGGTCATGGGAGAAACTGATGTTGCTGTCGATGTCTTTGAATTCAAAAATTTCCTTTGCATAAAATCATTTCGATTTTCGTTACGTTGATATCTAAAAACAATAAAATATACCAAACTTGAATGTAATATACTGTAAAAATAAAATTTAACAGAATGCTTACATTTCATTAGGATTAAAATTAGTTCCTTGAAACGAGTAATTATGTTGATCCATTTTCGTAGTTTCAATTTTTTTTTAAACGATACTTTGATTATTTTAATTACTAAACTAAAACCATGAACTCGAAGCTATAACTTTCTCAAATATAAAAACAAATGAATAACTTTTAGACTTCTTTCAATTGTTATGAGACTGGGATTTTAAAAGAGGTACCAACCTAAATAAAATCTTACACAAGTTACACTAAACTAATAAGTAAAAGTAACTAACTATTTTACTCAATAACAAATTTTTTTTATTTATAAAATAATAACATGTGTTTCCCAAAAAAGTTTTAGCATACCGAGTATATATTCCATGAAGGTTATGAGAAGGAGAACGATCGCTATAGAAAATATTGTCCCCGAAATATGGATAAAATAAGTGAGGCGCTGCGACCGCTAAGTAGTATCAATAAAAGCGGGCTGTTGTGCGCTAATTTGAAATGATATTTCAATTTGTACATTATGCAACTAACTTCATCTACTTACAGCTAACTTCGCAGATACTACTTCTTGATGACAGCGCGGCTGGTGGCTGAAAAATAAACTATATATTCTACAAATTTTCAGGGACAAGTGCGCTCATGCTTTAGTACATAGCGATCTTTCTCCTTCTTTATAACCTTCATGATATATTCGTAAACTTTTCATATAGTTTATGGAGTGTAGAGATAAAGGCACCTCTTTATTATACCATGCATATATGTAATATGCAAGGTATACTAAGTTTAGTCCCAAGTTTGTAACGCTTAAAAATATTAATGCTATGAACAAAATTTTGGTATAGGTATTTATAAAATCCCCTAATTAGTCCATTTTCGGTTGTCTGTCCGTCTGTCTGCCTACACGATAACTCAAAAACGAAAAAAGATATCAAGCTGAATTTTTTACAGCGTACTCAGGACGTAAAAAGTGAGGTCAAGTTCGTAAATGAGCAACAAAGGTCAATTGTGTCTTGATCTATGGGTCCGTAGGACCCATCTTGTAAACCGTTAGAGAGTTTTTTTTATTATATGGGGATATCAGTTACGTATATGTGACATGTATGTATGTGTAATGTGTCGAGTAATCAACACTGTCTATTCATGGCATTTCAACAATTAACTCAGTCAATTGTTTGTTTTCACTTGTTTAATACTATTTTGTGGATACTTTCTGAATCAAGAGGCCATATAAGATTGTGCTCCTTCCTTCCACCGTCCATAATATAGGTATTTCATTACAAACTCTCATTTTAATAATAAAAAAACTGTATCCTTTATTTTCGTTTTATTTTACGGAGTGGCTATTCTCACGGGCTATTGTGCACGACGGGTTTTGTTTGTATCTTGATTTCATCCTGTGATCCAAGGCTTGAACATGCCTTAAATGGAATTGAGTTAGCACGGGTCTGCTCGTTTATTGGTCCTTGCGTTCACCCTGTAATTCACGAGTTAAGTATGTCGTACTTGTGCCCGTGTACACAGGTACGTGCGACTATTCACACCATTTATTTTAACTAAATTTGTTAAGATTCAGTTATTCCCACACATAGAAAGTTTATGAAACATGCAGTACCTTGATAAAATACAAATTTTTTGAAAAAAAGTTAGAATAACAAATAATGAGAGTTAACTGTTTAAATACCCTGCATGTACTTACATGATGTTATTGTAGATTTACCTTTAAGTGTGAAAAAAACATAGATTATCAAAATATTTTCAAACTAAAGTTCGTCTTGAAAAAAAGCTCAATTTGTTTTCTAGAAAACGTTAGGTAATTGTACCATAAAGTAATAGTAAGAAAGCATACTAGAAAACTTACCAAAGTTATCAAGAAAACATGAATATAGATCATGTTTTCTTGTCCTTTATAAGTAGAAATTTCGTTTCGTACTTTTACAATGTTTTGACGGCACTAGCATGGCTTTAAATTCTTTGTGTTATTTTCTGAAGCACTCTATTTACTTAGTTTAGGTTTTAATAATAAAAATAAACATATTAGTTAATTTTCAAACTTTATTAAATAATTTAAAAAAACTAAAAAGCTACAAAAATATATTACTTCAAAAATGAGTACATATTTTAGAAAATCTTAACAATCTATTTTAAAAAGATATTTGTACATAAGTTAAAGAATTATTCTAGAAAAATTAAATTGTTATTCGATAGCTTCTTCTGCAGCTTCTGTTGAGTCTTTTTCTTCCAACATTTCCTGTAAAATACGTAAAGTTAACATTTTCTAAAAAAAATTTTTGTTTTTACAAACTTACCGTAAGAATTTCAACAAGATTTTTCGACTCCTGTAACATTTCTTTACAAGTTTTATTCTCCTCTTCGAGTAGCTCAATTTTTTCGTGTAATTTACGATTTTCTTCGAGCGTTTCATCAAGTGCTTGACGTCGTTTTTCTGCAATCATTTCCCAATAATGTTCACTTGGACCAGCCTCTGATGTCAAATCATTTGCTGTAATTTTAGATGAATTTTCAGAGTCGGTTTGAACGGCTTTATTTGTAACTTTCTTCTTTTTAAATTCTGATGTCATTTCACTAAAAAAACAAATTTCAAAATTAACTAATCGTAAAACCATAATTTGTGGAAATTTCAATACGTACTTTTCATGAATCTTCAATGGTTTTAATGGACGTCCAATGATTTGAAGATTTTCTTTATCATCAGACGAATCTTTAAATGTCTTTAATGATTTTTTATTTCGAATATTTTCCTAAAAACATAATCTTATATAGACGCAAATAACCTACAAACATTTATTTACAAGTACAAACCTGTTGTTCATTTGAATCAATTTGAATAAATATTTTCGACGAACCCGTCTTCATGACTATTTTTTTAAGATGAACGTGTTTTAAAGCGTTATACGGCAGAAATTAAATTAATTAGACCAAACTAAAAACAATAACTACACTGACATAAAAATATCCCGCGTAAAATATATAGGCCACACATAATTAATGTGAAGTTGGTAGGTAATGTCAATTTTTATTTTACTGTTAGTGCATTATCATAAAAAAAAACCCTATGAAAGATCATTATCGATGTCAATCCCAACATTAGAGCGCTTTCAATATGTTTATGATTAGTGAAAAGTGCTGCGTGAGAATTGAGAAGTTTAAGCGTTGCAAAACACAGCTAGGTTATACACAAGCTATTGTTTATAGCAAGTTCTTTAATATTTATATTCTATTTTCTCTTATTTTATGATATTACAATGGATGGTATGAAAATTTATCATTTTTGTAAGACCTGCCTCACACAATCAATATTAATGAGTCAAAATCGATATTGATAATCTAAGGGGCACATATATATTGAAACCAGGGCTGCCAGTAGAGCCAACTTATTTTATACCGCTCGGTCACTGAAATTATACTGAATCAAATCTCATTATACAAAGCGACAAAATTGTTAAAAAACAGTTCCAGAAGCAAGTGGCGCTGGGTTAAAAAGTCACTTTTACGTTTACTTGTAATGCTAACGAATATTACTTAGACAGCGCCAATTTCGATTAGAATAGTTTTCGAAAGAGCGACAATCTCATCACGCCATCTACGATTAAGAAATGTTCGATCTCTTGTTATCTCAAATAATCGGTATTTTAACTCTGACAAAATTTACTTCACGTTTGAATTTTTATTTTTGTATCCAATTATACAAGGCAATCTGCTATACAAACTGGATACATAAAATAACCATATTATACCCTTTTTGTATCCGATTATACAATCTGGCAGCCCTGATTGAAATAATCATATATTCATCCGACTTTTACCATATATTGTAGACAGATTGTAATAATAAATAAAATGAGAAGTTGAAACTATTCAAACTTTGAGCTTATTAGCAGGAAAAAATCAAATAAGAAATAAAAATAGTTTTAACTCGTTTTTGTATCCAATATCGCAAACGTTGAATCGTTTGAATTAAAACCATCCGATCCTTCTGAAATAAATATTGCATAGGTTATTCCATTCGGTTATCAATTTTATTAATAAGTTAAGCGCAAACGTTATGATCTTAGATTTCACTGCATGTTGTACTTAACGTGCGTTATTCTTAACGTTTGCATAGCTAACCAAAAAATTTGGCAATCTAGATTTGGTATATACATCTCTGCGTAACTATGTAGTAGCTTGTAGGGCACAATTTAAATATGGTTGATAAATAAAACATCGTATTTATCAAATAGAATTTATTTTAAATAATATCAAATTAATAATTAAAATAATTAAATCTAAAACATACATCTTAAGTTCTATTCATCGCCTCTTACAGCACGATACTTATTCAGTTCATTAGGAAATGTTCGACTTAATTCTAAAAGCATATTAGCTTTGAATTTACGATACGCGTCAATTTTTCCCTTAACTTGTTCGTTCTTCGCCAATGCTTTTTCTATACAATCTTTTGTATATAATTGAGGATTTCTTCCTTGGTCAATGTAACTGAAATTAAAAAACAAATTTATACATCTGAAAATTCTAGGATAAATACAAATTACTTACTCAAAGACTTCCAATGGAACATGAACATCAGTTACTTGTGACTTTAATTTGTCGATTTCTTGTAAACCATGAACCAAAGATTGTCTAAAATGAAATAATATCATTAAATTTGAATAAACTTAAGTAAAAAAATAATTTAGTACATTTTTTGATTTAGGACATTTTGTCCTTGTGGTTGAAAATCACTAACAATAATTCGTATTTGTCGTACATTTTCAATAAACATTTCTAATTGAGTTTCTAAATTTTCCAACGGAGAAGACGATGCCATTCTTATGATTGTGAAATCAATTTTTCGATTGTGAAATTGACAGAAAATTTGACAATAATAATAAATAAATATTGGTTATGAGACCATGAATTACCAACATAACAAGAACAACACCAAATTTTTCACTGTAGAGTGTAGATTTTTCTAATGGAGTCCACGAGGTTTCAAGCTGAGACAAATCATCTAACAAAAACTTTATAATTAAAAATACAAAATGAGTACAATTTTGGAAAAAATTGCGGCCATCGAATCGGAGGTAATGTATAAAATTTTCACAAATAAGTTTTGGACATTTTTTTTAATAATTAAATTTGTTAATTAGATGGCCCGCACTCAAAAAAATAAAGCAACAGCCTTACATTTGGGTTTATTAAAAGCTCGTTTAGCTAAATTACGACGGGAATTAATTACACCCAAAGGTGGTGGCGGTGCAACCGGCGAAGGTTTCGATGTGGCTAAAACAGGTGATGCTCGTATTGGTTTTGTAGGCTTTCCATCTGTCGGTAAATCAACTTTGTTAAGTACACTAGCCGGTGTTTATTCCGAAGTTGCCGCATACGAATTCACAACTTTAACAACTGTTCCTGGATGTATTAAATATAAAGGTGCTAAAATTCAAGTAGGTTTATTATAATTATAAACTCTTTAAGAATAAATCGATTGTAACGGAAATTTTGAAAAACAGTTATTGGATCTTCCCGGAATTATTGAAGGTGCTAAAGATGGTAAAGGTCGTGGTCGACAAGTAATTGCCGTCGCTCGCACTTGCAGTCTTATTTTTATGGTATTAGATGTTTTAAAACCATTACACCACAAAAAATTATTGGAACATGAATTGGAAGGTTTTGGTTTACGACTGAATAAACAACCACCAAATATTAATTTTCGACGGAAAGATAAAGGTGGAATCAATTTAAATTCAATGGTTTGTATAATTAAGTTTTAAAATAACGTCATTACTTAAGTTTGATCGATTGCTACTCTCAGGGGCGGATTTATGCGTAGGCAAAGTAGGCCTGTGCCTACGGCGCCAAAAAAAAATGGGACGGCAAAAAATTCGTTTCAATTATTATAATTTTGAGTGAAACAATCATTTGAAAAAGTCGCAACTTCACTTAAACTTTATCTAGTCACTATGTTCGCGAATGTCACTATCCTGGAAGTTTAAGAACGTTTCTCAGAAATACTATAACCTAACCTTCCGTCTTGTTTTGGTCAACTGTACCATGTCTAAAATTTGCGTGCACACTATCCTGACAATCTCAATGATACGCTCGTTCCAGAACTGCTACATCTGAAGTCTCACTTCGCAACTCTCGATCCAAAATGGGAAACCAACCAATCCTGTTTCACTAGGCAAATGGTTGCACGAACAGAACTTGCAACAGGTGTATCCGATCATCGATACCGCTGTTAGAATGCTTACTTGCACTGCAGTAGCAAATTGTACTGCGGAACGTTCATTTTCATGGTTGAAACGTATCAAAACTTATTTGCGTTCCGCGATGAAAGAGAACTGACTAAATTCTATGGCTATAATGTGTATTGAAGTTGAAACTTTGCTACAAGTTGATCTGAACAAAATCATCGATACATTTGCTGTTGAAAAAGTCCGGCGTAAAAACGTACATTGAAATAATTGAAAAATGATTTGTTTTTTTGTTTTGTAAGCCTTACTTATGATTAAAAAGTTCTTTCATTTATTATATTTAATATTTTTCAATTTCCAAATAAATAAAACAGATTTTTGTTTGTAAAAAAAGGCGGCACTTTGATGCCTGCCTATGGGCGGCAAATTCGTAAATCCGCCCCTGGCTACTCTTTATTGGTTATTAATTTGATGAATGTCACAGCTCATGAAATACGATGCTATAAAATTTATATATTCTAGTGTGCACAATCTGAGTTGGATTCGGAAACAGTTAAAACAATTTTATCTGAATATAAAATTCATAACGCTGATATTACATTAAGATACGATGCAACCAGCGATGACTTAATTGATGTTATTGAGGGTAATCGAATTTACGTACCCTGTATTTATTTACTCAATAAAATAGGTAAGATAATAAAAATAGCCGTTTCGTGAATTTTATTTTTGTAAATTGTTGTATTTTTTTTAATAGATCAAATAAGCATTGAAGAATTGGATGTTATTTATAAGATTCCACATTGTGTGCCGATTTCAGCTCATCATAAATGGAATTTTGATGATTTATTAGAAAAAATGTGGGAATATTTAAAATTAGTACGAATGTAAGTAGCAAATTAAGATTTTTTGTATAATTTCAAGTATAAGTGTAACTTTTTTAAGGGATCCCGCAATATAAGATAGAAAAATGGCTTTTCTGGGAAACTTTTTCTAACCCATCCTAAAATGTTCATTGAATCATAGGAGTTATTTTCGAGCTACTATATTATAGTTTTATTATATGACTAGGAAAATGACTTTCTGTAAATGTTTTTCATACCGAACCCAAAATTTCCCACTTCGATCATCCTGTAAATATCTACGCCACTCTGTAGTCCGTAGATATGTTAATTAATCGTTTGGTTTTTTTTTTTTGATTATTTCTTAATTACTGCATACATATTTTTTGTTCTCGGATTATTTTGCCTTCGAAACAAAAATATCGCGCGGATCTTTTGTCTTCGGGTCAATTGAATTGTATGAAATATTCTAGTCTAAACAAAACTGCATTGAAATCGGTTTCAATTAAACGGACTTTTTTTATTAAATATCACAATCTTAGACGTAAATTAAAAAGCATTTGTAATATTTGAATTTGTTTTTCAGTTATACAAAACCAAAAGGACAATTACCCGATTACAGTTCACCAATTGTATTACATTCAGAACGAACAACTGTTGAAGATTTTTGTAATAAATTACATCGCACTATTGCAAAAGAATTTAAATAGTAAGTTTAAATTAAACAAAAAATTTTTTCAATTAATTAAAAATTATTATTTTTCTCTAATACAGTGCTCTAGTTTGGGGTTCATCTGTAAAACATCAACCACAAAAAGTTGGTATTGATCACGTTTTGTGCGACGAAGATGTTGTACAAATTGTAAAGAAAGTTTGAAATGTTTTATTTTTTTTACGATGTGAACAAAAATGCTTAAAAATCTTTCATTGAAAATGGAAATTTTTGAATAACATAATATTGGGCTTAATATTCGTTTTGTATATGGGGATCTCTTAATGGAACATTGCAAAATGAATATGTATTGAAAATAATATTGATATTAAATATTTTATTCGTAAAATGTGTTTTGTATTTCAAGAAGTAGAAGTTATAATTTTTACCTTAGACTTCTTGGTTCATATTCTTAAGATTAGATTAAGTTATAACGACTTTTTGAACTCGTGTCTATCCAAACCGTCACCAAATTAGCAACGCATATTCATATTGATGATGATTACTTGGTAGCCAAAATACGTATTTATATAATACAAAAATTGATCTAGGAAATATGGGCAAAAATAGAAAAATATTTCCAGATAATGAGGTTCATCATGATGATAACTTAACGAAGATGATCCACTCTCACATTCTACACCTTTGAAACTGTTTCCTAGTGATGACTGCTATTATGTTGCCGGTAGTACCCTGACAAATTTTACTTACAGTATACACTAAAAATGGGACTTACTGTTAGAAATATGTCAGCACTAATTGTAAGTATAAGTTCATTTCTTTATTTAATATTATCTTAAGAAACTTGCATTTCAAAGGTTTGATGCTGACTAAACGGCGCTGTTCAACGGCCTGAATGATATTCAGCCATAGCGTCTAATACAACATTTAATGAACTGGCTGGTTGATGCTTAGACCATTCATGTAATAGGATGACTATTTGATAAAAAAAGATGAAATATCTGATATTAGAAATAGTTTATTTTCGTTATTTAAAATATAACTGGTATTAGGATTCATAGCAAGCTAACAACTACATTTTTGGATCCCTGGCCACCAAAAGGCGACTTACTTCCCACAGTCTCTCTCAAAGAAAGATTTCGTGAAATTTCGTCGCCATAGTTTGTAGCCGAGTACTGCAACTCATGCAGTGAAAACCAGACTTTATTAGTACCACGCTTAGTTTCAAATTTTTGTCACTACATCCTTCCATGTACTTTTTTTTACGTAATCGCAATCAAACTGTGAAGAAAGTGGAACTGAATTTTAATGGCTAGGCTTGGCAAGTAGTTGAACGTTATCGGTATAAGTCAATTACCTAGGTGTTTGATTCAATGTCTGAATAAAATTCAGCCCAAAAGTTAAACAGCGCTGTTCAGTAAAATGGCTAAACTGTTAATTGAACGGCTAATTAAGCTAGTTGGTTGCGGCCTATCCATCATATACATCTTTAATAGCGTGAAATAGTTCACAGTGTGCTTTCTTTTAGTTACGTTTTATTAAGAAAAAAATAAATTACATAAATAAAACAAATTTTAAAATAAAGATTATAAACATATCGAAAATATTTTGATAACAAATACTAAATTTATATTTTTCTAAAAATTGTACTTAACATGTTTATGCGCCTTTTGATTGATTTGGTCTTTTGAACTTTTTGGTTTATCAATTAATTCATAACTACTATTTTCACTTTCTTCATCTTCTACATTTGAATGTAGACTTGTTAATGTAATTGAGCTTGGGTCCGGAGATGATTCGGTTTCAAATGCAATATTTAATTCTTCAAACGTCTCTTCATCCATTTCACGTTGTGGATTTTTTTCTACATAAATCAATTTGTTATTTTATGTGTCGAATAATTAGGTAAAGAGAGCATAAAAATTTTTATCATTTTCGGATTTGGATTTTTTGAAGGAGGGAACAAAATATAACAATTTTGAGCTGAATAAGTTTTATGAAATTAAAAAACATTTTGTCTAAAATCACATTGAGCGCATATATTTAAGGCAGTTGAGAATACTTAAATTAAAATATTTTGAATATCTAAACTCTAGGGTTTTCCATTAAGAGGTATCATCTAAAGTTCGCACCATCTTTGTACTGTCAGGGATATGATACCCATATACGCTGCAGCATACTACACTTTTACAATAATCTTCCAACAATTGCAGTACTCAAGGATAAAATTCCTTTGTTATTCGCGATCAGCCAATGTGCGGCAGAGTGGTACAGCACATCTCCCAAAGAATTGTAACCGTGGCAGAGAGTTTCAACTTGAAATTGAACTACAAATATAGTTACGTTTTTAGTAAGAGATGTTTTTTATAACATTAAAATGACCTCTTAATGTAAAACTCTTGCGTTTTTCTAAAATTTGTATCAAACAATTTCATTTTGATTGATTTGATCTTATTTTTTGTTAGAATTAAGCCTACATATTGATAGTCTTAAGCCTGAGAACATATTTTTTTAAATATTAAAAAAATTTAAACGACGTTTTTTTCTTAAAAATTTTATCAAACAAATTCCTTTTGTCTGATTTGTTGGTCTTTTGCAATTTTTGGTTTTAAATCAATTAATTCATAGCTACTGTCTTCAGTATCATCTTCGAACAGATCTGGACTAGCTAATGTAATTTGTGAGTTTTCTCCCTCCGGACTATGCGATATTAATTCCATTTCAGTGTCGGGTTCTTCTTCTGCTTCATCGTCTTGTCGACTAAAAATAGTTTGCAATTCAGGAGTACTAATAAATTTAACATTTTTCGTAGGAATAATTTTCTGTAAAATAAAAATATTTTATATTTAGGTGGCTAATAATTACATTAAACAAAACAAAAAATTAACTGTAATTTACAAATTTATATAATTATTATTTGAATTGTGAATCAAATTTCGAATTTGTTCCAATTCTTAAACAGATTGGGTACAAACCGGGAATTATTAGCAATTCAGGGAGTATTGACTGGAAGTTACTATATAAGAAGAATTTAGAAATCTTAGCTCGAAATGAGTAATTTTTTTACGATTGCGTGCAGGGTTAGTTACTTTTCTCTTACTAGTTGCACAAAAATGTCAGAAAGTGCAGAAAGAGTTCTATTTCCGCATGAATAAAAATTTTTATTTATTTACCTCATTCGTCGATACAGTTACTTTAATTAATTGAAAATCGATGATTGTGACCATACGTATTATTAAAAATACGGCACATAATATCCATGCAGACATTCCAATTGCTAAAACTAACTCGGATAAATAATATAATTCGTGTGTGTTTAACCACCGAATGTGATTTAGATGTTTTGCACTTATATTAAAAGGTATTTTTGTTGATTCATCCGGTCTACTCGATATAATGAGAGTTCCATTTGCCATACGGGTTAAACCATGCTGTATTAAATATCCATCGTTTCTCAATAGCATTCTTTCATGATCCTTTTCAATGCGATTACTTACTGTATTTAATATTTCACTACAAGGCCTATAAAATAAATTTGAAAATAAATATAAAAAAATCGAATTTTTAACTTTATGACGTTATGTAAATGAATGAGTCTTTTACATGATTTTTTACTAACTTTTCGTTTTACGTATAAAACATACATTTTGTTTTGCGATTCTATTTCTTATGTGCCGGTGGCGGGTGCCTCTTTTTGACAATTTCTTTACTTCATACTTCAAAAACTTCAATCGCAAAATAGATCAAATTTGAAAATACTTACATTTTATCATAGGTTTGTACGAAATTTTGACAAAATGTTAATGTTCCTTTATTCAGATAATTTAACGTTATAATTGTTAATATTGCGAATATAGTAGTAGCAATTAAACTTGGTCCTACAATCCTCCACGGACTACGTAAACTGAAATAAGCAAAAGGAATTGTTGATAAATCAAATAGCAGTGTTAATAAAGCGCAAAAAATTAATAATAAAACTTTCAATGTTAAAATTGCTTGCTTGTACAAAATAAAAAAAGGGCATATTCGAAATTCGAAATAATCAAATAAGTATACCTGAAAGTGTGCCAAATGCATGCTTTTTAGCCTAGATAGCAAAGGCTGGACTTGGTTGTGGGGTCGGCATCTCATATTTGTTAAGCATGTTTAAAGTTTACAAAATCCTTACCCATTTGTTGCTGAATTACCACCTTTACCAAACATAACAAAAAAGGCGACAAGTGTTATTCCAAATAAACTACACATTAATGGTGTAAATTGTAAAAAATCACAGGTACTCTCATCAGTCCAAAATATATCTGCTAATTTTGGTAATTCAACACGTGTTTCTTGTATTTGTTTGACTGTGCCATTTATTGTTTTATTCACTAAATAATATACATATTCATAATCTTGTTGATTAATATGTAATAATTTTGTTAAATTCTCTTTATTATCATTTTCATCATTAATGTAGATCAATTTATTATTATCTGTTGTGATAAACGATGATGGTAACATACGTTCGTTATAGAAATGTGATATATTATTCGTTAAGTTATTATGAATTTGAAGTGATATATTATAGCTACGGCCAAATAATGTTTCGTTCCATTGTTGTTGATGGGTAAAATCATCATCAGCCGTAAAGGTTCTTGTTGTAATTGTTGATGTCTTTGATGGAGTATAAAAATATGAAAAAAATACGCAACGTCTATTAAAACGTTCTTTAAAACGTCCTAAGGTAAATGCATATATTATGCCGCACAATGAGCCAACTATTATAAACATCATTGGTAATACTGGAAAAAAAAAGTCATCACTGAAATGAATATTCTAATTTTAAAAAATACTGATATTCTATGGTTGCAGAATTCTGCGCGACGCAAAGGAGTGGTAATGTGTTTATTAATCTATATATGTATGTACGTGTGTTTTTTTAGGCACACTATAGAAAACAAATGCTTGAATCGATCTTAATGATTCTAACGTCAATCGCTTTGTATTAATCTTGCGAGTGTCACTGAAGATATGGCACTAATAAAAATTCAATATGATTTAGGTAATTCCATTGCCTATATGTTTATTTAATAATAATATTTATCGATCGACGCAAATGCTAAAAAGATATGCATCCCAATTTCAGTTTGATAATGCTTCGTAATTATTAAAGAGATTATACTTACTTTTCCAAATACCACTAATGGTAAAGTGATTCGCCTCTACCAGATGGTAAAATTCTTCCATAACAACCATTTTGAGCGATTTTGAGCAATCAATATATTATTTTACTCAATTCAATACATTATTGTCTGAAATCAAAATTTTATGTCTGAAAATAAATTGATAATACAAACAATAAAATTATTATTTAAATAAATTTTTTTTAACTAATTTATTTAAATTTCTCATAGATATGGGCGTGATAGGCAGGCATGGTACACGCTCGCTTATTTTGTAAGTAGAATTGTCGTGAAACTTTTGGTTTTTGCAATTTGTCCTCTTATTTTTTTAAAAAATATCCATCATTATTTTTATAGGGGTGGTAAGAGTAGGTGTAGGAGTAGGTTTTCTGTCTACCTCCTACCTTTTAGGATCTAAATTGGTATTAAAGCAACCCGGAGAACTAAGCCCAATCTGAAGTCAGAACTTGATGTTCCCCATCAAACTCTGCAACTTTTGGTTATTTGGTTAGAACTAGACACAATGTCATGGCTCCATCTCCTTGGACATGTATGTTGTCTACCTAAGAGGGACAATTTTGTGACTTTAGATTTAACCGAATTTAAACGTTTTTTTGGATCTGAAGCTGAAATTATATTGCTTTGTTTTTTTATATAATTAAAAACCATAATCAAACTTTTATGTCTACGCTAAAAGAAAAGGTATATTTGATTTATTTTAACGTTGTTTTTTTTGCAATTGATATGAAAATGAGTTATTTCTTTTTAAAGATATATAACCTACTTTGATGAGCTCATACAAAACTGACAACTTGTTTAAGTTTCAAGCTCGCGTGCTCTCATTGGAAAACCTTTTATAATAATTATAACAGATACGTCTTATTTCAATTACATGCAGGTACCAATTACAATTTTGACCTTCAAAACACTATTACTAATTAGAATATTGTATTATGACCTAATGCTTTTATTTTAATTTTCATATAAGCGTGGCATAAACATTTATTGGTACATGCATTTACCATAAATCTTTTGATAAATTGATATCGATACATAAATTAAAACTGCTTGAAACCGTTCACTAGAACGATTTAATAAATATATAATATAGTATTGCAGGCGCTGGCTAAGTTGAGTAAGATCTTTCACATACGATTAAGATTTGGAGCCTTAGGTTAAACCAATGTCCGCAAAAGGTTAAGCTGATTAATGATTAAAAATTATCGATCAAATAATTAATCATGATTATCGATTAAAGTTATTTAATCATAATCGTTATTATACTTGGTAAGTAAAAAAACTTGTTTCCTAATAAAAAAAAATTTAAGTTTTAAGAAATAAAAATTTCCAGAATTATTCTGTATTAAAATCAAAGCTCCATACGCGTGTTGGTAGAACAACTTAAACAACGTCCTTCAAGTTCCAAGGTTGCACCACGCTTCCTCGCTTAAATCGACACAGACTTTCAGTCAGTAACTGTAAATTAAACTTAATTAAAAATTTGAAAAGCAAATTCTCGCTAAAGAATTATGATACTAGGAATAACTAATTATGGAAAAGGAATTGAAAAGGAAAATATTTCTCGAGAATCGGTTATTGCTTTCTCAGACTAAACAGCGCCTGTACTAATACACACCCACATACTATTTCACAATTAGTTTTATATAAACAAACAATAATTATTCGAACGTTATAAATGAATTTTAAAATCGAACGATTATATAAGCGATGTTTTTGATTGAAAATTTTGTTCCTTGCGCGAAAGTTTTTCTTGTAAACTCTCTAGCTTCAACACTAAGAATACGTGTTTTTTTTCTCAAGGGCAGAATGTTGAAATTTATGAGATGAAGACAAACGGTTTTTGTCCTATTAACTAAATGTAAGGACAGCCTAGGCTGAGAAAGGCCCTCCCTCCTCTTCAGTACGCCCATGATGCTCATAGGAAACTTGTAAGTATGTAGTCCTGGATTTTTTTTAAATCATGGACAGTGCTTGGTGGATATTTTGTTATATGACATATCCAAGTACTGAGTTGCCTATCATAGCTTCGTGATAAGAAAAGAGGCTAATATCGAACATTACTGGATATTTCTTCTATCAAGTCCTATGATATTTAATAATTAATAAAATAAATTCCAGATAGATCACTGGATTTAAATGTTGAAAGGAAATCCAACTGAACTATATTTACGCCATAATTAGATACAATACTTGATATTTACAGATTATCAATTTACCATTTCCATTTATAATGATGTAACACCTAAATTACCGAACATTTCTGTAATTTATTATTCAATGAGATCATCGATGGAAGTGATCATAAACAAAAATAAATAAATAAACAGTATTTTTACAATTTTTTTTCTCTCATGAACACAGAGTATGACATAATAAATTAATAAATATTATAGATGACATAATATCTTTATACATACCTTTTTCTCTAATAAATTCAAATTAAATTATTTTTATCTCAACAAAGTAAAGAAAAAAAAAAACATTACAGAAATATTACTATCAAAAAATAAATAAATATTTTCCTAGGTAACATTAAAAATATGTTAATAATGATTTTTTTAAATTCAATATGTACTTGAAAATTAATCAAAAAGTTGGCTAAAACGATTGATTTCTTTTTTAAGATAGCAGAAAAGTTATTCGTTTTTCATGTATATTAAATTACGAATTCTGCACATATGTTAGTCAAGTTGCCTAACTTTAAGTAGATTTCGAATTCTACAACACTGCAGTTGAACAATTTCAAAAAATATAATAAAAAATGAAATAAATTTTCAATATAAGAGTAAAATATATATATATATTTGCAATATTTAAATAAATTTTTAACGGATGGATCGAAGCACATGTGATAAAGATCAAATTTTGAGCGTTTTTGAAACTCACCCCGTTAGTTTAATTAAATTATCCAATAAAAAAAATTTAAAAAAAAAACATAAAAGTAACACAAAACGTGTTCATACTGTCACAAAAAAAAAAAAAACACACGAAAGGATTGACGCAATACTGAAACGAAAACGCAATGAGCAGTTGATCAGTCATTGCCGTCGTTCGTCGTGTCGCATCAAACGTACGCGTTTGTATAAAATGTAAACAATTAAAAAAACTTACCCAGCAGATGTAAAATATGCCATGCGCGCATATCCAACAACAACAGGCAACAATCATGAAAAGACCTGCGCTGTTATCCAACATCAGTATGGATGAAATTAAATATTTAAAAACCAAAATGGATAATTAAAAAAATTATAATTTTCTAATTAAAATCACTTTTTAGACATTTTTGAATAACACTTAAAATATATTTATTTTTTCTAAAAGTGAAATTATAAAATTTTGAACGCATAGTGATAGTATTTTTTCCCGAATTGTGTGTTATATTTTCTAGTGTATATATTAAATCGATTCAATGTAGTTGTTTCGATGTAGAATTCTAGAAAAGATGATTTTAGTAAATAGTGGTATCGTCTAGCTATTTAGGTACATTTTTAAAACGTCCAAATTGAAATAATCCAGTGAATTAAAAAGCTGATCAATTCTCTTATAAAAATTAATTCTTAATGTTTGACTTTTTTAACAAATAAAAATTATTATAAAAATTTTGTGTTTAATAATTTAGAAAAACAAAAGTTTTTTAAATGCGTTTTAAAATATCTTTATTATTAACCAGAGAACCTGATTAATGTTTTTAAATTCGCATCTTTTAATTAAAACATTAAATTTTCTTTCTAATTACAATTATTTTCTTCAATTATTGTGTTGTGCTTTAATTTTAAATAATTAAAAGTTGTTTTCGAAAAAAATATAGGCAATTGTATGCACATATATGTTACATATTGTTGCATAAAAAAGTAAAATTTTAGTGAGAATAAAATTGTGTTCGGTGTTTTTTCTAAAAAATATTTTTTAACAAAAATTTTTTAATAAATAAGCCATAAAATGATTGCTGGATCTGATCAATTCTTAAATGGTAAATTATTATATTATTTTACTTATTATTAAATTTAGAAAATATCAACAATTTATTAACCGCATTCCTATTGTTTTCGTATAAACTACCTACAACACGATAAATATTTCTGTATTATGAGTTTGGTTTCAAAAATTTTTCAACATCTTGTATTGAGTTTCATTTTATTGACAATTTGAGCGCAGTGCAAATTGTACAATTAACAAAAAGGAAATTTTATTCTAGTGAAAATATAAATCTGATTTCTTTTCTACCAACATTTCAAGTTTCCACATATTAACTCCGTTTCCCACCGCGTTGTACGAGAGCTTATATAGCAAGTGTTTATATGTAAATAATGTAATCAAACCAGTAGGTGACAGTCTATACTTATTGTACATACAAAATGAGCCAGAAAGAACGCACAAAAAGAATTATTTTACATGCACAGTTATGGAAAAAATAAATTAATCAATTTCTACTTTTTCAAGTGTTATTTTAGCTTCGAAGAATTCCAAAGTAGCTACTAAATCTGTTTCGATTCGACAGCTATAATGAAGTCATATACATACACTACATACATACAAATTGAAGTGGACCATTTCCAAATTTTTCAAATGTTACCGAAACTTCCGGGAGATGTGTGGAAAATATCCATTCGAGATGGCTGCATCGAGATTTAATACCATCAATGATATTCTCCTATCTACCGTTTTGTACATAAACTCAATATCGTAACTCCAATTAGTCGGGAGATTTAACTCCCGAAATATGAATGATTCCAGAGTGGCTTTTTTGGCAAAGGTTTATCGTAAAAGAGATAAAAAAATCCATTATAAAAGCCACACAACTTCTCATTAACTTCTAAATTCTAAAAATAATGTTTCAAACATTAAGTAATTTTTCTTTTTCTATCGCATCCTCTTCAATTGCGGTATCATGGAGCTCTTTTATATTTTAGCAACCCAGTCAGTAAGTAGCCTTTCGTTAGTTACACTGGTGTGACAGTTTCAACTAAAACTGTTCTTTTTTTTATTTTAAGATAGTTCATCAAATTTTAAATTTTAATTGACTAGGTAAAATTTTCATACTTTGCTTGATATAAAAGGTTTTGAAAAATTGTTTCATAAATGAATCAATTATGTACAAATGACTAAGTTTAATGAGAAAAAAGTGTTCTATAAAACCTTGAATATGTGATTTTGTTTCACACTTGAATGCATTTTTAATTTTATACCGAATGGTCAGTTTTTAACGCTCCACCTCGTTTTTCCCTAGGGTTCGAAATTTTGAAAAAATAAAAAATACACATTTAATATATATTTAATACATTTAATTATTTTAAGAACGTTCCCAAAATAATGAGTGTATGGAAATATTTAAGACTTGCGTTTCAAATTTTGAGGGTGAATTCTTTTAGAACTTGGGAAAATTAGACGAAAATTCAGAGTAAAAATTTTCGATATATACCATAGTTTTTGAAATATTAATACCTCGATGGGCGGACCAAATCCCAAAAAGGGGGTTTGGACCGCCCCTGAGAGGTTGAATTTTTGGTACAAAGTTTTTACAACCTAATAAACAACTGTGGAAAATTTCAAAGATGTATCAATTTCTAGCAACATTTCTAGCTTTTCCTTAATTTATTATTTATATGGCATCCTGTATAAAGCAATATAAAATTGTATCCATAAAGGGAATTATGGGTATGAATTATTATCCCACAGAGTATTCTCTCTAGTCTAAAGTTAAAAAAAATTAATAATTATACAACTTATTAAATGTATAATATAAAACCTTTGGGGCTGCTCAAAAATTCATTTTAGTGGTGTTAAAATTTATTTTATTTACTATTTGAAACCTGTTGTGGGCTTCAATTTATATTGTGATAAAACTATTGGAACTAAAACGAAAGGAAATGACTTCCCTTATTATATTTTTCGTTTTTAAGGCTGGTTTAATCGGGATAGCTGTTTTGATGATCATGAGTCCCTTAATTTTTTCTAATAATAAATGATAAAAATGTGGAAAAATCTTCTATGGTTTATATTGGTAATTGAAAAATATACTACTTTTCTGGGCTTCTATGTCAAAAATTTAGTCGCAAACTAATTTATTATTTTACGCCGTAATATTTATAATTCCAAAAATTAAGCTTGGGTTATTTTTACTTCCCTGTACATAGATAGCAATGGAAGTGTTGTAGACACGAAATATCTCGGTCTCTCACATTTCAACGGAAGTAGTCATTTTAGCAATCCCTTATTTCGTTTTGATGAGCTTGATGACCTCTTCTACTCTTTTCTCTTCCTTATACTTACATTCTTGGATTCTTGTATTTTATAAAAATTATTTCTCCTAGATCGTAGCACAGTATTCGATGCTACTTTTAGAGGTAAGATCTTCCCCTTTTTCCAAGTAATACTTCTCGCGGACATCGGTACTTAGGTATACGGGGGCATCGTACATTCAACAAAGTTGTATATATCATTGAAAACATAATATATTGCATTTTCTCAAGCAGAGGTACTTGCTCATTTAAAAAGTCCATGGCAATTATTTTTCCACCAAAAAAAAAACTATGATACCCCTCCTACACCTACGCAATGTATTTTCTGTATTAAAATCACGGAAGCTAACATCCTGGGAACTATTTATCAAAGTGTATTTAATTATAATAGTTGGAAGTATAGACCAAAAATGACTATTTTTATGATTTTCAAAAATCTAAGTGGTATGTTTATTAATTTTTTAATTACTTTTAGTTCCTTAATAAATTTACACCATGTATAACAATTTTATATCCAGACTTTTTAATCAAGGAGGACAAAACAGGAATATTAGCCTAAAGAGGAGCATATAAAAAATTTTTGGCCTGAAAATTTCATAAATTCAAATGTATTTTGGTATAAACACGTTCTTAACCATCAAAATCTATGGGAATAATGTTTATGGCATTACAGAAACTATTCTTCTGCAAATGGTATATTAATCTTACGTGCAGAAGAATATCTAGCATCTAATTTTATAGTGGTACGAGAGCTGGCACAGTTTTCGAGAGTTTATTTTAAGATGGCTGAATTTCAGATATTTCTTTCCTTATTGAAATAAGGAAGGGATGAAATATGTCTTGCATCTGACAGTGGTTGCGCTAATAGCGATGGATTTTCGCTAGTAAAGCAACCTAATTTCTGTCTATCAAATTAAAATTAAAATCTTTAACTTCAAAACTAAATCATATTAAAATTAAAGCCATGCTAAAAAGACATGAATTCTTTTTTTTTATTTTATTATTATTAGGTTAATATTTGGCGCGGTGTTACGATTGTTAAAACTGTCTGGCAATTATAATTTATATCGCTAAAAGGGAATAACAAATAATTTGATAAACATGGTCTTAAAAGTTATTCTAAATTTAACAATTTTTCGGCCTATTTTCATTTCTATCTATTTTCAAAAACAAAATAAATATCCAAAATCCAGTCGTCTTGAAATCAACTTTTCCGTGACGTTCTTATACTATTCGGCAGTCCTGCTACGAGTTTGAAGCATATATTGGCTAAATAGCAACTCGGAGCGGCTAAATAGCTAAATCGGGCTATTATGAAAGGAATTTTTTTTAATAACGCGGCGCGTTAAAGGTTTCTCGGATAGGATAATTGACTGTATGAAGTTCCTTTAAACGTGATTGAATTTACGGAGCTTTACCTTTTAAGCCAAGCAAACAGATTGCAACACTATAATGTTAATCAAAAACAGTTTTCATATCGATCTTTCAACAGCAGGTGTTTTTTCGTCTATAGTCTGATTTACAACAATATCATACATTTTTCTAGTTCAAGTATTGTGGTATATTTGTAGCTATAGTAACAAATATAATTAAATGACACGCATTATTTATGCGTTTATGATTACAAACGAAACGCTCAAACGCATACGTATTATCATTAATATTAAATAATATAAACCATTTATAGTATTTGTCAAAGAAAATAAATTATCTATATACACGGCACTACAACGAAAATGGATTTTTCTTTTGTATAATCCATGGATATATAATAATTGAGGTCACTTTTAGTTTAAAGTTTTAATTATAGAATCAAAACACATTTTAATTTGAGAATTACCTTCGATAATTTGTATTGATCAAAAATAGTTAATAATTTTGGTTCTTGATTGTATACAATTTTTAAACGTCACTGAATTTCGACGATCCGTCATTTTATTTAGACTTTTTCAGACTTATCAATTACATGACATTTTACATTTCTTTTGTGTTACTATTCCATGAACCTCTTGTAAAATAAAATCTAATAATCACTATTTTTATTGCCTTCACGGCATTCTGATTATCTGCTTGAATAATATTCGTCGATTAACTCTTCCCTCTGACAAATCTGAAAATCAAAACAAGTAATATTTACTAATTTTACAATAGTAAAAAAACCCTCGACAAATGAGGTTTTTTCCTTGTAACCCTTCTTAAACTGAACCGATTTTCTTCCAATGTCAAGTTGAATTTGCCTAATTTTTATGAAAAAGTAGAATCAACCTGATCAATAAATTTTATGTCCAAAAAGGTCTGAGAATTTTTGTATGTAAATTGGATTTCACCTAACATTTCTGAATCTGTGGATTTTATAGCTGTTGTTGATGGGTGGCTAAAAAATCTCAAATGGCACTAATTCATAAGAACTTGGATTTTTTAAGTATAGAGAGTAAAGTTCAAATTTGAGCAATGCCGGCTTCTATTACAAGTTATTTTTAATTTACTGAGTACGATTTATATTAAACTAACAAAAGTACACGAACAGGTCCAAAAATTTCCCATTATTATTATTTTATTTATTTATTTTTTGCTTACATCTTTACTCTCGTCTTTATTTTCAGCTGGTGCTGAGAAAACAGCATTCTTAGGTGTTGTCGCTGGTTTTGTTGTACTATTATTGGTATTCTTTTTATATTTAAATAAAAAATGGTGTTTTGGTACTGCAGCAAATGCATTTAATTGTTGTGATGAAACACAATTATCAACACAACAATTACAGCAACAATCATCTTCAACATCACAACAATCATTACATCATCATCAACAATCAACATCAAATAATCATCACTTATATCATCAAACATCAAATGGTAATAATGGTTATAATAATCAGTCAAATAAACATCATCAATATATTTTTGGTGAGTAGAATTAATTAGTATTTTTTTTAATTTGTTTTCATTCATTCCAAGTGAAAATTATCAAAAACTTTCAAAATATGTCGTTCATATTCTTTGAGTAAAAGTCTACCTTTATTTTCTTCATTAGAATATTTTCAAAATTTCAATTAATTAAAAACTAATTCGAACTTTTTAAAAATACTCCCTTTATTTTTTTCTCAGGTAATAAGACAGCATATTCATTAGATTCACCAGAATCGAGTAGTGATTCTGAGTTAGATGTAATACGTCGTTTACAACAGTCTGCTAGTTTTGTAACAAATCATCAGCGTGGTCCAAGTAGTGGTGGAGGTGGCCTTTTAGGTATAATCGGTTCGCCAACAAGTGGTACACAAGCATTAATCACTTCTTCATCGCATCGTCCAGTATTAAATTCACCGCCACCATTAATTAGTAATTCATCAAATAATCGTAAGTATATTCTGCTTTTTGGAAGAGCAAACTTTAAGACGCAGGGAGTCGACCCCTCTCTTATTGCTTAAAAGCAATTTTTTATTAACTTAAAAAACATGCACATCAAAAACATACAAGTTCATATAATAATATCCTTTTTATATTTTTGAAGATCTATTACCTATCCGATTTTCCAAATTAACAAATATTAGATTTATTCTTTACCAGTTCAGTTTTTAAATTTAGATAATTTTTATAATAATTGAATCATTTATTATAGAAATAATAAAAACACCAATACAATCACCACGTTCGCCAAATGAATCGCATGATTTAATATCGTTGGTTGAAAAAGGACGTGTTGGAGTAAATAACACAAGTAATGTAAGTTCATGTTGTTCCTCGACAAATAGTTCACTAGGTGCTGGTGCTGGACAAAATCAAATAAGACCTATTAGTGAAACTCACATTCATCATGTACAAATGGCAACCCACAGGTATGTAACATTTGTAGCATTTTTGAATTTTCAAAAAAATAATTAGTTGGTGTCTGAACTAGTCTTGTAATCGACCAGAAATTAAATGTATGAAAAGAAGTATAGGTGAAAATACAGGAAATTCAGAAAATCAGAAAAACCGTTACTGGACAATGTATACATTTCCCCAAATTAAATATACTTTTCTCTGCCTTCTTTTCTTAAAAATCGTTTGCTATACGAAAAAAAAATTCTACGATCTTTACTTACATAAGAAGCACAAAAATAAACTTATCTGAGATATAAAATTTGAATTAAACACCATTAGTAATTTTATTAGGTCGTGAATGACTAATTTTTAAATCTCAATTGTTTAGAGCCATTGCACAAGATATACGTGAGACTCGTATTGATAACTTTGGAGATCCAGATAAATCAATACAAAATGGTGGACATAAATATAAAAAATTAACAACAGACAGCAGTGTGGAAAGTCAAAGTACTGATATAAATAGTAATAGTAATAGTAATCAAGACGTAAGTATACTCAATCAAATCTTCTAGTTCTCAATTCGAACTACCATACAATCATTATCTGCAAATTTAGCTTATTGTTATAGAATGGGCGCACAGAGTTTTGGAAAAATTGGTTCTGTACCTCGCAGAATTAACTTATTGAAAAACAGACACACATTTCGATCTAATAAAATGTTCTCTTACTCGAAAAAAGGTTTCTTGTTTTTATTGACTTTATGGCCTAAAATCATTAACAAAACTATGAATATCCCCCTTGGATGATTCCTGCGTTCCCGTCTGTTATAATTTAATTTTTTTAACACTTACGACCCCATCAAATTTTGCATCCCGTATTTGGAACTATGTTCATTTTCAGTATTCAATTCAGATTCGCGCAATCCATTAGTGATCCAGTAACTTTATACATTACAGTCTACGTCAAATTCGGTATGATTTTTCGCAGACATATTTATGATATTGATCCAATGAATAATTGAAGTTTGTGATCTCGAGCGCCGAATCGAAAAAATCGTGAAATGTTTTATCAGAAACTAAGTTTTTAGAACTATAATCGCCAAAATCGTAAAAAGAGCCAAAATTTCCACGACTTTTTTCGATTTTTGACAAAGTTGCGTTCGGCGCTCAAGGTCACAAACTTGGATTATTCATTGGATTAACATCATAAACAAGTCTGTAAAAAATCAGAACTACCGGATTTAACGCAAAACCCCCCGTATTTTCAGACGACAAGGTTACGGATTCTAGCCTAAACAAAAATACTTATGATATAAACCGAAACATTTTTTTTTAGTGTATTGTAGTATTAGGCCAAGAATCATGTTATGATACCGACGGTCAATCAATATGTACAAGTATTGGCGGTGGAATGGAAAGAGACGCAAATGAAATTACCAAAGACAATGGAGGTGATATACAACAAGATGGGGCTGGTAACAATACAACAACTAGTAATAACGATAAAGAAGTTATTAGTAAATGTGGACATTTAGAAGTTGCATTATTATATGATGCGCCAATGAGAAAAATGACCGTGCATGTATTACAAGCACGTGATATACCAAGCAGAGATCGTGGACAACCAACCCACACGCAGGTAAAAAAAATAAACATATCTTTATGATATACGTAAAAAAGTGAACTTTCTAAAAAAATTTAAACCGCCACAAAGTCCACTCCAGTTTACGGCAATATTAAAATATTTTTTGCTCTGACAGGTTCGCCTTTTATTGTTACCAAGTAAGAAGCAAAAACATAAAACAAAAATACGTTCTGGCGATAATCCACAATATATGGAAAGTTTTTTACTTCATCGCATAAATCCAGGTATGCTAAATATAAATCTTGAATAATATATCAAAAATTCTTATCAGTTTGAATCATATTCTGGTGAATTATTTTCAGAGGACGTCAATTCAATGGGATTACGATTACGTGTGTATGGTTGTGAACGTATGCGACGTGAACAACTAATTGGTGAATGTGTCGTAAGTTTCTCAAGTTTAGACCTCGAACTGGAAACGACATTATGGTTAGCTTTAGAACCACGTGCTACAAGTAGTCATCATCATCACAGTGGACACAGTGGAAGTACAAGTGTTCATCATCATGGCCCACTAAGTCCTGGTGGCAATGGCGGTATAAGTAGTGGTGGAAGTAATGCTATACATGGATCGTCTGCCATACACGGATCAATATCTCCCACACATCATGTGGATTTGCGTAGTTTGGCACGTTCCGACTCGACTGGATCAGCACAATCAATGCAACATGGTGGAGTACCTGAATTATTATTGGGACTGGCTTATAATGCAACGACAGGGCGACTAAGTGTAGAAATTGTCAAGGGATCACATTTTAGGTGAGCTTTAAATTGTCTTGACACTTCTTGATTCTATTCACTATTGTGATTCTTCATTTTTCGAAGTTTACCAAAACTATTGTTGAACTGTTGATGGGCAAAAATTTCGAGCTATGATTAATCATTTCGACTCAATCATGCTCCTCCCCCTGCTTTTAAAAACCGTATACAATAATTTCTTTGTAAGTTTTGATAAATTATTTTATTTACAGAAATTTGGCAATGAATCGTGCTCCAGATACGTATGTAAAATTGTGTTTAGTCAGCAGTAATGGACAAGAAATGGCCCGAAGTAAAACATCTGTGAGACGTGGTCAACCAAATCCACTGTTTAAAGAAACATTTGTTTTTCAAGTAAGTACATTTATTAATTTATTTTATTACAAACTTCAAAAATTTTAATAAAATTTTATTTTAAAGGTTGCACTATTTCAATTAGCCGACGTCACATTAATGATATCCGTATACAATCGAAAAGGAATGACAAAACGCAAAGAGATGATTGGATGGTTTAGTTTAGGATTAAATTCAAGTGGTCCAGAACAATTAGCACATTGGTTAGATATGAAAGATTTGCATGCTCAACAATTATGTCGATGGCATGTATTAGTTGACTCTTAATCAAGAGAACGCGACATGTCAGATGAAGTTAAAAAAAACTCCTAGCAGGGAGTTTTATCTCACACAATTTTATATAAAAATATTCACACTTGTTTCTAAACTTGTTGTCTTTTTGAATCAAATCCATTGTTGTTAATTGCGATATTGATTTCGTCATGAGGTTATACAAAGCGATATTTTTTGCTTTGATTTGGATTTTGGAACAGTTTTGACGGATTCCGGAGGATATGAAATGGAAAAACGATTTACATTTCTAGAATTATACACAGGATTTCATAAGGTCTACGAAAAAAGTCACTGATAAAAAAAGGTTTGCTCCTTTTTCAATTGCCAAAAAATCGTTTGCCTTTTATCAGTAAATAAATTACAATAATTAACTTTTGTATAATAAATACGTGCGAGTTTTGAAATCCTCTTTACAATTTGTAAAAGAAATTAATGGTGCTATAATTTTCATAAAACTATTGTAATCAGCGCCAATTGGATAAGTGCTACACGAAAAAAAAGCACGCTCAATACTTATATTTAAATATTAATTGGTCTAAAAAAAATTTCGAAGAAAGGCTATATATACGCCATACTTTGTTGCCATTGAGAATACGGAAAACAAAAATTATATTCGTAAAAAATATATTTTATACTTATATTTGAAAATAACCAAATTTTAAATAATCAAATTTTTAAAATAAAATTATATTATATAAATATATAAAATAATAAAAATGAAAAGTTACTAAAAAAACACATTATATTCGTAAATAAAATTGAATTTTGAAAGAGGTTCATGCTATGACATTATTTCGTTGAATTATTTATTTTTGAATAGACCTTTTTCACATTTTTTTTAAATGAAAGTAAAAGTCTTGATAAATGGGCTAATTTTTTTCTCCGATTTTTTTGGAGCCATATGACCGAAAAAACAGACAATGAAAATCATTAAAATTCAAATTGGCGAAAACGATTCGGAAACACACGAAGTTACACGAATGTCTTTTTGACGTCATTTAAAGTTGATAATAATGATATATTAATACGACTTGACACTGTTTTATTGTCATTGCTTGTCGGATTGTTATAACAGATCACGTGTGCGGTGGAGCCAAAAAAAATCGTTTTAAATTATTTCAAATATAGTGACTTTTTTACAATTTCTTTCATAGTGTTTTTATTGTTAAAAATACGTAATTTTCGAGTTACAGGCTCTACTCGACCTTTATTTTCATAAAAAATTATCAAAAAGTATTTCTGTTTTTCATGAAAAAGGTCTATTGCTTCTATATAAATTATTTGTAGATCTGTTTGTTAAAAATCCACGGTTTGTGATAATCATTTGAATTTGAGTCTGTAAAACAATTTATATGTTAAAAAGCCAATTGCCAAAAGACGTAAACAAGATTTTCTATCTACCTTAAACCTTTATTTCAATGAAACTGTCTATTAGCAAACCTAACTATCTTTCATCCTAAATATAATATATATAGGTATAACTCTATATTATTGTTGATAAATTAACCAAATTATGTCTTTTATATACGATTGAAGCGTCAAATATGTGTTTTGCAAAAGAATGTCGTATGTTTTTTTTTTAAAAGCACGTTGTTCAGTTATGAAAACTGAACAATTAAAACTTTTAAAATTTTGAAGCAAAAAAATTAAAATATTGTTGCACTATATTATGTGTGTGAAACTTTAATAATGAATGCTATTAATGACTGTCAGTCAAAATTTTTAACCACAGTACTTTGTACTAAGGAAAAAATTATTTAGATCATGCAAATTCATTAGGTTGTGTAATCAAAAATGATTTTCTATTCAAAGAAATTTTCATTAAATTTTCCTTACCATTGTGAGTAGAATTATAAAGTATGTATTGAACAGCTGCCATTAATTCAAAATTAGACTCGTTCTTTTATGCAATTTAGTAATCTGTGGGATATATTTACGTAGCTTAAGTGTATTAAGGTGTATTTTCTTTCATGCTGACGCTTGACGCTGAATTTTTAAAATTAGGTCACGTGATTTAGGTCTTGCTGCTATCTGGAAAAAAACTTAGCAGAGTCACATTGTAATATAATTGATTTGACAGTACCGGCTAAATACAATTTATATTCAACTATCGAAGAAATATAATATTTAAAATATAACTATAAAATATTTTAATTACAAACAATGAAATTCTCCGAAGTTTATCATTACCATACCTGTGTTTTATTAAAAATGAAGCTAGGGAATTACTCTTAGTATATATACCTCGAGATATCGACTTTCGATATTGATAAAAAATTGTTGTCACTCATTATCATGAGATTACATCTTTAGACTGTAATTGTAGGAGTTGAGTATAATTAATTTATTTCATTTGATTAATCAAACGTCAGTATGAATTTAGAATTATAGTCAGCACGAAAGGTGCTGTAATTAATTTTATGAGTTAATGCAATCGATACAACTATGTAAGTTATTCTTGGGATACTGTTTGGGCATTACGGTTTAAAATGTGTAATTCAATATGATACCAAATTAATATAGTTTAGGCTAATATGGGTTTAATCATTTTTTCTTATTAAGAATTTTGTCAAAAATTTCGGAGCTATGATATAAAAGTAAAAGTTACGATATTATTTGAAATATTTGGAAGTATTCAAATTACCCGCAAACAAACAGTTTAATTTAGCTTAAATCCGTTCTAATTGACCGATATTATTTCCGCATCTGTTATTTTAACATAAATCTTTAAGGTTGTTCCAGTGAGATGGTTACAATTCAAAGGAATACAAGTGAATTGAAAATCTCTGAACCTACATACTCTCTAATATTCTAGTCCCCGATCGATTACAAAACTTAATTATGTGAAAAAAACATGGATTAAAAAAAATATTGTACATCCTTCATTCTCTTTTCTTTTTAAACAGTGTTAAATTAATCCGTCAGAGACTGTGTTTAATTGCTAGTTTATATTTTGTTAATCAGTTAATGTTATTGTCTCCAAATAAACAAATAAAAAAATGAATAACGACCTTTGCCAAAAAAAAAAAAGATTTCATGTTCGAATTACCTTAAAATTAGTTGTACTAACATAATTGTCTCATCGATTATATTATTATTGGATAGTTAACATAAGTTTTTAATACCAAAAACAAATATTAATTTAACAAAAATTTCAACTTTTTCATTCTTTACGGTATGGGATTCTTTATGAACTTATGTTAACTATCCAATATATTATTATTGCATAAAAGAACTTCGTAAGGCGATTAATAACAGATAATAAAAATAAAAATTTCATAATAATCATAGATACCGAACCAAAAATTTTTAAGTATTTTTTATTGAACAATTTAGAATTATGCAGTAGTTTAAGGATTGTGGTACTATTCAAATAAAAAAATAGTACTTTTTACAATTTTTAGTATTTTATGTAGTAACATGAATACTACATATAAATTAAAATAATTAAAATAGTGTTTACACTAAATTTAAAACAAAAATTTATAAAATTTAAAGTTTTCAATTGTACTTGCTGTCTCAAGTACAATTTATTTAAATAGATACTTTTCGACTGTAGTTTTGGCTACAGATTTAAAATAAGAATATATTCAGAATAAATTACTTGGAAGAGTAATATTACTGAATATAAAATAAAATATTTATTAAAAAGATACTCGCAACATATTGATAATTGTCATTTCGCCATAATATATAATACAGATTCTGAAATTATTTTATAGCCAGCAGAGGTAGAGTTCAGAGACAGATTATGGAGTGTAGAGGTAAAGGAGCACAATCTCTGTGTCAAAAAAGTTACCCTAAAAATTGGATTAAATTAATATGGCATTGGTGTTCCAAAAGACATACAGTTCATACAAATACACATACACTTACACTTCGCTATATGAGCGCCATTATAGCCTCTTTATTTTAAACTATTTTGGTGCCATTTTTTGAGACAAACAGCCATAAGAGATTGTGGCCCTTCACTTCTACACTCCATAGTGCAGACGATCGTGTCTCTCTTACAGTTTGTTTAACGCATAACTTCGCGCATCCTGTACATCGTGACTTCGTGTTCAGGATTTTTACCTACTGTATAGCGTCTCATTTACTCCATACATATATGTGGCCATATGAGCGTTGAGCGCGAAGGAAACCAATTCCACTTCTCTTTGATTTCTTTCTTCCCTTGAGACGCTGGCTATACAGTAGGTAAAAAATCCTTTTATATATGCATAAGAAAAGTTGTTATGGACATCAATGTGTAAAACAAAGAAAGAGAGACATCAAATAATGTGTGTTTAATATTAATAAAACATTAACAAGTATATTCATACGAATTCCAACATACGTTGAGTGAATATTATGATCTAAGTAGTGTTGGATCAAAATCCCCACCACTGAAAGTCACAAAAATAAAATAGTATTATCCATTATATAAAATGGAATTTTTTACGTGCTGTAACTTTTACAATACTTTTTGACTGATAAATCTGCAAGGCTTGCGCGAAGCTTACTTGCACAATTTTAATATGTTAATAGTATCTTTTTTCAATTAAAAATTATTTTCTACAAAACAACGGAATGCTGATATAAAGTTATAAATACGAAATAAAGTATTATAAACATTTTTCAACAATATAGTAAAAATTTCTTGAGTTTTTATTAGATCTAGAAAAGAACCTATTTGAAAAATCTTCAAAGATTTCTAGTTACATTACGATGTAGCTTTTGTAGTCTCTCATAAGTTTTTTTTCTTATCAGTTAAAACAGTATGTATAATGTCCGATTTTTTTCAAGTATGTTTAAATAATTTTGAAGTTGATGATTTACAATTAAAAATGAATTGAAATTCATGGACATTTTTCTGATTCTTTGAATCGATGTTATTTTTGCTATGAAATCACGGTGTTATTGTGTAATTTTATTAAGCAAAAAGAGATTATATTGCCTGTTAGTCCTTCTCCAATTTGAATCATTTAATATAAAAATTAATGCGCATTTTCTTTAATATCTCCTCGAAATGTGACAATCAGAAAATATATACAGTTCTAGAATGGAATAACTTCTCGTTTTAAACTAGCACAGTCTTCGTAATCATTCAAGATTTCATCATCAGAGTACAATCGTATACAATCTTGAGGAAGATTTAACTGAATTGACCAATCACTTTTCCTTTCATATTTGAATACAATAACTTATACAATACTTTTTAATTTAAATTACGAGTTGTTTTTGTTACAACTAAATTTTACGCTAATCAACTATACTGCTATTTTTACAGAATTTAGAATAAAACTCAATTATGTACAAAAAACCGCGACTTGCGAATAATATCAAACATTCACTTAAATTCGATACTATAAGTAACTTTTTTCACCGTCCAGTTACTAATATTCTACAAAATTTACAAATCAAGCATGACAAATTATAAAATTTATTCTAATAATAAATATAATAAATGATAAAAACGATACCGTAATCAAATTGCTAGCACTCTAAGTCGTTCTTCAATGAAACTCACCTCTTGAAAGTTAGGATGCTGTTTGATGACAACTTCTAAAAATTTACAAGCTACTATCAATCTGCCGAGACTTCTCTCAAGACGCAAAGATCCAATAGTTTGGATATAAATATTCTATTCCATTCTGTATCGTATCTAGGCTTATATAGATGTATGTATGTATGTCGCAGTCAACTAGCTTATTTACCCGTTCAATTAACAGCCTAGCCTTTTATTAAACAGCACCGTTCAACTAGCGACCTGAAGGCTATCAGTTATTCAATCAAACATCTAAGCAAATAAAATGCCGAATTTGAGGTTGGCAAGGAACAATATAATTATTTGTCAGTTTGGATTTCTTTCAAAAAATTTCTATTCAAAACTAGTTTTCACAGAAAAAGTTACGCTATTTGATCTAATGAGTACCAAATAACAATATATTATATTTTAAATTTCATCTTTTTTTTGTCAAATGGTCATCCTTTTGTATGAATGGTCTAAGCACCAGCTAGCTAGTCAGTTCATTAAACATTGTATTAGACGCTACGGCTGAATATTATTATTATGGCTAATTAAGTCAGTTGGCTGTAACATATCTACAACATAAATGGAGATTTCGCCCTCCCCATACATCCACTAAATATGGGATCGTCAGAGATTCCCAGAGCGTATTGATATCCATTGTTGGACGAGCACAATTTAGCATGTCCTATGTCTTCTGCGAAATCCCAATTATAAACGTGAACGAGTCGCAAACGCTTTTTGTTTTAAAATATCACAGAGCATCTTGTAGGAGTTGGTGCAATTGCTGAAATGCTGTATTAAAGATGCAAACGAGTTCACAACAAATCCAACTTTTGTGTTTGCGACTGAAAATATAAATATTCAATTACGCAACAATTTAGTTAACGCTAAACAAATAAACTATTTTTCTGAATGTCACAATAATTTAAATAAAATATTTGAGGGCTTTAAGTGTGTTACTGCTGTTTCATAATTTTTTACAAATCATTTTTTTAATTAAGAAAAAGGATGAAAAATACAATTATAACTCTAGATAATATTTATAAATTTATAAACTTATGGATGTGATGGGGACATTATAAAAAAAAAGATGTGGGTGGGTATTGTGCACAAATTAAATTTTAAGCTTTTTATAACCGTTCATAAAAGTAAATTGAAACATTAACAAAATGTAAATTTATATAATTAATTAAATATAATGTTATTTCAAGAATTGTTGTTTTTGTACTTCTTACCTTTATCGAAATCTTTGCAGAGTGATGAAATTTATTACTTGTAAAGTTGTCACATAATTGGAAGATCTTCTGAGCCAAAATATCTTCATATAATCAATTTATTAAGAAGTGAGTAAAGTATAAGTTGATGACACTGATGACGAATGTAGCTTCTTCGTCGTTGCTGCTAAGTGTGAAATTTTTGGTGTTGTCAAGAAATATATACTAATTTACGCCATTTTTTGCTGCTAAAAAATATATTTTGAATTTATTATTTATTGTCAAAAAATTCATATTGAATCTGAATAGAAATCACATCACTCAATCATTTTCTCTCACACGTTAAATAAAAAATTTTTTCATTTTGAAAATTATATTTTTTTTATTGATTTTTTGATTTAAACTAGACAAAATATTATAATAAATTAACATTTGATTTTTGTAGCAAGATGAAAATTAAAAAGTTTAATCATCATTATAATATATTAATGTATGTTTAATTGTATATTACTTTTTAAAAAGTTGTTCCTTTTAATTAAAATTGTTTATTTAATTTTAAATTTGTTTTAATTTATTAAAGTACACAGAATAATTGTATTTTATTTTTTATTTTATAATTCTTAATTAATAATAATATTGCTCTTTTCTGAGTTTAAGGTACATAAGCGATCATTGTCTCTTATTTTTAATTATTATTCTTTTTTTTAATACCGTTGGAATACTAAATAATAATATAAGTCGACAATGAATAGACAAAAAAATTATGTAAAAATAATTTTAAAAAGTTAATTATAGAGATCTCGAAAATATAAAAAAACATATATTTTCGAAAATAATATTATCGACCCGTCCACGAAATGATATTTTCGTATGCTTTAAACGATATGGTGGAAGAACCAAAATATTTATGAGCATTAGAAATTAGATTTGCAACAACGTAAATAGCCGCTATTATAAAAAACCAATCGTCTTGCTCAAAACACAAAAATTTAAATGAAATTAGAATTATGCCGATCGCCGATAATTTTGAAAAAGGGGAAATAATAATGGGTTTTCCTCATATTCTTATAGACTACAAGCCCATGCTGAAAATTTTCGGGTGAAATGACCCATAGGAATCCTATAGAAAAAGATGCTTTTATATGTAAAAGTAAGTTTAAGCACCATGGCGTCAGTTTTGAGCGGTACAGGTGAGAATATAAATGTCACACACCTCGGTATCTAAACCTTGCACCACGAAATATGTACGCCGTTCGTGTTACTAAGGCTGCATAAGTATTCGAAGCGAATTACATAAATGCCGTACAGAAATAAGTCCGGTAACTTCAGTACCGAAAGTTTAAAAAAATTTTTGATCTCGCGTCAATTTCCGAAGCCCTACGTGATTTATTTCTGTACGGTATTTAATGTTTTCACTTCGAATACCTATGCAAAGTTAGTATCCAGCAACGCTGTACATTTTATATGTTGCAGGGGTGAGATACTTTTACATATCCACCATATTTTTTAAAATGATTCCTGGTGGGACATTTCACCCGAAAGATTTCCTCATGGGCTTGTAGACTATGAGGATTTTAACAGGCTTACTCATACAATTTTAACTCGTTGGTTAAAATTGTTGAATAGCCCTATGTTTTTAGTGAAATTTCCCAAAAAAAAAAGTTAAGAATACAAAAATTATTTAACAGTATGCAAATTATAAGCATGAACAAAAACCTAGCGTAAAACGTAAAAGTTTTTTTTTTACTTTTCTGAGTTATCTTAAACGAAACGGAAAACTTATACTTTCGAAAACTCGTCGACGGGATTATTATCAAAGGTTATTATAATAAAAATAGGTTATGACCACCCACATATAAACCTGTTTAGTTACAAAAATTATGAATATTTTTGGGCCCATAACCTGTAAAAATTGTATATAGTATCTTGTTTATTATAAAATTGTATTAACTTTTTTAATGAATTAATTTGTATTATATTTAATTATAAACAAAAAATGATTTGTTGTATGAAACGTAATTTTCAGGCTCTGTTGTAGGGGACATATTTTTTTGGGGTTATAAAAAAAGTTGCTATGTACATTTCCTTTTTAAAATACAAGTGCAATGAAGTATATACTTAGTAAAAATAAATGTTGAGGTATTTTTAAAATTAGTTATACAAACACAAAATTTTTAATCATTCGCACAATTCATATGGATATCTGTTATGTCGTATACAAAACTTGTTCAGTCAAAAATGCTCCAAAATAATATATACAGAGTTGGGAAATTTTGAGTAGATAATGATTTACAATGTCAAAAAAGTTTATAAATAATATAATATCCAAACATTTTATATTATGTTGCTGTTATGAAAATGGAAGGAGGCCTCATTATACCTCTCACTGTCTTTCATTTTGTCCCTTAAATTATGTGTTTTCCATCGTTTATCTATGATACAATGTAATAACCCGTCTTAAACTAGTAGCTTTATCATCGTTTTTCATGACTATCAATTTTTATATAAAATAAATTAAATTATAATATAAAATGACACTTTAATATGAATTAGCAAATATTAATGTTGCATTTTTTTTAAACGCCAGTATACGTTCCGAACTCTGAATATACATCACAATATGCTATTGACATATTTTCACCATTGAATTGTGATTTTCATTTTTACACTAAGGCAAGTATACATTATTTTATTTCTATATAAGTGGGAGGGTAGTAGGTTGTTGGAGAAATTTTATTACTTTATCAAATAATGTTAACTGATGTCATTTAAAAATATTTTGTTATTTATTTACGTGCAACGTAAAAAATACTTTATAAAAATGAAAAAAAAATTCGTAAAATATAAATAATTCTAACTCTAAAATTAGATGGGCGGATGGATTTTTTTTTAAATCAAGTCTATTCTAGAGATCTTAGTGATCTGATCTGAGATTTTTTGAGATAGCATTTATTTTAAGTTATAATTAATCACACATCAATTAATCAATTATAAATATTTTTATCTAGCACTCATATGTTTAGCATTTTTATTTTTAAATACAATTTAAAGTTCACCATACATTGCAAGCAAAATTTATTTGACTATGTGCTTTTTTATTTCTAAAAAGTGTAAAAAATATTTATACTTTTTATGGAATCGAGTGACATATTAGTTCAAAAAAGCGTGTTTACTGAACTATTTGCCTAAAATTCGAAAAATGAATTTTGGTTTACTCAGAAGTCACCAAAATTTAATAATTAATTATATATAATCATATTCCATAAATTATAAATATGATAATTATTAATTTTTTTAATTAATTTGATTTTGCTGATTATTTTTTAAATTTTTATCAAAGTAATTTTGTCGTAATGATTAATATACTGTTTATGTGCATGGAAATGTAAATTTTAAGAAGATGAAGGAAAATTTTCAATTTTCTGTAATAACACTAACAAATGTCTTTTATGTAATACATTTGCTATCGAAACTACTTGTAAATTACGTTTCGTTGCTCTACTCCCCAATAAATCGCTATCGTCAAAGTTTAATTAAGTTTTTCTTAGTCTTCTGTTAAAATAAGGGAGGAAGCGAAATGAAATATATAAAATTAAATTAATTTTTTATTTACAATTAAATTAAACTATCAATAAAATAGTATCTAAATTAAATATTCAAATAAACATTTATTAGAGTTAGAGTTATTCACAATAAGTACTCATTATCAGTACAGTAAAATACATGAAATAATTTTACTGTAATGTCGTAAATAAATGCATCCAATAAATTACTCTTAAAAAATCAGACCATAAAATTATAAGATGCGCTCTATCATGCTGAGCCCATTTTAAGTATGGGTAAATTAATTAGACCCGTCGAATGAGATAGAAATGCTTTAATGAACTCATAAAACCAATGTATCTCTTCGAAATCGGGTTGTTTATTTATAATGCATCCTATATTTACCAACAAATGAGTCATTCTGTCATCTTTCTAATCGATTATGTAAATTCGTTTTTTATTTTAAGTTTCAGAACACTTTTTTAATACAAGAGTGAGGATGATTGAGATCTACATTAAACCGAAATTAATTAAAAAAATTTAATCACTTTCAAAAGGCATATCTTTCTAATGAAACTTCGCGATATTGAATCACCTAACGTTTGTCTATACACCCGAAAATTTAAGTCCAATCCTATATACAATTTGTAACTTAATTTAGGAAAATACACAGGTCAGTGGTATATATAGTGATATTATTGAGGGGTACGAAAGTACCATTGAGGAGACACCGATATAATTTTTGTACTATTTTCCTCAGTTTTTAAAAAAAAAGTCGCAATTTTTGTGGGACGTACGCTCTCCTACCCCGTGTAGCGACGTTTATGGATACATAAATTATAGGGTATTCATTCATAGTGAACGGATTGCAAACGTAAATTTTGTTGATATTCAAATTGGTGCGTTCTGATTAAAGGATGTATCTCCAAAAATGTTTTGTATTCTACTCCAGAAGTGACATCTTTGTACTTCGTACTTGTACAATGATATAGTCTAAAATACAATAAAAATATTTTTGGAGATAAGCCCTTTTATCACAACACGGAAGTTGAGTGCCTCATCTTAATGAAGAGTCGATTGTAATCATTTCGGTTTTTTGAATTTTGTCCATTCCTCAATTATTGAATTGTAATAAGAAAATTTTGACGTGTGCAGTTGAAGTATTCATTGCACCTGCAATTAGCATCTCGTTAATATAATCTCATCAAATATCGAATAAAACTCTTTATTTATCGTTATAATTACTATGACCATTCTGCACTTCCAGTATATGGTCGTGATTTTAACTTAAAAAATTTTTTAATTTTTTACATTTTTATCAATGGAAATATTTAAATAATAATCATTATTCATTAAAAAATTGTATAAAAAATTGTGTATAAATAATAAAATGCATATGGAATAAAAAATATATTATATATATTTTTATACTTATTAATAAATATTTGCGATAAAAAATTCATATTTTTACGCAAATATAACTTTTAAATTCTTTGTATTGTTTTGCATTTCACCTAAAATATATATTTCTATTTTTTTTTCTTTGTGTTATATTACTATAAAGCTTTAGAGCTTTTTATACAAGAGATCTCTATAGAGATATAGAGCTTTTTATACAAGAATTTAGGTGTGACAAGGGAAGAATTATTGAAAGCGTGCATATTATAGATTAGTTTATAAATAGTTTCAAAAACTTGAAAATATGATCTAATGAGTTGTTCGTTGTATAATGACTTTTCTTTATCAAGCTCGTATTGATGATATTTTACAGAGAAAATTTATATTTGACCATACTTTCAATTAGACAAACTTTAGTTTTTGTAAAGAAGTGAAAGAATTTAGCAGAATTAAAAAAATACAAATTTTACTATTCAAATATTTTGCTTTCTTTAAAAATTAAAATCAATTCAAAAATAAATTTATTGATTATCACACACTAAACAAGTATATAAGTAACTTTTAACTGATCTGTAAAATTGTTTATTTTTCCGAAACCACTCTTTTTTCTACAGGTAAAAAACTAAAACTCAGAATATTGCCTTCAAAACTTCGGTAAATCGTATGAAATTTCATCTTCTTTGATGAAAGTAGTTAATAATTTTTTAATTGTCGGCAAATATATTCGTCGATTGTTTGAATAGTTTCAAGTTTATTCTATACAGTTATAATTATACTAATATTAAGGGAATTCTAATTTTTAAAATGTATCATGTAATGTAAGTTTCTCTATTGTAGATTAAATTCTTGGATTTATTGATTTATTTATATTTACAATGATAATATAAATTAGGAAAAATTATTTACAGATTTTATATTCTTAAAAATTGTAATTTAAGCTTTTTCTTCAATAATGAATGCTTTTAACTGTAATTGATCACTAATTGCTCTTTTTCAAAAACGAAGAAGGTTTTTTGTTATTTACTATATCTTTAAATTCGGCGAGAAGATTCTACTTATTGTTATAAGTGTGTGATAATCAAAATTTCACTCATTGTCAAAAAAGAAAGTATCTGTTCAATGTAATGTTCAATATAGTGAATATGTTTAATCACTGATTAATGAGTCAACTCTTTCCTTCACTATAAAGCACACATTTTGAGTTTAGAACTATTTCATTTGTCATATATCACTTTCTTCTTTATCTTATAATAACATAAAATGAGCGAGTGCTATGAAAATTAATAGATAATCCGAAATATAAATAATAATCCTAAAAGTAATGATTCTTTGGCTTCTTAAGCAATTAAATACAAAAATGGGAAAATCATGCAATGAAATTTGTCACATATTTATAGTGGAAACTTTTTAAAATAAGGATTATTTAGTGAGACTTTGGACATGATTATACGCTTCACCCGTACTTTTGCGTATTAACTCTCACGAAATTAATTTTAGAATCCTACCCTCAATCTGATCTTAAATATATGACTAACCTTGTTTATAGTATAACTTAAAAACGGTGCGAAATAGACGATAAAAAAAAAATTAGAAAAATTGTTTGAAGAAAGTTGAAAATTAAAAATTAACTTCTAGTCGCTAACCATGGATGATCTAATACATCCTCTGCACTGAATCGTAAACTTGGTGTTAATTGTAACATATGTTGAATTAATTCTTTCGCTAACGGTGATACCTCAGACCAATAATCATCAGGAAATTCATATTGACCTAACAAAATTGCATCAAATAATTTATCTTGATCATTATCCGTACTAATAAATGGAGGAAAGCCACACAATAAAATATATAATATGACACCAGCTGCCCATACGTCGATTTTTAATCCATACCCTGTTTCAGCTAAAATTTCTGGGGCAACATATGTAGGTGTACCACATACTGTATATAAAGGACCCTGAACTTCACATGCTAAACCAAAATCACCTAACTTTAAACATTTAACACGATCACCTTCCAATTCAACTAATAGATTTTCTGGTTTTACATCTCGATGTACAATATTCATATTGTGTAAATACGCTAAAGCAGATGCTAGATGACTGATCATTAATGCAGCTTGATCCTCGGAAAAAGTTTGTGCAACAGTAATTGCATCGAATAAATCACCACCTGTAAAAAAATGCAAATCTACAAATGTTGTGGCGGTATACAAAAAATAAAATGTGTGTGCTTATGTACGTGCGTGAGAAGTTACACTTCTTCGGTAAAGCTTAAAGAAGTATAACTTCAAAAATTTTACAAAAAGAAGTTTCTTACATAAAGTGGAATTAATAATAATTAGGTACTACGTTATGATTATTAGCCGCTTCGTACTTTAAACTTAAAGAAAAATTGTCGAGAATTTTTCAAAAGTAGAATAAGGTAATTTAAGTTCGAAAACACAAAATCATTTAGATGATAGATTTTTAGTATGAGTTTTTGGTAAAAATAACTTTTATGTTATGATAAAAAATCACTACTTTATTTGTTATAAAAGATGAAGACGAAAAAATACACTAACCTTTTACTAATTCAACCACTAAATATAACATATTTCTAGTATCTTGTTCTTCTATTAGTGACATAATTCGTGGATGATTGACTTGTCTTAAAATTCGTACTTCATTTTCAACCATATCCTCCTAAATAGACAAAAACCACATGTTAAATACGTGAATAAAAATATTTCCTTTAAAAATTTATTACCTTTCCTTTACATTTTGATTTATCGATAATTTTTAATGCAAATTCTTGCCCACTTTGTTTATCTTTACATACTCGAACAACAGCAAAATTACCTAGAAAAAATTCAATGAATATATGCATATAAAATTCACTCGCTGTCTCAGTTATAGAGGTTGCTATGACGATTAAACTGAAAGAACGAATCCTGGACATAGAGGTTTGCTTCGTCTCACTAACAGAGATTCACTACCAAAGTATTGGCACCTCAGCATGAGTTCCAGTTAGGGAGGTTTTTCATTCATCCAGGTCCCACTTAACCAAGATTCACTGTATATATTTTCATCAATTAAAAATTAAAAAATTTTTTTAATGTTAAGTTAATTCGTTCCTTCCCCCTCCCACTTTCATAACAACTTTAATAATATAACAGACTCGTTATAAGTAAATAATCTACATACCATCACCAATGGTTCTTCCAACGTTATATTTAGCACGTAAATTCGGTGGTAATGGAATATCATTTTCTTTACTTAGTTGTGTTAACAAAGAATTTCCATCATCAGTATTTATAATATCATTTCTAATATTGTGTGTTTTCTTTGGCATTTTTGGTTTTGGGCCAGATCTATAACAAATATCTAAAATTAATTGTAAATCATCACAAAACTTTATTAGAGTTTTTTGGAAACGATGTCGCAGAATCTTTTCGAAATATTACTTTAAACTTTTGATTGAGAACTACTTCACCACACTCTGAACAGAATAAGATAAAACATACCTATGTTTCAATACAGGTGTTTTCTTATACTGTTGAATAGCTTTACTCTCTTCAAATTCCAATTCGAAATCATCTTGACTGTAACGTTCATTACCATATACAAAGAATACATCATCATTCTCAAAGAATTGTGATAATGTTTGCACAGGAGTACCAGCCAATGTGAATACACGGCGAACAGCACCCGAATCTAATCGAACAGCATCTGTGATTGATGCTAATGCTTGATCCATATTTGCTGCATTACGTTTGTTTAATAATAATCTTAAAACCTACCAAAAAAAAAAAATATGTCTTAGAAAAATTTATACCAAATTATTTTTTTTAAATATCCGATTTGACTAGATCTCTGTACAAGGTTATTAACAGTACTCTCCCCACTATAACGTTGTTTTTATAAAGTAATTTTTTCGTCCACATTAAAGATTTTGGGCTGGCGAACAAGAAAACTGTTTCAATAGTTGTTAGTTTTGTTAAGAGAAACGTTTTCTTAATCTATATGTTTTGCTCTATCTATAACTACGGTTCAGAGAGATCAAATTGTTAGCAAACTGTTAGAGATAGAACAAATCCTGTAAATAACCTAAATGTTTCTCATAAAATACCAACAACTTTTGTCCGAAACATTTTCTCGAAAGCCCACTACCGAGCGGGGCAAAATTTTTGACCGCTGTATATCAAACTCTCTATCATTCGAACAAATAACATTCAGCTCATATTATTAAAACTAATATTAATTTTAATTTTTCATTAACGTTTGTTATCTTATACAGAGGTAGTCTTATTTACGTTATTTGCACACAATAATTAAATATTTATGCAAATACGTGACTGTATATAAAATTATATTGTAAAAGATAAGGACCACTAATAAAAGAAAATATATTTATCTCTTAACAAATATTAAAACAGAAACTTACAATGGGGAATACAAATTACCGATTTTTTTCGTTTTTTTTTTTTTTTTTTTTGTCTCTTTTTACTATTTTGAGCAATATCATTGGGATGGTCTGGTTCGGTGTCCATGAGCAATATTTCGAAACTGCAAATGATCTGCGGTTCATATATTACGCTTGTTATTGATACTTTACGTTTACCTGGCGCAGTACCTGCCCCACCTGTGAATCCCAGTGAGACTAATCATTCCCGATAAAACTATTATAGACGATACGTTTAAGCAATGTAACTAGATGGGTCAAATTTGTGCTCAAAATGTGTCACCAGCTTTTGGACTATATATAAGCATTAATATCCATGGACAAGCAAAAAATAATAAAATTATTATCAACAGGAAATTACAAATTAACCATATTAAAAAATATTATTAATAGGTAATTGATAATTAAAATTTTTTTAATTAATAAAATTAAAGCGTGAATGTTGATATTAAAAATGTTATTTAAATACTAAAGGTACTGAGCCTTTTTAAAATGTTAGAACTATTTTTCTCTTTTTTTCTTTAGTTATCAATACATAGTATAAAACAAAGTCACTTCCTGTCCCTATGTCCCTATGTATGCTTAGATCTTTAAAACTATGTAACGGATTTTGATGCTGTTTTTCTATCAGATAGAGTGATTCAAGAGGAAGGTTTTTATGTATAAGTTTGTTTATACATGCATAATTTAGTAGAGAAACACTGATAATTTTAGAGGTTAATGTGATTTCGACGAAATTGTGAACAAAAGAAGGGTAAGTGACGGCATATGAAGCGACGGATTTAAGCGTTACAAACTAGAGACAAACTTAGTATACCTAAATATATATATATCTATGGTATAAAAAAGCGCTGAATACGATCGTGACAAATAAAGTAAGGAGTCAATCGGCTATAATTTCAAACGATGAATTTTTTATCCTTTAAAACATAGGATATAAAAAAGAAAGATTCCTTAAGGAAAACATAAGGTATAGCACTAAACACTGAAATCGCACCTTACGCAACCAAGTCATTACTTTTTCACAAATATTTAATTGCACCATTACATATAAACAAAACTTTCAAAACCACGTAGGAGCTAACTAGTTTCAATTAAACAGACGAAAAGGAACTATTTCTATTTTTCGTATGTTTATTATAATTTTTTTTTCTATTTTATTATCATAAGAAAATATTTAAACAATGCAATGTTTATATTTGAACTTGGAATATTTTTAATCAATTATTATATAAAGCATAAAAATTATAACAATAAATAATGAATAAGACCAACCGACCCCCATTTATGTACTTTAGTTTCTTACACAATACTTAAAAAAATTTTGAAATAATGACAATAAATTTTATGACATATAAAGGATTACTAAAATAAAATTTGATAAATCATTATTACTTATTTACGTAATTACGTATGCGTCTAAATTAAATTAGACGATTCAAATGACGTAACTTTATCAGATTCTAGAAAAAACAATATTAAACAAATGCTTGTAAAAATGAATTTTGGTAAAAGTTTCTGAAACTGTGGATTCTAATCATCCCCGCGGCCCCGTTTAGTAATTAATTACGCAATCACCAACTATCAAAAAATTCAAACATTTTTTCAATTCATTCAAACACAATTTTTGAAATATAAGATATCAAAATTCAAACATAGACAAAAATTTAACTTTTCGGGAGCTTATATTTAGCGTATTATTCGCCTGAGCAGCAAAGTCACTGAATTACTTTTTGTGTTTTCCTTATGACTAAAATGAAAGATGAAATTTTTCACTAAGGTGATTATAAGCTGTTATTTTAGATGAGTCTTTAAAAATACAATACAAGTCATTCAGTAAATTTTCTCTGAGACAAATATTGTACCAGACATACAGACGTTCCCGAAATCACAAAATATTTTTCAAAGATCAATATTTCGAGCCATTATATTGCTCGGCAAATGGCCATTCTTTTGTACGAATGGCCCTGAGCATCAGCCAGCCAGTTCATTAAATTTTGTATTAGATGCTACGACTGAATATCATTCAGGCCGCTAGTTAAACGGAGCCGTTTAGTAAAAAGGTTAGGCTGTTAAACGAAAGGCTAATTAAGCTAGTTAGTTGCGACATATACACAAGAAAGTATACACAAAAAGAAATAGTATTCCAGTTTGAAAACACTAACAACTGATAAAAATGTTATTTCACATGAAATTTTAATGACAAAGGTAAATAATTTAATTTTAAAATTTAATTCCTTCAAATGTGCGTTAAAGTTTATAATAATAGCTGCGGTTGTGTGCAATATGACGAACTAATTAAATAAATCATCGAATATTATTAATGTAAACTTTTCTGGATTTGGATAAAGCTCCTTGTACGAGGTAAATCAGACTTTTAAACACAATATCAAAATTAATTAAATTAAATTAATTACAAAAACACGAAAATTGTTATATTTTAGTGAGCTATATACATAGGAATTAAAAAAAAACCGTCCTATGAACCGAATTTTTGTGTTTTAAAGCTGTTTATCAGCAACAGGATTTCGCTATCAACAATGTGAGTGAACCTTGTGAATAAAAGTTAGCTTAGTCCTGGCCTAAACGTTCACTATTTAATACTTAGCATTTTAAAAATGATTAAAAATTATGTCAATTTTTTCTAAAATATTTATCGTAAATTAAAAGTAACCATGGACTGCATAAATCGAAATTTTATTATAAATTTTAAACATAAATGCATATTTTACCTTTCGTGGTTTAATACCATTACGTATTAGTGTTACAATTCGCGGACGGACACAATCCGATTGTGATGTATTAATTCGGGGTAACGATGATTGATGGTTTAATGATTTTTCATACGATGACGATGTGATTGACGATGATCGTGTACTTGTTTTTGATCCAGCTGACACTGATTTACGCATGGATGTCGATAATTTGTTGTAATCTAAACGTTTAAACGTTTCACCTTTACCAAGGCATACATACGCCTTACCATCTTCTAAATCGTCCAACGAAGAAACCTTTTTAAAAAAAATGTCATTTGGTAATGTTTATTTAATTACTTCAAATGTTTAACGGTGATTGAAATTACCTTTCTACCATCCATATTATAAATTGAACGAACTCCACTTGGTAAATTTACATGATCGACTAATGTTCGTGTTAAATCTGCTGTTAAACTGTCAAATGACCTAAAATCAACCGGAAATTTTTTAGAGAGGATAATCAAATAAGCAAAAATAGCGCTTTTTTCTTTAATAATAAAATTTGTGGGTAGCAGAGCTCCATCACTCATATTTTCCCTTCACTAGATTCTTATTATTATATGGTTTTATTGGTTCATTAGATTTTTTAATTATTAGCATTTGTGTCTTTTCATGAGGCCGTCTACAAAAAAATGGATAATCTAATCTCGGCTGCACACGAATATCACTACGAATTGGTCCCCGAGGTGCCTGGTGTCCAGGACAGACGAAAGGAGCGAAATACGCTACATATTCTCTTAAAACTTCAAGAGGAGAGGTGTATACTGTCCGTTCTGGGCATCAGATACCTTGGGGCCATTTTCGTAGTGATATTCATGTTTAGCGGCCCCGAAAACCCTCGTGTAACAAGTTTCGATGAAATATGTTACGTATTCTCGTAAAACTCCAAGAGAAGATGTGACATTTTTGTTGTGATATTCGAGTTCAACGGCCACGAATACCTCCGAGTAACAAGATTAGTCTCATTTCCATCGATATTTGGTTACCAGCTTTTCATTTCTATTTCATCGCTTTTGATCACAAAGTTTGCAAAAAACCGCATCCCGATCCATCTTACTGCTCACAAAGTCGATAGCTGACCCGTTTTTAGTGCTTTATTTCTTTGTCTATAGAGGTATTTTGTATTTTTAGGTTATTGAACATATTTAATATTTACATAAAGGGGCAAGAAATGTAGCTGGGAAGTTTACACTGCTAAAAGGCACTTCTTCAACATATATTCAATTCACATATTCTTTTTCTGAATTTCAAACTAAGTATTCTAAGTTCCAGAAAAGATTTATTTCCACAAATGCATCTTTTTGCCACGAGCACCCAAAAGCTCTCACTGCTCTTCCCAGCTCGAAAACTAAATTTCGTTGACCCCAATAAAATAATTAAACAAGAGCATTTTCAATATCTCATTAAAACATTAAAAATAAAGAGCTTGAAACCGGCACAAAACCAAAAATCAACAAAGGTATCAAACAAATAATTTGAATTTTACATTAATGTTTTCTTTATATAATTTATTTGCAGGCACTGGATAGGGCTCTTAGAGAGATTAAAGCTTATATTTCAGTGAGTTAAAATGCTTCCTTTGGGTCATTTATCAAAAATCCTTTTGGAAATTAAGCGATTTTGAATAACAATCCTCGATACTCCCCAATAATTGAAATTATCGCGATTGGGTAAAACTATCCCTACATAGTTGTATTTAAATACAAAAAATTATATACAAACCTATAACGTTCCTGCATAACGGGAATAACAACACCACCAAAAAACTTATCACCATTCCGATAAAAACGTACTCGCTTCGCTTTCCGTTGCAAAGTATTAGATATAACACCACCCCCACCAGAGGGTGGTGTTTTATCTGATGTCGCAGAATTTACTGTTGATTTTTTTCTTGTTGTATTATTTTTTTGTATATTTAATTCAGTTATATCATTTTCTAAATTATCTACATCCGATACCGATGTAATACTATTACATGAAGTTGATGATATACTCCCATTATTCTCCACTTCCAAACATTTTATATTATTTGTAGTCATTTTCACAAAAAATCACACTACACACACACCGGTTTTTCACAATAAAAAAAAACCGATTTTGAGGAATTATAAACACGTATCAAATAAATTGATGAAACCCACCCAAGCAAAACCAATTTACCTTACTTTAAGAAGAAAAATATGTCAAAAATGTGTTCGTTATGCATCGATTGTTAAATAAAATTGTACATTTTTTTTTTATTCTTAAAAAAATCTTAATTTTTCATTTGATTCATTATTTTTTTTAAAGAAAACACTCGGTAAGTGTAAATTTTCGAATGTAAACTTGATGTAATTCGGTGTTATAATTCTAACCTATAACAATAAATGCTAGAAATGCATACACAAATGGTATGTATATAGTAATGTATATACTCTTTGGTATATACAATAAAACAAAGTATATGATTATTACTCATTGAATTCCTTATGCGGCTTTACTCATATTTCCTGATTTTTAATGACACTTGACAGAATTCAGAACTGACACATCATTTGTAACTCACTTGAAATGTGCAACTAACTTCTAAAGTCTCAATTATATTAAACAAAACATGAGGATTTAAACTTCATTTTAACCATTAACTAGTGCATTAACCGTATAAAAATGAATTAACAATTATTCGCTAGTGAGTAAAGAAGAATATTCAAGCAAACTCTTAATACCATGTATATGAAATATACATAGTATATTAAGTTTAGTCCCAAGTTTGTAACTTCATTAGTCCATTTCCGTGTGTCTGTCCGTCTGTCATCACGATAACTCAAAAACGAAAAGAGATATCAAGCTGAAAATTTTACAGCCTACTCAATACGTAAAAAGTGAGGTCGAGTTCGTAAATGGCCAACATAGGTCAATTGGGTCTTGGGTCCGTGGGACCCATCTAGTAACCGTTAGAGATAGAACAAAAATTTAAATGTAAAAAATGTTTCATATACAAAAATGAACAACTTTTGTTTGAATTATTTTTTCGTAAACATCACTGTTTACCCGTGAGAGCGCAAATTGTATAGTATGTATGTTATGGCTATATATACGTGTTACATGTATGTATGTTTAATATGACCGAGTAATAAACACTGTCTATACATGGTATTTCAACAATTAACTCAGTCAATTATTTGTTTTTACAATTTTTTTTTATTAACCTTTGAATATTATGTACTATAATATTTTAACAAACTGAAAAAAAAAATGGGTTAAACTCTTATAATGTATTAAATTCATATAATTGCATTGCAGAAAAGCAGTAATTAACGAATCAAATCTCAATAAATTGTGGACCATAAAGAGGAAATAAAAAATAACACAATTTGTATCTACAGATATTTATTTTTGCAGAATATGTAGAATAAATCGCTTATAAAATTACTACAAATATTTATACTAAACCAACCGGTAACAACTAATGAGCCATATTATTTGTTCGCTTGATGATAGAAAAACATATATTTTCTCACCTCAGTGCAGAAAGTGTCAACTTTCTATCCACTGTGCAGAACGAAGATGCCGCTTTCCGCCTCCGCTGGAGAGAAAAATAGTATAGACACACCACGGGAGCAAGTAAAGAATGTCTCAGATCTCATATTTGTCACCCTCGGCTTCGCCTCGGGCTACAATGAACATGATGATCTGAGGCATTCTTTACTTTTACTCCCTAGGTGATATATATACGATTAATGTATGCGTGCTTTGCTAAATTATAAAGCGATTAGTAAATACCAGCACAGCATATATCGATAGTTCATTTTTTCTTTAAGATCCATGAATATGACGCTCAGTTCTACCAAATTGCAACTCAAAATAATGTGAACTACTCGTACACAGTCGCGTAGTCTAAACACATTTAATTATTTTGCATTTGATTTAAAACCGCAAAATAAGAATAAGAGTTTCTTAATATCTATAATTAAAAAACATGTAACAATGTTTAACATAATAAACTGTTTTGAAATTGATATTTTTATTCAAAAAACCTACCGCCATAAAAGTGTGTAATGATAACGTAAAAAATCTTCCAACACGTAATTTTAATGGCCGTTGTGTATGGAATATTAGAAATTCAACATATTTTTTATAGTTTTTATCCGATTCATACCAATTTGTTTCATAAACAGTGTTCGGTAATGATAAACTCTAATCAAATAAAAATGCCATCGTTAGTTTATATGCATTGCCTGTAATCATTTTTAATTTATATTTTAAGATCCAGAAATTCAAAACAGTGGCTTAACAATCCGATCAATAATGCCACTCCATCGAAAATTCAAGTATTATTAAGTAACTTTATTTCCTCGTTTTATTTATTCTATTCGATGCAGTGATATTATATCACGTTACTTTTATATGTAATTTTTCGGATTATAAGGTATTATTTTTCAAAAAGTTCCGGGCTACAGGAGTTTTGTGGCAGTACTCTATAGTTCGATAAATTCGATAATTCAACACCACGCTTGCAAAACGTTTGTCGGATTATCCTGGCCCACTGTATTTGATTTTTTTTAACGCCTGGGCTGGCCTGTACAAACGTTATTTACTGTCGAAAATGTCATTTGCGCAAGCGTTATCAAATCGCTTCAACTTTATTTAAACATTTTTTAACTCAAAATCAGAACTATTTGCCAATTTAGATGAAGTGTGAGAAAACCTTAAAATATATTTTTTGTGGATTTTGCCATTATTTAATTCTTATTAGATTTGTTATAAACAAAACTTAATGAAACTTTTAAAAGTGGAACTTCTAGATCTATAATTTTGTTTGAGATTTTTCCTTACATGATGTATAATTTCATTTCCATACCAACAATATAAAAATATTTGACTTAGCATACATATTAAATATGTAATGAAAGCGAAAAACTCAAATGTAAACGGCGCAACCTATACACAAATAAAAAGTGAAAGTTACAAAAACTAATATATTAAAATTCAAAAACCCACGCTACGATATAAAGTTATACTCACAATAGTTAATTGTAATGCAGTGATACACAGTATTAAAATACTTGCAGAAAACTGTGCAAATATTCCAAACGTAAAAATTGATTCTGTTTCATTTAAAAACCTATAATATTTCTTTTTAATAATTTTCTATACTCGTAAGAAACTTCATTAAAACAATACTTAACTCTTTAATTTTTCTATGGTGAAAAATACAATGAACGCATCGACTTGTAAATTCAATTCTTTTAGCTGTAAATTTTGTGTGATTTGTGGCCTAAAAATATTTAAGTTTCTAATTCAAATGTTTGCATGTGAGCGGGAACAAAATAGGGCGGTAGAATGTAGTGCATCTGACCCACGCTCTAGTAAAAAATTTCAATCGATTTCCTCTTGAAAACACTTGGAAATCAAGTGCAAATTAAAAAAGATTTATTCATACCTATTTAAATTTTATTCAAAATTTTGAATTGGAATTAATGTAGCAAAAAACCATCTAAAGAGATTTAAAAAAATTTTCTTTAATTTTCGCGAAAAATTCGTTTCAAGCTATTAAAATTTATTCGAAATTTTCAGTTTCCGATTTATTATTGCAAGTTTGTTTTAATGCAAACTATTGGAAATTTTTTCTTATAATCTATATACGCAATTTCTCATTGTTGATTCATACTCATATTATTTTTATTCATTAAATATTTTTACCTTTAATTTCATTAGTTCATTAATAAGTATTTTTAAATTTTCAATTTCATTCTGTAACAACGCTAATTGAGCACAAATATGGACCATTAGGCCAGAAATGATTGTATCAATTGCCGCATTATGCACAGCATTATTTACAACACTAATCGTTTGGTATGCGTAAGTTAATATATATCTTATTAATGATTCATGTATATCAAATGGGTACCAGATTCGATAAGGTAATTTTCTTTCATCACCTTTCTTATCCAAAAATGGAAATATTGAGTACATTGTACATCCCGACATATACAACCACATGAATAATTTTGTATTAAATATGACACGAGTTAAATATATGTTGAATATAGACTTTTGTTTCTCTGATTTTGGTTGAAATATATCGATATTTAAATATTGTAATAATCGATATAATCGTTTTGAGTAAAAGAGCATAAAATATATTTTACAAATTTGAGCACAATGAGTTAAAAATAAGAAAGATGCCTCAGCCATAGCTGCTAAATCTCCCCATACCTAAAATTTAAAATATATATTTTATAAATAGCAGGAAAATATGATTTAAGTATTTATTACAAGATCAGTGGCATATGAATTGTGAGCTAGGACGAGTTATTCCCTGCCTGTAAAATCGGAGTTGATGTTTTTACTACTAAAAAGTACCTAACTATAATAGGGTGTAACTTCCGTTTCTCTGAATTTACAATTCATTTTATGATGTTAATACCTGACTACTGAATTTTGGATTAACGCCTTGGCCAAGTGAAATTTTGGTCGGCAATTTTAAACAAAAGATCTTATTTCTTTCTATAAACGACCAGAAAGAAATTTATCTACTATTACTATTATTTTAACAATCATTGCAAAAGGCTAATCGGCAGTAAATTAACTTCAATGCAGCGATGTGTGTACCGATCAGCTTGTGAATTTACAGCATTTATAAATGTAATATGTAGTTACCATAACCATTGTAATAAATTCCGTGATCATGTATAAAATGAAAAAGAAACCAATAGTAAATGTTTGCCAATAAATATATGCCTTAATTTTTATATAATTAGACTGATTTATATTTGATGTTATATACGGCCATGTTCCAAATAATTGTAATAAGCGTATGTTAAATGAAAATGATTGTATTCCACTTAAATTATTTTCTTTCATTTCGTTTTTCTTCTTAACTGAACTAAATAATAATGTAGTTATTTCGTGTCAATACGGTTTTATATTGCTCAAGAATAATTAAAAAGTAATTAAAAATGTTGAATAATTAATGAAATTTAATCATTCAATTCCTAAAATATTTTTTTAAATATTTTAGAGTATGGTGACAAAGAGAATATTAAATTAATTAAAAATATGATTTTAATATAAATATTTAATAGCTTCCTAAATTTAAAAGATTTATTTTATTGGAAATTTCCATTTATATCTACATACAAAAAATACGATATTGCAATTAATACATCAAATCTATCATTACTTCCCAAATTCCGCGCGTAAAGGTAATATTATAATAAAGAAAAACAAAAATCATTGTAAACTAACAACCCCAAAAGACTAATAAATATAATCCGTGTGGGGTTGAGCTAACACAATCTAGCGTTATTACTAGCTCCTATCAGAAGATATTATATTCATATAAAATTTAATAATTTCAACCCCTCATCTTAACTTTATTAAAGTTCACCAACAACATAATAACACACCCATCTTCAAGAAATAAACAAATATTTTATACAGATAGTCGAAACAGATGATATTGCATCAATTCATGTCAACTAAGTGAGCATGATCAGTATTTTAACCCGAAAAATGGGTCGGATCTCTTATGCAAATCACACTCATTGCTGTAATTTCTTCAAACTACAAAATTTGCTTAATAGAATACATTATTAATTTTAATATAAACACACTTTAAACAACAAAGCAACATATTTATTTTTGAAAAAATGTATCGTAGAAGATAAAGAAAATAATATGAACATTTTGTAGAACACAAAATCTATTTAACAAATTAGCAAAATCGAGAAAAAATAAATTTAGAAAAATATTCAACATATTAATTTCGGAATTAATAAATTGATTAGCATTCTAACAAATATTATAATAATAACTGTAAATAAACAAATTAATTGAGTTTAAGTTAATACAAATTAGTTCAGTTTAGGTTCATCATAGCAAATCGTCAAATAAATAAGAGTTTAGAAAGTAGAAGATAAGTTATTATGAAATTCCATACAGAATCACTATATTAAATTTGTACGATTTGTATCAATTCATCACTTTCACCATTATTTGCGTCCATCACACTAACGGTTGTCCTGTAAGTTTTAAAAAAGGGATTATTTGCATAAGTTTGAATATTTAGACAAAAGGCTCCCCTTCATTGACACGATTAAATCACTATAGTACGTGGAATCCAATTAGAAGCTAGCCACCCCCAATGTAGTACAGCATTAACCTTTTTCATTGCTAAAACATGCTTCGCAAATAAAAATATTATTTTAAAATTTTCAAGTAAGCAATATAGAAAAAATTATTGTATGATTGAAACTTCTTTAGTCTGCTATCGAAGTCAGTAAGTCAGTAAAGCCAATGAGATATTTAAGGCAAGGTCAAAGATTTTGGTATGGTAGAATCGCACGTAAGTATTTCAAATAGAAAATGGTACACGAACTAGAACTAGTGAAGGAGACTGTTTTAAATATGTTTTTATAGTCAATCATGTAAAAAAATATGAAGACAGCGCAAAGTTCGCGCACTTGTAACATTAACAGAGCGGTTAATAGATTAAACTGTTATTGTATGGATAACCGACGAAGTAACAGGCTATAATTTAGAAAATTTGCTGCAGTTTCTCTTCCCAAACTTTAAAGAACGCTGGTAAAGTTATTACAAAAAAATTAATTGTAGCCGCATATCTTTTGTCAGTTTTGCCCCAAACTTTTAAAAGTAAAAGTAGTGTTATAAAAGATTTTAAATTTAAAAAAAAAATTACTTGAATGTAGCTAATTCTCGACTCAACTCTGGATCATTTTGAAAATCATCATCCAAATTTAAAGGATTATTTTCCTCATTCTCAACACCCGGATACCCCATACTATTTTCATTATGTTCAATACTTTCATTCGGGGAAGATAATCGACCAGATTTCACATATTTTCGACGCTTACGTCTTGTCTCTTCAAAACTTTCAATGTTATTACCACCATTGTTGGATCGTAGATTCCATTCTGGATCACTTTCAGCACTATTTGCTAATAGTTCTTCCACAACACGTTTTGTGGTTATATCTTGTACATCACTTCCCGGATTCCCATTGATACCATTTGTTGTAAATCCAGGAGCACCCATTGCGAAGGCACTACGTAAATGATCAGTAGGCATACCTTGTAAACCACCAATTTGTGGATTTACCATCAAATTCGATGCTGGAAAACCAAATCGACCTAAAACCTGTAATTCGAAAAAAGTTCATAAATTTGTTTCCCCGTTTGTAGTATAGTACTCGAAGAACATTTACTCGAAGTTATACACGTGCTTGATATAACTCAAATCACAATTTAAGCTGGCTGACTTGAAGATTGTTTTGAAATATCAATTATTTTTTGACTGGATGAAGGCAGTGCTGGATTTAAGCTTAGACGCGTGAGGTAAGTACCTAGGGCGTCAAATTTTTTTAAATTTTCCGCAATGTTAATTTTTTAATAGATTTAATACCTTGGAATACTCTTCATTTTAATAAATTTAGTTTGATTATTACCTGTGAAATGTAAAAATGTTTTTCGGATTCTTGTAATGTGTCCCATGCAGATACAACAATGTTTTTTAATTCTAATTTTGATGTGGACGGATATAACCAGTGATATAAAGTTCTGGTACGTTTTGAAAATAAAGACTTTGCTGCTTTTAACACTTCCTCGGCTTTATCACCTGTTGGTTTCGGTATACCAGCTGCATGCTTCACATTCGAATTATTGTGTACATATTCCTAATACGAATTTTTCAGATGAAATTGATTTCGAAAATAGAAACATGTCATTATTTTATAAAAAATTCATTACCTCATCATTATAATTTGGATCACGAAATTTACGTTTTCTATATTTTCGACGACAATTTTGATCAGTTTGTATTAAGCTATCACTATCAATGTCTGTTGATAAATCTCGGCATTCAATCCCATTATTTTCGTGTTTTGTTTTTAGGTCAACTTTCTCAACCTTAAAATGATTTTATAAACTTTTTGTTTCAAATTATAAATTAAAAGTAAAAATTTTGAAGAAAATATATCGATTTCGGAGTTATATTGGAATTCAATTTCAAGGTTACAAAAGTGTGTTAAATAAATTAAAAAACAAACTAGAATAATAAATAATGTTTCTGATAAAAATTATACCCCATCAAAATCCTCTTTAACAACATTTCCATCGACGGTATTATGGTGTACAATTTTGACTAAACTACCATCGAATGGATTCACTTGATAGTTTCCAATTAAATTTTCTGCATTTTCAACAAATGGTGATTGTACAGCAGTTGATGTAGATGTTGATTCGATAGAATTTTCATTATTTTCTTCGGTTGCATCTTCTGTGGGAATCGCTAGAGGATCGGTTGGTGGTGACGACATAGATGCTAATTGAGCAGTATGATTTATTTCATTTTCAGCTATTCGATTACGATTTTGTATAAATTGCCCTCGATAATTAGGCACATGTTCATGATCACCACTTTCGAGTCCTGATTGATGTTCATTTTGACCCCACCAAGATTGAGTACCACTTCGTGCTAAAGTATTTGATGTGGTAAATATACCACGCTGTTTTCGAATTGATCGAGAATGGATCATTCCATTTATAAATGACGATGAAACATCTGGACTTGATATTGCAGTAGTAGACGACATTACCTTTTAGGAGATGAATAATAAAAGCGTTTTAGAAAAGATTATAGTGTATCTCTCCTACGGACCCAAGACCCAATTGACCCATGTTGCTCTTTTACGAACTCGACTTCACTTTTTACATTCTCAGCACGCTATAAAAATTTCAGCTTGATATCTTTTCGTTTTTGAGTAATCGTGATGACAGGCGGACAGACGACAGACAGACAGACAACCGGAAATGGACTAATTATGTGATTTTATGAACGCCTATACCAAAATTTTGTTCATAGCATCAATATTTTTAAGCGTTACAAACTTGGAACCAAACTTAGTATACCTTGGTATATTTCATATACAAGGTATACAAATTTGGAGTGTTCCCTTCTAAGAATTGGGAAATAGAAATATATGGTAATCCATTTTCTCACCCAACTATATTTTTAAATAAAATAAAATATGATATGTAGAAAAACCATGAAATACAAATGTTTTTATGGTAACCATTTTATATCGAATCCTAAATTATTCCTAAATTATTTACCTGTGGTTGCTGAGGTATTGATCCCATAATTTGTGATGATTGCTTTTCTTCCATACTTCAAAACAATCAATAATAAAATGAAATATTCTGAATAATAAATAATTAAACATTCATTAATCTACTGTTCTTTTACCATTATCTTCCTATATAGAAATAAACAAAATATATGACGATCACGGTAACAAACTTCAAAATTGCATGGCTAACTATTTTTATAAACTGTATTTCAGAAATTTTTGTGGTTGATTCAAATTTTTATTTTCATATTAGTACAATAATTTTATGTGAGTGTTTCATTAAAGGAGACTGCAGAATTCTTATGGGAAATAGCTTTCGGCGAAATTGGTTGAAGGTAGTTTTTAACATGCTGCTTAAAATATGTAAAAAAGGGGCACAAAGTTCTGTAGTGTATTGTTCTGTAACAGTTTTTGAGATATTTAAGGTCAAATGTTCCTATCTCTACCACCCTTAGTGCAAAAGTATAAAATATTTTTTATAAAAAATTTTTTATTAATGATGAATTTTTTTTTAAATTAACAATTTTAACAAAACACTTTAAAAATATGTTTATAGTTGTTTATCCCACCTCCAAAGGGTACCATCGTCACATGCGCATATTAATACTGATGCTTCACGACTTAAACTAGTTTGACGAATTGCAGCTGTACATCGTGGATGCTGCAATGTAGCATATTGTAAGGCACCAGGTTCTGAAGCGGTTAATTCCCATACATATGTTTTACCAGCTTGATTTCCCAATGCCAATATCTGAAATTTAGAATAAAAAAAACGCTTTAGGGGATCTTTTCAAAGCAGCTAACGGTGTAATAGCCTGATTTCCTATCCTAATAAAGAAATAATATTTTATTCATAACGTAATGAAATAACAATTTACCTTTTGCCAAAAATCCATAGCAAATCTTACAAACCATATTTCACATTCTTTATATTCAAAACGATGTATGATATGTGTAGCAGTTTCTCCAGACCTTAGTTCATTATCTTCTAAACGACCTGGTTTCCAACATACAATACAATTTTCACACGATTTACTTAAAACGAAATCACCTAGCCAACGAACACAATCCACATAATTTCTGTGTATATCACGAGTAGAGAAATCTGGAAAATGTTCCTTTAACGTATTAAATGGACGAGAACTGCGACCTGACACCCATTTATATGAATCAGCTATCGCTGCTTTTGTAACTTCTTTATCTAAACGCCACAATTTTAACGAATGATCCATTCCACATGACATAATACGTTCACCGCGCATATCAAAATCAGCACTTAACACTTCATCACGATGTCCTTCAACGCCACCAAATATTACAATACATACATCAGTTTTGATGTTCCATAAACGTAAAGCATGATCTTTTGACACAGATAGTAATAAATTTGGATCGCGTGGATGAAATTTCAATTCGTTTATCGCATGTCCATGGCCAATATAATGCCGGGCGCATGACATTGTGGCCGGTGTTAAAATTCGTATGATCCCACGAGAACCAGCTACTGCGAGTAATGGTTTTCCGTTATCATCATCGTAAGACCAAGCGCATGTGTAATAATTTTCATCTAACTAAGAGTTTTAATTAAGAAAAATAAAACGAAACTTTAATTAAAAAAAAAAAAAAACTTGATTTTTTATATAAAGGATACATCTGGATCGGCATAGCATTGTAACAGTTTGATGCCATTTTCTTCTGGACATTCGTATATTGATACTCGATTACTACCAACAGCAGCAAATATTAAGGGCTGTCCATCTTTTAAATGGTGATTGAATTGAGCCCCAAACAATGGTTGACCATGATCTTCTTTAATGCTACATCTAAAAATAAAAAATAGTTTGCAACTTCCACGATTTCAATATTAAGACTTCATTTGATATCAATCAAATTGTTAGGGTACAAGGCCTCTGAGTGGTACCTTCTAAGGAATTTTCATGCATCCCTATATTCCATACTTAAAGTCCCTACAAAAAGGGTTGTGGTCGTTAAAAAAGTTTAAACGTTCAGTAATTCTTTTTTAGTAAATAATTAATCCATTTTAATGAAAATTGTTAGGGTACAAGCCCTCTGAGTGGTACCTTCTAAGGAATTTTCATGCATCCCTATATTCCATACTTAAAGTCCCTACAAAAAGGGTTGTGGTCGTTAAAAAAAGTTTAAACGTTCAGGAATTCTTTTTTAGTAAATAATTAATCCATTTTAATGAAAATTGTTAGGGTACAAGGCAAATGACTTTACACGAATTTTTAAAATTGTCTGCTAGCTTCAGTTTTCCTTAGTTAGAGTCCCTATGAATGAGATTTTCACCACTTTAGAGACTTGAACCTTTTTAAAATTTATTATTATTTTAGTATAAACTTTATATAAATTATTATTTTCAATTATATTTGAGTTTTTCAAATTTTTAATGATGTACAGGAAGTTTCGTATATTCTTGAGAGGAGAATAAATTTGCTAGCTTCCGTTCAGTAAGAAAAGACCAATTACTTGTTCCAAAAACTAAGGACACTTATTTCAATTAATTAACAAATAACTGGCAATCCCTGCTAAGCTATAAAATATAGTCGGATAGTTGGTGGCTTAAATGGAATATCTCACAAAAATTTATTATTTTCCAAATTTTTTCAAAAGTAAAATCGCAAAAATTTGGTTGTTAACTAATAAAATCGTTTATGAGGGGGAGAGCAATTTCTTCAATATCTCAGAAAATTGTCGTTTGTTTCAAAATAAACAACATTTTCGTCTGATTTCGATCTTATTTGGCGGTTTTTTTTATTTATAATAAATAAGGTTAAAAAAGTTAAAATTTACGTGTATTTGTATGGTGGTTTTTGAATTTTTTGTACTTTTCTACGCCCTCGTCGTCCTTTACGCCCTTTTATAGTTGGTGTTTCACTTCGGGATGTATTATCAGTTGTTGAAGTACTTCCAATACTTGATGTTTCATCCTAAATTTTAATTTGTTTTTATAAAAAGTATTCGAAATAGTTTGACGTTTGTTTACCACTTCATCAGCAGAATCTTCGGTGTTTGTTGATAATTCCAAATTAAACATTGAATTTTTTATTACTTTATTTTTCATTTTAGTTTATACACAAAAAAAAAATTCATATAAATTTTTTAAAAACAACTTTGTATTGTATATCAAACGCTGTTATATGTATCTGCTTATGAACTATTTCTACAGTTTTTAACCGACTTCAAACAAAAACGGAGGAGGTTATCAATTCGACTGTATTTTTTTTTTTTGTATGTTTGTTACCTCAGAACTTTTGACTGTATGAACCGATTTTGATGATTCTTTATCTGTTTGAAAGCTGGTGCTTCCCGTGTGGTCCCATTTTGGTCTAGTTCTGATAACGGCATCCATGAGAAAACCATAAAAGTCTTAAATTTGCATTAAGTATGCATGACAAGAGAACGAATATCAAGCCAACCGATTTCGATGATTCTTTTTTTAGTAACTAATTAGTGTATTCACTAAAAAACACAAAATAAAAAAACTTTAAAAAAAAAAAACAACCGACTTCAAAAGAAAAACTTTTCCAAAACAAATTAATATGCACTAAAAAGTAAAAAAAAAAACGATAATACATATAATGTAGTTAAAATTATTGTTACTTTTGGAGTCGGTGTCAGCCAAGGAAACAACTCTGACAGAACAGTTTGCTACATTAGCTTGGCTAACACCGACTCCAAAAATAACAATAATTTTAACTACATTATATGTATTATCGTTATTTTTTTACTTTTTAGTGCATATTAATTTGTTTTGGAAAACTTTTTCTTTTGAAGTCGGTTTTCTTTTTGTTAAAAGTTTTTTAGTGGTTGTGGTTATTTTATAAATTGTAAAGCATATATTACATGATACAGTTTAGTTATCTTAAAAATATTGATGTTTTGCGAACCAAATTTTTTTATAGGTGTTCATAAAATCACCTAATTAGTCCCTTATTTAGGTTGTCTGTCCGTCCGTTCGTCTGTGGACAACACTTAATTTATGAATGAATAATCAAAAATTTACATAGAAAACTTTTATTTCTAGTACAATTCAAATTTGATTTGGTTGTAACTTTTCAAGAATCCTTCTTCCAAATTCTTCACAGCCTCTTATATTCTCTTCACTTCCTTGTATATGATGCGTACATCGCTTTATCCATTTTTTAATATTTTTAAATCGTGAGAAATCCCATCCAATTGCCTATATACAAAAATGATTAGTTTGTTTGCGCCAACAAAATGGCGATAATATAATCAAATTTAATTTTTGCTTGGTTAACGAATAATTTTTTTATGATTTTTAAAAACACAAACCTGAACAGTTGTAGCTGTTGCATAAAGGGAAATATCAGCGATTGTTAAATAGATACCACAAGCAAAATCATCACGTTCTAAGTAATAATCTAAATGATCCAAAGCATTGTTTAATAGTTGTTTTTTATCCCCCGGTATCGTGCTTGCGTTCATATGCATTATAGGTTGCTGTAAAATAAATTAGGGAGATGTAGGGCATGTTCAGAGCAAAAACGTTAAACTACTAACTCCAGCTTAACAGATAGCGTTCAAACATGATATTTGATTGCTATTTGAAATCATAAAACTTTGATGAGGACTTACACAAACATTTCGAACAGCTGGATATAATGTGGTGGCATCAAAATATAATCTCTGATTGACAATTGCACGTTTTTCTAAATTTCTAGGATATAATGTATCAGTTTTTGCATATCTATCAACTAGGTAACAAGCTATTGCTCGACTTTCCCATAAAAAGAAACCATTATCCTCCAACGTCGGCACTATATGCTGTGGGTTCATCTACAAATAAAGCCTTGAAGTTACAATTAAGCTCAGCTATCTATTTGTTTGATAATGTATCTGTTAACTAACATTATGTCGATGCCCATAGCGAGAGAACAACCTTACAAGCCGAATTTTACAAATTTCGTCAATTTTAGAAAGTTTTCAAATAATGAAATAAGGAATTTCGTTTCAAAATACAAAATAATCGAACAATTTTTTTAACATTGTACATACCGAAAGAAATTCTGGTGAATATTGTTCTTTTTCAGATAAATCAATCATTTTTACTTCAAATTCTAATCCCAATGTTTTTAATGTTAAATACGCACATCTTGATGGAGCGCTTGGGGGCCAATGGAACAATTTCATAGGCATAATTATAAAATTATTTTCACTTAATTAAAAGGTTATATTCAATTTATAATTCAGCACCCCTAGAATTGGAACATCAGATCCATTAAAATATTGTTGGAAACAATTTAATAGTTTTCACTGTTTATTGTATCTCACGCCTACCTTTTTCCCTCAAAATAGATATTGTCCGTTTCATAACGAGTATTTATCACAAAAACATTGTGTTTAAAAAATAAGTAATAATGGTTTTAATGACTTATAATTTTGAAGGAATATTTTCAACCAAAAATAATTTTTGTTTAAATATACTATTCGCTGTCAAAAATGCCAATGAAATGAGTTGCTTTGATCCTGAAAATGGGAAAAATCACTTCATTACTTATTGGTCGAGTAGTCATTCCTTTTACTGTATTTATTAAATGTTTGAATCGATGAATGATCTTCATATAAATTATCCTAAAGGATGCATATGAAGGGGATTCACAGGATCTACTATGTGACTACTGCAAGGGTACTATGGCGCCAGCCACGTAATTGTAAATATTCGTTTCAAAACATGTAAATTAATAAAACAATAATCGAAAACATTTATAAAATAATTTTATTTCCAATATATTTATAATTGATTCGGTTCTAAGTGCTTATGCACGAGAGCCGCAAACTCTTTACATCCTTTTACATTTTCATTAACGCCTTCAATATGGTTTGTGCATCTTCGTATCCACTTTTCAATATTTTTAAACCGTGTAAGATCCCACCCAATTGCCTAAAAAAGATCAAAAAGCTGTTTTAATACAATTAAAGATGAATTATTCTATGTTTGTACGTTAAATTGTCAGCCTTTTAAGGTATCATTTTACTCTGGAATTTGTCAAAAATTCGTACTGCTATTTGGCACGATGCCTTCCCGTACAACATAAAAACTCACCCATGAGTTTTTTCTTTTGGAGAACTATTAATAAATAACTAATTTGTTCGGTTTATTTAAGTTTCTGCACACGAGCAAAGTGTTTGAATGGTGGGATTGTACAGAAGCGGTGCATATGGGGGAAATGATTGGTGGAGAGTCATAAGCTGTAGCGTTTGTGGAGCTGAGAATTTAGGAGGAGTTAGGTATTCAGAGGCAGGTCTGGTTGGGGATTTAGAGGCTGCAGTGTTCAAAAGTGCTTCAGGTGTTTTGTCTTGTGGGGGTAGGAAGAATCTCTGTGCTGAGAATAGTAGGATTCGGAAACAATATCGTTGGAAAAGTTTTTAGTTACATTATGTGTTCAGTTATAACTAAAAATGTATTTTTTTATGCAAATAAGCTTTTTATTGAATGTCCCAGAAACACCAGAAAATAAATTTTTGAGAGAGAATGCAAATATGTTAGCCCTTTAACAAGAAATGCAAATTTTTAAATGTTTCAAAAATTATTTAATTTTAAAAAATTATTTCTTTCTACCATCTTTTTGGAAAAATAATTTCGGACCATTTTTTTAGGACCATTCAATAGTTTTTCGTTTTTTAAGGCCATTCCTCTATTAAAATTTTTTGAGGTATAGTCTACAGTATGTTCTCAATTATCAAAGCGCATATAGTTATACAAATAAAGCTCAGTTTGCTTTATTTTTTATGTACTCTTACAGTTTTTCTTTAAAAAATTACCTATTTTTCGAGGAATCCTTTTTTCTATCGACAGTTACCTACTATCAATGAGTATATTAATTTTTTAAACACACAAACCTGAACAGATGTAGCTGTTGCAAAAAGTGAAATATCAGCAATGGTTAATGCTTTACCACAAGTAAAATCATCGTGTTCTAAGTAGTAATCTAAATATTTTAACCCATTTTGTAATGTTTCCTTTTTCTCAGCTGGTATAGTTCTTTCTTTATCATATATAATTGGTCTCTGTAATACAAATAATAAAGATGTGAAAAGGGCCCGAAGAATCGATTTAGTTGATTGATTATACAAATCGAGAATTTGCGACAAACTTACACAAACATTACGAACAGCTGGATATAATGTAGTCGCATCAAAATATAATCTTTGATTGACAATGGCACGTTTTTCTAAATTTTTGGGATATAAAGTATCAACCTGTGCATATCTGTCAACTAGATATGAAGCTATTGCACGACTCTCCCATAAATAGAACCCATTATCCTCTAGTGTTGGTACTATATGTTGTGGATTCAACTATAAAACACGAAAAAACAGACAAATTAGAAACAAGAAATACAAATTTACACTGTTTAAGTTTCGGTAAAATCGAGAATCCGGAAAAATCGAATGTTTGAGTCGATTTTAGGCCGTATCTCAAAAACTATTCGACCAGTCATCAAATGCACACGTTTTATGTACTTTTTGGGTCAAAATTACCTAAAATACTGAGTTTTATCGAAATTGGAGATAACAAAAATTTCTCGATTTTTTGCAATTTTTTTAAGGGGTACCCCTTTGAAAAAATCGAGAAAAACGCAAAAAAATTTTTGTTTTGGAATTTGATTAAACTCGGTGGGTGGGGTAATTTTGATCCAAAAAATACAAAAGTCAGGTTAATTTAACGATTGGATGCAGAGTTTCTGAGATATCGCAATATTTGGGTCGATTTTAGGCCGTATCTCAAAAACTATTCGACCAGTCATCAAATGCACACGATTTTTGTACTTTTTGGGTCAAAATTACCTAATATACTGAGTTTTATCGAAATTGGAGATAACAAAAATTTCTCGATTTTTTGCAATTTTTTTAAGGGGTACCCCTTTGAAAAAATCGAGAAAAACGCAAAAAAATTTTTGTTTTGGAATTTGATTAAACTCGGTGGATGGGGTAATTTTGATCCAAAAAATATAAAAGTCAGGTTAATTTAACGATTGGATGCAGAGTTTCTGAGATATCGCAATATTTGGGTCGATTTTAGCCCGTATCTCAAAAACTATTCGACCAGTCATCAAATGCACACGATTTTTGTACTTTTTGGGTCAAAATTACCTAATATACTGAGTTTTATCGAAATTGGAGATAACAAAAATTTCTCGATTTTTTGCAATTTTTTTAAGGGGTACCCCTTCGAAAAAATCGAGAAAAACGCAAAAAAATTTTTGTTTTGGAATTTGATTAAACTCGGTGGATGGGGTAATTTTGATCCAAAAAATATAAAAGTCAGGTTAATTTAATGATTGGGTGCAGAGTTTCTGAGATATCGCAGACTTTTTGATTTTTTTTCACCACTTTATAATAATGGCATAATAAATAATAATATAATTGTGTGTGGGTATTTTAATAGTTAGTTAAGCAACTATAATTAATCACACTTTAATGTTATTAACTAACTGAATTAAACTTTCTGCGCACACTATAATAGAAAGTTTAAATATTTTGTAGATAGGCTCGTTTTTATGGTGCGGGCGAATATACATATATTTATAAAATTACACATATTTTTATAAAATTTACAATTTCTTATTTATATTCTACAAAAAATTAATCATTTAATTAAGTAACAATAAGTTTAACCACATACCTTCATAAAATCTGGATTTAATTGTTCTCCTTCCTGTAAATTTACCAATACTACTTCAAATTCTAATCCCAACGTTTTCAATGTTAAATATGCACATCTTGATGGAGCACTTGCAGCCCAATGGTACAATGTTATAGGCATTTTTTCCAAAATAAAAATGCAAAATACTGGAGCCTAACGCTATAACAAAGTTATAAAAATATAATTTAATACTACAATCTACAACTGAATAAAAAATTCAGTATCTACTTCTTATCCCCTTTTTTTCATTCAAAAAGTGAAAGTGTTCTTCATATAATCTATGTCTCTCTTGTGATAATATATTTATCACAAAACATTGTGTTTAAAAATTGAGTAAATTATGTTTACTTTAAAATTTAAATAAAATATGTTTTTAAATTAAAAATACGTTTAAATTAAAACTCAAAAATTGCTGTCAAAAAATTCGAAGGGAATATGTTGCTTGATCCTTGTAAAACAGAGCAAAAAGTCAATTATAAATAAAAATTACAGTTAAAAACGAAGTCGATATCATTTTTTGTTTGCTCGATATAGATCTGGAAATTTTTTCAAAACATTCGCCCAACTCTACCGAATGTTCGGAAATTCTTTTCAGATCATATTGGCGTTAATATGCCTCGATCGTCGCCACAACGAAGTCGATATCATTTTTCATTCACTTCAAGCTTATTGTGCTTTTACACATGGTCTAAAAATGTACCGTTAAAGAAAAAACAGGTTAGGGAAATAATATTAAGATTAATTTTGTTCATTATGTAATTTGTATATCATATCTGTGATAAAATTGCCTATGATGACGATGTAATACAAGCAAAGTTTAGGCTATGTACTATAATTTTAACATGTTTTGTAATACACATTGTAAACTGACGACTTACTAAATTAACTTTGAACGTGCACCTGTGTGCAGACAGTCGCCAAATTATTAATGATTACTGATGAAGACTACATGATAGTCGAAATACGTATTGATATAATACAAAAATTGATATAGGAAATCGAGGAAAAAATCGAAATTTAAATCATTTATATTGTTTTTATTAAATAAAAGCTAAATTAAAAAAATCACAAGGAGAATAATAATATACAAAAATAATAATTTATAATAGATCATTAACAAAATGATTACAATGTTTTTTTTTTTTTTTAGTTTAAAAATGTAACTTTTCAGAGATGCCAACGTAGCTTTCGATCGAGCTACACTGGCAACACTGTTTGCTTAATAGTTCACCCATGAAGGTTATAAAGAAGGAGAACGATTGCTAAGTACTAAAGCGCACCTGTCCCTGAAAATTTGTAGAATTTATAGTTCATTTTCAGCCACCAGCCGCGCTGTCGTCGGTAAGTAGTATATTAGCGCACAACAGCCCGCATTTAATGATACAACTTAGCGATCCCAGCGCCTCACTTATTTTTTCTAAATATTGGGGACAATATTTTCTATTGCGATCGTTCTCCTTCTTTATAACCTTCATGAGTTCACCAAAAATATACAACGGTATTTTTATTTTGTTTCTTTGTTTGTGCTTTTCGGCCGTGAATAAGTTTTTAAATTACTTCTTTCAGTAGTCAGTGTCAGTTTTTCTTCACCTAAATGAATCCATTTATGTTGAACTAAAGCATCTTGGTGTTTAAATGTTTTATTACACTTATCACATGAAAATGATTTTTCCCCAGTATGAATACGTTTATGTTTCATAAAATTACTTCGTCCATTAAATCTTTTATTACAAATATAACATGAAAATGGTTTTTCTCCACTATGGATCCGTTTATGTTTAACTAGATTATGTTGATGTTCTGTATGTTCATCAAGTTCGTGTTTTACACTCATATCACTACCAAAAACATTGCTGCCTTCTTCTGGTACTTCATTTTTAATTCGTTCGTCTTCGATTGTAACATTGTCATCGAATGGTTCATTTTTAATAAAAATTGTTTCTGTATATAAATCTTCATGAACCGGTTCCAGTTTTACACTCACAACACTATCAATATCATTGCTGCCTTCTTCATTTTTAATTTGTCCACCTTCCATGATAACATCGTTATCCAATGTTTCATTTTTAATAATAACCGATTCTATATATAATTCTTTTTCAAGTTTAATTTTTTCTTCATTGATAAACAAATGATTGTTTGTATCAACAATTGAATTATTTGCCATTTTGTATTTATTATTATTTATTCCCTAAACTTATTTAGCCAAGGTTCAAAAATCAATTCTGCTTTTAACTCAGTTAGTTATTTTCACTTTTTTTTTTAATATTGGTTTTGTGTTGGATCTGTAAGTGTATTAAAATAATCGTATTATAATAATAATTGATTCTTTATTGATTATTAAATAATATTCCTGTTACAACATCAAAACTAAGTATCAATGACATTCTACATTCGGCGCGTATATCTATTGAATGAATAATCACGTCTTGATTTAAATCACAATGGGCTGCATTCTATGCACCTGACAATTAATATTTTAATACGAGTTATTATCAAACACTTACATGGTGCCGAAATTAAAAATTAATTAATTAAATTAATAAATGAAGTGAATTAATAATATTGCCGGTTAAAATAATAAATATAAAACTGTGCTCCAAAATACCTTAATATTAACAATGATAGCAACATGTCAAAAAATTATTTGGATTGGATACAGCAGTTCAGTTGGTATGCTACGGCAACTAATCTGGCTAGTAAATCTGCAGAAGTTCAAGTCGCAACGTTTATGTCTGCGATCGGCCCGGACGCGGAGAAAATATACAACACATTCAAACTAACAGCAGATGAAGAAAAGAATTTAAAAACGATCCAAGAAAAATTTAAAAAATATTTCGTACCGAAAATAAATCTAACATACGAAAGATACATCTTCTTATATATATAAAACAAAGTCGTGTTAGTTACACTACTTATAACTACTTACACTACTTATAGTTAGTTACACTACTTATAAGAACGGCTGAACCGATTTAGCTGAAAACTGGCAGGGAGGTAGTTTAGAGCCAGGAGAAGGACATAGGATACTTTTTATCCCGTTCGACAGCATTCCCGTGGGACTTGATAACTGGGTTGGGTTTCGGTGGTGGCGCCATCTATAGTAAACATATTGAACTAACATTTATTTCGATGGTGGCGCCATCTATGGTAAACTTATCGAACTAACATTAATTTCGATGGTGGTGCCGCTATGACATCACAGCAGGGCTTACCCGCGTTTTAGGTCACGTGCTATACAGTTTAAAAATTACGATTTGTAATTTTAATATTTTAAAAGAAAAACGTGCTTTTATGACTCGAAATCAGAATATTTAAGTATATTTTTACATAAATTTTAACTTTTTTCAAATTTCATGATTTATTTTTGACTAACGATAATACTCGATTATAAATAAAAATTATAGTTCAATATTGTTTAAAACAAGTCGTGGATAGGGTCTAGTGCGATCCTTGAGGTCCACAAGAATAACTTCCCAGCTTAATACATAGTTATAAAAAATATAAATACCTAAATAAAAACTTGACCGAATTATGTAATGAAACTCTTTTCGAATCATATTGCCGTTAGTATGCTTCGGTCGACACTTCAACGAAGTCGATATTTTTTTTTTTTCGATCGATATAATGATATTTCTTCTCCAAATTGGTATTAATGCCTTGTCCAGATCATGAAATGTAAAGATATATTGGAAAGTTTAAGCTATGTACTACAATTTTAACATATTTTGTAATTACACATTGTAAACTGACGATTTAATACATTAACTTTGAACTTGCCCTGTGTGCAGACAGTCGCCAAATTATCAACGAGTACTGATGATGACTACATGGTAGTCGAAATACGTATCTATATAATACAAAAATTAGTCTAGGAAATCGAGGAAAAATCGAAATTTAAATCATTTATATTGTTTTTATTAAATAAAAGCTAAATTAAAAAAATCATAAGGACAATAATAATATACAAAAATAATAATTTATAATAGATCATTAACAAAATGATTACAATGTTTTTTTTTTTTTTAGTTTAAAAATGTAACTTTTCAGATATGCCAACGTAGCTTTCGATCGAGCTGCACTAGCAACACTGTTCTTCGCTTAATACAGCGGTCGGGGAACTTTTTTAATCATTACCCCAAAATATTTTTGTGTAAGTTGATATTACCCCATGGCGAAGAGCAAAAAAAAAACGAAATCGCCTCTTTTTAGCATCTTTCATATTATAGCCCCCCATGATAATTTTGAAAATATATACATACAGATATAACTCGAGAACGCACTAATGGTGGGGAGTGAATGGCGTGGCCTGCATATGTCCATAAATTGTTTAAGTTGAAAAAAATACTAACAGGTTTATAAAATAGCAAATTATAAATATATGCTTTTTACTCACAAAATGTTCATTTATACCCCCAAAAATTTCATTTTTACCCCATTTGGGGTAATTTACCCCGGTTCCCCGACCGCTGGCTTAATAGTTCACGAATATTACACAACGGTATTTTTATTTTGTTTCTTTGTTTGTGCTTTTCGACCGTGAATAAGTTTTTAAATTACTTCTTTCAGTAGTCAGTGTCAGTTTTTCTTCACTATTATGAATCCATTTATGTTGAACTAAAGCAGCTTGGTGTTTAAATGTTTTATTACACCTATCACATGAAAATGATTGTTCCCCATTATGAATCCGTTTATGTCTAATTAAAGAACCTTGACGATTAAATTTTTTATTACAAATATCACATGAAAATGGTTTTTCTCCACTATGAATCCTTATATGTTCAACTAAAGGATTTTGTTGACTAAATCTTTTATTACAAATATAACATGAAAATGGTTTTTCTCCCGTATGAATACGTTTATGTTTCATAAAATTACTTCGTCCGTTAAATCTTTTATTACAAATATCACATGAAAATGGTTTTTCTCCACTATGGATTCGTTTATGTTCAACTAAAGAACATTGGTGATTGAATGTTTTATTACAAATATCACATGAAAATGAATTTTCTGCGTTACGAATCCGTTTATGTTTAACTAGATTATGTTGATGGTCTGTATGTTCATCAGGTTCATGTTTTACACCCATATCACTACCAATAACATTGCTACCTTCTTCTGGTACTTCATTTTTAATTCGTTCGTCTTCGATTGTAACATTGTCATCGAATGGTTCATTTTTAATAAAAATTGTTTCTGTATATAAATCTTCATGAACCGGTTCCAGTTTTACACTCACAACACTATCAATATCATTGCTGCCTTCTTCATTTTTAATTTGTCCACCTTCCATGATAACATCGTTATCCAATGTTTCATTTTTAATAATAACCGATTCTATATGTAATTCTTTTTCAAGTTTAATTTTTTCTTCATTGATAAAGAAATCATTGTTTGTATCAACAATTGAATTATTTGCCATTTTTTGCCAAGTATTTAATATTATTTATTCCCTAAACTTATTTAGCCAAGGAACAAAAATCAATTTTGCTTTTAACTCAGTTGTTTATTTTCACTTGTTAGTTTATACTGGTTTTGTGTTGGATCATTTTAGGATTATCTTAGATATGAAAAATGAAAGAATAGCTTAGAAAATTATTATAAAACCACTGATCATTAATTTTTTTCTATGCCACTGAGCTACATATAACCGCAACTTTAGTTAAACAAAACGAGAACACTGACAGTTTAAAATTTCCTCTTTCAAAATCATAGATAGAACTACTTGTATTTTTTTAATTTATTAAAGCGGGATTTTATCCAGTCAAATTAGTCCATAAAATATAAGTATAAAGTTACAAAAATTCCCAAAGAGCTAAAAATTGGTATGAATGTTCAGAATACTATTATAAATAAATTGTGAAAAGTCCCCATCAATCCCCTTTGTGCAAAAAATTTTATAGAGAGGGGAAGTTTGCAAAAATAGGTTTTTCGCGTTTAATAATGTAGAAAAAAAGAGTCTTTTTAACACGCTTTTATTAGCTTCATACGTATGTTAGGATGTAACGGAAACTTTGAACATGATTTTGACCCCTTCAAAACTTCGGAATAACTAGAAATTTAGCATACTTATCAAGGATCAACAGTTATTTAAACAGTGAGCCCACTTAATAATTGGGGGCTAGCCGCCAAAACTATTCTATTTGAACTGCTTGACTGAAACGTTACATCCAATTAGAATGGCTATAACGTTACATCCAATTAACAAACTATTAGACAAAAATGCCTTTAAATAAACAAAAAAATTACAAATCAAATTTTTATTCAGTACAAAAATGTTTGGCTTTACAAATTATTATGACTTAGCCTGGAAAAATACTAGTAGTAATAATCATAGGCTGGTTGTTGGTTATAATAATGTGCAGGTTTATAATCAATACGATCATCGTAGTATGCACCTTGTTCGTATGGATACCGAGGATCTTCATAAATTGTTATTTTTGGCTCATCGTACACGGGAGCTGGGTGTCGTATGGGATGATGTACAACTGGTGTTGGAACTGGCACAGCTACAGGAATAGTTTTGGCTACAACAGTTGGTGGGTATGCTCCACCATAATATCCAGGAATTTGATGTTTGTAAGCTTGTTCTTGGGCAATACCGTGTTCACCATATTGATTACCCAAATTACTGACAGCATGTTGATTACGATCATCGTAATATTGTCCCTGGTTATATTTTTTGTTACCACCACGTTCGGATTCGTAATCAGTTCCTTTATGGTATCCGGCATGTTCTCCAACACCATTTGATAGTAATTTATTATCGACATGTCCACCGTGGACAGCTTTTTGAGCAGCATCACCATAAATTCCTTTGTTTGAATTATAATATTGTTCGCCACCTTCGTCGTTAGCGTCATCGTAAAAACTGGAATTGGCGGAGGATTCATCTTTGTGATAGCTGTTATGGAATCCTGATTTATGGTGTCCTTTCTTATGGGATAATTTTTTGCCTGCATCTGCTAATGAACCACCTTGGATTTTATGGAAGTTTTCATCATTGAAATTATCTGGGAAAAAACAATAATTTAAAAAAAAGTATTGGTATGTATTCTTTGATGATGAACTTTACAAACTACGTTTTGAAACAATATCAGTCATATTTTTATAAACCATGAACAACCAGAGCTTTCTGCTAATTAGCAGGAGTTCGATATATGTACATACGAAATCCATGAAAATGTACTATGAGTCAGTCATGTTATAAAAAATCCGCAAATAGCACTGTATCGACTGTATATGAGTCTACTCATATTCAAAATAACTTCATACCTGATAGTTGATGTGCTTTCTTGAAAGCATCGGCATGATCAAAATGTCCACCAGCTTGTGAATGTTCATATTTTTTTCCTTCGTCTTCGGCAAAACCACTAACAGCTTGTTCTCCGGTTACACCTTTCTTTGATGCTTGATCAAATAATGCTGTACCTTTTTGTAAGGCATGGTCACGTATAGCACTTGTTTTAATCGCATGTTCGTATGGTAATATTGGTGTACCATAAATTTGCACTAAACTAATTAACAATAGAATTGAAACAATGTTATAGGTATTCATTTTTGTTACTCCGAATTATTTCTATACACAAGATATTTTTAATTGTTACTAAAGGATTATTGAAACTGTAATGACTACGAATTCATCTAAATTGGGAAATATATTTATAGTAAATTTTAGAAGGGATGTTGTATATAATATTGTCTTCAAAAAGAAAAACATTTGACCTTCCATAATTAATATAAACAATTGGTGACAATTCCTTCTTCTAAAATTAATAATATTATAATCTAAGTTTCACAGTTTATTAGATTTGGATAAGACAGGATATTTGTATTATAAAAATAAGTTTGTTCTATGTTCTAAGTAGTGTAGTAATCAATATTTTTGTCCAGTTCAAATTTACCCCTCTTGAACGTGCCTATTTAGTATTTACAAAAAAGACAAAAACTTGATGAAAAAAGCAGTTTTAGAAAAGAAATCGAAAAACTTTAAAGAGATCGCATCATTATTAAAACCCTTGTGGAAATATTTTAGGCAAATGACGTAAAAAATCTTACTAATTCTGAAAAATTCTTCTTTTTTTGTTAGTAAGATTTTTTAAAGACTCTGACATATTTTCACATTAAATCAAATCAAAATTAAATCAAAATTTGGAGAAACTTAAATGACAGAGGTAAGAGATGTATACTCAATTAATTTTTTAAGCAGTAAATACCCCCATGAAATAATTTTCCGCCTAAAATTCAAGAATAATAGCCTAATAACTTCAAAAAGGTACTTCACATTGACTAAACTTTATTGACTCTATTGACTATAGACTTACAAGAAGTTGAAATGAACAAACTTAAGTATAAACTTTATAAATGTTATGGTAATTTTAGCGTATCATTGAACCATGATCAAAATTTTTGAATATAGTATGAATAAACTGAATATTATTACTTGTAAAGAAAAAATTCTATACAGTTCAATAAACACCATGTAATCAAATAATTAATAAATTATATAATGCAAGAAAAAAATTTATCATTGGGCTCGTCCGGGATTTGAACCCGGGACCTCTCGCACCCTAAGCGAAAATCATACCCCTAGACCAACGAGCCGGTTGTATAACTCTTAAGAAAGTATTTACACATTTGATAGTTATTATTATTCTATAAATATGTATTTAAATGAAAATAAAAAAACTAATTTATAATCTCTACACTCATAAAATAACATTTCTCTTAAATTAATTTATAATAGATCCAGATAATTGTTCACAGTAAAACAATTTTTATTTTAGAATAATTAGACAAAAGCTCGTAATGAATTACTTTGTAGGCATGCATTAAAAATTCTTGATGAAAAAAATCTAAGATTATTTAATATATCATGACTTTGACCTTGCCATAAAAATATTTATTAGATCACCAATTATTATATATTAATTTAATATTAATACATGGATAAATCGGGAAAAAAGTAAGAAATCATTGATGCGTATTTTTTATAAAAAATAAATCAATAGCCTTCATGCTTTTTTGTACACTGAATAAAAATAAATTTTTGAATATACCTATACATAAATTCAAATAGAGGATTTCTAAATAATAAAAATTTAGGTACCGATTCTATTATAATTGATTGTTTTTTCAATAAAAATATTTTCATGCATATTATGTATGGTAATTATATTTGAAATATGTACTTATTATCTAAAACGGTTAGCCTCTAAAACAGTTATTGATTATCTATAAAGGTTAATCAATCTCAATACGACATAGTAAAGATATTCGCTGTTAAATCGTGAAACAGGATGTTGGTGACAGACATCACCCCCACAGTTGACTATTCAAATTTTGGTTAAATAAGTTTGATAAAACAATAAATATCATTGTAAATTACTATATAATTCTGTATTCTTTACAACAAATCGTACATTTTGAAAATTTTTCTCGGTATTATTTCATTTAATTAGTATAGACCTTATCTTTGAATGATTTCCGATTGGAATTCGCCTCATTTAATGAAAAATGTATACAGGCTGAGAAAAAAAATAAATATACAGTTGTATTAAGGTAGTACGAGTGGCGAGGCAAGTAAATTTAGACTTGCGATTGAAATTATTTGTACCTTATTTTCAACTTAGATGATGATTTTCCACCGACGAGTTTTAGAGAAATCTATGAAAACATATCATCCATCTACCGTTTTACCATAAAATCAATGTTAAATATGCATACTTATGAAGTTATTAATTAATTTAAATAATCGGGCAACCCCCCCCCCCCTCCTAAAATTTTCAGAATTCATTTAGTGTTAGTCCAATTTCATATTTTATACAGATTTTAAACTTAGATTTAATTTGGGCTACCTCTACTATCCAGTTTAGGTGAATAGGGTATAGAAATCAACGATGTACTTTACCTTAATGTGAAAAGAGAAGATAAAAAATAAATAAGAACGTCGTTACAATCCCATTCCAACATTTGAGAAAAGAAAAGGGTCAATTTTTTTATTACTTTAATTACTTAAAACGTACCAGTAATATATCACGAAATCATTATGCCATCACACACTATCAGCAGTTGATTTGCCACATGTAGACTTTGTACAATTTCTTTAGCCTCATGAGCGTTGTTTTTTTTTATGGTTGGTTCCAAAATATCAAATAATGGGACTTCTTTGATCCATATAAGATTTATTTTGACATATTTTAAAACTAATCGACAGTCAATTATAAAACTAATAGCTCACTTTCCTTCAATTTCAACCTAAGCTATGGATTGCAAACACATATATCATAAGGTATTACATGCACACAGGGTATAAAAACACAGAATATATTTAATAAACTTATTTTATTAATATAAATAAATTGATCAATATAATTTACATTTGGTATATTTTGTAGAAACGTATACACGTCTATTTTTCATATGAAATATTATATTAAAACGTATAAAAAAAAAACGAAAGCAAAAAAAGCTGATTATGAAATTTTTCTTTTGACAAATGATAATTACAAAAAATTATTTTAAAAAAAACAAACAAATTTTATATAAAAAATGCTTACTATGACAAATATTGTACAGATTGAAGAAGGTTATCAATAAAAATTGAAATATATGCAATTTTTTTTGCGATAATTATTATGCAGGTTGACAGGTTCACCGATATCAATATAAATTGAGTTTTGAAGTGGCGAAATATTTGTATTCTAAAACTACATATTTCTATTGATATAGCAGTTTTGTTACAGATACATTCATAGAATATTATGAATTATAATGCATAATCATGATCATTCTTTACTGGATGATTCCAACAGCAATTATCAATTGCAATCGCAAATTAAAAAATTTATCAGATCAGAGAGTGAAAACTTAATAGTTTGACATCTTATACACAAGGTTTTAAAATGGGAAAAAAATCTAAGTACCAATTTAAAGAAGCTTGTATTGAATAAAGGCTTAACTCTTAAGAGAATGAGGTAGAGTAAAGATCGTCTCAGATAATTTTCCTTCAATTTCTATGTTGCTTTTGTATTGAGATGTTAATTATCTTAAGCAACAACAATAAAAGAAAGACATGCATAACTTCAATTCGATCTTCTTCTCTATTTAATTCTCTTTTATCTATTTAATGCTATAAATTGATTCTAAGAAACTTCTATAAATAAATAATTGCAAAAAAACAAATAAATATAAAATATTTAAATAATCATTTTAATGGTATAGGATGTTTAATTTTTAATTATTAAAATAAAAAAACTATTATCATACGGTGCCATTTTGTAATTTACAATTATTGTCATTATTCACTTTTTTATTATTAATTTTCAATTTAATTTCTTTTATTAATTGATCACGTGGTATTTCATACTCTTGACGAGTATCAACTTCACGTAATTTTACAATACCATTTTGTATTTCTGATTCACCAATAATTAAGGCCAATGGAATACCTTGTTCCTCACAATATTGTAATTGTGCTAACAGTTTTGGATTCTTTTTATATGGTTGTTCAGCCTGAAATAAAAAACGAGATTTAAAATAATAATAATTGAAATTTTAGTTTTTGGAAGATCGAGGTAGTATTTTTTTTACTATCAATTTGGTCTTTAATATAATTATCCGTCATTATTAAAACAGATGGTTGTAGTGAAGAACACTTGGATATTATTGATCGATGAGTCAGTTATCGTTGAACATCAAAATACAAATTTTCAACTCTAATATTAATTAAGCCCTTCTCTAAGACTCTTTGACTTAGATATAACAATTAAAGTTATGGGTTTACTAATTTTGTAAATATAAGTCCATGGTGTTTAATGACGATTCCACGGCACGAAAGCAATGGAAAATAACATTTTGAAAACTGTAAGGAGGCAAAATTAGTAAGCAGAACTAATATTCAGCGAGTTAAAAGCTGTGATGCTAAACAAAGCTAGGTAACAGCGGTTTAATGATCACTGAAAAACTATCCCAAAAAATCAATCTACACTAGACTCGGATCCCTAACTTTTTATTTGTAGATGCCAGATAAAACAAAAATTATTACCTTAATTCCATTATCCCACAATTCTTTGCATATTCGCATGCGATGTTCCAATAAATTCTTTTGAGCCGATGCAACATAGACTTCTACTTCTGTAGTACGCACTTTTGTGTTATTTGCAGCTAATTTTGCTTCTAATACAGCAAATATACGTTCAACACCAATGGAAACACCAACACATGGTACTTGTTTGTGGCGTGGATCAAACATACCAACTAAATTATCATATCGACCACCACCAGCAATAGAACCAACAGATATACCTTCTCCGTCACCATGATCACCTAATAAAATTGCTTCGTAAATAATGCCCGTATAATAGTCAAGACCACGTGCTAAACTTAAATCAAACAACACTTTATCAACAACTCCGTACAATTCACAATAATTCAACAACACTTTAATTGCTTCCAAACCATCTTTAGCTGTTTTGCTATTTTTTATTAAATGTTCATTTGCTAATAATTTCTCAACTAATTCCAATTTTCCGTTTAAACGTACATATTCACCAATTTTATCGGCTACTTCTGGATTTAAACCTTTTTCGTTTATCATTTCATTTCGGACTTCATCCCATGGTGACTGCAAAAAAAAGAAAGAAAAATATATTGAATTTATAAGTTTTTATTGGATACCAAGAGATCTAGTATAGCTTCACTATTGCCAATTTCATTATGGAACTATTCTTGAAATTAAATATTTCAAACAAATATATTTTACCTTATCGAGCTTATCAACAGCCGAACAAATTGCGCGGAAATTGCTTTCAGGTACACCACATGCTTCAAAAATTCCATCTAACAATTGTCTATGGTTAATTTTTACAATGAAATCACCTAACTGCAATGATGTTAGAATTTCATAAACAACTCGGATACATTCGGCATCGGGAATCATATGATCATAAACGCCAGCAATGTCAAAATCCTGAAATATTTTTAATGAAAAATTTTATAACTTAATAAAATAAAGAAAATTGAACTTGTTTTTGACAACTTACACATTGATAAAATTCACGATATCGTCCACGTGTGATTGATGGATTATCACGTCGATATACTTTCGCTATGTGATAACGTTTAATATTACTAATTTTATTCATTGCCAAAAATCGTGCAAATGGTACAGTTAAATCGTAACGTAATGATAATATTTCTCCACCTTGATCTTTTAAATCGTATATTAGTTTTGAATCTTCACCATATTTCCCTGTAAGTACTTCCTAGAATTAAATAGAAAAGACTCTAATGAGAAACGTTAACAACGAAATTTTCTTTTTGACAAAATAGCAAGAATGATTTATGATATAAAAAGAATAAGTAAGTATTATTGTTGTAAGTAAATATTGTTGAATTTATATGTAATTTTGCATCTGTCTAGGTCGAAGATTATCGATATGCGCTTCTTCCACCTAGGCTAAAAGCTGGGTATAACTACGGTTATCTTAACTAAAATACAAATACATTCTTTTCTTAAGTCCACCTCACACCATGTATATATTATTGACTCAATATCGATATTGATTGCCTAAGAGTTTATTGAAACAATAGTATTGATGAAAAAAATATTGAAAAATATTTTTAATAATTAATTTTTATTGAAGATCAGCTGCTTCCTAGTTCAAATCAGAATTTTAATTGATCAATGAGGCTAGTTTTTATAGAAGATGCGTCAATATATTTGACGGCGATGTGGTTACTCAATACTACTCTCTTATTGTAAGCGAATTCTGTTTCTATTCAAACTACGAGGCACCCTTTGTATAAAGAATTACAGAATATAAAAAGCAGTTCTTATAATCACGTGCCTGCACATAATTGCAATTAGTTTGTGCAAAAAACGTGAATAAAAATTACCGTTATTTGAGATAATTTATATTATGCATGCAAAAAATAAAGAACTAAATAAATTTCTTTATACATACTTTCAATTCAAATATTGGTGTATCAATTGTTTCAGCTCCATGCACTTTAAATACATTAATAATTTTCTCTAGAACACTTGAACGTAACGCCATTTGTTCAGGTGAAAAATCTCGTGTACCTTTCGGTGTTTTAAGTGTAAACTTTTGTGGTCCACTTGTATTTCCATCTTCATTACTTAATTGTGCTTTTAATTCTAATAATTTTGCTACTTCTTCGGCTATCTGTAATTAATGAAAATTTTTCTTCGTTAAATTTCTTATTTCATTGACGAATTTTATAAAACGCATACATTCTCATTCTAATTATTCATTTTATTAGTTTAAAAAAAATATTAATAAAATTATTCTACATTCCCTAAAATAATTGTCAGGATTACTTTTTTAATAATATCTCAAAAGGTTTAATGGGGAATTTATTGATTAATTATTCTATTCTCAATATATCTAAAATTGATTTTAATTTTAAGAGATAATTTTCGTATGAAGAATTTATATTTATTATTCGAAAATAAAAATTTGAAATGAATTTTTTTCCTTAAATAAAATAAATAATCAATCAAACATAACATAAAATTACTGTATTATATTTTCTCAATGTTACAATATTTCTAACAGTAAATCTAATGTATATTACAAATAATTATTGTAACATTTAATAATAAAAAAATACCTTTCACTCATAAAAAGAATTGCCAAAAAGAAAAAAAATTAACCTTGATTCTTAAAACATAGAAACTATTGAATATTAATAATGAATTTACAGATTCGTAAATTTGAAATGTTTTCCTGAAAATTTGCAACTGAATTTCTAAACAGGTCTATATTTATTATTAAATTTCAAGATTAGGATCATCAAATTTTGCATTGCATCGATAAGAGTATTCAGTTTTTAAGCCCTGTATATACAGTGTGTTCATTTCAAAAGTATCCACCCTTAATAACTCTTGACCTGATGTGAATATGAGAAAGAAAACACGTCGATTTAGATATCGGGGGGGGGGGGGGAGTTCAAAAAGATACTTAGAGAATTTTAGTTTTCACCCCATCATCCCTAGCCACGATAATTTTAAAATTTCAAATGGCACCCTCTACCTTGCTATACTTTATTTGAAAGGGCATAAAATTCTCTATTCAACCATGATAAAAAAAATCAATGAAATCGATTGATAAACTACACAGGAGATGGAAACTATCCACCCTTAATATCTCTTGACCTGATGTGATTATTGTTTTGAATTAAAATACGTCGATATAAATATGAACGGGGAAGCTCATTTTCAATTTCAATTTCCTACCTTCAATGACTGTGCGTGGTCTATCAGCCAGTCAGTCAACCAGTAAAGGAGCAGTTTCATAAATATTGAATTATACACACCAAAATTTAATTAAATAAATGTATTTTATTTTATAAATTAAATAAAACACGTACTTAGTTCTATTGCATAACTATAAAAATTATTTAAAGAATAAAAAATGTATAAAATATTCTATTTAAAAATAAATTGTTAGTTATATGTAGAAAGTTTGGAATTAACTGTAAGAATTAATGCATTTTTTTAATTGTCTGTGTATTATAATATACAGAAATAGAATTAATATATATTTTAATTTTTTCTAATATATTAATAATAATCTATCAATCTACAAATCAATAAATATGAAACAATTCAAAATGATAACGGGCTTCATTGCGAATATGAACTACATGAACTGTATGGATACATTTTCCAATGACATATTGAGCATTCAAATTAGAAAAATAACAAGTTTTATAAATTGGTTTTCCTTAATTTTTTCTCAGAAAAAATTATCTCTGCTACTAACCTAGATCCTCCTCTTTTTGCATTGCATGAGCTTACTGTATTAATAGACTTATTAAATAAATATAGACTGCTAATAAATATCCCTAATTAGCCTTTTTCCTCTGAAGACTTTGGAAGAGGGGGGGGGGTAGTATAAATTCATTGTAGGTGGTACAGTTCGTGATATCAGCAGGGCTGCCAGATTGTATAATCGGATACAAAAAGTGTATAATATGGTTTTTTTTTGTATCCAGTTTGTATAGCAGATTGCCTTCTATAATTGGATACAAAAATAAAAATTCAAACGTGAAGTAAATTTTGTGAGAGTTAAAATACCGATTATTTGAGATAACGGAGATCGAATATTTCTTAATCGTAGATGGCGTGATGCGCTTGTCGCTCTTTCGAAAACTATTCTAATCGAAATTGGCGCTTTCTGAGTAATATTCGTTAGCATTACAAGTAAACGTAAAAGTGTCTTTTTAACCCAGCGCCACTTGCTTCTGGACTTGCTACAGCGCCACTTACAGACTATTTTTGAACAATTTTGTCGCTTTGTATAATGAGATTAGATTCTTTATAATTTCAGTGACCGAGCGGTATAAAATTAGTTGGCTCTACTGGAAGCCCTGGATATCAGCTGTAAAATTGTTTATTACTTATAAATATCGACAATAGATGACAAAAACCTACGATCCACGAAGTAATGCCAGCTGATATCAATAAAAATACCCACCTATATGTAATAAATAAGTCTGTGATAACAAACAAACGTAAAAATAATCAGGTGGAATGGTTTAGTTAGAATCCAATGAAATTATTAATTAAATTGTTCGATTGGAAATATCACGCAAATTGCATTATGCACTTATCAATAATATAAAAACAGTTATCAATAATTACTTTAAAAAATAGAAACAAAATAAACACAAAATAAGTATCCAAATTGTATAAAAATTCACTGACCTGTGTCGTGTTATTAGTTAATTTATAATTTGATGTAAAAAGTGTATTTGCCATCAACCATAACGGTGTACAAATTTTTGATGATGAAAAATTTCGATGTAACGGATAAAACAGCCGCGACAACAGCATCGTGGAAAAATAATCAAAAAGAAATTCTCTTCAACACCACTAAATCGAAATTAAAAGTCATAAGACAAGTAATAATAATCTCACCTGATCTTTTAAGGCGGTAGAATTTTTTAAGAATACTAATTCATTTGGAATTGTTATGCTATTTGGAAAATTATTTTGTTCTATTGATGAAAAACTATTGATATGATTATACCATCGTATAAAATTTGAATATTTTTCATGAAAATTATCGATTGATTTTACATTTTTAAATATTAATTGATCAATTTTTGTTGGAGTATATCCACATATGTAGCTAAAATTCCTAAGTATTTTATCCAATATGTTTAAATGTTTTTCCTCAAGGTTAATAATTTCTGATAAACCATTGATTTCCTATAAGAATTTGACAATTTTTTACGACATGCAACATTCAAGGTTACATTTATAGAGCAAGTTAATTAAAAACCAGTCTATTAATTTTAATTTAAATGCCGTCTACTGTCTAGTCTCTTCCTTTTCAATATTTCATATGAGTGCCATCTTTAACAATCGATGCACATAATTGCATCATTATTTTTTACATTGTTTGGAAAGTATTAAAATGCAAGCAAAGGAAAGTCAAACATACAAACCTTATCTTTCGATTCTTTAGCTGCTTTTAATTTTCTTACTAGATCTCCTTGTTCTTTTATTAACTCTTGTAATTTTTCACGATTTTCTGTCATTTTAAGTTTTGAATTTTCTTTTACACGTGTTTTCACTCAATCACATAATATATTACGTTAGTAGGTCCGGGTATATATGAAATGACTGTCTATGTAATCTTATTATTCATAGTAGATTTTTTCCGTGATTGGCAGACGTGTAGGGGCTTTCACATGTTCTTATTTAGAGGCGCATGCTCTGATTGAAATTGAAAGTATCATGATTTTTTATGTGTCATAAGAATGAATAAATTCTTGAGATTATATCCTAATTAGAAAATGTAAAAAAACATTGAAACAATTTGAAAATTTTTGACATTTAGAAAGAGTACTTTCAACTCGTCAAACAATGCTATGTCTGCAGCGTCAAACCCTTTTAAATATTGAAAAATAATAGATAATGCAGATTTCTATATTTAACTTTATGTTGTGAATTTTAACCGATAGATTGCACCATTACATCTCCATCTTGGCTGTTAGTAGAGCAGCTACAGCACAAGTTAAATGTTCTTGTTTTAAACAATACCACGAACAATGCTTATCAGCAAAAATACGTTAATTCTTGAGTTTGGAAATTTGTTTTTACACATACATACACTAAAAACATGTTTCTCATTTTCCAACTAGTTCAAATGTTGAGATGAGTTTCTTCCGACTTACTCCAATTTTACGATGAAAATTTTAGTTTACAACAATGCGACCTCGTTATCAGATAATTGGGTTGTGACCTTATTATTAGAAAATGTGTGTTTAAATATCATGTGAGCAATAAGTAGCTCCCTTTTTATGCAATGGAAATTTAATGTTATTATGGTTAACTATTGTGATTAGTATAAACAGCACTGTTTTTAATATAATTCATTATAGTACATTTTATTATTGAAATGTCTGAATAAGTTACATTTTATCTATGTCTCGTTTGTATTTTTTGCATCCAATGACCTTATGATTTCTTTCAAAAATAATAATCGCCGATATTTTCGGAGGTGTACAATCTGATATTTTGATAGCAGGACAGAATATTTCTGTGAAGAAGCTACAATCAAAAATATTTTCTGGTTTTCACTAAGCCCATATATGCTTCATGGAACTAAGTACTAGATACAGGTGTTAGTTGTGTGGTTATATTATGACGGTTAGATCGTAAAGCCCATCCTTGAAACAATAAAGTAAAAAACTGGACTCTTTTTAAAGACTTAATTCCTGTTTGATCAGTTAATCTGGCAGTTCAAAGTGAATTTTTGTTGATTTTCAAATCTTTCTTCTGATTTTAGTCATCCTTAAAACATATTTCATTATTATTATTACTTATTGTTGTTGTTTACATATAATTATGCATACGATATTTACAATTTACATCATGGTCTATTCGATTATTTTTGATGTAATATGCTACATACAGGTGTAAACTAAATATTGACAAATATCTTGTCTAGTAATCTTAATTAAAGAGAATTGAAAAAAATACACTCGAACCAGGACTCAATTCTCTTTAATATTTCATTATAGTTGGAACGAATCTGCGCCAACTCCTATGTAATTTTTAATAGTTCAAAGATAATTTTTACTTATTTTCTATTTATTACTCTGATTTTAAGTCTTCACATCCAAAGTCTGCTAGTTTTTAGACTTTCTGGCATTACTTTAAAAAGTCTTTATTAACACATCCGAATTTATGACAACAGATATATTAAAACAATAAAGAAATATCTAAAACAAATCGATTTATCGTTGCGCTAAACTACCGGCATGGTACTAAATACATACAACTCTGCCGGTTAGTAACGTGAACCAAATCAACATTCTACGTCTTCAAGAAGAATCTCCTTACAAGTTTTAAGTTGCCACTAAGCAAAGTTCGCTTGTTTAATTCGTGTGCATTTGTTAAAAAGTTTAATAAATAATTTTTTTTAATCTAAAAGTAAGTATTAAAATATAATATCATTTTTATTAATATTATTCACAAATAAAATATCTATTTTTACATATTGATCAATCCAAAAATTCAAAAGGCCTTGAACTTGTTTTTTTATTAATATTTGATATGCATAACTAATGTTATTACATCAAAAAAGCATTTGATTGTACAAATTTTACAAAATTTTTATTAGATTTTGAGAAATTTTATTGTTGAGGGATTTTTTTGATATTTCAGAGAAATTTTTGGATTCTTTTTGATTTAATTTATTTATATAAATTGATTCTTTTTAAAACGAGAGCCAATATTCAATTTTTTATTGAGACGCACCTTAATATTTAAAAGTGTTGCTAAGGCGTTGGTTCTCTATATTAGTTACCATTGTTGGTCATCCTACAATGTAATTCCGTTATAGATGTAATGCATGGAATTTAATAAGTGTTATAGATTGCAATTTTTTTTATTATTTTAATAAACATTTTGTTAACATTATTTTCAAAAAAAATTTGACCCTATTTTCGTTAGAATGTTTAATGGAAATTACTTGGCGTGTTGCCAAAAACTTTTCCTTATTATTGATTTATGTTGGATAAACAACATAATATTTTTCATAACTAAAGATTGGATTATATGTTTTATGATAAGAGATTAATAACAACCAATAAAAGAAGTGGTTAATTGTTAACATAATTCATTGTTTTAATATTCTATGTATTAAAATCCACAAAAATAAAATTTTCTTCGAGAGTTTTAGGTATTTGAATATATAGATCGAGGTGTGCGGAGAAATTTTAGAAATCTTTTTCTTTATTGTTTGTTTGAGGAGAAATTATCTTGTTGGATAGGTCATTAAAAATTTAATGAATGTCTTGCAGTGACTTTTCTTCAAACTATTTTTGAGGGCATTCTTGGACAGGTTTTTAAAAATAGAATATCCAATAAATCTTTTCTTAGATGAATATTGAATATTTTGTTTTATATAAGCTAAAAGCCGCCCAATTTTGCAATATAAATTTTTTGTATGAAAAAAATTCATCAAACAAATTTAAACGTTACATAAATACTTTATATACAATTTTACTAACTTACTTTTTTAAATCTGTATTATACATATAATATGTTTTTGTTTGCTCACACACACCATATCTCACACTGTTACGTGACGATTTCTACGACTTACTTAACCATGGCATTAACCGCGTTAAGGAACTTCGTTAAAAAAATGGTAAATATATAAAAATACTAACATTTACTGAGTGTGTCCGGAATTGTATATTTTATTGTCCTAAGCTTTTGGAATGATAATATTTAAAATCCGATCTCTGTTTAACACAAATTTTCTCCCTATTAAAATGGTTTAGTGCGTATATTTTTTCGATATTCTTGAGTATAATAAACCTTCCTTCCACACATCATGTGACCTAATTATGTCATTGTGTTGAATAATTAAATCGTATCAAATTTATATTATTCCAAAAAAACTATGTGTACCTACACACACATATTCGTAGAATTTTATACTCCAATACTTTTCAAATTTCCTGCTATTATTAATAATTTTGTAATATTTCAGTGAGTTCAACTGATATGCTATTAAAAGACCACATTCTACTTCCGAATAGTTAATTTTATGGTTTTTAGCTGGTTCAATACTACTTATGTGCTCAATTCCGGAACCAGTACTCCACATTATTGAAACCTATCAGAGCTAGGTTAATTTTGATGACAAATTTGAAAAGTATGACCAAAATTTAGTAGGATTACATGCTTGGTTTATCAAAATTGGATAAAATTTAAATGTGATAGAGCAAAATTAAATTTTTTGGATTTTGATGACGTCATAAAGTTCAAAAATTTGATTTTTCTGATAACACAGGCAAATTTGATCCGATCTTTTTGGAAATTTTTTTGAAACCCACTAATTTTGGGCCATTCTTTTCAGCTGTGATGTCAATTTTGGACTAGCTATCACTTATATACTTGATTCCGGGACCAGGCTTCCACATTCTTGAAGCTATTAGAGCTAGGTTAATTTTGATGACAAATTTGAAAAGTATGACCCAAATTTAGTAGGATTACATACTTGGTTTATCAAAATTGGATAAAATTTAAATGTGATAGAGCAAAATTAAATTTTTTGGATTTTGATGACGTCATAAAGTTCAAAAATTTGATTTTTTTGATAACACAGGCAAATTTGATCCGATCTTTTTGGAATTTTTTTTGAAACCCACTAATTTTGGGCCATTCTTTTCAGCTGTGATGTCAATTTTGCGCTAGCTATCACTTATATATTTGATTCCGGTACCAGGATTCCACATTCTTGAAACCTATTAGAGCTAGGTTAATTTTTATGACAAATTTGGAAAGTATGACCCAAATTTAGTAGGATTACATACTTGGTTTATCAAAATTGGATACAATTTGGATATGATAGAGCAAAATTATATTTTTTTGGATTCTGATGACGTCATTTTCGATTTTTTTGATAATACAGTCAAAAATAATAGGATTACATACTTGGTTTAGGTATCATTTAGGAGAGTAATAAGTTCCTTGTTTTGCTCGGAAACGTACAGAGAAATCAAAATTTTTATTTGATACTCGATCATTTGAATTTTAAAAAGTTTATCAATTAAATATACAGACTCTTTAAGGTAAAATGACACGATTATGGCTACTCTCACCCATTTTGTCTTTACTCTCCCATTTTGTCTTTTCTGTTAAATACTATCATTTTATATATAATACTATATGTTTAATGTCATGACCTATTTGTATAGTTTAACACCTAGAGTAAATTGAACTAGGTTATTATGGTGATATTTATTAAAATAAATAACCTTGACAGGTGACTATACATGAATAGATTATTATTATATGAAAAAGGGTGCCACGGTACCTGTATATCGTATAAAAGCATTCAAAAATCAAGCAAATACGATTATTATTTGATAATAGGAAATATTTATGAAATTTAAATTTGGTACAAATATTTTTATTGGCTAGGCATTTGAACTAAACCATTATTTTAGTAATTAATATCTTTTTTATTTCTTAAAATTAATTAATAAAAGTATAAATTTAGTGAGACTTGTCAGATTTATTATGTGCCTTGTCAGATTTATTTACTTATATTTGGTATTACCATGAATATATACTATAAAAACTACTTGCGTGGGTATTACACCTGTTGTAAACAGTACATTGAACTGTCACCAATTTACAGATCCCATATACACAAAAATTCTATGCGACACGCAAAATTGTTCCTCATACCAAAATAATTTTTTGCTGAACGTTGTCACTGCTAGATTATTGACTATTTATCCTGATTCATCCGGTATAGATAATATTATATTTTGATTATGACTCTGAATAATCTTTGAAAAGTTTTTATTGCTTCATAAATATTACAAACAATGAAAGATTCATTTTGTTGCATTTGTAACGGTCTAGAATAGTTCTGCACTATTAAATTTTTAATGTTGACAATATTTTGCTGTTTCATTGAATATGAAAGCGGGTATTTGTTACGTATTTGAATAGAAAATTAACAAAAGTCATAATCTTAAATAAGAAAGCTTTGAACTTTGAAAAATTTATTTCGACATGTAGGTGTATGTCGCAGTCAACTAGATTAATAAGCCGTTCAAGTAACAGGGGCTGAATTAAATTCTCCTGTAATGATCTTCTGTAAGAGGTGCTTCGACGAATCATGTTATCAATTATAAATACACCATATCACACGAATTTTGAAATATACAGTTTAATTTTCTAAAAACCCAAGACAAATATTGTCATTTATTTATGTTTTTAATTACAAGACTCATATTTACATTTCTTAGTATTAAAATGTTTGTATGCAAATAATTATTATATCAGTTCTATTTATAGAAAGTAATATACACATACAAAGATGTCTGTAAACATATTTTTTATAATGGTCAAAAGTCCATTGGAAAACATACTTTTTATTGAATAATTCAATTGATAAAATGTAATTGGACATTGCAATTTTTGAAATGGCCTCTACCTTGGCAAAAGGCAGTCTTGCATATTTGTATCGTGCATGAGTTTTATTTCAGGCGTTTCCATGGTAACGATTCACTATTTTATTAATATAATTGTATGGGTGGACGTATAAGTCTATGGATTGTATATATGGCTTATATTGAAAAATTTACATGTACAAAATATTACTTATACACTTCCGTCTCTTATCGTCACTATTTTTAATGCAACAAGTTTATCGCCAAAATTATCCACTGGAAAAGCTGACATCGATCTGATTTTAATTTAGATGTGAAAAATCATTTTATCTATTATGTTATTTCTATTTTTCACTATTATAGTATAGCTTTTTTGAAGGTCAAATGAAGTGACTCAACAAGTATTCATTCATGAATTTTTCTTCAATTCGGATTTCTAATTTTCAATTATAATTCGGAAATTTTTTTCCCGTATGAAAAGATGATATCATTTGCTACGGTTCTTCATACGTTTACTAATGACTTCATAAAGATTATTAAATATGTACCCAACTATCTATTTAGTGTAATGGTATGTAATTCATATTTTGACGATGACTCATAGTTGTTTCCATAAAAAAATAAATTATTAAAAATTAACTGTGGCCTCTAAAATTAAAACAAAAATAGTTTTTATTAGTGAATTTATAAAACAATTTTATCTTGTTTTTAAGAAAATATACAAACTAATCTCGGCTTTCATAATGCAACATTATGCAATTTTTAAGCATATAGAGGACTTTTTCCAGATATCTGACTTGTAAAAATAATACTATTAATAATCCTACGTAAACTTCTTTAAATAGGTATTTCTAACGATATGAGACAAAAAGAAGTTATGCACGAAATATTTCAGAATTAGTTTTCAAAGAAATAAAGTGGTAAAAAAAAGAAAAATTGTGGAAGCATTTACCGTCTTTGCTAGCTGCTATAAATTTGTTAATATACAAACGAGAAAATTTTTTTGAAATTGTTAAACAATAGGGATTTCAAGTAGTGTTTTGACGCCAGAAAACCTACAAAAAAAAAAATATAGGCAGGATTATTGATAAGTTCAATCACCTTCAGTATTATAAATATTCCGTAATAATTAAAAATTATTGATTACAACTATAAATTATTAATAATTTTGTTAATTAAGGAAAAAATGATTTAAATTTTTGTAAGTATTTCATTATCTCATTTTAATGATCCTATATTTGATTGCTTTTGGAGGAAAATAAAACAAAAAATTTACCTTTACTTTTTTAATTTTGTGCTATGCGTTAAAAAAGTTAATTGAGGCTTAATTAAACAACATAATTTACCTCTTTTAGATAAGAAAGCAAATGTGGCAGAATTGCATATCTCACCACTTCCGGGTAAAGTTTTAACATTTTTTATCAATTGAAATTTTGAGTAGGAGTCATGAGTGTACATATGTTATTATTTTTTATTCATATTCTGCTTAGTTGTAAGCGCTCCCTTATTCAATTGAAAGATACTTAACTCCTAAACGATTGTCAAAGAATTATAGATTTATTAGATCATTTTGCCGTTACGAGATACGAATTTGGCAACTGAGATGATCGTATAGGTATTTACAGATAATACTTTATGATGAGATGTAAACAACAGCAAAGACTCAATGAGAGGCCCCAAAAATATTAAGCTGAATTAAAAATTTTTTTATGATCATAAAGTATTCTTTGGATTACAAATCGAAAAATTGCGAAGCTTGATTATAGCGAAAAAGCGCTTGTTATTGGTGTCAATGTTTTTGAAAGTTTGAGGAGTGTCAATAGTGACAGACACATTAGGTTGTAAAATGGAGTTGCAAAAAAAGCAAGTCGTTTCAAAAGTAAATATTTGTGATTATAAACAAAGTTATTCATTATAAATTATTCTAAGTGGTTCCCCCATACTTTATATGGAATTCGGAAGTTATGTTTATTTAGGTATGATTTTTGATTCGGTACGTATGCTAACAATATGTGACTGTGGTTAACAGTTATGTACATGACCAAAACAAATATGGCGCCGATAACACTTCCTTTTTTTGTTTTGATTTAAAAAACAATTCACACATTCAAAAAACTTGTTAATTTTATTTTGTGTACACTTAATGAATGCAAAATATTTACAACAACACACAGTGTTTTCTTGCGGACACCCATCCTAGAACTAAATTTGCTCAATGTTGCTTAATTTAAGTGACCGGGTTAAAAACCATTTGTTTTTAACTATTATAAAATCTATTATTCATATCAATAACAATACATAATTATAGATATATGGCTTGTAATGAGGGTTAAAACCGTTGTTTTCAATGTGGTTTGTTCACCCAAAAAGTGCTCAACTAGCTATAGAAGTTTTCGCTTCAAAAACCATCCAATTCTTGAGAGCTTTATGCCTTTGACGAATGAACGAAATAACTCTTTGGATTCCAAGACTTGTTCCGTTTTGGAAATCTATATTTTTAAGATTAAATTATTCAAATCGAAAACGGGTTAAATATGCAAAACTTGCTAAATAAGTACATTTATCATCATATAAAATGCGTGTGTACAAAAACTCTATGCGTAAGGTGTAATCGGAACATCCGATGATCCGATGACGCCATTAAACTACGAATAAATGCAAATAACTTTTAGTACATCATATACTATGAATTTAGGTTGAAAACCTTTTCATTTGTATTAATCATATTATGTATAGAGAATTCCTCTATACGTAATTAATTTGTAGAATTGAGAATAAAAAATAATGAGTATGAGTCATAACCAGTCAGTCATTGTGTTTATTACATGGTTATTACAGCATATCCACGAAACAAACTTGAAAAATAAAATTTAATATATAAATGTTTATGATTACAAAATCATTGAATCATTTCTAGTCAAAACACCAACGACAAAACAAGTTGAATTTTAATCAAAAATAATTATTTATACATATCAAGAAGTACAAATCGGTTAGTGATTAACGCTTGAATTTATAATTTTTAAAAATTAATTTTTGTGATTTAATTAAAGTTTGTATGTGATTTTAATAGTTTCCATAGTGTTATTTTTTTCATTAAATTCACGTTTATTATTTGCTAGTGGAAATTTCTTGAATTTTATCGAAATATTGCAAATTCAGTTTCCATCAAGAATGCGAATTTCTATAAATCAAATACGTATATTTCAACAATGTAGTGTCAAGTGGTTCAGTATAGACAATTAGTAACGGATTTAGTACTGCTGCTCTAGGCAAGCTCTGATTTGTGAAAGCCGCCTGCCTTAGAATACCGCACTTTTTTGGAATTTTTGTTGGCTACCAAAATTTACCGCTTCTCAAATTATGACACTATAAGCAGTTGCATAACTTGCCTGAACCTAAATTCGGAACTATTCTGCACCAATTTTGGTGGCTAATTCCAGGACAAAGGAATAAATTGAGGTCAATTTAGAAGTGATTAATCAATTAACCGTAATACATGCAATAAATACGCATAGGATACATCCTAATAAATTGCTTGTTTGAGATATTCATTGCCGCATAACTACTTTATTGCGATGAGATTATCTATAATTCGTCTATTCTCGGATATTTAAATATTTAACAAATTGGCGCAACTGGCCAACCTGGCAATTACCATAGCTTGACCTTTAAAGTAGATGTAGTCTTGTAGTCAATAAAAATGCAACATTATATAATATATCAGATATATTTGATTAATGAAAAATACACATTTTTTAGTTATTTCCAATACCGCAATTTCCATTTAGACAGTCTTAGTTAGGCCTCAAATAGATTTACGATGATTAAAGCAAAAGAAAAAGTGGTACTGTATTTGTTAGAATGCTATTTTTGTAAATTGAGTAGTTCGAAATCAAATTATATCAAAAAATCATCTATCCCATGTAGCTATGACCTGACATATATAAATGCGCTTGTAAAATCAATACTTCGATCATTACGAGACGAATTTGATCCTTTACAACAAGATAGGTCAAGGGTACCTACACGCCTTGGGCCTTGATTTAATTATATTTGATATTTTCTATATAAAAGATTAATTTTAAATTTGTGGAAACTAAAAGATACCCTTTTCCAAATCGTTTGACTCTTAAACCTACATGTACATACATTTTGTAAAAATATGATTCATAAAAACGCCTCTAAAATAAATAATGGATTTATACGAATCACATACAAACATGACCTTCAATTCTTTACTATTGATGTAATAATGCGAAGAATTTTTTTTCACGATAATCATTATTATAAATTATAAAAAATAATTTATTTAAACAGAAAATATTTCAATGACGATGTTTTTAATTTCTAACAATTTAATTTTTTTGTTCCAGATTAATATCAACAATACAAAATGAGTTCTTCACAATACTATCCAATACAAGTAAGTATTTTTTTTTTAATAATTAAAAATTAAATATTTCTGCCTCTCAAATGTGATGAGAATATTAATTTTTGTTTGTTTATTTTATTTTTTATACCCTGTGTGTATGAAATATGTATCACGGTATACTAATTTTGGTCCCAAGTTTTAACGCTGAAAAATATCAATGATGTATTTATCAAAATTTTGGTATAGATGTTCATAAAGTCACCTAATTAATCCGTTTCTGGTTGTCTGTCTGTCCGTCTGTCTGTTAGCACGATAACTCAAAAACGAAAAAAGATATCAGACTTAAATTTTTATAGCGTGCTCAGCATGTAAAAAGTAAGTTTGAGTTCGTAAATGAGTAACATAAGTCAATTGGGTCTTTGATCCGTAAAACCCATCTTGTAAACCGTAAGAAATAGAACAAAAGTTTAAATGTAAAAAGTTTTTCTTTTAACAGATAAACAACTTTTGTTTGAAACATTTTTCGTAAATATCATGGTTTACCCGCGAAGGCACAAGTTAGGACAAAACTTTGGTGTCCATTTTCTCCAAAATTATAAAAGATTCGGTCTCTAGTAATCTTGTGAAATATTCTCGAAAAAGAAAAAAATTCTAATAAATTATTCCGAAAAACTTCGAATACAAAATTTGCGGCCAAAAGACTGGCATAATTGTGTTGATTTTAAAAAATTTTTAATTTATTAAAAATAATGCCAGCACTGACATTCAACACTTTCTATACAGGGTATTTCTACAATTTACTCAGTCAATTGTTTGTTTTCACTTGTTTTAATTATTATCAGATGAAAAAATATAAATAATTATTGTCTATTGTTCCTATGTTTCAAACATGGAAGGAATTAAAAAAGTATTATTTTGAAGGAGTTTTGTTTTGAGTCTATTTTGAATTATGTTTCTATTGTGTTAAATTATTTATTAATTCATTGGGAATTAGTCAGGGTCTTCGTTTGTTACATGGGTATATTTATTTATGTTAGTTATAACTTGCAATGTAATATCAAAACCTTGGTAAAAGTTAATTATTTAGGAAAAAATTATTCTGTACTTAAAGCAGAACGCTGCTCCAGGATCCGATCTAGACCAGGAAGAATAGGCCATCTGTGTTAATGCCCAGAGCGGCAAAATTGATTGCTCCTTAGTTTTTTCTCTTGTAGAGAGAAATTTTATTAAAATTACCATGCTTAGCGATCCGACAAAAAAGTTTTTTCTAAGGTTTTTGCTTTAAATCGTTAGACAGTCCAATATATTTCAAAGTAATGTCATTCCAAGAACAAAAAAGTGGTTTTCTATATTTTAAGTGTTATTTTTTTTTATAGTGTACTCCAACTGTCTACCCAGCTGATCCCTTCGACCCTGAAGCTGACGCAGCCACTTTACGTGCTGCTATGAAAGGCTTTGGTACTGATGAACAATCTATTATTGATGTCTTAGGACGTCGTGGTATTGTTCAACGTTTAGAAATTGCCGAGACATTCAAAACTGCCTATGGAAAGAATTTGATCAGTGATTTGAAAAGTGAATTGGGTGGAAAATTTGAAGATGTTATTATTGCATTAATGACACCACTACCAGAATTGTATGCCATTGAATTACACGATGCTATCTCTGGCATTGGTACTGATGAAGAAGCAATTGTTGAAGTATTATGTACTTTATCAAATTTTGGAATTCGTACAATTGCTGCCTGTTATGAAGAAAGTGAGTAAACTTCAATAAATTTTTAGCTTAAATGATTAAAAAGAAATTTACTTACAATTAATTTTTCGTTATAGAATATGGCAATTCATTAGAAGATGACCTTAAAGGCGACACATCTGGCCATTTCAAACGTTTATGTGTTTCATTATGCTGTGCAAACCGTGACGAAAGCCCAGATGTAGACCCAGAACGTGCTATTGCTGATGCCGAAGCACTTATTGCTGCTGGTGAAGGACAATGGGGTACAGATGAATCTGTGTTCAATCAAGTTCTCATTACACGAAGCTACCCACAATTGCGACAAACCTTTGCTGAATATGAAAAACTTAGTGGTACTGATATTGAAGATGCAATTAAACGAGAATTTTCTGGTTCTGTTGAAGATGGCTTACTTTCAATTGGTTAGTTAATTAAACATCTTAAAGATGTTGTTCTTAGTTACTAATTTACATATTGTCCTTTATAGTTAAATGCGTAAAGAGCAAAGTTACTTATTTCGCTGAACGATTACACGATGCCATGGCTGGTATGGGAACAAACGACAAAACTTTAATTCGTATTATTGTCACACGATCTGAAATTGATTTGGGAGATATTAAACAAGCTTTCCAAGAAAAATACGGCAAAACTCTTGAAAGTTGGATTAAAGTAAGTAATATAATTTTAATTGATTTGTTTTATTTAGAAACAGTAGTGAGTAGAGTGTAGACCATTAAATTATTTTAATCTCGAGTGTTGCTGCTTAGGAAGTATTGCAGTAGTTTTAATAATAAAAGATTAGATTGACGTAATAAATTTAAAAATCTAGGCTAATGTTCTTTTTGTAAATAAATGATTAATTGCATGACTTATTAACAATTTTGCATGGATCAAATATTTCTATGAAATATAATTTTGTACATAATTTAATTTTTCAAAGAAGTCCATTAACATTCTTTGTATTTTTTAAAAGTAATCATTTCGCTCTTAGTATTAAAGACCCAGATACTTGGCGGCCTAAATATATTTCCGAAATTATAAAATAACAAAAGGTGTATTATTTGGCCTTTCTATAATAATTTATGTTTTTTATACAATCGTTATGAATATAAACGTTAATATTTCTACAACTAGAGACGAATTTATAAAAATACATACTGAAAAACTTCGTGAATGGCTTTTTTTGGCGACCCTACCATATTTTTTCTCTAGTGCTGTGTTTTGAGCATGATAACGACGTATGTAAGCTATCGGTCTGAAAAAACGCGGCATGGAATTTGTCGGACAAAGCACCCTTTCTGCCCCGCAATATTTTCTTTTTTCGTTAAATAAAATAACATATGATGGTATGTTCGAAGTAAACACATATATCAATAATATCATCGAAGAAAGATCATTCGCGGAGAAAATTGCGTTTTTATTCCCTATTCGTACGCAATATTATTTTTTCTGCTAGTTCCAGTTTCGAAAACTTCTGAATTGGTTGAAAATCATTGTCCTGGATTATTCTATATATTAATTTTTTGCATGCATTTGTGCTGTCATTGTCATTTTAAATAGTTGTTTTAAGTAGCAAGTTGTTGCAATTCTTTTCCAAGAATGGATTCCAAATTTTCTGGATAAATGTTGCGTTTGCTAAAATTGTCATCTAAAGCATTTTTATCCGGCTAAAATTAAAATTAATTGGGATCTAGAGTCGCAAGACCATCTTAAAATTCGGTTTTGTTTACAAATATTAATCAATATATCGGCCATTAATATTACCAATAAAGTTACAAATCCCGTGTAAATATCTTAAGCCGCTGAGTCCAGGGCGATACTTCTGTAGTGTCATTAGGAAAGGCGCCTAATTTATTTGGTTTTTTTTAAATTTCTTGCTAATGCCATTATTATTATCAACTCTTTGGCAAAAATAACTTAGGCAAAGGACATGCACGTCGAAATTCTAAGTATTTTAAGCAAGCTTGAATTAATTAATATTTGAAAGATTAATTTATTGTTTGCGGCTTAATCATTGTATGCTGTGGTTATCACCAATTATTTTTTTTCCAGGGCGATACATCTGGCGATTACAAGAAAATTTTATTGACTATTGCCAGCTATTAATAAAAAGCACTAAATGCACTTTTTTTTCCTCACTTCTCATCCTCTTTTTTTATTATTGTACTAAAAATCCGTTGTTCATAAATTTCGATATTCTAAAATTTATTATATTCTCAGGAAATAACACACAAACATCTTTTAATTTTTTTCAGGATGACTACTCGGGTGATCTACGCAATCTTTTAATAACTATTGTTAGCTTTTAAGACAAAATAAAGCATAATATATTTTTCAAAGCAACTTTGCTGAACCATTTCTAGTTTTCTTAAATGTCAATTATTGTATACGAAAAAAAAAGTTCAGGTCACTAAAAAATATTTTGCATGAATTTAATCATATTTAATATTTTATGTCTAAGCGATACAAAATTTGGATTAGATCCATTTAGTGTTTGATAGTTAAAGTGGAAGCTTGCTTTATGTGTCTTATTAGAAAAATCACTTATTTTTCTAAAAAAATATACACCGAATTTATTGCACATTTTAAAACTTAAAAGCTTAATTCAAAGAAAATATTTTTTTACGTTTTATAATTACAGGAGGATTATGGAGGTGACTTATCCTATCTTATGGTTACATTAGTTGCCTATTAATGCAGCTACGAAGAACTTAATAAAATTCCAAAAATAAAATATATTCCAAATACTTCGAAATGACGATTGATGAATACGCTTTGATGAAAATTATATGCTAAATGTTTTTTAGAATTTTAAGAAAGATGTTAGAGTTTTAAATTTTTTCAATGAATAAGAAAAGTGCTTTAAAAAAAGAATATTGTTAAAATATAAAGTTGTGTAATATTTTTAAATTAGTTTAGAGGTTTCAGCATAGTTGCTATTTACGAAAAATATTATTTATTTACATTTATTTTTATAAAATATATATTTATACAGTCTTTTCTTCTATGTTAAAAAATAAAGTTTTAGTAAAACTACAATAGTTTTTTTATTAAAAATTATAATCGTTCTTGCGAAAGATCAAATTCTGAAGTCAAATCCCGTTTCATTTTGGGGCTTTTTTTTATTCTAGTTCGAGTAATAACATGTGTGCTTTCCTCCTAGTATATTATTGTTTGCGGCTTGATTATTACACTTTGGTTATCACCAATTATTTCTTTTTCAGGATGATATATCCGGCGATTACAAGAAAATTCTATTAACTCTTGTCAGCTACTAAAAAAACATTTAATGTACTTTTTCTCTGTGCTAAAAATTCACTGTAAAAAAATATATTAAACAATTTTTCTCAGGAAATAACAAACACAAACGTCTTTTCATTTTTTCAGGATGACTACTCGAGCGATCTTGGAAACCTTTTGATAACTATCGTTAACTATTAAAAAAATGCACTTTGCACGATATATAATTTTTTAAAAACTTTGCTGAACCATTTTTAATGAAAATATAAATAAGTATTGATTAAAATATGTGCATGTTAAATTTAATGACGTTTGTGTCTAAGCTATTTAGAATTTAGACACAAAATTGAGTTAGAAAACTTGTAGTGATTGTTAATGAAGCTTGCTTTATGTGTTTTATGGGTTTATTAGAAGAACACTATTTTACTGAAAATTACACATTGCAATTCTCAAAAGAAGCTTCAATTCAATTATTTTTCATTCAAAGACAATATTTTTTTTACATTTTATAATTACAGGAGGATTATGGAGGTGACTTGTCTTATTTTATGGTTACCTTAGTTGCACCTTACTAATGCAACTAACGAAGAATTAAATAAAATTATTCCAAAAACAAATATATTCCAATGATTTCAAAATAATGATCAATTAATTAATATGCTTTGATGCAAATTAGAATTTGAAAAAAGTGCTTTATACAAAAATTTATTATAGGTATTTGTAATTTAAAAAAAGTATATTTATATTTTTGTGGTATCAGCATTGTTGGTTGCTATAAATTGAAAAAAAATATTTATTTACATTTATTTTTATAGAATATTATATTTATACAATTTTTTCTTCTTATGTTAAAAAAATAAAGTTTTAATAAAACAATACATTTTTTATTATTGATAACAAATTAGATATTTTTGTAGTTTACCGTTTAGGTCGAGTACAAATTGAGACGCAGCCCGATGAGATGACGTTAAGACTGCACGTCAATTCGCGGTATACAAACTAGGTAGAGAAAATGTTTTCATTGTGCAGAAAACTAAAATAACTACCGTAAATTTGAGTTAGCCGCTACAAATATAACTAAATAAAACTTTGTAACTTCTCCTCCCAAGCTGCGTCTCAATTTACGATCGACTTAATTTGGTGTATTTGACTGGTCGAATAGTTGATACGGGCTAAAATCGATGCAAATATTGCGATATGTCAGAAACTCAGCATCCAATCATTAAATTAACCTTTTTTTTATACTTTTTGGATCAAAATTACCCTATCCATCGAGTTTCATCAAATTACAAAACAAAATTTTTTTTTGCGATTTTCTCGATTTTATCAAAGAGGTACCCCTTAAAAAAATTGCAAAAAATCGAGAAATTTTTACTATCTCCAATTTCGATAAAACTCATTATATAAGGTAATTTTGACCCAAAAAGTACAAAAATCGGGTGCATTTGATGACTGGTCGAATATTTTTTGAGATACGGACTAAAATCGATCCAAATATTGCGATATCTCAGAAACTCTGCATCCAATCATTAAATTAACCGGATTTTTATACTTTTTGGATCAAAATAATCCCATCCACTGAGTTTCATCAAATTCCAGAACAAAAATTTTTTTCCCGATTTTCTCGATTTTTTCAAAGGGTACCCCTTAAAAAAAATTGCAAAAAATCGAAAAATTTTTTTTACCTCCAATTTCGATAAAACTCAGTATATAAGGTAATTTTGACCCAAAAAGTACAAAAATCGGGTGCATTTGATGACTGGTCGAATAGTTTTTGAGATACAAACTAAAATCGATACGACGATTTTTCTTAAGACGAAAAAATTATCCAAAATTGTCAATAATTTTATGATGAGATGGAAAAGAAAGGTTTCATTAATTAAAATTGTAATACAATTTAACAATAAAATTTATTAATTTTCTCATCAAATATTCCATACATTTTACAATTAATAACATCTTTTATTGGAACAATTTCTTTTTTACAATTATAAAATTACATATAAAGATAATTTAGTATGGATAGATAAAATTTTGAGATCATTTAGAATGTTTAATAATAATTAATTGTTTATAGATTTAATTACAAAATCATTTCATGACTCTTCATTTCATATAAAGTACAAAAATTATTAATTATACAGAGCATACATCGAATTTGTTAATTAGAAAACTTTTATATTTATTTTCGATTACAATTAATTTTAATTTCTATTCTTGTTAGCACCAATACTCAAATTGCCTATACTCAAAATGTAAAGACAACTTTTTTTAGTAGCTTTTCACATTTTAAAGAAGACGGAAAAGGCATCAATTTAATCGAAGGCATTTAATTTAACCGAAAATGGCCTAAAGCTCCGCTACCGGGAATGACTGATGATTTGCTAACTTATATATTTCATTTTTCTCGTAAATGTATCGTTTTTAAGCAATAAAGTTTATTTATTGATTTCACACGTAGCACATTTTCACTTCTCTGGATTCAATATTTAGCAAAATTCTGGGATTTGTAATTATTCACAAATTTGGACGTTTCGCTTTTACGAACCTTACTTGTTTTGTGGCGTATTTCAAGAAATACTTCTTAATTTTTTGTTAATGTGAAAAAGTCTTTCCATTCGGACAAACTGGTGTTCTAACAAACATAAACTTGTTTATCATATATTAGCTGACCCGGCAAACTTCGTATCGCCTAACAATCGATTCTTTTTTGTTTTTATACGATGCTAATGTCACTCAATTGTTTTGCTTTCCCGGAATCCTTCTACTAACACTTAAACTTTATAGTATGGTATTAAAGTTCAAAATAACTTGAGTTTTTCAGGCAATTTTTTAAATTTTTCTCTCCGTGAGAACCACCCTCGTACTTCAAGGAATATTATAAAAAAGGAATTAGCGAAATCGCTTCAGCTGCTCTCGAGATTTGTGTTTAGCAACACATTCAGCAATTCATTTTTATATTATAAATTACTGGTAATAGATAAATCAAAATTTTTCTCTCATCAGGGGTCTTTAAAAATTTAAGCGTATAAACGAAGCCTTTCAATCTGCATAGACCCCAATTTAGGGGTCATCCATAAATTACGTCACACGATTTTTAAGATATTTGGATACTTTGTGACTTTTCAAGTTTTAATAACACACTAAACCAACCTCTTGTATTCAAAAACACACTTTAAAAGTTTCAAAATTTTATTGAATTAATTTAAAAATATATTTTTCAATGATTTGCCTTTATGATGTCACAATATATAAAAGCCACTTAATATTGTCACAAATCTGAAAATATTCTTTCCGCTAATGTGTGTGACGTAATTTATGGATGACAAGATTGTGTAATTTGAGTGAAAGTGCTAGCTTTTATTTTAAAATTTTATAGAAATGATCACAGTCATTCTTTATATATTAAATATCTAAAATATATTTTATTAAAGCAAGCAGCATTTTTTTTAAAAATTTAATAAAGTTGCACATGCCAATTTAATATGTTTAACCTATTCGCATACGATGAAACATGAAAGTAATAAAACTGATATTTGGGATAAACCATGATTTTCTAATTCAAGTCGAATCTGCTGTTTTGTTTATATTATGTCACAGTTAAAATACTTTCATGTTTCCAAGTGCGCTGGGTCCTAACAATTAGATAACATATATTAATAAATCTTAGTAAAGGCGATACCCGATGTATTGTTGCAGACTTAATTACCATTATTTAATCAACCCTCAACAAGTGAAGGGATGGATTTTCCAGATGAAAAAATTTTCCGAGTTTTTTCAAAAAACTTTTAAATTTTACTTTATCTTCAATTCCCTTGAGAATGAAATGAGGTAGGTAAGGACAATTTAGCGTTTTGATGAATTCCTATTAGAGCGACAGGCGATTAGCAACTCGCGATTAGTAACAGAAAAAGATGGATAAATAAGTTAGTGGGCATAACTGTATGAAATTATGATTAATAATTCAGCCTAATCAATTTCGAGACATACCCTTGTAATAAAACCTCGGAGGAAAACTGGCCAATAAGATTCGAAAAATTATTTATTCTTTTATAGGACGAAGCTACGAGTTCTGTTATTAGACCGCAGAATTTTGGTTACGCCGAACGCCACTTCTTACTTATTATTTTGAAAATATTTTATTTGAATTCTTTTTGGTCCGTTTATCTGGCAGATTCAGATAGGTATTGAATTAAATGTATAGTCTTTGGCCCTAATCAAAAAGAATAATTTTATTTGGCACTAAAGTCGTCGTTTGTTTTGTGAATAAACCAACACGGCGGCTCCGACGGCTCCAACCGGCGGCTCTATCTTGACCTAGTTTAATAATAACATTTTGTTGAGTTTGAATTTTCTATTGTAGACTGCAGAGAACCAGGTAAAAGGACAGGTATTGTTTTTAATTTCACTAGCTTTTATAGGCTCGTTTCTCACCAATTTAAAACAGTTTCAAGGCAAGTTTTTTTCTTAGTGGGTAAAGTATTATAAACATTAAACATTGAACTTCACTTAAGAAATGGCAGATTTTAGAAAATATATGCAAGAGAAGAGCTCAGAACGAAAAACCAAAAATATTTCGACGTAATACATATCTTGAATAGTTTGGCTACAAATTACATTTTTTCTTAGGGGGATCATTTTAGGACACATTCCCCTAACAGTTTTAACATGGTAGCAAATAAATTCTTTCTTGATTCAAGAAATTGCTTACTTGCTTTACTTTAATTTTTAAGCACTCAAATACTTATTTTCTTGAATTAAGTATTGAGATTGTAGACACCATAAATACTTATTTACTTGTTATAGGAACATCAACAGTCACGTTTTCTTCAATTCGATAAATTTTTTTACTGTGTAATTCGTATGGGAAAATTCCTACGCTCTGCCAGCTCTTTATGTACACTCACAATCGTAGCGCGACGCGTCGATTGACGATTTAAAATTTCCATAATAAAAACGCATTATCAAATTGATTCAATTATAAAAATAAATGATTTTGACCGAAGTAACAAAAAAAAAAAAAAAAACACAGATTTTAGACACACTCAGAAGGAGAAAGAACTTTTTACAATCAGTAAATAACCAACTCAGTGTCCGTATTCTGTGTGTTTGATAAAGTTCAGGACGGTTTACGGATCTCTGTTAACGGAATGGAAACACGAGAGTGCGCACGAAATGACATTGTTGCATATGAAGCAAATCGTTGTCCACGTTCACGATATTTCCATGCTGTATATTTACGTTTTAATTCGGCACGTACTTCCCCATTTAATAAACAATATAACATTGCTACACAAAATCCCTGAAACAGAATACAAAAATTAACTTCGGGTCTATTATCCAAATAAAACATGAGTAGCCTAATTCACCAATCAAATTAAACATCTTTCTTGATATGTTGTTTGTTTCCTTACTTCAGTTTTTGAACAGAAAGGACTGGTTTATCCTCAAAAATTTCACTCTTAATTTTAGTCTTAGATATTATCCCAAGTTCTAACAGGAATCCACCCTCAAAATTTGAAACCTAAGCCACAAATATTTGCATACACTCAATTTTTGGGAACGTCCTTAAGCGTTTCTTGGTAATATACATATAAAAATTGAGTTATGTTGGTAGAATGGATTTTTCATTGTGCAAGGACAATTTCAATTATACTTTAATAGCTCACCTGAAATGATGAAAAAAATTGATCACAAAATAACCAGCCCAACATTATCATTGGTTTTGATTGAAGATCAGCATAAGACATCGCTAGAAATACGCTGTAATGAACACCAAATAATGGGACCAAAACTAAAGTTGAGCGAACAAGACGTCTGAGAATAAACAAAGAATTATTTTTAAATACTTCTGCCCTACAATTTTAAAAAGTGATCAAAATTAAATTTCAAAATTTGCAATTTTCAGCATTAGCTTCGCCAACGAACCTTTCAGTCTAGCACTTCCTTTGCCTAATTATTAAATTAATTTTTGTTGCGATGGTGAGAATCTAATTCCTAACCCTTGATATACCGAATTCGCATGTCAGTAGCTTGTGTTTGAAGTTTTAACCCACTTATCTGTCTACACTACCTTTGCGTTAGAAAATTAATCGTAAATATATCCTGAAATTCAATTTAGATCACTTTTTCTTGGAAATAAATAAAACAAAATAAGCAATGCGCATTTTGGTGATATTAGATTGATATGAAATTATAGAGCAACTACATTGAAACGTCTTATACCTCAATGATTTGCCTGTGGCCGAGAAATTTGTTTCGGCAAAAAATCTCAGTGACGAGTAATTGAAATAGATTCTTTATTAATGGAACTTGTGCTATATAATTTCCAAAGTATATTTTTTTTCTAATTCTTTTAGCATAGTAGACTACAATCCCATGCTAAAATTTTTTGGGTGAAATGACCTACTAGAAATCATGATGAAATTGTTTTGCGCGGTACAGGTGAGAATATGAATGTCACACTCCTTGGTGTCTCACCCCTTCACCAGCAAATATGTAAGGCATTGCTGGATACTAACTCGAAGCAAATTACATAAACGCCGAGGCCATACTGAAATAAACTTAACTTTCGATACCGAAGTTACCAGATTTATTTATGTAATTCGCTTTGAATACTTATGCAGAGTTAGTATCGAGCATCGCCGTACTTATTTGCTGGTGCAGGAACTAAGAGGTGTGACATTCATATTCTTACCTGTACTCATCAGTACCGCGCAAAAATGACGCCATTGTGCTTAAAATTAGTTTTACATATAGGAGCATCTTTCAAAAAATTTTAGCATTGGCTTGTAGTCTATAGGTAGGCTCTATTGTTCCGAATGCAATCCTGAACATGTTGAGAAAAATCATATTAACTAAATCTAAATAAATCTTCCGCTCTATTATTTTTTACCACGTCGGCATTGTGAACTTATTTTGTTTCAGCCAAATTTTAAAGATAAATTACCTATATCGTACTTTTCTTCGTTGAATGTAAACTGAATTTAATTTAACTAAAAGGACTCGGACAATATTTAAAAATAATATAAAACTCGTCTGAAACAGATAAAACAGATATAAATTATTTTATAAATAAAAACTGTATATATAGAATAAGATATAGTGGCACACTCTTAAGAAAAATAATTCGGGCTAAGTTTGTTTTAGAATCGTCTACGTTCGGGAAATATAGTTTGTTAAAACCTGGGTTTTTTTTAATAAATAGCCCGGTCTCACTCGGACGGCTACACTTTTATACGTACAAATCTCTGCGACTAAAATTGGCAGAATCGAAAGTAATTTCTGGCTAACTCTGGGTTTTTTTGATAGATAGATTTGGTAATAATTGTTCTCACCTGGACGTTTTAAATTTTTATACGTACGAATCTGCGACTAAAGTTATACCCATAGTATGTTTTGACTCAATCATCAAAATTGGTTGAGTCAAACATGGTTTTATAATATTAGTTAAGAAATCTATCGCCCATCAAGCGTCACCCATCGCTTTGATGTGAATTTACTATGACATATTAAGTAAAGACATCGCTAGCGATCGTCCAAAATTGACTACGCGATCGACTTGAGACTTGTTGACCATCCCGAATTAAGACGGTCTAAAACAAAAATTCAGATCGATTGATTTTTCTTTAGTATGCGCAACTATATCCGATACTAGTAGCCGAATTTATTTTCTGTCGAATAAAACTTACAAATACCGATAAAACAATTGGCATACGTATTAACATAAAAACTAATTTATTTTTATGAGTTGTCCAACATAAAGTATCTTCATAATAAATTCGTGAAACAGCCCATGCTATTGTAAAAAATGATGGTACACCTAAAATGAAAAATAATTCAATTAATTATCTTTTTAACACAATTATTTATGTTAAAATTCAGTTAAAAACTGATATACAATAGGCTAGTGAAGTCAGGGCAGTAAGCTATTGTCAGTAGTGACCATCACACATAAAAAAATTTGTTTTTTATTGTATTTAACAAGAATAAAGACCAAATGTGAAAGGAAGGAGGGAAATTTTTTCAAAAGACTTCAAGAAAAAAGTTAGCAAACAGAAGAAAAGTGTAAGCTAGGAGGCAAAGGCCCCGACACAGAAACACACACACATCCCTTGATTGAATTTGCAACCCCACACTGGCTTAATCCGGTACTGGTAAACATACATCAAAATCAGTAGGTTGATTTAGAATATATTTTATTCAGTTCATTGATTCAAAAATATACCACTTTTTATTATGAACGAATGGAAGTGTACGCAGGAAGTCGTACAAAAACCCATAAAACTCTATTTACTTTTGAGTGTATATGAATTTAGGATTTATATTAAAAAAAAAAATTATGAATCTAGATGCAAATAAAAGCATTACCCTTAACCATTTTTATACTATTAAATTTAGTACAAAGTAGTAACCAAAATAGTCCAAATTTTTGTTAAACTGTTAAATTCAGGTTCGTTCTGAAAACAGTTTGTATGAGGATGTTTACAATTTATATTTGGTTAGGTTAGGTTAGGTTAGGTTTTATTGGCTGGCGACGAAGGGCACACTTAAGCTATAGAGCCCATTCGTTTTACCAGCGGGCATAAAAACAATATTTTTTATAATTTTTTTTTTCAAAAAACAGTAAAAATTATTTTCGTACTCAAAAAAGTATAATACTGTTTTTAACAGTATGGTAGAGGGCCCCTCTACATGTATAACCTAGCTTTTTGTCACTTTTTAAAATTGTAATTCAACGAAATTAATAGTATTATCACTATCACTATACATATTATAAAGCCAAGTCGCTTTTTCTGTCCCTATGTCCCTATGTACGCTTAAATCTTTGAAACTACGCAACGGATTTAGATGCGGGTTTTTTTAATAGATAGAGTGATTCAAGAGGAAGGTTTTTATGTATAATACATCCATATTATAGTAGAGTAAGGGGTTGAAATAGGGGTTGAAAAGGATATGCTTCAAAAACTAAAAAAGTTGTGCATCGATTAAGCTCAAATATTGACAGGATATACAACCAGCTTCAAAGATCTATTGTTTTTATCTACTTTTAACCTTCGGAGGGTAGAAAGGGGTAGCGAGAAAGTGGGAAGGAATTATCGAATATTTACAAATATACCTAAGTGGGGTATCAAATAAAAGAGCATGACGTGTACATTACAAAACTGTTATCCCACGGAAGGAAATGTGGAGGGAGGGGTGCAAGTGGGGATGTTGCCCAGCAAGCGGGTAGTTCACAGCTAGTATTATTATAATTTTTTAAATATCGTCGTTGATGAAGGTACGTCATTAAATAAAAATGTCTATTTTTTGTTGCATAGAGTGATATGATTATTTAAAACGTTAATGAACGTCCCTCATAAATGTTTATTTGTTAAAAATCCGGCACTGACTAAAAAATTTTTATTCATATTATATTTTTTATAATAAATTATTTCATTTCATTGAATTATTATTATTCTCAAAAGTGAGTTAAAATATGATAATAATAAGATTAACCATGAAGAAAAGAAAAACAATTACTTATTTGAAATGGGTTATATAGAATACAATTCGAGGAATATGAAAAATATTAAAAAAGGTATTAGTATTTCTATATTTACAATTCTAGGTATATAACAAGGTTTTATACATATTATATTTGTGTTTATTAAATTCCTATACAGGTTGGTATTCCGATGTTCTTCCTACATGTGAGTAGTTTTTATTTAGTAATTTTTGTACATTGAAAAGGCGTTATATTGGTAATTGCTAAAATCCTTCCTTCGAACTTAAAAGAATTATAAGGGCGGAAAAAAAATAAATGCAATCGATGCGATCAATCGTATACACGCAATGTATCTCCGATAGACACTAACAGACTGACACTAAAGATATAAGGCGGACTGCTTTATATTAATCAACTAGCTGTGAACTACCCGCTTTGCTGGGCAACATCCCCACTTGCACCCCTCCCTCCACATTTCCTTGCGTGGGATAACAGTTTTGTAATGTACACGTCATGCTCTTTTATTTGATACCCCACTTAGGTATATTTGTAAATATTCGATAATTCCTTCCCACTTTCTCGCTACACCTTTCTACCCTCCGAAGGTTAAAAGTAGATAAAAACAATATATCTTTGAAGCTGGTTTATATCGTGTCAATATTTGAGCTTAATCGATGCACAACTTTTTTAGTTTTTGAAGCATATCCCTTTCAACCCCTATTTCAACCCCTTACTCTACTATAATATGGATGTATTATACATAAAAACCTTCCTCTTGAATCACTCTATCTATTAAAAAAACCGCATCAAAATCCGTTGCGTAGTTTCAAAGATTTAAGCGTACAAAGGGACATAGGGACATAGGGGCAGAAAAAGCGACTTTATTTTATACTATGTAGTGATGATGAAGAATGCAGATTGTGTGTATCTGTCTGTATTCTACGGATAAACATTTAAACAATTTACGATTGTGTCCAAGATCAGAAAATACAAATGGTTCAAAAAGGTAAGATCTATATCGATGAAAATCTGATTGCTTTTATTTTTATGTAAAGACGTAGGAATAAATCTACACTGTGCAAATCTACGAGAAATTATTTTTTAAAATTTTCTATAAAAACGTAGGTGATACTTTTAAGTACACTCTATACATTTATTTAATCGGTGAAATATTTTTAACGATCATTTTAAAGAAGGAATATTGAAAAATATTTTATTAATATCGACTTGACTGGATTATGTCGAATTCACTTGTACATAATAATGTAAACATACCGATAAATACGCAACTTATAAATATACCGATAAATATTATATCTACAATATGTCCCAGAAGTTCTTAGTCAACCTGCAGTGGCATATTTAAGTTCGATGTCGCTTTAAGTTTCATCTGATATGACACCCTTTTTGCTTTATACGGAAGTCATTTTCAAATATTTAAATTATTGCGAGGAAGGATAGCATTTTTTGAAGGATATCGTTCAAAAAATGCCGCGGAACGTAAAAGTGTAGGTGTGGGTACTAATTTTTTTTTTAAACAAATAAATAATATTGTCCGAAATTAGATTTTCTGTCCTTTACATGCTAGAAAGATGGAATTTTCACCAATCGACTCGGTAAGTCAAAATTACAGAAAAGTTTCAATTTCCATAATGAAATTGCCCGGAAAATCGAAAAAACCGTGCTTCCTATTTTACGGATAGTTGCGTTATGGAAAATGAAAATTTTCGAACTTTTCTGTTAATTTGACTTTATTTCGAGATTGGTTTGGCCGCCCTAGGTCCAGATTTCACGGGTAGTATCTGACTGATTTTAAAAGAGAGACCAAATTAAAGAGTGGCTAAAGACTTTTAGGACATACTGTATAAAGATTTTTAGTGCTAGCTGATGACACTACATAACAACACGATAAATATGTTTATTGAAATATTTTTATCGTAATATTATATTAGTGGTCCAAGAGCCCGCGGTAAATTTCAGGTACGAAACTCAGTTCCGCTGATATTATATATTATACTTACGTTGTTGGTATGAAACCTCGAGAACGACAGCTGGCTCATTGGCGCTGGGTTAGAAAAAGCGACCATTCACACAAGTCAAAAAGTGGTAAAATTAAGGGAAATCACTTCAGTTGAAAAGTAATATATTCGTTCTGGCTAATATAGGCAGACAGATCAAGTTGATTTGTGTTTGAGCGACAAATTTCTGAGGTATAGATGATATAATTTTTGAATAGCAAAGGAAATTCACAAAACCAGACTCACAGGGAATGCTTTTTGGAGATTTTGTCATGAAGAGGAGAAAACCGAATAGGAGGAATACATATTCTGTGTAACGGTAAAAGCCTTTCGCTCAGACGATACCAAACGAAAGTGTTGTTTACGAATTTCCTTCACTTTATTAAAACTGTAGTACTTTTGTAGCACCTTTGAAGCAAAGGTGGTATAATAAATGAAACTTGGGCCAGTCTTAAAGATCTTCTAAGCAAGCACGCCCTGCTGGCTATATTTGAAAGGTTCAAAACTCAATTACCTTTGGCGTTTGTTTCGTAAATACCTACATTGAATAAACTAAATTGAAAATTATTCAAAGTGTAAATTATGGTGATGAACTTACCCCAACCAAAGCAAACGTACATGGTGATGGCACTGTTGTCAGAGAATAGTGATGTAAATATTAAATTATGTAAATAAAGTCCTTCCATTAATATCCAAGTATAATTGGCTAAAATAAAATATTCCCATGATGTCGTTATTAATTTACAAATCCATGCCTGTAAGGGAATCATAAGTATTAAGAAAACTCATTATAAAAATATGTATTTTGTTTTTACGTTTTTGTTTCATATAATTCCATATAGTCTAAGAGCTGAGTGCCTTTTTTGAGTACATATTTGAGGCACATTGAAAATATTAAAGTTGATAACTTGCGAATGTGTGGATGGTGAAATCGACAACCTGGCTGGGAGGTTGGGGAGCGTTAGTCACTTATGAAATTTTTAATTAGTAATATTTCCTATGTAGAAAATGTTCTTAAGACATGAAACCTATACTATTTTAAAGTCTAATATTCAATCATACGAAATATCATCGCCTGGCATGATTTGGTGGGGGGCTAAAATGGCCTGGCAGGTGATTTTATTTTGCAATTTTTCCTATGCAAAAAAATGTTCATGAGGCACTTTGAAACTTACACCATTTTAAAGTCTTATATTCAATCAAACGAAATATCATCGCCTGGCATGAATTGGTGGGGGATAAAATCGCTTGCAAAAATTACTGGGCAAACTTTGACGAAATTGAATTTTTTCACAGCTTATGGTCAGACTTTAAAATTGTTATACAGTTTATCTCGCTACAATAACGGTGATGGGAGATTTAAGTTATTTCATTTTTACAATATTGTCTGAAATTTTAATTTGTTGTTAACAATTCATATCAAGTTTGGAAAACGGAAATTAAAAAAATTGACGTTATTACACCATTTTGAGTAGTACCTATTATGGTTAGCAAAAATAAATGATATTGTGAACATTTTCGTTAATTGCCATGAAAAACCTTTTCTTTTGATAAGTCTCCTGAATTTTATTTGTTATGATATTATGGTTTTAATAAAAAAAAAAGAAAACATTATGTAATAACATTCTGTGTTTTAATGAAAAATGTCAACTTTTGTCTTATTAAATATGATAAATACCTAGGATTTAAACTCATAATATGTAAATTTAAATGAAGAAGAATTTTAATGAAATGAATATCTTTGTGAATAAATCATAAAAAAATGTAAACTACGTTTTAAATTTATTCCTAAGATTTATTTCATATTTCAATGTTATTACAATCTATTACGTTACCAGTATAAGCCCGGGTAGCTCAGTCGGTAGAGCATTGGACTTTTAATCCAAGGGTCCAGGGTTCAAGTCCCTGCTCGGGCGATATATTTTTATTAATGAAATAAATACACATCTTACATAAATAATATACACCACTTTTATAAAAAGAAAATATGATTTTAAATTATTTATTTTTCCAGTCATACTTATTTGAATAAATTAATGGTACAGTGTTCAGTGAAATGTATTATTAAATAAATTGCTTTCATATTTTTAATTAAATTTTATGCATTTAGGACAGGAAATAGTTTTTAGTCCATTATTGTTTTTTGAATAAAATTCTTATAATAATAATTTGAATACAATATGGTTAAAAACTTTTAGAAGGATTGACTTCATCACTTAAAATTATTTTTAAAATGTTATTTTTGGCGATGTGATTATAGTTTATAAACTTATTTTTACATCATAAAATTAAGATGATAAATTTCTTAAATAAAAAAGTTTATTTCTTTTATATGAAGTTGACAAAAGTAGGCATTTTTATCTAACATTGGTTTTATGGTAAAACGGTAGATATTTTCATAGATTTCTCCAAAACTAGTCGGTGGAAATAAAAAAAAAAACTACTTAAAGTAAGAATAAAGTTTTTCGATATCTGGTGTAATTTTCAAAACATCGAAAATTGAAAATTTTGTTTAATTATTTCGATATTTCGAAAACCAAGGCACATATCGAAATGTTTTATTCTTACTTTTTCGTGAAAAATTGAAAATTTTGTTTATATATTTAGCTTTTGATATTTCGAAAACCAAGGAAGGTATCGAAATGTTTTATTCTTATTTTTCGTCTACAAAAAACTATAACAAAATTCATCATGAAAGTTGAAAATTAGGTACAAATTATTTCAACCTAAATCTCAAATTGCCTTGTTGAACGTAGGTACTACCTTAACGAACCAAATTCCTAATTTTCCCGGTCTAGAATAATTTATTATGATTGAATAACTATGAGTATGATATATATAATAAACTGTTGATAAATGTTTTAATATTGCGTATTTTATATTAGACTAAACAAAGAATCGAGAAACGTTATATCAGCCTCAGTTACAAAAAAGATTAATCTTAAATAAGTACTATAAAATAATGATAGATCATCACTAGAACAAATTAACATCTCTCTCACAAGGATTATGTAAATTTTAAATTTGCAAAATAATATATGCTAGGATAATAAAAATGTACAAGATGTTACAATCCATCAAATGTGTCATACGTTTGAATAATGCATACACATTTTTGATCTAAGATTTTATACGGTAGTTTCTCTGCGCTGTGAGCACTTTTCCACTAAACGGACAGACAAAAACGAAACATAAATTCGAATCGAAAAAAACAGAACTGCTACTTTTGACAAACATTTTGGAGACTTGCAATGTATTAGCCAATGGCTATTTCAGTTTTGGTTTTGTTTTTTATTTTTGTTGTAGTTTGAGTTTTGTTTTTATTTGTCCGTTTAGTGAAAAACCGGCATAAAAAAAAAATAGTTATCTTTTGCCTTTTGGTTCAATGAAAAAATCAGCTGAGTTGTTCAAGTATGGTTTATCTTAGCGTTAAAATCGAATCATATAAAAAAATAAAAAGTAAAACATGACACTTGGAGGGCTCACAGTTGAATGAGCTTAATGAGAAATTATCAAACATTTCCGTTGGCAGGATTGGGGGCTGGTTAGTTACTGGGAATTATATTATTTTTGTTATGGATTGATGTATTGTAAATCACAAAGTTGTTATGAAATAGAAGTTCGACCACAATTATATTTTTGACATTTCTGTAGATTAAAATTTTATTTACTTAGTTAATGCTAACAAATGTTTTAGAGAAAATTACAAGCCGTGAAATATGTGAATTAGTCGGATGGATATGCATAGAGAAACATACATAGAGATAATACGAATTAGAGGTACTTGTTTATATAATAAAATACTAGCTGACCCAGCCACGCGTTGTTGTGACTTAGTTGTAATACAATCAACTGAGGTATTTCCATGCACTTGGTCATATTTGGTTTATTTTTATAAAAATTTTACAAAAATATATCTCGAACAAAACGAATAAACATGAAAATTTTGCACGAACGTGACTTAAATAGAACGAATATAAAAGTTTTACAACTGATTTCTTATCGTGATAACAACAAAATAAGCTGAAAAGTTCTATAAACACTAAAATCATGAACAAAATCAAATCTCACTACTCTAGTTGCTGAGGTCAAATCCATTGTGGTGGCGATTCAGCAATGATAATGCTAAGTTTTCTTTTTCGACCCTGACCACGCGGTGGCCCAACAAAGTTTTCGCAGGCGTCGATTTGACTGTCCCTACCATGACTACGAACCCAACGAAAAAAAACCTTAAAAACCTTAAATACGCAAAAGAAATTGACCCTAACTTATCGAGATATAGAAAATTTCATCAAAATCGATTGAGTGGTTTCGTAGTTTAACGTAAACGAACATCGTAATACGAGATTTTTTATATATTAAGATTACCATTTCATATTTTCAGTTTATATAATTAAATATCAGATAGTCCGTTCATTTAAAAACCAAAGTTGTGGTGGGTGTGATAAGTTGTTGCTAGACCATTTCTAACTTATTAATAAATTATTGTGTCTTATATTAACAGTTATAAAACATATATTTTTCTTTTAGAAAATAGCAAAGGTTAGGTTATCATAAATTTTCTTGTTTCGATTGTAGGGGATGAAAAAAATTACTTCCTTCTAGAAAGATTTATTTACATAAAATATGAACGTTGCATATATTCTTGTGACAAGCATTATATCTTTATGTAATAGTCTATGTTAATGGTTAGTATAAATTTATTTGATATTAAATCACTGCTTATTTAATTTAAAAAATAATATTCCAATAAATTTTTAACGGGTCCTTTCGTCGCTAATGTTAATTTAAAAATGTTAGATTATAAGGTAAAATAATTTTTGTGCAATAGTTTGAATTTTATCTATTGTATAGTGAAGTTTCGATCATACTTTACCGTGTAAATTTTTGTGAAAAAATTTTTCAGAAATGTTAACATTTGTTGACAGTCTTACGAGAGAGTAAGACCCTTTTAAGTTTTCTTGGATTATGCTACCAGTTATCGATTAGATGGAGTGAAAAAACTGAAAATTAGTTGTTCGATATATTCAGGTTTCTGTTTTTGAACTTAAATATAAAATTTACCGTTAAATTTATTGAGAAATAAATAATAAACTGAAAAAAAAAATACCGTGTTCGTACCGATTTAACCGTACATACACTGAATAAAAATAAAATAAGATAATGAATAATATATTTTACAGCATCAAACCATTTTTTTAAAAATAAACAAAATTTATAATATAAAAAAAAACTTTTCAAAACATCAAATTTTTCTATGTTATTATACTTATACCAGGTTGGCGAAAAATGCTGAATATGAACATCATTATTAAAAAATTTTTGCTTATTTTATATTGGTAAAAAGTATATATCATGTAAAACTACTTTTCTTGTATATCCAGTGTCCTTAGGGGAGTGTCAATAACCTAAGCCAAACTACGTCTATTACGTCTTCCAAAAAAACAAAATAATGTCCCGTTTTTTTGTCTTTTTTCAATTTCTGAGGAAATTCGCATAGCTAACGGAGCTCTTGCGGTACGAATATTTTATACTTTACGAGTGCTATATTCTTACAATGCCGGATGTGCAGTGCATCGTAGTCATGTCCACATTCCTACCAAGGAGGGCGGATCATTTTAAAGGCTACGGCAGGCTATATGGATGGAAGGAGGAGTTCCAAAGTGGCTGAAATTGAGATAATTTATGGACGCTCCCTAGCTTCTTTGTGTGATACCACGGACAATTATTAGCAAATTTTATGAAAGAATTTCGCATAAAGCTCTTTTAAATGTCCATCGATCGTACCTACTGGCAGATTTAGGTAAAGGATTTAATGCGTATTTTATTAAGTCGAGTTTTTGATTTAACAATTTCTAACTATCTGTTAATTTTCAACGAGCTTTTCTATAAAAAAGTGTATAATAAACTCGAAACAATTTTATACATTTTCGATATATACCTAATAAAAATTCGATAATGTATTTTTGTGGTAGTTTTCTTTTTTTTATTATCAAATTTCGAACATCTGCGTTACTTGCAGAAAATTTATTTAATGTCAGATATCAAAAGGGAACATTTAGTATGTATTGATTAAAATATTATCTGATCTGACTGTAAGAAGTACTCTTTCCAGGGTCGGATTGACGAAAATAAACCAATTAAATTAATGAATCACTATCGATTATAAATTGTTCACACTGCCGCTGCCTGGATTCGAACCCGCAACTTAAGTCTAAATGGACAAACAGACAAAGGCAAACGCCTTAGACCGCTCGGCCATTTAGGCTCAAATTATCATATTATGAATCAGTACAAAGCCATTCATATAAGAATCCATTGAAATGAGCCTATTGTATCCTCTCCACTTGAATCTGCCTGCCATTGATTAACAAATATACCAGGAACTTTTTATTTTTCACTACAGAAATTAATACTATAGAAATTAAATATGAAATTGAATACTACAGAAATTGGATACGAGGAATTCGATTTCTAGGTAGGCATTGATTAATTAACATAGAATACTAACTTTTTTTACATCTATATATTGTATACATTGTAAAGGTATGCATCAACAAAGTTGATAAATTTTTAACTTTTTATATTGTATTGACGCTCCCTTTTAGGTCGTAACAGAAAGAAGTTAAAAAGATTTTAAATTTTTGAGAAATTCAAAATAATTCGAATTGATTATTTTAAAAAATTGCTACTTTGTAGCTTTTACACTAAAATGGTCATAATGTAGAATTATAATTAGTAAAATCGGTACATTTTTTCGTTTTTTATTCACAGTAATCATTTATTTTGTTTTAGAGACGTTAAAAATGATTAATTTATTTGCTAAATTAAATTGGTCTCGATAATTTAAATTAATCCGCCTTGTTCTCTTATTAGAGACAATATGAGCGAAAAAGTGGGCTTAATGGGGGGTTAAGTCACGCGCCCTAACCAGTATTTTGAAAAAAATTTCGGGTTCGGAGCGGATTTCGGGTCATTCAAACGGAAGGATAAAATGCCCTATTTATCAGCAGTAAATACCAGCATTACAATCAACGAGTCACAAGTTGCATTCAATCCATTGTTGTTTTACCAAAGAATGTGCGTAGCGAAAAATTCCGGGACTGACATGAAACGTTTTCTGGCATACGACCTCGCTCCGTTCTCATTGTCTTTGTTCACCGAAGAAGGAAAGCGAAAAGGAACAAAGTCACTATTATACAGTGCCTTCGAACTTTTGACAGAAAATTTACAACCTGCGAGCCACATGCCAAATTTTCAAACACGTACGCTCGCTTAGAAAGACTCGGGAAAACTGAAAAAATAAAAAAACGAATTTGAAGTTTATTCGATCGATATCTCAATAACGATGGACGATTGGTCAAAAATGTAAAGGACTATAATTGTAGATCGCGAGTAAAACAACAAAAAAGTATTGCATAAAAATTTTCGTATTTCAACGGAGAACCGAATTATTATTCGTCGGCAATTCGAAGTTAAGTTTTTCTAGGCCTCCTCCACGTAATATAAAAAATTGAGCTTGATTAGTTCATATGCTTATCTACTCCATTTTTTCCGACGTAATGATTGGATTAAGACGGTGTTTCAAGATTTTCGTACATAATTATTAAGTACTTACAAGGTCATTGTTGATACACACCTTAACATATTCACTAAGCAACGAGCTTTGCGAAAAATATATAAATAGAAATACAAAATAACTTTTGTTGTTTGTGATGTTGTACTGTTTTATAATGTTTTTTGTTTTTATAAACTTGTTTCGTCTTTGATCCGTTTTTTAGGGTTGGTATACAAACATCAACATTTTATTATGTAAAACATATTTTGTTTAGCCTTTATTCCCATTTTTTCAAAAAAATATGGTATAATAGAAGTAACTTTCTGAAGAAATTTATTGTTTTTATCTTCAAAATCTTAAAATCAATTTACCATTGGTAATTTGTTTTCTTCAAAGCTAATATTTTTGATGGCTCTTAAGATATTTAAGGTTTCAGATTTGACTACAAAATTTCTCACTTAATAATAAATTTTAGTACTTACGTTTGGTTCGGTGATAAACATTTCACCTTCGATGAATACTAAATTTTGAGACATTGCCACACCTTGTAAAAATAACGCATCTTTTAATAAAGCCATAAATGCACGCATACTGAACGATATAAATAAATGCAAATGAAGACGATTTCGTGCACAGCGTAATTTTCTGAAACAAAAACGAAACTTTGTTAATATCGAAATTTCACTTTACTGTTAATAAATTTTCCTTCTTTAAAAGTATATCTGATTGTCAATCAAAATTCTCAGTTGGTTTGATTATTAACTTTGTTTCAATTTCGGAAGGTTTCTCAATCAATACATGGAGCTAACTTTATATGTCAAAAGTTTTAGAGAAATTAAGTAATTTAAAAAGAAAATGAAGAAGTGGGTAAAGTTAGAGAATATTAATTTTCTAGGTACGTGTATATTATAAGAAACGAGGATATAAATAAAACAAATACATCAAGGAAAACGAAAAACAAAATTTTATTGTTTTTGACAGTTATTTTGTACAAAAACATTATCCGAACGAAAACTTAGTTCATTTCTTGATAAGAGGGAATTATCCCTAAATTATTTTATAGATTTGTTTTTTATTTTTATTTGATTTATTTCAAGTCATTTTAAAGTTTTATAACTATAGGATCATTATTGTGCTTGGCTTCTAAAATCGAAATCGTCCAACGAAGCGGGTTGGTAACTGCTATCTTTATATATTATAGCCTATTTGTATTCTTAAGTGTGAGCTATATTATTGTAAAGTTTCATTTAAATCCACTCAGTAGTTTTTGAAATTTTAAGTTAAGCAAAGCAGGCAAGTGACTGCTAACGCATGATGTTACATAGCCTTAAGCTATCCTCGGTAAATGGCCTATCTAACACATTAGAGGTTTTCAATTCGAACCAGTAGTCCTTGAGATTATCGCGTTCATCCAAACAAACAAACTCTTCAGCTTTATAATATTAGTAACGATTTTAAATACTTTGGTGCATTATTTTTATATTAAAGGTGTTTTTCTAAAGGATTTGACTAAACTTTTGACTTATATCTATAGTCTTCGCCCAAGAAAAAATTTTATTGGCTACACACTGTATTTTTTAAACTGTGGGGTCATATATTTATCGTATCGAAAACATAAATTTTACTTTACCTTCTGAAAAGAAAATTTTTTATATTAAAAAAAGCTTTGTTAAAGCCCTAAAGCTGTTTAATAAAAGAAATTTGTAAGAGAAAAATTTATTATCCGTTGATAATGCTTTTTTTTTCTGGTACATCAAACAATATGTATTAGAAAGAATTGTAAGGATTTTTTAAATAATTTTTCATGTTCAGAATCGAAAAACAATAAGACTCGATTATCGTTATTGTCTACTGTAATAGACATGTGTCATTTATGAATTCTTGACTTTCCTTAGTGTCACATTCAAACTGATGCTTTGAATGAATACATACTAATCAGGGACGGGATTGTGGGTTACTTTCATCGCGAGTAGGTAAGGTTGAATGCAGCAAATAGATTTAAAAAAATAAATGGTTGCAACAGAAAAAGTTTTGATACATATTTTTATGTGAATTGAATTTGAAATCAATGTTTTCATGATATGTAAGAGCATAATTTATAAAATTTAACATACAAGTTGTTCGAATGCGATTAAGACTCCAACTGACGTGACGTGTTAAGACAATTTTCAATAATATAAAATGTATAATGTTCGGTATAATAAAATGTATATTTTTCAATATTTTTACATAAAAATGATTGCATTTATATATGCTGCAACATACAAAGTGTTAACGAAAAGTTTATACGGCGAATGGTGCCACAAATGTGATACAACTACCACCCGGAGTTGATTGGTGAAGTTGACACAAACGCAGGGTACGAGTTCTTTGTATGAAAGTAATACCTATACTGTCTAACAAATTTCAAATATTGTTGTTTTGAATTATATTAATATTATAATAAAATACTGATGTGATTGTCACAACTACATGCGCAGGTAAAAAAAATAAGAGGTTAATACCTGCTAAAAGGTTTATTTAAAACAAAATTAGATTTCTTCAAGTCGGGTTTGAATCAGCGACATATGAGCTAATTCAAATTACTAATGATTTTAGTGTCCTTAGTCTACAGCTTAACCAACTGCACTATATCGATGCTTGTTGTATTTGCCAAAAAATAGTAAATGTTATAAAAATGATAAATATGTTTATTTCAAACTCTCTGTTAACTGGTAACAACAATCTTCATGAAGTTGGCTCCATCACATACGGACTAGACATAATAGATATGAGATCATAATAACCAAATACTCTATTTAAAGCAAACGCAAAGAAATTTTCTTTTAATTCATTTACACGATTATATATTCCAACTAAGCACTATTTTATTTTCCATCAATAAAATGCATGAATTTAAGCTAAAATTTTTCATATAAGTAATGATTTTGTTTATTTAACTTCAGTGATTTTATATCAATGAATACATTTTTTAAATTCAATCGCATTCTATTGTAAATACAAATATTTAGCTTTACTTGTTCCAATCGTTAGGCAATTGTATGAAAGTATTTCTACTTTATTTCAATAAGAAACGACCAACTTCAGAATGAGGTTGTAATTATTCAAAATTTTTAGTGTACGGATGAGTTAAAATGGTTAATTTTGATTTGCACAGTATCTGGTTGACTGTTTAACAGCTTTTCCACGAGATATTCTGTATATTTTGATTTTTCAATAAAAATAAGGTTTAAAAATTTATCTACTACAATATGCTTCACGTATAGAGAGATGGTTACATTAAATTTAAATTTTACCTACAAAAAACATCATAGGTATATAGTGTGCAATTTGATTGGTACCATATGAAATACTGTTTTATTATTGGCTTCATGAAAAGAATCATTCTTGATAGAAAGTTCTGCATGGCCTAAAACGCAAAGAAGAGTTAGTAAAAATAAGAAAATCTGGCAGATGAATAGTATTGAATAAATATCTGATTGTAGTTTTCAATTATAATCAACTTTTTTCAATAGATATTGTAAAAAATAAAAACACTTTATTTACTCTTGGGAAAAATTTACATTCGACAACCTCGTACACAAAAAATTTTATATTAATCATATTTCATATTTCTGTTTTTCATGAAAACAAATTATTAAAGAATTTTTCATATGCTGCCAATTCAATTTGCACCCTGTACAAAACTCGAGTCCACTAAGGTGTTCATTTAAAAATATAATATTGAATAATATAAGATTTTACAATTTTGAACCTTCGCCGTCAATAAATTGGTATATTTTTCTTCAAAACGGAAATGGTGTTAATACTAATCTGTTCCTCATGTTCATACGATCGAATACGTATTAACATATCAAGTGTATGATTGGAATAGGATTCTTCGATGCAAGAATTATTGTGTATGTAATATTTGTCCAGCCAAGAAAATTGTACTGTATTTGGTATAAGGAATATGTGTATCTGGGTACACTGAACCGTTTCTGGACCTTATACCAAATGCATTTCATTGTAGAAAATTTTGCACACGTACGTTTGTTTGTTGGCAAATCTGTTGAATTTCTCAAAATGATACTTTCCTTATTTATTTTAAAATAAATAAGGTTATTATCAGGATTCCAGAAAATAATATAAACGAAAGTTGGAAATAGGAGTGATGCCTCAAAATATGTTGGCAATATGCCTGCAAATGGCCAAGTAAGATTAAGGGTCTGAAAAGCAGACTGAAATGCTTTAAAACGGATTTTTTTCAATAAGTGATTCTTGCTGGTCACTTGCAAAGATTATATACGAAAATGGAACTTTTTCAAACCCACTCTAAAATATTTCCTGGGTTATTCTGAGCTCTCACGGCCACAAAAATTTTTAGAGAGTAATTTTCGAGCTTCGGGCTCTCAAAGCGACACATATATTATATTTATAGTATAACCTGGCAACCTGAAAGGTTGTGTGAATGCAGTCTTGTTTTGGATGTCATCGTTTAGAGTTCGGCCAGGGAAACCGCATTGAATTCTCATCCGTGCAAAGAGGGCTTAATCAATCAACCGCTCGTTAAAATGCTGTCTTCAAAACTCGAACTTGCAACCCACTCGACTGAATCAGCAACTACTTTTATTTATAGATGTATATAATTTGAACACGTAACATTCCCAATTTGCCTGACCGTATTCTCGAATTGATATGAAAGAAGATATGTAGAATATGCAATCAATAGAATATGTGAAATTGTGAAGTCAATAATTTATATATGTATCTATAGAAGTGTTATGGCTCTTAACACAATTTTATGAAAATATCTGCAAATAGGTATGTACAACTGGAATACATTATTTACGATAAATTTTCACCTAACCAAGCTAACGTATTGTGGAAATAATAATATATAAAGTGGTAAATTGGAAATTGTTTAACTATAAACCAGTCAAAATGGATAAATGCAATCAAACTTTCTATATTCTACAAAGCAATACAAGTTTAAAAAGATAAAACGTTTACTGGCATAAATATTTGGGTGGAATGAGATCTTTCTGGAAGTATTTCTATAATAAGAGTATATACGTACTTTGTACGTATGTTACGTAGGTACTAGGAAAATTCTTGCATTTTAGTGCAACATTTGCACTCTTTACAAAAAATATATGGTGGGGACAACTGAATCGATCGTATTGATTGATCCCTGCGGGCAAAATTTCGTTATCCCATACTTTTTATACCATGTAAATATGAAATATATCATAGTAAATTAAGTTTAGTCCCAAGTTTGTAACGCCCAAAAATATTGATGCTACGAACAAAATTTTGGTATAGTTGTTCATAAAATCACCTAATTAGTCCATTTCGGGCGGGCAGTTCGTGTGTTTGTCAGCACGATAGCTCAAAAACTAAAAAAGATATCAAGCTAAAATTTTTATAGCATGCTCAGGACATAAAAAGTGAGGTCGAATTCGTAAATGAGCAACATAGTTCAATTGGGTCTTGGGTCTCTAAGACCCATCTTGCAAACCGTTAGAAATAAAACAAAAGTTTAAATGTAAGAAATGTTCCTTATCAAAAAATAAACAACATTTGTTTGAAACATTTTTTCGAAAACATCACTGTTTACCCATGAGGGGGCAAATTAGGTTCGAATAGTGTATAGTATGTATGTATTATAACAGAATATCTGTTATGTGTGTGTGACAAGTATGTATGGCTAGTAATCAACACTGTCTATACATGATATTTCAACAATTAACTCAGTCAATAGCTTGTTTTTTATTAAGTTCTCTGATATAACAGCAAATTGTATATCTATCAATATAAAATATCTTCTTTTAATTATTACAATAATATATTTATTGAAAGGACAAATATTTATTGAAGTTTAAAATATAAATATTTAAACAAAACAATAAAATCTCTTGTACTCTTTGAATTGCTTATCTTCTATTTTCTTTTGTCGTTCGGCGTTTATCTGAAAATTATAATTTATTTGATATTAAATTATGGAATTGATGTATTATTTGTTTTAATTTCATCGGTAAACCACACTTTATTCTCGAATGATTGTATTTCATATTTATTTTATTATCTCTGTATATTAGAAATATGAAAGTAAGGATGTTTGTTTGTTTGTTTGTTTGTTAGTTTGTTACAGTTTTTTGATTTGAATGAATCTGAACAACAATACAGCTCATACATCAGAATAACACATGAGCTATAATTTATAAAGATACACTAAAAAAAAGGAGGATAACATACTTGGTTTATCAAAATTGGATAAAATTTGGATGTGATAGAGCAAAATTAATTTTTTTGGATTCTGATTATGTCATAAAGTTAAAAAATTCCTTTTTTTTGTTAACACAGGCAAATTTGATTCGATCTTGTAGAAATTTTTTTTGGAACCCACTAATTTTTGATCATTCTTTTCAGCTATGATGTCAGTTTTTCGCTAGCTATCACTCATGTGCTAAATTCCGAAACCACAATTTCAAATTCTTGAAACCTATTAGAGCTTGGTTAATTTTGATTACAAATTTGAAAAGTATGACCCAAATTCAGTAGGATTAAATACTTGGTTTTTTACAATTTTATAAAATTTGGATGTGATAGAGCAAAATTAATTTTTTTGGTTTCTGATTGCTAGCTTTAAAGTAAATGAGAGAACTTGTTTATACGGAGGTACAATAGGTTTTTTATCGTGATTTATGAGACTATATATAGAAACGAAAAATACGATTTACGAAAATCCTTTCTGCGTTCTTATTACCCTAATAATTGTACCATAAAAATTCTATTTAGAAATTTGATAAATAAAAAGAAAGTGAAAGTTATTTTTCTATTTGGTATTGAGTTGATGGGTTGCTAATAGCTAAATTTAAGTTTTTTTCATGCCCATAAACACGTTTTCGTCATTTTCGTATGTTTATATATATATATATATATATATATATATATATATATATATATATATATATATATATATATTTTTTTTTTTTTAGTATCCGAGTATTAAATTATATTATTCAAGAAGGATATACAATTTGGTTGACGTTCATTTGAAATTCAATTTAAAGCTTTATCATTATTAGGTGTGAAGTGATGTTAGCTTTGAGCTTTACAAAAAAAGGAAACTCTTCACACAGGTGCTGTGTAAACTAAGCGATTTCTCTTTAAAGAATAATTTAATATTCACAACGCAAGCTTAAGGAATTTAAAACATGCCACAATATTTTAATATAGAGTAGCATAAACTAAGCGAATTCCTCACACATTAATGAATGTTTCAAAATTTGTGTCAAATTTGAAGAAATTTTTAGAAATATCATCAGTGGTAAACAGCCAATAGCTCATTTTTCTAGAAGAAATGGAAATTCACGAACAAATTGATCAATATATTTGACGGAGTTTTATTCTAGTTCTTTTTTTACAGTAGATGTACTTTTGTAATGCCCCCGGAGGAGATATGTGATTTTAGGGTGTTACGGAAGGAAATGGAGCTATGAACGCAATCACAGGTAAAAAATTAGATAATATTCCCTTCATGTTAATTATCTATTCCAAATGTAGACTATCATTTGTTACAACAGGGAATCTGACATAATTAGTACACTTAAAACTAAATTAATTGACTTTCGTCATATTTTACTAAACCACATCAAAGTTATGTCTTTCTAGTAAATGTGTATTTACTCATTTTCAATCAACTATTACTGATGTTTGAAGTAAGAGTTTACTCTGCCTAGAAAGAGTGAAAATACAATTCATCTTAGAATCTACAAAAGTCTTGAATTTCTTGGAATGAAATATTCTTACTTATTATTTGATGTACTTAAAGCTACGAAACCTTCCATTTTTCATATTCGCAAACACTTAACTACTTAGTTCCATTGATATTATTTACAAATAAAATTGACACTTGACCTAATGTAGTGAGTTATAATGGTATCAAATATATCTTATATTGCTACAACATATTATTGAAGTGTTTTTGTTATTTTCTCTGAATTTGTGTTGTTTACTCTGCAATTTTCTATCTGTTATTTTACGACTAACTAACTTTTTCGAACTTTTCGTAGAAAACTGGTTTTTACTGTTTGTAAATTTGTAATTAAATATAATAAATAAATACACTGTAAAGTAAATCGTAAAAAAAACCTTTGCTATTGTGGGTATGGTAGTTGACGGAAATATAAGTTACTCTTAGCTATACTTACATTTATTTATTGAAAACATTTATTATACCATGTATATGAAATATATATAGTATAATAAGTCTAGCCGCAAGTTTGTAACGCTTAAAAATATTGATGCTACGAACAAAATTTTGGTATAGGGGTTCATAAAATCACCTAATTAGTCTATTTCCGGTTGTCTGTCTATCGTCTGTTTGTCTGTCATCACGATAACACAAAAACGAAAAGAGATATCAAGCTGAAAATTTGAATATTTGATTTTTATAGCGTGCTTAGGACGTAAAAAGTGAGGTCGAGTTCGTAAATGAGCAACATAGGTCAATATCTTTAAAATCTTTGATTCTGTTTGAGTTTGTAATTGTATTTTGCTTTTTAAGGACTTTGTAATTGTTAAAATCTTGATTTTCCATAAGTGTGTCTATTTACCTACCCTTTCCCTTATATTCGAAATTGTGGAAGTACGAATTGTGGATGTCTTACATAATAAACATTTTGTTCAAGAAATCTTATGCATGCTTACGTTGGGGGGGGGGAGGAAAGGGCTAAAAAAGGGTTAAAATTAAATGTTTACGTAATTCATGAATGGTCCTTATCGTCAGACAATATAGTAATAATTTCGATTAGTACACTCGTTAAAAATCGTAAGGGTTTCCCTGCTATACTGATGCACCTAGACTAATTAAATTATTATATTATTTCATAAAGTTTTTGAAATGTCATATAAAAATTTTATTTAAATTTGTCGTACATGCATGCTAGCTACTCTCTGTTCATATAATTATATTTGTATGGGTCTACCTTAAACTTTTTTCACATGGCATGTAGAAGATACCTACATACATCGAGTATGTTAGCTTTTCCATTTCGATACATATTTATGTTAAAAGAAATATCATGTTATATAGATGATCAAATTAGGTTTATACGTTGTTTTTTTCAAATAAATGCAAAAAAAGTATGAGATATAATAAGGTAATATGATGAAAAACCAAAAAAGTACGATATATTAGGTTGTAGCGGGCTTAACGTAATCAAATTTGTGCACTGTTTACATAGTAACAATCAATTGTTATCGTAAAGTCTAGTAAAATCTAGAACTGTCACGTATGCTCTATTGCATATACTTTACTTGTATATGTTTTCTATGTAATAACTTTTTTGGATGTTTTTATCTATTTAATTTTTGTTATCTTGAACGTTTCAATTTTATTTTTTTTGATAACTATCTATTATTTAATTACGAATTGGTTAGGTTGAGTTTTTCGACTCTAGACATTCAAAATTGGGACACTATTACCGAAAACGTAGATATTATCGTAAATTATAAATAAAAGTTCAAGTTATAATTTTTTATGCATATATCTATATAAAAAAAGACGTATTCCTCAGTTTTGCTAGGTTTAAAATTTAAAAAATTGCTAAAATTAAAAAAAATTCATTTTGATATCTTACACCGTTTTGTTTTTATTCCAATTTAAATATGCATTACTCTTATCTGATCATCCTTTATAACTTAAAGATTGAAGATACCAATACAGAAATAGCTTTTTCATTTGGTTCACTTGAAAAAATATGCATTCGTTATATAAACTTATTTATATATTTTTTCATCATTATATTATACGTTTTTATTCTGACATCTTCAATTAGAAGTCAACATTCTACACGGGCGTGTGTTGGAAAAGTATGTCACACCCTGCATGCGTTTTATTTTAAGATTTTCCACTTCGTTATTAATATAAAGTTTATGAATGGGCATACAACTCTATTAATCGTTTATTCGGTTTTTATTGAAGACTAGCAAATACCCGCCTGGTTTGTTGGACAATTTCTGCTTTAAAAACAAAGACTACCGATTTCGCTTTACTCAAGACAAGACAAACTGGACTATGGAGAACCCAATATCATATTCAATAAGCCTTGATTTTGTAACACACTGTATAGATATGAGGCATAGCTATAAATATCGAAGGCATACTAGCAGCCTTTTAAATTACGCATTTGTAGAAATTAATTACTTTTGTGAAAATTATACAGATCAGGATTCAATTATTGAATTAATTAAATACAAAGCCAAATATTCCGGTAATTGATAATTTTTGTTTTAATTGAAATTAGTAAATTATAATATTATTCTCCGGGATTAATATTTATTCCACAGGACGTTATTGTATGAAAATAAAGGTTTCTGTTCTATTTAACCGACTTCAAATAAAAAGGAGGAGGTTATCAATTCAACTTTATTTTTTTTATGTGTGTTATCTCAGAACTTTCGATTGGGTGAACTGATTTTGATGATTCTTTATCTATTTGAAAGCTGGTGCTTCCCGTGTGGTTCCGTTTTGAATAGTTATTAGTTAGTGTATTTTAGATTCACTAAAAATCACAAAATAAAAAAAACTTTTAACAAAAAGAAAGCTGACTTCAAAAGAAAAACTTTTCCAAAACAAATTAATATGCACTAAAAATTAAAAAATAACTCCTTGGCTGACACCGACTCCAAAAATAACAATATTTTTAACTACATTATATTATCGTTATTTTTTTACTTTTTAGTGCATATTAATTTGTTTTGGAAAAGTTTTTCTTTTGAAGTAGGTTTTCTTTTTGTTAAAAGATTTTCTTTTTAAGTATGAAAAATTGTCTAATCTTCCAATGAATAGATAGACGAATGAAAAGGTAGAAAAATAGGGTGACACTGAGTATACGTAGAATTCAAAAGGTAGTACTTTTTATTTGTTAATTATTTTGGAAATTATTCGAATTTTGGAAAAATTTTGGATTAATGTTTTAGTAGATATTTCAATTACGAATAAAAAGTAATTCAATTTTTTCAAAAATCACAATTAGTACAAAAGTTACTACATGGCAAGCTCATGGCAAGTCACTTGTTCCCTATTACATCCACATTTTCGCTCACATACTCTTCAAATAGAGCTGTGTGATGACTCGTTTTATTGAAGAGCCCTCAAAATTTGAAATTAGACAGTCGAAATGTTAAAGGTTTGTATGGAAAAGAGTACATCAAACACGGACGGTTTGTTATCTCAGGCAATATATCGTCTATTTTTAAGTTGACCTGCATACGTTGATATCTTATTAGATGTAATAAATATATATAAATATATATTTTTTAATTACTAAGTACTTAGTTGTGGTTTTATATGACAGTGTTTAATTAATATATGTACTAATTAATTACAACTAATGAATCAGTATTTTATGAATTAATGATATACATAACTATTAATTTATTATTATTTAAAAGTGGATTTATAAGGTATTGGAACCATATAAGGTCCACATATTTCTAAAACTTCACAAAGATTTTAAATCAAATTTAAAAAAAAATTGTCTTGAGTAAAATAATTATTTATTCCTTGGTGTCTGTTTGTGTCTAGGTGGGGTTGCCTTTTTTCTGCCGCTTAAATGGAAGCAAAAGAAAATTTCCAGTCGAATTTGTTCAGTAACTCCAATCTCCAGGTTTCGGGCAGGTGGCAGGTCTATTGTTTAAGTATTCCCCTCCAGAGATTAACCTAACTTCTGACCTGTAACCGAAAGCAATACGTAAGCTATATCATTTCCCGTTATTCTATGGGCTTAAAAGCCCATGGTGATTAATGAAGCCGAGCTACATTAATTTATTTACCTAGATTAGTATCTTGTGCATTTCTATTTATCGAGTTTTTTTATTTCTATTCATCGATATCGATGATATCAACAATTTCTCGACAATACTGCTCTATTTTTTAGCCACAGTGGTGCTTGATATTCTGGATTCAATATCACTCTAAGATAATTATTTAAAAGCATACTGTAGTACCATCAACCATACTTTGAAATGTGATCATTTTCATATTGAAAATAATAAATGTATAATTTTAATTAAGTGAAATTGAATATCATACATATTATTTAAATGAAGTAACCAAAAACCCTTATCATATGAATTCTATAATAACCATTTTAGGTATCACATTTGACACATAAACCTGACATTTTCCTTTTTTAGTAGTATATTTAACTTTAGAAAATATTGAAATTTTCCATTTATTCAATACCTAAACGTTTTGGTATTAAAAGTCATAAAACATGCATTCACTTTGTTAAGTCACTGAGAACTAAAACCTAACGTTAAAATGGTGGCGAATTTGTGTATAGGCGTAGTTTCCTTTTTGCTCGTGATAGTTCTTACACATTCTAACGAAATATGAAATTAATTAGTGATTGAATACTTATTTTTTTAAATGTGTGCTATCGTAGGAACCGGGTCATTATTGGTTCGACTACTTAAAATATCTTTTTTGTTACATTTTTCTCAAAATTTTTTTCCATCCTGTGCCTCAATTTACGTATGCTTATGTAAAAATCTTAGTGACGAAATGCACTGGCTCTTGGTTTAATGTTGTTCGTCTATTGATTGTTTTGAACACAAAAATAGTTTTAAATAACTTTTTTTTTTGATTATTTACTTCATTCCTATGCTACCTTTGCAGAAATTTACTGACAATAGAGAGAAACCTTTTTTAAACGAATGACATGACATTTCCAATATTAAATAAATTTTATCTCAAACGAAGATACGATATTTTATATTCTATAATTTGGCTTGAATTTTATGGTAAATATAATCCTTTCACACATAATAGAGCACCATAAGACATAAAAATCGTAAAATCTCGGAATCCAGGACCAGTCAATGAGTTTTTATAAAAACTGCTCTACTGCGTTGTTAAAAGCTGGTATGAAAGGAGTTAAAAATAAAAATTAATGTGATTGATCCGTTGGGTGTTGGATCCGTTGAACCCGTCTTGTAAACCGTAAGAGATACAACAAAAGTTTAAATGTAAAAACTGTTCCTTGTAAAAAAATAAACTTTTGTTTGAAACATTCTTTTGTTACTAATTAGGGTAGAACATAAATTATTCCATAAGACTATCTAAGCTTATAGCTAATTAAAACTCTTAATTAAAAAAAAGATAGGTAATTTGAATTATATTATTGTATTAGATCCAAATTTACTGAAAAATACAATATTATCGTCATAATGGTTCTTAATACTTGTGTTCATCAGTCTCATTTTTGTTGTTTTATCATCAGGAGTATAGTCAGTTGTTAAAATACATTTTAATTCTGTCGGTAAAAGCTGCCAGTCATCGTTTTCTTTAGGGTATTTGAAAAATTGCTCCATTGTTGCTTGTCTACTTATTTTGTGACAGGATATGAATTTGTTTCTCCTTCTGGGTCGTTTTTATGATAGTTCTTAAATGTATGTGACATTCCACGTGATACATAACTCCCTGAGACACTAACAAATACTTCAACTTCTTTTATGAATATTACGACAATATTCATTTTTCTCATGACTTTAAAATGGTTTTCTTGAAATTACAGATAGTATACAGCTTGGACCTTCTTCTTTCTTTCAAGAAAAAATGGACACTTGTGTTCTGGCCTAATTAGTGCCCTCACGGATAAACTATGATGTTGACAGATAATTGTTTCAAACAAAATATGTTTATTTTTTCGCAAAGAACATTTTTTACATTTAAACTTTTGTTAGGGTTTACAAGAAAAGCTCTACGGATCCAAGACCCAAGATCGCACAAATTTTTTTCTTAACTTCTTAATGCCAGCTTTAAACAATGCAGTCGAACAGTATTTATAAAAACTCACTGACTAGCCCTTGATTCCGAGGTATAAATCTTACGTTACTCTGCTAATAAATGTTTAGTTAGTTGCAAAATGTCAGCTAGCTTTTGGAGTTTGACGAATCCATTCAAGCTCACGATTCAATTTTTTTTTCTATCATTGTCTTCTAAAATAAATATTTTTCATTTGAAACCATTCTCTTAAATTGCGAAAACTTTTCATGTAATCAAAAGTTCAACAAAAAAAAGAAAAGGAAATAAAAAACGTATCCTCAATTTATTTGTATAAATTAATTATGAAATAAATTGTTATTCTTAACACGTGTATGTATCTGTGATACTCTACGTTTTACTGTAAAACTCTTTTATATAAAGAACTTTTTTTCGTGTCAAGTTTACTACCAACTTAGTTGCATACAATTTTTTTTATATACAAAGTCACTTAGAACTTCCCCTAGACTCCTTATTATTATATTCTCTGTATATATAGATATGCGATTTGTGGTTTAATTAGTTTACGGTTGAAATGAAATTAGTTTATGGTTAGAATGAATGGTTTAAATACTTACTTAATAGATGAAAATATTATAATTGCAATAATTAATGTTGTTAATGAAACACTATAACCAGTTTGTGATACAGTTTTCACTAATGGAAACCATTTTCGAAATGCTGTTGAATTTTTCACACCATGATATGAATCAATTAAACATTGTGAATAATTTGTCCATGTTTGATTTAATTTTTCATCATAATACCAGGAACCATTTGGTAAACAATATTTCGTTGCTACATTCTGAAAATAAATTAAATGAAAAATTACAAAATATTTTATACAATAGTTGAATAGTTAACTATTCAGAGGATAATTTTTGGAACAATACGTGTAAATAATTTAATACTTCTTAACGCAACGTTTCACAATCGTTTATTCACAATCGTGTTGTTCCAAAAATTATCCTCTGAAAAGTTACTATTATTAATAATTCACGGAACTGAAATACTGACATAATTTATGTATGTTTTTGAATATATTGTGATTCGAAGGAGCTAATTTATTCTCTGAACATGAATGATATGTTATAATTTAAAATCTAGCTCACATCAAAAATTTGGTTAATACAAGATCGAATAGTATAGCCCCGAAAATGAAATATTAGGGATAGTATACACTGAAACTACTCAGAAAAGAAAATTTTCTTCAATTTAGTTTTTTTGTAAGCAATACGTACCGAACATGTCATAATAATAGGATAGAGGTAATGAACCGAAGGAGAAAGAACTATCACAGCATTTATCCCTGTGCAAACCTTATGGAAAACCATCGAATGTTTGATAATGTTCTCCAGTAAAATCTACAATTGGTGGGGATGATTTTAAGTACACGATCACACTTGAAGGACGTCCATCAAGGAAATTTGTGATTTTGTTACAAGGTTCATAAATGTTGTACCCTAATTTCCATTTTAATATTTTAAAAATTAATTTTGGTGGAAGCATTGGGAATATTCAATTTTGTGTTAAATAGATATGTTGAATGCATTTACATGCGCTTCCACCCATTTATTTTGAACTTCTTAATGTAGTAATTTTTAAAGTGTTTGACATTTAGACACATTTTATGTTTTCAAAATTACCACATCGCTTTTTTTATACCCTGTATATATTGAATATATATCAAGGTAAGGTATACTATACTATCAGTTTAGAACAAGCTAAGAACAGAAACTAGGGTGAAAAAAGCTTAGCATAGAATTGTTGTAGATGACAATGATCAGCCAATTGAAGAAAACGGAAAAGTTTTATGATTTGAAATTTTGGAAAACAGTAAGTGACTTACTAAATTTATTTGAACATAAATATAATAAATAATTATTAATATTTAACTTTTTTTTCAGAACACTCGAAACACTAAAGAGAAACAAATTATAACCTTTACATGGAAATTTCCATCATAACGCGCGAATCATGTATTACAAATTTGAACATCGGCATAAATAGGAAATATTTACATTATGTTGTGCTTTCCTCTCTCGAAAACATCATAAAATAGGATCGTGGGCTGTGTTGTGAATATCTTTTCTTTATCTTTCAACCGTCTTATGAATAATTAATTTGACATTTTAATGTTCTTGTTATTATGAGGTTTTTGATATTGTTTTGTTTAAAATAAACATCAAAAAAGCCACATAAGGTTTCTCTACACGAACATAAGAAAATGAATGGAAAATAATATATTTTGTCTTTGATGATCATTAGAAGTACGTACCTAATATACAAAAAATATTCGCCTAAAGATATTAAGAAAACATTTCGTCTATTGTATGATTTCCTTTAATAAATTTTTAATAAAGGTTATTGCTTAAAATTTTAAATATATAAGGTGCCATTTTTTAGATAATTTTTATAAGATATTCGATTATGGGATCTGGCTACCATTTTCTATCTTGTGATTTTGTGGACCACTTAGAATTTTTTGTGGAAAATGCATCAGCGGCGTTAGTACTTTTTATTGCAAAACTTTCCAATTACTTGGTACGTTTTTCGGATATAAAATAATCAAAATCAATCTCCAGGTGCCTGCAATATGTTCAACTTGACTAATAGAAAAAGAGATATTGTCATTTGATCGAGTTTCATATTAATTATACCTCAATAAACAATTATGATTCTGTTATCTTGGTTTTTTTTTGTGAATAAAAGTTTAATTACTCCATGTTTAAAATTTTTATTATACCACAAACGTTTGTCGATAAGCTTTAACTTAATAATATAACGCCCATAAAAAAATAGAGAATATAAGGCTACAGAGTTTCAAAATAATTAAAATTTTCATTTAATTGTATGTTAAAAATGTCTGTAAAATAATTAAAAACATTTTAATCTGTCGTATTAAATTAATCTTTAATTGGAATGTATAATGTATATACAGGGTAGGCCATTTTAATCTATACACCTAAATATCTCTTTTTCTACCTAACCAATATAACTTAAACAAATGTTGCAGAGTTTGGTGGGGGGACGTAAAGTTTTAAATGGTAAGGGATAGAGTAATAAGTTTATCCTCATAAAAACTATCAATTTTTGTTTAAAACATTTTTTTCGAAAAACGTTAGCTTTCGGAGAAAATGCGACTTAAAAATATGTCATCATTGCATTTAATCGAAAGTATCTAAATTGGCTATTAAAGAAACCAGAAGAACTAGAACCGATCTGATGTCCGAACATGATGTCCCCCATAATGAAATTTTTGTTGAAGTTATTTTTTGATTGGTTAACTACGAAACGAGATACTTAAATGTATAGATTAAAATTGCTCACCCTGTATAAAGAATTTTCTTGATGTTTGGAGTAAACAGTTTTATACGCACAATATGGGGTCGGGTGATTTATTTTAATGAAATAAGTTATATGGAAAATAATCTGGAAATGATTAGAAAAAAACTTTTCTCTTTTAATATATATGAAATTTCTTCAATTTTGTGATAATGTATTTGACACTATCAAAAAAAGATTTTTTAATATTTATCACACCCTTTTAATATTACATTTCTGATTAAATAAATATTTTTTTTAGTATTTTACAAAAAAACTGAATAAATAGCATGGAAAATTAAGTATTTATTTTTTCTATTAAACTAAAAATGTTAAGCAAAAAATTCGTTGATTTTTTAGTCACTTTTTGGGGAGTGTTAATGGTACATTTAGTGAAGAAAATTGCGGTTTTGTCCGTACGATTAAAATCATTGACAAAATAAATGGAACAATTTTGTAAGGGTCGAACGGATAGTCAAATAATCATAGAAATTTCATTTCATTATGAGGTTATATTTCAAGATAGCTGCCAATTTTGATAAACCAAGTATGTAATCCTAGTAAATTTGGGTCATACTTTTCAAATTTGTGATCAAAATTAACCTAGCTCTAATAGATTTCAAGAATATGGAGTCCTGGTCCCGGAATTAAGCACATAAGTGATAGCTAGGGAAAAATTTACAACACAGCTGAAAAGAATGGCCCAAAATTAGTGGGTTTCAAAAAAAATTCCAAAAAGATCGGATCAAATTTGCCTGTGTTATCAAAAAAATAAAATTTTTGAACTTTATGACGTCATCAAAATCCAAAAAATTTAATTTTGCTCTATCACATTCAAATTTTATCCAATTTTGATAAACCAAGTATGTAATCCTACTAAATTTGGGTCATACTTTTCAAATTTGTGATCAAAATGAACCTAGCTCTAATAGATTTCAAGAATGTGGAGTCCTGGTCGCGGAATTAAGCACATAAGTGATAGCTAGCGAAAAATTTACAACAGAGCTGAAAAGAATGGCCCAAAATTACTGGGTTTCAAAAAAAGTTCCAATAAGATCGGATCAAATTTGCCTGTGTTATCAAAAAAATCAAATTTTTGAACTTTATGACGTCATCAAAATCCAAAAAATTTAATTTTGCTCTATCACATTCAAATTTTATCCAATTTTGATAAACCAAGTATGTAATCCTACTAAATTTGGGTCATACTTTTCAAATTTGTGATCAAAATGAACCTAGCTCTAATAGATTTCAAGAATGTGGAGTCCTGGTCGCGGAATTAAGCACATAAGTGATAGTTAGCGAAAAATTTACAACAGAGCTGAAAAGAATGGCCCAAAATTAGTGGGTTTCAAAAAAAGTTCCAATAAGATCGGATCAAATTTGCCTGTGTTATCAAAAAAATAAAATTTTTGAACTTTATGACGTCATCAAAATCCAAAAAATTTAATTTTGCGCTATCACATTCAAATTTTATCCAATTTTGATAAACCAAGTATGTAATTCTACTAAATTTGGGTCACACTTTTCAAATTTGTGATCAATATTTACCTAGCTCGAATAGATTTCAAGAATGTGGAGGCCTGATTCCGGAATGAAGCACATTAGTGATAGGTATCAAAAAATTGACATCACAGCTAAAAAGAATGGCCCAAAATTAGTGTGTTTCAAAAAAATCTCCAATAAAATCAGATCAAATTTGGCTGTGTAACCAAAAAATTCGAATTGTTTAACTTTATGACTTAATGTAAATTAATGAGCTCCTTTTACATGATTCTTTACTAACGCTTTGTTTTGGATATAAAACATATGTTTGGTTTTGCTCCTCAATTTCCTATGCCCCGGTGTGTGGGTGCCTCCTATGCCACGCCCTAGTTACGGACCTGGTCAGAATGAGACCATTCATTTACTGAAGAAATTGCTCTCTCGATTTTATCGACGTGTGATGACAATCAAAGGCAATACAAGTGGATAGCTGTTTCAATACGTAGGTAGTATTAGAAAAGCCAAAATAACAGAGCACTAAACGAGGTTTGTAAAATTATGAATTTCTTACTGTTGTTCACTTATTTATTTGCTTGTTTATTTTCATGATTGTTATTTGATCAGATTGAAATGGAGCGACGCAAACGGAGCTGATACCATACGAGCTGGAGATATAGGTAATACTTTTTATCATTGGAAAAAACTTCCTTCAATATCAAACAGGGATTTCCCGGAAAATATAAGTAAATAAAGAAAATATGTTTATTAAAATTTAATTTGGAACGCATAACATAATATTGATTTTTTATGTATTATAGAACTCATAAAATATTTCATATTCATTTTTATTTGGTGACACGCATCTAAGCCTACCACTATTAAGTATCATATCATTTTTTGCTTCAAGTACCATTTTATATTATGTATGTGTAAATTTTCTTATTGTAAGGGTTGAATGTAATACGTATAGAGTAAATATGTAATAATACTTGTAAAATAAATAATGTAAAAATGATATTTATGTACAAGTCTACGTATATAAAGAGTCTCACATCATCGCCTCTCTTAAATATGGGAGAAGTGGTTATTCAAAAAAAGTAAAAATAAATTTTCTTATAAATATATACAGTATGTCGCATTTAAGATGAAGACACCCTCACACTTTCGTCATTTATAGGAATATCGATTTGAAAATTTGCACACTCATACAGGGAGCTGGGTCACATTTTTTAAGATATTTAACCGAAACTTGAACTTTAAACTCAGCGTATTACTAATTGACAAATAGGGAAAATTATTACAATTTTGCCTAGCGCCAGAGATGGTTAGAGATATCGAAGAGCCTAAATGGCCAAGCGGGCTAAGGCGTTTGTCTTCGTCTGTTTGTCGATTTAGGCTTAGGTTGCGGGTTCGAATCCAGGCACCGGCAGTGTGAACAATTTATAATTAATGGAAGTGCAGAATTGATCACATTGTCGTCGCTTGGATAAGAACGAATTAACCGACTCCACCCACATCAAAATGTAATTGTAAATATGTTTGTAATTAAATAAATAAAGATTAACAAATAATGAGGTGGGTGGCCTCTGTTATAGGTGTATATGTCAGAGAAACGGAGGTTAAACCCCATTATTATTATTATTATGCCCATATATCAATTTTTATGACACAATTCGTAGTTACAATTTTTTTTTAAATTTTGGTCTGCACTCCAAATTCTACAAGTTTATTGAAATATTTGAATACATAACACTATTAAATTATCAATTTGTCCAGTTTTTATATTCCATAGTGATAAGATCTACTATTACAGAAAAAGCCGAATTATTAATTTTAGTATTCAATTTCTACTGAGACTTCTTTTGGGCAACCGAGATGTACGGTTATCCAAAATAATGTTTGGTACCAAGGTTGCATATTCTTTCCGATTATATTCGAATGTATAATAATAGTAATAGTTGCTGATTAGGAGGTTAAATCATAAAAAGTATAAAAGACCCCTAAAATCTGACCTATAGATTACCTAGGTAACTAAAAAAAATAATTGACCCTTTAATTTTTAAATGGGTGATACAGGACACACTGTATTTGTTTATATGTTTTCGAGTATAAATAAGTTTTGGTACCACATTCGTTCCCTAACGAAAAACAGGAATGTGTTTATTTTCTATGGAAACATAAATTTGTCACAAAATAAGTTTTTCATATTGTAATTTCGACATATGTAAAACACATTTTATACAAATTTTTTTTATATATAAAATGTAAATTAATTTGGGACATATTTGAAAAGTCTTTTTTCTGGTAAAAATTTTCCATAAATGTCACATAACTTCTGTAAAATACGCAAAAATTTGAGTCACGACCTCAATCGGAAGTTTTGACTGAAAGATCGATATTATAAGAAGACAGGTTTTACTGTCTTATCAGTAGTAAACGAATTTTTAGTTTATTTCCACTTTTTCATTGTTTGCAGCAAATTGAGATAATTTAATTTGTTTATTATTGAATAATGACTCTGTAGATTCGGTTTTTTAGATGGCTGAATGGTCAAAGACTTGAATTTCTCAAAAAGGTCAACCATTTCTTTTGTGAGACCCACCCGCTTCGCTGGGTTTAAAAGTAAAGATTGATAAAGATTGCTCTCGCCTATCCCCTTGCTATAACACTCGAAATAATGGTAAGGATCGTTTCACACAGATAAAATATATGTATGGTTTTCTATTTTCTTAAATATACAGGGTGTTCTGTTATTGACTGCAGATCGTCGGCCTACAGACTAAGCTCATAAAGACGAAGGAAAAAGTCATTTACTAATTTTGGATTTGAGCCTTAGTTTGGGCGCTACAGGTATGGCAAAAATTGATAAATTTGTTCATTCACTGACTATGATTCGATATCCAGCAGCCAATGATAATCAGTAGATATTAGTATATTTCATTCAAGAATATTAAACTAAAGAAGGGATATGAACTGATTTCAATTGGAGTATATCATTTTGAAAAAACATTTAAAAAAAGTATTTGATTGGTTTATCAAATTCTACTTTTTTTATTTTTTTATATTTTTTTCCAAGAAAACATTAGATTCTTAGTAAAAAAACAAATTAAACAAACAAAATTATTAAAACTTAAAATGCAATTGGTAAAAAAACAAATTACGTCAGTATAGGCGTTTTTTTTTTGTTTACGTTAAATTAAAACCACGCCTTTTATGACGTAATTTGTTTTTTTACTAAGAATCTAATGTTTTCTTGGAAAAATATAATAAAAATAAAAAAAGTAGGATTTGATAAACCAATCAAATACTTTTTTTAAATGTTTTTTCAAAATGATATACTCCAATTGAAATCAGTTCATATCCCTTCTTTAGTTTAATATTCTTGAATGAAATATACTAATATCTACTGATTATCATTGGCTGCTGGATATCGAATCATAGTCAGTGAATGAACAAATTTATCAATTTTTGCCATATCTATAGCGCCCAAACTAGGGCTCAAATCCAAAATTGGTAAATGAGTTTTTCCTTCGTCTTTATGAGCTTAGTCTGTAGGCCGACGATCTGCAGTCAATAACAGAACACCCTGTATAGTAGTAATTATTCATTGAGTATATCAGAGAAGATGGCCGTGAAATATTTTATATTGACTATTATTACAGAAATCTGTAACTTATTGCAATGTCAAATGGCTACTTTTACAGAAATCTGTAATTTATGGTAATGATAAATTAAATTAATTTTTAAATTTTCTTTATTTTATTTTATTTTTTTATTCAATACATTGTTTATTTACTTATAGATAAAAGTATTTTGAAAATGATAAGTCATTTTAGATCATCTAGTACATATAGAAATATATAAGAAAAAAATACATATAGAAAAATCAAAAATTTTCATCTTTTTCAAATGCTTTTTCTTGGAAAATTACACGCCTATATACTTTCTATAAAATGAAAATCAAATTATAGTAAATGACCAAAGGACACGACCGGGTACTTTTGTATTATGCTCTTTTTGATGATGACCATATGTTTTTATGGTTTTTCATAAAAAAACATTTTTATATTAGATAAAAAGATATATAAATAAAGAAATATAAAAAAAAACCCAAGTCATATATTATCTTAGAGTGCATTTTGCTTTATATAAATATTGATATTAAATAAAAGTTGTATAACAAAAAGTTTTTCACAAACAGTTACTTTAAATGAATTCTTGAAATTCACAGTATCTTCTAATATCATTCCAGTTTTTTTTTCTTGGGTATGCAATATCCTTTTTATCCCAACTTCCATTACTTACCACTAATTTGAAAGCTTATCGTACTGGTAAATTTCGAAAAAAGTCTATAGAGTTAAAATACGGTGTCATGGATCAGATCTTATCACCAGAAGGTAGCTTAAATTAGTTAGTCTAAAACAGTTAAAAATATCCTGAACTAAATGCTAATAACATTTCAACTTAAACTTGGTGATATCAGCAGACTGAAAACTTATATCACTGCTAAACTGGAATCGGGATTACTTATCAGATTTGATAGTCACATTCAACGCCCGTGATGAGGTACTGAACCCCAATTACGGGCATGTTCAACCACCAATCTTCTTGAACATGCCCGTGATTGGGGTACGTAACTGAGTGCAAAAGCTTCTAAAACAGAATTTCTCTAACTATTTTAGCCAATTCCCATTAAACCGAGTACAGTTGCTTCTTGTGAGCGTTTGTTTGCTACGATATAACAAAAAAATCTGAAGTGCTTAAAGACACCAAAGACCTTTGGTGTATATATATCCAAGAACCAATTGTTTCTCATATTAAAAAATGAAAATTTGTGAGAAATATTTTTTATTTTCAACTGTGATGTTTTCTTTCTACAAATAAAGTATATGGTCGCGAGCATCGACTGGTAAGCTACTGATGTTGAATAAATCATTTCTAGTCTACGAGATCTTTAATTTTTTACCAAATTTTGTATTTTGTCATTTTTTTTTCGTAAAAAAATCTAATTTTGAATGATTTAAAATAAAATTGAGTTTGAAATGTATTGAAATGGAAATGTAATATCCGTACCCCAAGTCTTTTAAGAATATTGGGTGAAAGTTTATAACGTTAAATTGAAAATGAATAACACTAGTAAATTGTTAGGTGGCCACTTCAATTTACTCATAAGCACAATTTTTTTTTTTTTTTGGTTTGATAATATTGAATATTTAGTAGAAATCCAGTAAAACTTTTTGGATGTTCTCTGTAGTTTTGCAGGGTTGTATTCGTATATCATCTATTTTTAGATATGGTGGATAACGTAATCCTATAATATATTTTATAAAAATAACAAATCACAAGTCTATATCAACTTTTCTAGGATACCTTTTCAAAATTTGAATATTTATCCGATATAAATTGTAAGTATTCTTAAGGATGTATGAGCATAACATCAACGTTTGATTTAAAGGCTCAAAATTATTTTATAAGGAAAACTTTTACTCAAAGAATATGTGGTTATTTCAGCATAAGTATCCAGGCAAATTTTTAAGAAAAAAGTCATTGAAAATCGATATAAAATACATTGGCTCTTATGGAGGGCTCTCAAAAAACGACATATTTTGTAAGTTTTACTATGTCCATGGTAAAAGAAGGGTACTTTTTCTTTTTACATTTCATATTCATCATCCACAGCGTTTCTGAATTTTTCTTCTATCACAAATAATTTCTGTATCATATGAATTTTTTGGGTTCCTTTATAGTGACTCCAGAAAAAGTGTCACTGTGCCTGTCAAGCAAACTGTGACTCGATACTTTATCATTGCACTGTTTACTAAACCCTTTACAAACTGATAACAATCGATACTCTAATAATATTTTATGAGATATATAACATCTCAATAAACCCATGTGACGTTGTAAGGGTTAAATTGGATTCAATTTGTTTTTTTGTCACATATAAATATAAAAAAGCACTCTTTGTTTATCTCTGTAGCATTCTCGTTTAACTCCTGAAGGAATATTTATGTTATTGTGTCACATATTATTATCATGGGTTGAAGGTTCTATCTACAGAGTGGCCAGCTATAGGTTTTATTACTTATATCAGGCTTAGATCAAAAGGCGCAAAATGGTCCGCAAAAAAAAGAACACTTATAGTCTAAATTAAGCTGTAATAATATATTCATAATAGAAATGGCAGGTCTTGTCTACTGGCAGGGCTGATTCGACATGTGTCTCTCAGCACTTCTTTATGGCATCTACGCTGTGTGGTTTTTTCAACTACATTTTTTGTCTCAAATTTAAAGCCTAGCTTGAGCCTACGATTTTATTTATTTTACTTTATTTATTTATTAATTTGAGAGTAAATTTTACATATATGATATTGTTTTCGATGTGGGGGGGGTAAAAAGGTATTGTGCCCCGGGAACGAGTTAAGCTCGCTACGCCACTGACTTAGATCCTTATATTTTACACACTTTGTTATTGATACTAATTATAATTTTGTGTAAAATTTGTTTGTCTCAATAAAATAGTGTCACTATACCTTTTAGCAAAATCACATAGGTACTAAGTACTAAAAGTAGTTCAAGTAAGTTTTAATGAAGTTATTTTAAGCTGAACTTTAACTGGAAAAGCGAAGTAAAGACCCTTTTAGGGACCCTCTGTATATTATATGAACACTAATACATTACGTATGTCGTTTGCGAAAAGAAAAATAAACAAGTTTTTTGTATCGTGACGACAGGCAAATAAATTGTAGTTTGTTTAGACTAAAATATTATAATAATGTGTCTGGAAGTATTTATTTAAGTGGATATTGAGTATGAAAAATGTCTCATTGTCTGTAAACTAAGTTTTAAACTGAAACAGTTTTAAACTATTATTTAGAACTAAAAAGTTTCATAGCATAAAGCTTGTCTTACATAAAGAATTAAAGACAAAATACAACATTAAATTTTCTACAGCTGTCCTAATTTAAACAACAGAAATTAGAACAGTGCATTTTAATTTGTTTTGGAAAAGTTTTTCTTTTGAAGTCGGTTTTCTTTTTGTTTAATGTTTTTGTTGTTTTTTTTTTATGATTTTTAGTGAATCTGAAGTACACTAACTAATTTATCACTAAATAGAATCATCGAAATCGGTTGGCGTGATATTGAGTTATCCGTCCTCTTGACTCTATTTGTTTTCCCATGGATGCCATTGTCAGAACTGGATCAAAATGAAATGGTACCACACAGAAAGTACCAGCTATCAAATAGATAAAGAATCATAAAAATCGGTTCACCCAGCCGAAAGTTCTGAGGTAACAAACATAAAAAGAAAATACAGTCGAATTGATAACCTCCCCTTTTTTGTTTGAAGTCGGTTAATAAAATGCACAGCTACTGGCAAAAACTGGAAACAAAACATATCGGAATTCCTTTTCTCACTTTTTGTTTGATAGAATAATAACTGAGAACACTCTCGCAGTACAATTATTATCGAGCTAATAATATTTTCTTACCAATAAAATATAATATAAAATATTTTACCATGCTATATGTCAGCATATTAAAATAAAATAATAATTAATTAATTAATTTAATTTAAATAGTAATTGATACGAATGACGACAAAAACAATACAAATTATAATTGAAGTTGAACCACGATATTTTAAAATAGAAATAGGTACATACACGGGCAAAGAAATCGGTTCACTATATTCTAAAAATTGATAATATTATCTGGGGATATACTAACAAGCATTTCTCAATACCAACAAAAATATAAACAACTTTTGTTTGAAACATTTTTTCCTAAACATCACTGTAGCCAGCGCTTCATTTGAAAGTTAGTAGCAGCCGCAGTCCCATTCGGAAATATTGGAGGTAAAGATTCGAATGTAAAAAATACAATATTCGTCCCATCACTCCTAATATATATCTAGAAACTGATCAGTACACGTAAAAAGTGGCCGATCTAGGGAAGAAGATACCATGCTGCCAAAAACATGATCAGAGCTTCCATTAAAAATGTTTCTTTTTACCTACTTCCAGCCTTGGGCCAGTAAGTATCTGATATTCAAGCTTGAAAAGATGCATTCGATGTTAATTCAAGATTGGGCCAGTATTTTGGAACAATGCTCAACGATCTTTGACCTCCAGAATTAAACCTTAAAAAATTACAAATCAAAATAAAATGTGTTTGTGTAGAAACGGATTATGAATTCTCTAGAAATGTTATGGATTCAAACTAAAAACAGTTTGCTTGTCTAGGATTGTATATTGATTCATGTCAAATGTGAATTGTTGTAACTGTTTTAGTAAATTACAATTGTTTTAATTAAAATTAATTATTTTAAACAATAAACATTATTTTGTTATTATATAACAGCTCCAAAAACAATAAATTATATACAGTTTGGTTTATAAGAAACGTGTAACACATTTCTTAATGAAAGTTTTATGTAAGTATTTCAAACTCTTTTAATATTGACTTTTAGCTGTGTGTTTTAAATAAAATCACCTCTTTCTAAGTTTTACCAATCGTGGCATGCTGAGATTGAACGGCAAGTTAGCATCGAATAATATTCTGTGCTAACTTTGTTAGATTAGTACAAAGCATTGTAACACCTTTTTTTGTTTGGACATTGAATATAATTACATTTTTTTTAGATTTCCTTCCATTGCAGAAATGCAGGGGAAATGGCTAAAAGCCTTACACTTGTCAACTTTAGCAAATTTAAAATTTTGTAAATAATGTCTCTTTTGACGTTTCTACTTTTTGAATCACTTTTAATGTATTAAATAATATTCCATAAATCTTTTTTAAACTACCTATTTACTAAATAGCAATAATGTAAACAATATCTAGCCAGTGACATATAGATTAGACAAGGACACTTAGGAACTAACTGGCAGTCTTCTCTTTCATTCATCATATTGCAAATTTTGAGTCATGGCGTTTTCTATGTACCTATAATATTTTATACTTAATTGAACACACTGTATACAAGTAAAAGTTTTTAATGTTTTTTATTAGAAATGGTTTCGAATAATTAAAATAGCAAAAAAAAAGTTGTTTCAAACATATTTATTATTGTTACTAGACAATTTTTTGTTTCGCATCGAAAACTTTGTTTTCGGAACCTGAAAGTTTTATTTATTTTTTGTTAGAAAAACAAATCATGGTACAGAAGTTCTAATCAAAGTTTGTATATGTAAATCAACAGATCCCATTTCTGAGTGTATTTCGTATTGTTTTGTTTGAATTTTATTTTTTTTTTTCAAGTTAATTTTTATACCAAAACTAGCTAGACTCGTGGAGAATTTAGCAGTACGGTACCCTCGTCTTCCCTAAGACCGTTTTTACTAAGTTTTAGGAAATCATGTCTTAAAAATGGTTCAATTTGAAATATATTTAATTCACTGACTTGTGTGTGTAATTTGGGCGAATGTTTCAGGAAACTTCAATACAAACTTTCACTTCTTATTTTAATCAAATAGGGAATTATTTACCAAAATTCCCTTCTTACATCGTCTAAGAAAAATTTGTGCAAAATTTGATGCTTCTTAATCCAGTGGTTTCAACTGTGGGGTGTGGTCGATCAGTCAGTGAATCATATTTAGACACAAATGATAAAATTATATTGTTTTCCTATAAAATGGAATAACAACGTTACTAGAAAATTCTTTAAGTATATTCAAAAATCATCTTATATTTTTTCATTTATTTTGTGCAAATGTAATCTCTGTCGAAAAACAATAAACATATTTATTTATAAAAAATAAAAACAAATTGAAAAAGGCTATAAAAAAGTACTTTAGTTCTTTTTCTATATATATTACCTAAGAAAATGGATGAGCTTTTGAAAACATTTTTATTATAAAGTTATAAAAATTATTTTTTTATTATCCTTTATTTTTATTTTTAAAGGATTATATAGATATAGATATATTTTTGACAAATTATAATCGTAAAATAAAGTAAAAAATAAACAGAAATTCGTAGATATTTTTGTTAATAAATAATCAATAAAATCATTATTTGTGACACATTAAAATCACCTTATTTATGCGATCGTTAATAATGAGAGTAAAAAAATAAATAAAATAGATAATGATTTTTATCGGTTAATAAAATTCTTTGGTAGGCATAAGGTTTCGTATAAAAATTCGAAAAAGTTATATTACAGAAGATTTTTTTAACCTTCAATTTCCTTTCTGGTCAAAGTGGTAGTGATCGGGAATCTTAGATATCTTATTAAAACTGTACTAGTACCCTTTAAACGGTGCTAGTAGCATTTTTAAGAGAACTCAATGCTTAATCAACTCGCATGGTGGTATCTACCTTTAGTCGACTTGGCAAAAAAAGTGTAAAGTGTAAGTGCAAATTTACAGGATGATTTGCTTTTTACAAGATGATGGTCGTGGTCAAACTCCCTCTTGACAAACAAAAATAAATTTGCGTCCTCCGTCTTTTGCAATCCCAAACGTAACTTTAAAATAAACTATTGTTGTCCAGTAGTCTGCAGAAAGATATTTTACGTGTTGCGTGGCAAGATTGATAACGTATATTTTTATTATTTCCATTGTCCACCCGCCTCCTTCCATCCAATGATAAAACAGCTCTTCTCACTTGGAGCTTTTCATGTTTCCTTGTAGAGATGCATACTAATGATGACTGAAATGTAATTATTTCGAGTATCGTGGTATTTATTTGCATAACTATGTCTCAATTCGTCTATAAAAATTCAGCCTTAAAGTCAAAAGTAATTCAATGGCAAAATTAGTATTAACTTTTTTTGAGACAAAACTTAGTACTTGAAGAGTAGGCCATTTGCGACTTTAAAACTTGCCAGTATTACATTTGGAAAATGCACTGAAATACCTATTTCAAAATTATCTTTACTGGTAAAAATTTATAAACTAGTAAAAATTTTTTAGCATAACTTCAATATTTTACGAAATAAATCCTTTTATTGGGATAATACTGACTATTGTTTTTTAATGTTTTTTTTTTGTCTAAAAAATATGAAAATTTTTAAATGATATAAAAGATTTTGGTATAGTCATACGTCAGAAAATATGTGTATGAAAGAAATAAAACCTATATTTGAGGTTTTTTATTGAATATAAAATAATTTTTTTAGAACATTTTTATGTTTTATGGAGCATTTTTTTATATTATACACCGTGTTCCGTTATTAACTGCAGAAACCTAACTTTTCAAAATAAACTCATCAAGAGCAACAAAAAAACTCTTTTCCAAATTTCGATCTGAGCCTTAATTTGGGAGCTACAGGTATGACAAAAATTGATAAATTTGATTATTCATTGGCTGTCATTCGATAACCAGTAACCAATGATAATAAGAAGATAATAGTAAATTTTTTTTTAATAATATTCAACTGAGGTAGGGATTTTTAGAAATTATAACATGATTTGATTCGTTTATATTATTTTGCAAAAACATTAAATTATTGTACGTAAACAAATAAACTATGTGACAATGGGTGTGGTTTGCTTGCTTAGATTCAATGATAAATTGTTTACTTATAAGTATTATTATTTTCTCAGAATAATAAAAAACAAAAAATGTATCAAATTATTAAATTGTCCCACTTTTTATAATTTAAATATTTTTTTATTCTATTATTCTTAGAAAATAATAATAATTATAAGTAAAACCACACCCATTGTCACATAGTTTATTTGTTTACGTACAATAATTTAATGTTTTTGCAAAATAATATAAACGAATCAAATCATGTTATAATTTCTAAAAATCCCTACCTCAGTTGAATATTATTTAAAAAAAATTTACTATTATCTTCTTATTATCATTGGTTACTGGTTATCGAATGACAGCCAATGAATAATCAAATTTATCAATTTTTGTCATACCTGTAGCTCCCAAATTAAGGCTCAGATCGAAATTTGGAAAAGAGTTTTTTTGTTGCTCTTGATGAGCTTATTTTGAAAAGTTAGGTTTCTGCAGTTAATAACAGAACTCGGTGTATATCAATTTTATTGTAAATATGTTTATGTTATTCTGTAACGTTAAGTTAAACCTAAAAATTCGATAATAATCTATTCAAAACACCTAAAGATTAAAATTTTTATATTGAAGTCTTTATATTCTAAGAGTATGATTATTTTGTCTAGTAAATAAACTGTTTTACCAAAGTAAGGCATATTTTTCAAGTATATGTAAACGGGCAACCAGTTTTTTATACGAAAACAAATTCCACCACAATTTTTTTCTGCCTTTTCTTGATTTTTTCAAAGGAGTGCCCTTAAAAAAATTGCAAAAAATCGAAAAATTTTGTATATCTCCAATTTCGATAAAACTCAGTATATAAGGTAATTTTGACCCAAAAAGTACAAAAATCGGGTGCATTTGTTGTCTGGCAGAATAGTTTTTGAGATACAGACTGAAATCGATTAAAATATTGCGATATCTCAGAAACTCTGCATCCAATCGTTAAATTAACCGGATTTTTATACTTTTTGGATCAAAATTACCCCATCCACCGAGTTTCATCAAATTCCAAAACATTAATTTTTTTCCGTTTTTCTCGATTTTTTCAAAGGGGTACGTACCCCTTAAAAAAATTGCAAAAAATCGAGATATTTTTGATATCTCCAATTTCGATAAAACTCAGTATATAGGGTAATTTTGACCCAAAAAATACAAAAATCGGGTGCATTTGTTGTCTGGCCGAATAGTTTTTGAGATACGGGCTGAAATCGATCCAAATATTGTGATATCTCAGAAACTCTGCATCCAATCATTAAATTAACCGGATTTTTATACTTTTTGGATCAAAATTACCCCATCCACCGAGTTTCATCAAATTCCAATAAAAAGTTTTTTTTGCGTTTTTCTCGATTTTTTCAAATAAAAAAATTGCAAAATATCGAAAAAATTTTGTTATATTCAATTTCGATAAAATTCAGTATATAAGGTAATTGAATAATAAGAAGCATCTAATAACGGGGAAATATGATCTTAGTGATGAAACTCCGAAAGAAAGCTTCCAGTTGCCCTGTTATGAGAATTTTTATAGAGAGGTTAGAGAAGTTATTTGATACGATCTTAACAACATTCCGTTATGTGTCCTTAATAAGATAAGATCCTAAAATGAATACTGGCTCTTTACCTATTATAACTGTCGGTCGGTCTTCTCTATACTGCGTAGGTTTTTATACAAAGTTTATTAAAATATTTCTGTTTTCGAATATGTTTCTCTGATTATGTAGGTAATATCTGATCGCATACTAAATGTTTATACATATACTCAATATAATAAATGAGATAAGGTATCTCTTTTTGTCCTTTTACTACATCTATGTTCCTTTATTGTTGTATGTATTATCCTTGATTAGTAAGTAAGAATTTCGTACAAAATATATTGAGTGTGAAGTATAAAATTAAAATTTAGTGTAAAAATATATGGGCTATTTGTTTTATGTTAATGTTCTTTTAAAATTATCAAATTTAATTAATTTTCATAAACGTTTATTGTTAATTAAATTTCGTATACACATTATATTGCAGTCGAAATTTTCTATCAATTTCCTTAGAGTCAAAAACGTAACCAAAAAGAAACGAGAGGGGTCGTTTGACACCCGGTAGGAACTATGCTCCGTTCATACAAATAACTGTATTAGTGATTAATTATAAATATTAGTTTTTTGGTACGCTAAGAAGTCAGATAGTTGTGTTATTGTTTAAAAAAGTAAAAATCTTAGCTACTTTAACTTTATAATTTATGAATCAATTGTAGTATTAGTTTAAAAAAGACATACTTCTGATTTAGTACTCAACCCAATATGTGTGTATATTACCTACAATTTAATTGATCAGGTTATTTAATATGATATAACATAAAATTTCCTTGTACCTACTTTAAATTATCTCTACTATCTTTAACTTCTGATAAGTCACATCTCATTTCCTTGAATGAAAAGACAAAAATTTTTGCACAAAAATACATTGACAGATTGTGAAATGTTTTGCATATTCTCAAAATTTATGGCAAGCTGAAGCGATTAAAAAAATTTTAGTTTTCTAACTAATCTACATGTCGATTTTTGGTTCCTGTTGCACATTTTTGTGGATTTACCTTCCAACCAGCAAACAAAACAGAACGTGCGATAAATAACATAGCTCCAATAACACTCCCTTAGGTCCTTTCAAGGCATTGGTACAATATCTGCGTAATATATAATAACCTTCTATTAGGGATAGGCGATTCTTTCAATTAAAGGTTTTTTTTGTGGGTAACGGTTAACAGGAACAGCTGACGGGTTGTTTTAAAATTTATGCAACTTCTACTGCTTTAGGTACCCTTCAATATTTTATTTAAATAATTCGTATATATTTTCTTCTGTTTTACAATTTACCAAGTGGTAACATCTGTGTCATGTCATGTCAACAGGTTCATTTATATAAATAATATTGTCCTGTTACAGAGTATATATCTTTGAAAGTGGATACACAGACAGATCTGTTTCATTCTTCCGTATCAAGTAAGGATATGTCAGGGAATTGTGGAGTTGTGTCAAGGGATGATTTTGAAAAGGTTGATTTTGATCAGAAATCCTTCATTTTTTTAAATACAGTAGAATCTCGATAAGTTAAAGTCCAAGGGAAACACAAAATATTTTAAGTTATAGAGGTTTTAAGTTATCAAGTGTCTATGTTAGGTAAAGGTTAATATAGAGGTATGTACATGTTTCTATGTAGTTACTGAGGGCCTATACAGAGATGATTTATTTAAGTTATAGAGGTTCCGTATTTTAAGTTATAGAGGTTTTGGGCTCTGATGGGAAGGGAACATAGTATTTTTTGAAGTAACAGAGGTTTTTATGTTACCGAGGCTTAAGTTATCGAGATTCTACTGTAATCTATTTACAATTTTAAACTTGATAAAGGCATTTAAAAAACATTTGTGTTTTTACAAGCTTTTATTTAGTTTCACCTATATCGGTGTCTGTAATCAAATCTTGCAGGTTAACTTAACCCACTTCCCGGTTTCCGATTCAGCTAGAGTTTAGCACGCTAATGTGAATCGGATGACAATTTTTAAGGTAAGTATGATCGAATTTTCCAATCGCATCGACCATATTAGAAAAACATAGGTGTTCTAGTTTAATGGATGAAGAAAATCAACTTAATTTATTTTAAGTTGCAATTAAACCAGCTTTCAAAAGAAAAAGAAATCGGTTAACCAAGTCTAAAGTTCTGAGGAAACAATAATTAAAAAACAAAACAATCGATTTGTGAATCTCGTTTTTTGTTTGAAGTCGGTTAAAGAGCCTGGAAAAGTGGATTTGACAGTTTTTTTTTAATTCGTTTTCAAAATCGAACACTTCTCTTCAACACAATGTATATCTAGTCGTATGGTAAACAATTCTTACCATATACCTAATGTGTGGTGACATTGATTAATTAAATGGTAAAGTTTTCAACTATATTCAGGAAATACAATCAACTGAAAAGCTTGTAGAATACATGTCTATGGATGATGAAATAAACTTAAAGGCAGTAGAAAATGTTTTACGCATTAGAATATTCATGAACGAATCAAATCCTTGTCGAAATTGCCAATCAAACATGTATACATATTATATTACATAGTAGATAAATAGTTTGAATAGAAAATCGATTACGTTAATTTTTTTATGTTACCAATTTAGAGTTTTTTCTTAAACCAGTCCAAGTAGCTTTGCAAGCTTTGCAAGCTTCCGATTTGTAGATAAAGTGCATCTAACGCGAACTTTTTTGTTCCTTAAACAATTGTGAAACATTTTTAAAAAAAACCAGATAATACTTTTTCAAATTTTCGAAATCTTTCTTTTTTTTTTCTTTTGAAATTTCTTTCTTCAAAACTATATGTTGAGATTTGCTGTACGTTCAATAAACGGCAAGATATGAATTTTTTCATAATGAGTTCGGTGGTAAAAATGAAAACTTTGATTAGGAGAACCTTTCTGTTAGTGTTCATATCTGATATTTGGAGATAATTTTCTAACTTTCTTCGAAAGTTAAAGAAAATAGTCAATTTTTTTTTTTGTTAACTCAACTGTAGATGCAGATGCAGATGCACCCCGTGAATGTATTCCCGGCGGCGCCCATGTGTTGTGCGAACAATAGTAGGCGAAAAAGAATGGTTTTATAAGTTAGTAGTATTTATAGAGAAATTGTGGTTCGTTTTTCTTTGAATAAGTTTATTCACATTTAACCTGTATGTTACTTCAATTTTAAAGAAAATTGTATATCAAAGTCAATTTAATTGAATACGCAACTCATCTGTTTTTGGGGGAAGAAAAACTACTCTTTGTGTATAGATTTCTTGCTCATACCATAATGTACTATATTTAAAGATGTAATCTTGAGGAATGAGAACATTAAATTAACCAACAAAAATAACATCAGAGACAGACTTCAATATTAAATTTCATTTATCCATTTATTAGTAGAACCCCGTGGCTATATCACGTAGTATTCTTTCATTTATTTCATACTTATTTCCTAATTGAGAGATGTCGTGTCCTGTATGTTTTAATGTTATTTTCGATTACGTTTTAACCAGAAATGGCCATTTTAACATAATCTCACATTGAACGGGTACAGATTGTGGTACAAGAAAAGTTGAATTTGCTATTAGTCTAGAATTCTAGATTGTAAGAAAGAAGTTTTTCTTGTAACCTTTCATTTTGTGAATAAGTAATGATATTTCTTGCATTGTTCATCTGGCCTAAGATTTAAGAGATATTGCCCACCTGCCAGGTTATGCAGAGGATTACAATATTTATTCATTCAGTACTGATGCCTATTTTGGAAAGTTACCATACCATAAGAGTGAATGGAAAAGTGATGGTGAAGGTGACAAATAGCTTACGATTATTTAACCTTCTCCTCCTAAATCCAAAATGTGACTCTTCCATAAAGTTATGACGTTATGGCTTTCGGCCCAATTTAAGCCACGTTCGCTTACTATTGCGGTAAATATTTTTGCAACATTATTTAATAGAGATATACCCCTGCAGTTACTTGAGTCATCTTGTTTGCCTTTTTTGAATAGTACGCATAGTCGCGATTCAGACCATCGATCAGGTTTCCTTTCTTCGCTTAAAACCTTGTAAAATATTACTCTCATTGTTTGGTGAAATTATTCAGACATGCCGATATATGCTAAGCTAATTCATTTAACAATATACGTACACTCACTGTCAAAAAAAGTGCCACAGTTAAAACATTCTAAGCGTACTCATCATATGTTATGTTATAATAGTAACACTTAGAATGTTTTAAAACGAGCATTTTTTGTGACATTGAGTATACATAAAATGTGTTTAACTAAAAAAAAAACCTTTTCAATGCTATGAGTCTTGAGAGTACTTCTATATCAGTCTAAAAGAATGTGAGGAAAGAAATCGATCAACCGTAAAAAATGTTTCTTGTCAAAGACATTTAAATGCTTGTTTTTACGTATTGAAATAAAAATATCTTTTTATTCTGCTGCAGTTCTATATTGGATCGATATTTTGCTTTTTATAGACATTTGCACCACCTATATGAAAATAATTTTCTTTTATAGAATAAGATGTCATCAAAGTTAGTCCTAGCACGTTTTAAGGGCGGTGCAAGATTTCATTGTCACACTCTATCAAACGACTTCTTGGTAATAATTTTAGTATAAGATACCGATTTACGCCGACCTACACGCTTCGAGCTTACGAATGAAATGCATAATCTTTAAAAGATAACGTAATAACAAATGAATTAGAAATAATATGGTTTTGAGCAGTGAAAGAGGTAAGAATACACAGAAGATGGAATTCATACCTTCCATATTCTGCATTAACACCATGATAAAAAAATGAAATCGATCGAATGGTTTTTCTGAAAGGCTACACAGAAGATGCAATTCATACCTACCTTCCATCTTTTGTGTTTATCATGGTTGAAGAGAAAAATTATGCTCTTTCAAATAGGGTACCACAAGGTAGGGGATGCCATTTGAAATTTCAAAGTTAGGATGGGTGAGAGTGAAGAGATTGAATCCGGAAATTTTCTAAGTAACTTTTGTGAACTTCTTTCTTGATACATAAATCGACGTATTTTCACTCAAAACAATTACCATATCAGGTCAAGAGTTATTAAGGGTTGAAACCTCCCATCTTAGGTGTGGTCTAATTTAAGTACCAATCGATCGATTTCATTTTTTTTATCGTGGTTGAATAGATAATTTTATGTCCTTTCAAAGCAGGTATATATCAAGGTAGGGGGAGCCTTTTGAAACTTCAAAGTTGAGGTGGGTGGGGACAAATCGATGACACCAAAAATTCTCTACGTATATTTTGTGGACTTTCTTTTTCTTTATCATATAGCTCTACGAAGAAAATAGGTATATTCTATAATTTCTTCTCCATCTCAGAAAATTCGCTAAAACTACGAAGCACTTGCGTGATGAATGCTTTCTTTTTACCGATATAACGACAAGGTTATGAAGAATGATTACATGAAAACTGTTCGTTGAACATATCGGTAACACTATTACTCATTATTTTTTCACTTGGGTTAGTCATTACACTTTCATCTATACGATTTATATAAAAATAGGTTTTGCTTTTAAAGGAAAAGATGCCGTTTTTAATTAGATAAATTATTATTTTCTAATATATTTATTTATAAGTAAAATAATATTGTTATGATTCCCAGCTGGAGATGGGGTCGTTCAAAGTGGCACCGAACAAGAAAGAGTGTAGATACGAGTGGACTTATATATACATCATAGCTCTCTCTTGCTCGGTGCCACTTTGATTTAAACGACCTCTAATAAGATAGATCCAAGACAACACTGCGGCTGGAAAAGCAACATATACAATTTGTAAACCATATCGTTAGCCATTTATATAATATGAAGTCTTATGAATAAAACAAAGAGGTATTGTATATGAGTATACATGAACCCACCAATTTTAGACTTTTGCAAATAAGTCAAAAAATGTATCCTATATAGAATGGGAAGGTTGCTTTTTTTGTTTATGTTCAAACAACGAGTTGCAAAACGTAAACCAAATCAAGCAATGAGTATAGCCAATCTTGTTTGGTACACTTGGCACATCATGTTATATTAATTTATTATACGTCAATGGATATTTAGTCTAGTGATGAAGTGGTCATCAATATATAATAAACTCCAATGGATAAAGCCCCGATAATGTAAGGGATAAACTCGGATACACAATAAAGAAAAGAAAATGCTTGTGATTATTTTATTATTATTGATAATAATAAAATTATAAGAATGTACAGAATTTTAGATACAAAAAAAATTTAAAATGTAATTTGTACAGTTTTCAAAAAAATTTATTTATATAAAAACAATAAAAATGTATAAAATTAAATATTATTGGGTTAAGGTACCAGTCTAAGTTATACAATATACAATTATTTCGAAAAATATCACCTTATAATTTAAATTCGAAGACATACAATTTTCTCTCTACTTTATAAATTATAGTATTAAAGAAAAAAAGTCAACGAAAGAACTTTAAAAATGATGCGAAAACCAGTAAAGGTTTTTTACATATTAAAATATATATTGTATTCATGAGGGTGAACTTGTCCAATGATCCCATCTTTGAATTTCTTGATACAACCGTAATCCAGGACTAGCCGTAGCAATAACTTGTCTTTGTGCTATTAATTTGTAACGAGTAGCTAATTCGCCCTTAGTGACACCACATTTTAGCAGATTCTTAGCAGCTTCTAATTGTTGTTGATTTGGTAGTTTTTCTATTAAATTAAAATTACTTATTTAATTAACAAGAACAAAAAGAGCGAGAGGTTTCGTTGGACACTCGGTAGGAACTATGTTCTTCACACCATAATTTATGTATATTTATTTCAAGAAAAATTTAAAATTCTTTCAAATTAAAAATTAAAAAAAATTTGAAGTGGATGTCAACGTGTGTCAACTGGGTATCAAAGTGGATAACGTGTGTCGATCCTTTATCTAGCCTCCATCGACCAAACGCGTGATAAGGAACATAGTTTAAAAAAACTTTCATACAAAAATCTTACTAGAAAAGTCGCCAATAAAACAAATACCAATCGATTTTGAATTCCATCCAATAGTGTGTGCTCCAATTCGATGCCATCCGGTTCCTTCATAAACGTTACCATCACCGCCAATTAGGAAGCTGTTTACAAAGAAAAAAAAGTTATGTTGAAATTTATTCCAAAAGAAATAAGCATAAACTGCAGTATCTGTCTAATATGCTCCGTTCGGTATGATCTCTTTTAGAGTATGGAAAGATAATTTGAAAGGGATCCTATTGCGGTCAGCGCAAAAAGTAGATTGAAAGAAAATAGCTTTGAAATAGATATATATTCGGGAAGATTTCTTACTTGAATCCAATGTCATCCCATCCATTGACATCCATATGTCCCGCGCGAATATTTTCAACAATTTCAGCACAATCGATTACAGTCTTGCATTCTGAAGTCACACTATGTGTTACAATTACATTCTGAACAGGTATTGTCATATATTCTACACTTTTAGCGGGTAAACCACCCCACATATATCTGGTAAGAATATTTGGACATTCTAAAAATAAAAACAATTCAAAATATATCGGGCAAATTACAATTATGAGCTTAAATTCTTAAATTTCTTTTAAAAAGCTTTTTAGTTCAATAATGATGCTGCTTGAGTCTCGGAGTTCTTAAAAAGTACTTATTTTTTTACTTGGCACACAGAATCAGAATACCGGTTGAAGGCATTACAAAGAAAAATCTAAACAGAGAAAATATAATAAAAATTTCAAGTCTTATGCTGTGAATTGGGGCAAAAATCGAAATTTATTTCGAATTATCAACAAATTCTTTTTCGTAATTTGAGAGTACTTATAGCTACTTTTTAGCCTTTACGACATGTTATTGTAGTGCATAAAAAGTGTAAAAATTATAATTTATTATTTTTTATATATTGTTTAAAAAGTCGCAAAAGTGAGTTATGTTACTTTGTGCCCGTACTACTAGCTAGGTTTTTCTACGGGCCTGCATCTATTCATAAAAAATCTTTCGTTAGCTGTAACTTTCAATAAAAACGAAAAAGCTGATTATGATGAATTTCTTCAAAAAGTATTTTACAAAAAGCGAGAAATAGTTATTGCTTACCTGCTCCAAAAACAGATAACAAAGTGTTTAAAAAAATAATTATAATTCCACAAGATTTCTGCATTTTTTAAACAAAGTAATCGACACTAAACTAATTGTATATACACATTGATTTAAGTTTGCGAGAAGAAATCACTGTTTAAAAATATAAAATTAAATAATGAATGTAGAAATAATAAAGTCACACATTAACAAACACTTTTAACAAACTCATTTATGAAACTCAGTTTTATATATAGATTAGCACCGAAAAATCATAATTTATAAATAATAAGAAATCATTCGTGTTTAATATACTACCTGGAAGTAGGTGATAATTTAATTGAGGTAATTCCCCTAATTTACAAATTTTTTTATGTTAAACAAATTTATTTTGTCTTTTAAATGTCAATAAGCCACAAACAATCAGCAATACATATTTCAAGGTAGGCCATTGAACTTCTTTTAGGTGATGACGGGGTCATGGAAGCTAGCGAATAATGGAAACGACTACAAAATTGTCTTCTCTAATACTCGCACTTGTGTACATGACATTCGGTCGTCTTCGTGTTGCTCCGTCACGCTGGAACTGGACTTTACCAATAAAAATCCATAATTTAGAGCCAGGATGCTGAATAATTATAATACGGACATTTAAAGTTTTCAAACCTGTTCTAAATCGTTTGTAGTTCAATGTAGTGATGAGATAAATAATTTTCAAGGTATTGAATAGGTATTTGAAAATCCTTATTAAAAAATGTAAAATAAAAGAACAAGTCCAGCATAGATTAACATAGCGTCGAGACCCCTTGAAAACAAGATCGACTCAAACCTTTCCAATAATGGACCTCTGCTGTTTTTTTGCTTTCCAGTTTGTATTGTACTTAACGCAGTCGGACTTTTTAAATTAAAAAAAATTTTTTTTTCAATAATAAATTGATTTTTTTAAAAATATATGTCGAGCACTATTTCTTGGGCCTCTGTTAAAACTTCAATCTTTCAACAAGCTTTAGAAAACAAATATTCACATTTTTTCCTAGCCACGCTGTATACAAATAATATTTATTTGTGTGGGTCATAAAGGTCAAATACACAATCAGTAATCTATAGATTCATTTCAAAAGTTGCAATTCTTCGAAAAAAAAAACACGTTATATCATAAAAGGATGAATGTTTACTATTAGCTCCCCTTTTTCAATAGCGCATACTTTGAGTGAAAATTTGAATGAACGTTTTTTAAGGTTTAAGGATTTTGTCAATATACATTTAAAATTTATTTCATTTCGTACAAATTTAGGTTTGGTATTGATTTTAAGTCCAGAAATACACATACGAAAATCTTAGTTTTATTTTTTAACTAGAATAAGGTATTATCGTTAGTCAAAAATAAATCATGAAATTTAAAAAAAGTTAATCATAAAAGCACATTTTTCTTTTAAAATATTAAAATTAAAAATCGTAATCATGTCACCTTAAACGCGGGTAAGCCCTGCTGTGATGTCATAGCGGTATGAGACATAGACCATCAATTAGTTCAGTGTAGACAGCTGGGTATAATGTATACATAGATAATAAGTATTTATATTTATTATAATCAGATGTCTTTTAATATATTTGTCAAACTTATTTGTGTTATTTCGTATAGTGATACCCATATTACGTCATTAAATTGGATGCCCACTTTTTTGACAGTTTAAAAAAGGTTTAAAATTTAATTTAAGTTTTTGGCAAGAAAGCGTGTGTATTTTTCCGAAATAAATTTTTGGTGGGTTTTTATTAGCAAAATCAACATTTTGAAGTACTTTTTCAAAAATAGTGGAATACCCTATTATACAAATTTCGTTTACACTCGGTATACACAGTTTTTTTTAAAAATGTGATTAATAAACTCTTATTATTATTAAATTTTTTGTATCTTCTTATAAAAGGGAAACCCCCCGACTATCAATCATATTGCTTAATCTCTACAGACTTCTGCTCTGACGTATTTTGTGAATGTCAATAAATTGTTTACGTCACAAAAAAAGATCTCTCATTAGAATACCAAGACTTGTTTTTAATTTAAATATATGTATGAAACTTCAATCCCAATATTCACTTTTGAAACATCGATTTAATACAAAAATTTATTTAATCTACAGCTATATTTAAAAATTATAAACCTATTATAATATGCAAAATATTTACTTAGTTCAAACCGTTGGTCATTAGAGACAAACCGCGTTTCGATTTTATTTTTGATGTTGTATTTTTATATTATTTTTATTTGTAATTATTATGAATTGATTAAAACTAGAACATCATGATTTTGTCTGTAAAGGTAAAATTATTAAAATGTATTTATAAACGTTCGATATTTTCAAAATAAATAACAAATATTTAATTAAAATCGTTGATATATATTACTATATTATTATATAGGATGGGAAACTTAACTCGAAAGTTCAAATTATCATTTTTTTTGTGGCAAACATTTTGTAATGACAGAATTTTCAATAAAAATTAAGGTCTATGTTGCCCAATGAAACGTCCCAAGTTTATTACTACTTTTAGTACTATTGGTCCCATAAAGGACGTTAATGGATGTCAGTAATAAAAATAAACAGTAAATGTCGAAAAATTATTTCTGTTCTATTTCGGTTTCCTATTTAGTATACCAGTCACTGAGCCATGTAATTTTTCATGGCTTTTAACATACGCTGATGCGTAATCACTTGACAATAAAAGAAGTTCTATGAAAGTATTTCAAGGAGTGTGACTTACGAGACCATCATTCTGAATCATTTTCTCCCACTTATTTTAAAAAAATTTTTAAATCTCTTTATATTATAAATGCGAAAGTAAGCATGTTTGTTTGTTTATTTGTTAAGCTTTCATGCTTAAACTAGCAAATGATTTTTAATGAAACTGTACAGCAATATAGCTGATATATCAGAATAACACATGATCTATAATTTATAAAGATATATTTAAAAAAAAAATAAAAAAATTAAATTTAATTTGGCATTTGAAATTACCATAAATTACAGATTTCTATAAAAATAGTCAATATAATATATTTCAAAGCCATCTTCTCTGATATATTCAATGAATAATTAGTATTATACATTTAAAAAAAATAATATATTTTACCTGTGTAAAACAATTCCCATCATTATTTCGAGTGTTATAGAAAAGGGATAAGCGGGAGCAATCTTTACCAATCTTTACTTTTAAGTCCAGCGAAGCGGGTGGGTATCACTCTAGTAACATATAAATCAGTTGATTCCTCGAAAATGAAGTAGAATTACCAATTTACCATATCATTACTGTGTTATATCAGATATGATATGAGATTTTCATTATTTATAACATCATACATATTATGTGTCGTTTACCAAAAAATAATGAGAGATGTGTTTAGCATTAGTATTGTGAATATATGTGTAACAGATTAAATTAATTATTTGTCATACCAAATAATGTTGCCTAAAAGGTACAGGTATTGTATTCAGATTTTCTGATTGAATAAATTCTACATGGGTAGGTAATTGATACTTTTCATTTCACATAATTTATAAAACAGACAAATTTTAAACCAAATACATTGTTTGAAGATGACAGATTTATAGGCTAAGAGCCAGTAAACTTCTCCCTATTTTTATATTATAAATGTGAAAGTAAGGCTGCTTGTTTGTTTGTTTGTTTTTATGTGTGTTTGTTTCTCTTTCACGCAAAAGCTAATGAAAGGATTTGAATGAAACTTTACAATAATATAACTCATACAATAGAATAACACATGAGCTATAATTTATAAAGGTATATTAGGAAAAAAAAAATTTTTTAAATTCAATTTAGATAACATTTTACTACGCCATATCGCAAGTTTTGGGCCCTGGAGTTCTCTGGTTGTATAAACTCTGGTTTTTTATGAATTGTCATAAGAGACGACATCATGATCAATGGCGCACGATTTTGAAGAGGTTTAATGTCAGAACATTTTTAAGCGAGTATATTTATTGCAACATACTTTTAAATGTTAATATTTTATTATAGGAATCATTTTTTTTTTTGGACCATACCTACAATCGATTCGACGTGTTTTTGATACATCGAAAAATTTACTGGAAGTGTCTATTGTATTACAGAAATCGTTAATTTATGGTTCAAATTAATGCTGATATTATTTTGAACCATAAAGCGAAACAAATTCTTAAAACTTAGCCTAGTTAGCCGACATTGTACATAGAAGTAAGCGTCGTAGACATCATTAAGGAAAATACAGTTGTCTGTTTGTGTTGGCAAACATCTATCTAGAAACGTAGCTTTAGTTGTTTTATTTCGAAATAGAAACATTGAAGTTGCCGTTAGCAATTATCACAGTACATCCTATACATTATTATTATAGACATAAACAAATAAAATATACTATTTTACATTTCAAGTCCGAAATTGACTTTAACCGATTAAAAGTGTGATAGAAATCACAAAGGGAAGATGATTGAATTTCCGAGCACTTTTTCTCCTGCAAAATAATAAGACAGGAAACCGCATTTTTCTAGCATGTGTGGAAATGGGTTAAAATAAAGAGGTTATTAGATGGAGAGTGAAGTGTTTTTCTAGCATGTGTAGAAATGGGTTAAAATAAAGAGGTTATTAGATGGTAACGATACACTGCTCTAATTATAGAATTGTAAGGATGCATATATAATTGTATGGATTGCATTTATGACTTACATTGAAAATTTAATATAATTGTCTCACAAATTATAAATAAATAATTAATTAAGATAATTTACATTTGAAAAATAATATTTGTACATTTTGATTTCTTATTATCACAATTTTTAATGCATTAAGTTTAATTAATTAGTGTTTTTCAATAAACATTAACATGTAAAGAATTGCAAATTAGTCATAACAGCCTCCTTTAACGCCAAAATTTTTCACTGGAAGCGCTGGCATCGATATTGTCTCTACCATGACTAGGCACACAACGAGTTTAGTTAATTGCAAGAGCCAATCTTTCTAACGGCACCAATTTAGATGTAGATTTTGATCGACGCAACTTCCAAAACATTTTTTAAAAAGAATTGGTCCAGTAGGTTGAGGTACCAAAAAAAATTCCTCTTTTTACTCTTTTATTCTTCTAAAATGGTTAATGTACCTAATTGTGTATTTTCGGGGTCGTATATTCCACGTACAATCCAATATTGCTACTGTTATAATAATAAATAAATCAACTACTGCATTCACTTAATACACTACAAAGGATATAAGCCTGGTTGTTGTTATTTCATTGTTTATCATTTTCTGAAATATCATTTCTATAATAGCTTAGTTTGTTTTCATAGTGTAGAGTGTATTAAAGCTGCTGTTAAAAAATATTGTTATTCACTTAGCAACTAATAGTGAAAATATCGTGCTTAATTCTAAATTAAATATTATAATTAAAATATATTAAATATTATAATTTAATATTGTAATTAAAATATAAAGAAATGAGAATTAAGAATTATATTGAGCTTCTCTTGGCCTTTATTTTGATGCCATAAAACATAAATTTATAATTAATTAAAAAATAATTTTATTATTAGTGTTTGACTACTGAAGTTTTATTATATTATCTCAAAATTTTTAGAACTTACGTTCATTTTCAAGAAATTAATAAAAAAAATAGAATAATAAAATAATAAAAATATTCTATTATAGTATGTACTACCAAAAACCAAATATAATATTATTTGAAAAATAATTCGTAAAAGATCGAATGCTTCTATTTCACCTAAACTAGAAAAAAACAACCAAGCTATGGTTTCAAAACTGACTTTTATTTTTTTTATTGGATTCTAGGTATAGCTAGAGCTTTACCTAATGTTTACATTTTAGATAAAAATGTCATTTTTAAACTTTGAATGTAAGCCCACATGCTTTGTAAGGTTTTCACTCAGTTGATTTTCTTGAAAGAAAAACGAAACACGAAAGAAAAATAAAAAAAAAAGATAAGTATTTAGTTACCAACTCTCATCACACAACAAAACAATATTGTATTTTTACTTTATTTTTTTCCGAAAATGTAGACTGTACCGAAAGTCATCGGGGAGAGTTTCTTTTTTTTTTATAAATCGTTCATGACCCCTAAAAAAGAATTGATATGGTTTCACAGATGCCTGTCTATAAACATATACCGAGTATTTTTTTTAACTTTACATTTACAAAAAAATGTGACAGCAATTGGAGAAAATTCTCAATGATTTTGTTTAAATAATAAAAATTTCATGTATTCTACAATTTCTTAGAAGAGGGTTAGCTAGAGAATTTAAAACTGATACATAAGTTAATGTCATGTCAATAAAGATGTGCCAACTTCAAAGCGCCACTCTCCTGTTTATTGTGATTCTTGCTCTAAATAGAGATTATAAATGTGTATTTGAATTGGGTTCATATTCAAGAAGTGCCTCTTTTAATTGTATTCCTTTGGCCTCTTTTCACCCTTTTATGCAGACATTCATGTTTTCAAAAACTTGGAAAGACAAAATTCCATTCAACAGTAAGAAGCACTAAGTGATGGAGAAATATTCCGTTAGTGATGGTGATTAGTTGCTCAGTTTTTTTTATATTATATAATATTATTCCTCAAATTAAACTTTATGCCTCACTTATTTTTCGTGTCGTGTATAAGTCGTACTTATTATTCGTATTTTTTATGCCTCTGTCTACATACACGGTGTCAAAAACAACTGATTTCATATCGATTCATACTTGGTTGTAGATTATTATGGGTTGGATCAAGATCATCTTCCTTATGGCGCCATTCTTTTTTATAAGCCGCCGTCAAAAATCAAAATTTTGACCATTTCTTCGATAAATACCCTGCATTTTTTCATTTTAGATAAACCAAACCAGAGATTTTATGTTCAACGAAGGACATTTTTTTGGAAAACCTCTAAGAGATCGCCTACAGGAGCAGTACTATATCAAAGTTTTGAAATCGCGGAAACAGCGGGATTTTAAAATTAAAGAAATGTCCTGTTTGTATACATTTTTTATATTCATGTAAAAGATATGGTCTTTCCAAAAACGCGCAAAATGATTGGCTTATAAGATTCGATTTTTTCTGGGGAAAACGTTAGAAAATCAAGGCTAGATTTATAGAAGTTGACATTTACTGGCAGACGTAGTAAAAACATATACAAACAAACCTATACAAACAATAAACTGTAAAATAGTACAAAAAACCATGTTGGTAAACTCACGATAAAACGGTAAAAACCCCTGACTGTAAAGAAAACTTTACAGTAAAGTTCATTTTTAACGTTGATACCCTGTATTTTCATTTTTTTCTAATATAATTAAAAAAAAATGCTTTAAATCTGGTTTTCTGTGGAAACGGAAATTATATTATTACCTTTGATATTATTTTTAATAATAATTTTCTAACCATACATAATACATTCAAGTGTTTAACTTTCAGAAATAATGATAATAAATCTCAATTATTTTAACTAAAACAGCAGGTTCCTGAGGTATCATCTGAAATTTCTGTGGAATGTCGTCGATCATATCCTTCGATTAAAATTTCAGGTGGTATCCCAGAAAAACGCACGTACAAACGGCAAATGTACAATTAAAACTACTACAGGAAAAGTTTATTGGTGCTCAGTTGGTTAAAGCATAACCAATTCCGTCCGCGGTATGCCTAGGGTAACGGGTTCGATTCCCGCCATCGCAACAAAAATTTATTTAATTAATAGTTGTGATGGGCTGGTGTAGTGCATGGTATATGCATAGATTTTCAGCGGAAAAGGTAGTAAAACACATAAATGGTATCTCACTGGGCTCTATAGCCTAAGTGTGTCCTTCGTGGACAGCCAATATAACCTAACCTAACCTAACTCCCGTCAACCGTTCGGTAATCTTTAATTTATAAATATTAACACGATTATTATCATTAAAATTATTACACAAATATATGACAATATTTTAGACAACGATTTATGCCGTACAGAGCCGAATATCCGTAAACTAACGAAAGCACACGAACAGCTCCGATAATTGGTAGGTAATATTTTTTCGCTTACGCCTTTACTCTCGTGTTGAGAAAAATTCTTACAATTTTTCAAGGGCTTGCAAACAATAATTTGAAAAAAAAAAACTGTAGATAAGCTACGAAAAATTTGATATTTGAAAAAAGATAACATTATATGAAGATAGAAAAACTTTCAATCACATACACGCTTTAAAAAAAAATTATTTATGTTTTATATCGAGCGTGACCAAATTTGCTCATAACCAGAGTGCTGAGGGACTAAAATAAACCATATATAAGATATTTTTTTAATATCTCAAACAATATCAACAATAGTAAAGTATTAACAATAGTATTAATAAATTAAATGAATGAAATGGCATTCCACATCATTATTTTTATTATTATCGACAAATAAAAATTTTATTATACTGTTTATTGTGTATATGGGATCGAACGGGAGTGTAAAATTTATAATGATTGCAACATCTGCAAACAGTGGTTTTAAACAGCCAGTTTGCGTGATAGTAAACTGCAACCACAAATGATTTAGTTTTATTGAGCTTATTCATGTTACAAGTACTGTACGTCAAATTTTTTTAAGTTTCTTGTTTCAATTATGTTTACAAACGGAAATATTTATTTCTAGTTTAATTTGTTCTACAAACGAATTGGAAAAATCAATTTATAAAAACCAATCCAACTAGATATTTTCTTTTTTAAATAAAATAAATCGATTGTTTAAAATTTTTTTATTGTTTACATCTCTAGAAAAGACCTAACAGAGTTACAAGGACACTCTGTAAAAACCCAACATTTGATTAAAACTATTGATTTTCTAGAAGTATGATTGTGAATAAGCGTATAACATAATTATTAGCTTGGCCATATATCAATTTACAAAGTAAAAATAAATAATCAATTTATGGCAAAATGTATATATGTATTGTATCACAAAAGTAACGGAACGATACAAGAATTATCCAGGAATGGATTTTTGAAGAGTTTCAAGGGTCAAAATATTATATTTATTGAAAATCATTTTGTGACGATGAAATTGCAACAAATGGGAACACCTATTTTGAATTATCGGTTCGTGAATAAAACACTAAACAAATATTTTTAATTCGAAACATTATTTTGCTAGCCGATTAGTTATCACAGAAATAGAGAGCATAATTTTATCCATAAATTAACGTAAAACATTCTTTGATTGATTGTAGTGAGCTTTAATTGGTGGAAAATGTAATCAATATAATTTAAACTAAAGTGGATTTAGTAAATTAATTGTAAAAATTATTTTCAACACTATATTAACACATTTTCATCTCTATCTCTATATATTATAAGTGCGAAAGAAAGCATGTTTGTTTGTTTGTTTGTATGTTACACTTTCACGCTAAAACTAGCGAATGGTTTTTAATGAAACTGTACAGGAATATAGCTGATATACCAGAATAACACATGAGATATAATTTATAAAATATATTACCAATATACCAAAACTTATAAATTACTATAAAAGCAGTCATTTGACATTACCATAAATTACAGATTTATGTAAAAATATTGAATATAAAATATTTCACGACTATTTTTTCTGAGTGTGATAGAAAGGGATAAGCGAGAGCAATCTTTATCAATCTTTACTTTTAAACCCAGCGAAGCGGGTGGGTATCACTCTACTAAACAAATATTTTTCAATAAAATACTGCTCTGGAATATTGTTGGATCCTCTTGTTACTTTTGTGACACACGATTGAATAATATTCTGGATGTACTACGACAGTGAACGTTTATGTAACAAGAGACATCGAAACTGAATTAACACCACAACATCGTCGTTACATGAATGTATAAAGTAAACTTTATTATATTTGTATATTAAAATTATCACGTCGAATACATATAAGTGAGACATTTGTGTTTAAACTAGCAGTTAACCCACCTGCTTAGCTCGGCACTGCAGGTTTAAATACAAAGCCTATTGCGTTATTATAAAATTTCAGTTCATTTGCCATAACTTATCTCCGAAAATTTTGTTGGTTTTAAATCCTAATTTTTTTGAAAATAAAATGCAGCCCATGTTATATTAATGTATGCAAAAACTTTTCTCCGCTTTTTCACCACCTTAAAGTTAAATTTTCAAGAATCATTCCTTAGGTTTATCTATAGTGACAAAAAAAAAACCATATGCAAATTTACATGGCCCTCTTACAAGAGTTTTGGCTCTGCGTTGATATGTTGACACCCGCAACACTAGACGTGCAGATATTGTATATAAAGAACTGGAGTAGTGATTGATTTTCGTTTTTTGATTAGTAATATTTACTTTTATGTACATAAAGTTGGATACCATTTTTGATACTTGAATATGAATAGGAGAACATAGTGTCCATGAGAGGAAAGAAAAACTTTAGTAGATATTCAATAGAACCGTAACTGTTAGTAGTTCTGTATCAAATACTTATTCTATGATATTTGATTTTGATATAAATCTATGACTATAAAGACCATGGCTCCCACTCAAGAAAAGCTTGCGAGGATGCCATACCAAGAAAATCTTAACAGATTAGGAGATAATCTGAAAAACCAACAATTAAAGGCATGGTTCGGTAACAGAGCCGAGGAGATCTTGAAACTAAACAGAACTGATATTAGAGTCATCGTAGAGTAACTAACAGGGCATGATAACCTGAACAAGTTCCAACATCAGATTGGAAAAAGACAATCTCCCGCGTGTGACAGATGCGGAGAAAATTCAGAAGAAACATCATACAGCAGCGAAGGAAATGATTTGGTCCTGGGTTTCAGTACATCAGTTGGTTATAATAGCCACTGAAAAGCGTAGCGAGGATAGAGTACAAGGGTCTATTTGGCTAGGTGCTCTGAACCATTGCTTCGAGGCCCGATGCTCAAGCATGGCCCGCTAACCTCCATACCCATACCCCATACCCATGACTATAAAGTACGTATATGTCTATTAAGTAGGTAATTATAGTTCTGTAAAATAATTTGAGAAATCGAAATCAAAGATTTTAAGATACTTTATATTATAAATTGAAATTTATTGTGAAAATTAATTTATTTATGCTAGTTCTATTGAAAATTATGAAGAACATAAGATGTTCTTAATTGTGTGGTTTCTATAAATTTGTTACGAGACTTACAAAGAAGTATTTGAATACGTTTCGTGTTCATAAAATGTGTATATATTGAATTGCATTTGTTGTATAAAATGAATGAATGCATTGATAATTCGATTTATAATTTTCTCTATTAGTTTTATGAGTCCGACATTAAACCTCCACAAATTTTATACTTAAATTACAGTAAGCCTTAGATAATTTTCTTAGACGAAGTAAAATATTCGTTAACATTTGATAAATAACGTGAATTTAAAAAAAAAAAAAATGTATTATTTCTGTAGTGTTCCTCGTAACAAGAGCCCTTCTTATCGTTCGAGATTGGTTGGTTCATTATACAAAATACCAAATTCAGGAAGTGGGAATTCTGCAGTCAAAAATAGAACACCGTGTATATCATCATATAAGTACTGACCACAGAATTCAATGAGTGATTCGATGAGAGAGTAGTTTCCATGGCAATTAGTTTTTAGTAAAGATAAGTTTCCAGATAAAGATAAGGTGAAATTTGAAGTAAATTTTATTTTCAAGAGATCCATGTATTTGGCTCTTAGACTATGCGTATTTTTTCCTCATTTCTATCTTTATTATAGATCAAATTAATTTCAGTAAATATTTTCAGATAATTAAGTTATATCAATATATAGGTATAACTAATAGTTACCTACCATAAAATAAAATAGTTCCAGAGCTTGTATATTCCAAGAAATTGAACCATAATAGACCCTGATCTCATAATGAAACAAATTTTTATAAAAATCATGTTTGGACAAAACAAACAGAAAAAAATAGCTCGTGAATAGGTGCTTTTTGTTCTTTCATATTTTTGAACACATAAAATATTATTATTAAAGAGAATGGAATCGCAGTGTGCAGTCTTAAAAATGATATAAAAAACATGATATTTCGACTTAAAAAAGAGTGTAAGAGTGTTTGGAAGTTAAACTTTCTTGACATTACCTAAAGTACTTATTTATTTTCAATCCTTACTCTGTATCGTTCTGAGAAATTTTGCTCACCGACTTTGAAAATACTGTTTCGAGAAAAACGCGTTTAAAGTTTTAAAAGACGTTTACATTCGTTATCTTCGTGAATATTTATTGTATCAACTTGAAATTTGCAGAGAATATACTTATTAATATATGAACATTCCGGAAATGCAAAAAAATTTGATAACCCATTAATTAATCCTCAAAATGAAAAAGAGTCATGAAAAATTTTTATTAGCTTAAGGTCTATAATGGACCTATATCAATATTAGATAAGCAAGTCACGTGTATGATAGCTATTCTAGGATCACGTATTCGATGTTGGAAAAATATCTCAATCATAAAACTAAATGTTTGAATAGACTTGGGAATAGATTTCAATAATATTATTCTCTTCTTTTTTTTAAGCTTTATACAGGGTGTGACATTATACAAAGTATTATAAGTAAGAATTTAACATCTTAAAAATAAAAAATATAATTCTAATCCAAGGATATTTTTTTATAACTTTTTGTTTATCTTCAAATGGTGACCAAACTTGTGAACCAATTTTAACCTTTACTCTGCACAAATTAATTTCGATGGTAGGTACAACAGTCTCTCTTAACATGTAAGCTTCGATATTATAAATGTTGGTATTTTATTTCGACTAAATATTAATTAATTAAAATAAACATTAGACCTTTTTTTTATTAGTCTGGTGGCTTTACGATCTCTGTATATAATGTTGTGGCGTGGATAATGTTTCGTTACATGCCTAGCTAGTGTTGTACATTTTATTATAATACGTTTCAATTAATTAATGAATAATACAAAAAAAAGCATTATAATAAAAAGAATAAAAAATATAAAGAATGAAGAACATTTACGTTATAAACAAGAATAGTATTACATGTATTTTTACCTCCATATAAAAGAACTAAAATGGCGTTAACGTGAATGCGACCAATACAATGAACATGCCAGAAAATAAAAACCAATCAAATATCTGGAGATGATCAAAAGAAGTTTCCATAACTATCTTAAACATTAATTTATGAATGGTTAAGGGTGTGTTTGAAGGATAAGCAGGCGCTTTCTATGCAAGAAGTATTGGGATAAATATCCGGCACTTACAATACTAGTTTGCTTACTTGGACTAAATAATCTGGATATAAGGCAAACTATTCACTATTTTACCTGTATAAGAAAGAAACTTATATTATATTGGTATCTCTTAAACTTTCGCTTATAGAGGTTTGACCGCGGCCTGTTTGTGGATAAAATAGACAATGATTAATTTTAGGATGTACGAGCCGCAATGTTGGATAAAAAGCTTGGATTTTTTATGTGTGTGCTGCTATATACATTATATAGAAGTTATGCGATGTTTGGACCAGATTTTTATATATAGACATTAATACAGATATCAAGTTTTAATTAAGTATTATGTCTTAATATAGAAATGTTGGTTAATTATTTTTAATTAACAATTTATTAAAAATAATAGGTCAACTAATTATATTAATCTGGTTTCATTTTCTCTTTTTCTGTTAAGTTTTCTTCAAGAAATAGTCCAAGTGCTATGCAAGGAAATGCTAATTTAAAGAAAAGAATTTTTTATAACTGACCCTCGGTGGAAACTTTTAGATTCAAGTAGAAGCACCCCCCTCCGTAAAGGCATTTGAAACCATTAGCCTTTTTAAAATAATTTTCTTTAGTGAATGCAGAAGATCCCAATTCTCCCAAGTTTTAGAGAAAAAAGGGATAAAACTTTTTCAAACTTAGGTTTATTTATTGTTATTAATATAGAGTTAAATATTATTTAACCAATAAGGCTAAATGATCCCGATAATTAGCCAAATTTAACCTAAAGTATACTTAAAATTTGACTAAAATCGTAGTTTTTGCATATCTTTTGATATTTTCTCATACAAAATCTAAAAATTATTATAAAGTATAAAAAATAAATAAAAAATATTTATTAATTGTGCTTAATTAGTTATTTTTTATTACACATTTTTGTGAGCTATAAAAGTTAAAGTTCATAAAATTAATTAAAACTTACTTAATATTAATTAAAAGTTAAATAATGAAAATGTGTAATCTGAATAAAAAACTACAACAAATTCAAGTTAGATTAAATATAAATTGACACATGTAAACCTACACACAAAATGTATATACTTACATACAGACATCATTGAATTATGACTATTTTACATTTAACAAAATTGAAAACTGTGCATATCAAGAGAGGTGGAGACTATAAAATGAAAATGAAAATGAAATAGTCTCCACCTTTTAAATGAAAATTATAATTATGCATTAGTAATATAAAAGTAATATAGAAATAATAATAGAAAAATAATAATTAAATAAATGTGAAATATAAATTAGATAAATAAGCATTGAAACTCTGATAGAATAGTGCACTGAAAAAAAAATTAAAATAATGACATCCTCATCCCGAAGTTGGCCGTTTCATATTGAAATAAAGTAAAAATACTTTCTTCAAACAATTGCCTAACGCTTGGAACAAGTACAGCTAAATATTTATATTTTCAATAGAATGGGATTGAATTTCAAATATGAATTCATTGATACAAAATCACTGAGATTGAAGTTAAATAAACCAAATCATTACTTCTATGAAAGAGATTGATTTTAGTTTAAAGCTATGCATTTTATTGATAGAAAGTAAAATTGTTCTTTGTTGGAATATATAATCGTGTAAGTAAAGCGCACCGTAGGATTAAGAAGAAAATTCCTTTGCGTTTGCTTTAAATAGATAATTTTTTTTATGATGATCGCATATATATCATGTCTAGTCCATATGTGATTGATTCAACTACATGAAGATTGTTACTAACTTACAGATAGTTTCAAATAAAGTTATTGATTATTTTTTATAATACATATCATTTTTTGGTATATATGCAACAAACATCGATAGCCTAGTTGGTTTAACCGTAGTAGTAATGCATATGCCGTTGGTTCAAATTCGACTCGAAGAATTTGGAATGTTTTCTGAAAATTTGGAATTTCGAATCATTAGTAAACTATATATAGTAGGTATTATTTCACCGTAAAAAAAAAATAGAGAACATCGATAAAAAAAAAATTAATTGAATAATATGAAATGGATATTATAAAACTTTTTACAAATGATAGTAGTTTATTTTTTACAATTTTTATTCGCAAAATCAATAAATCATCCAATTTTTTTCCGGAAAAAACATTCATTCACTACAAACAATGCAACATCAGTTTATAACTATTTTTGTTTGAATTATTGAATAAAAAATGTTGGTATTGGATGTCACTCATTATAGGTATCATTTATCCATCGCATATGCCTTGAGTTACGGAACGCTTTTTCATTGCTCATCAGCAATCGGCCTTCAAATTTGCGCTAATTCTAAAGTGATTCAAAAAGTGCCGAATAAAACGATCAACAAAAGGTTACTCACATGCTCTTATCATCTAACTAATTTACTTTAAGAGACAATTGCCTACAAAAAGAAATTTTAAACATATTATCACTAAAAATGGCCAGCACAGTCATAGAAATGATGTCCAAGACGCCATGATTCACCTACTGTTTTAGAGACCGTTTTAGAAGTAAATTTGAATTGGTTTTTTTCGTTTTTTTTTTTTTTTTTTTTTCGATAATAAAGTTAGAAAATCATAGCACCACTACCAAACATAATGAGAATCAGCTATCTCGAAAGTTTAAACTTTAACTTTTTTTTACTTATTTCGAATATAGGTCGAAAACTTTATGTAGTGATATTCTGTATTATAGGAAAAACTAATAGAATATCATTTATTTTCTCAGTAAAATAACACCGAAACACAATGTGAAAAATATTAAATTCATTCTTATCAATCAAAATGAAATATTTGGAAAATGTATATACGAAACAGATGAGGCTGGATACAGGAAATAGAGATATATTTAACCAAGTAATATTTATGTATAGTAAACAACTAAATTTATATTATAGAGGGATAATATTATCCTTAAATATACAGTGATATATAATGCCACCCTTAACTCTTCGCACGTATTCCATTAGTGTCTTTAGGGCATGATACAGAAAAAAATTCCTTAAAAACTTATTTCTTTATTATATTGTACTTAGAAAATAGTTTATATCGTTCGTAAAGAATTCTTTCAAAAGGACATTTGGCTATTCCTTTCATTTTCTTCAACATTCACGGATTATATTTAAAAGTATAAATTTATTTTAATCCGTTTTCATTTCAGGAATGTTTACTTTTTAAATTAAGGGGATATTTCAGTCTAGAATTACCCTCTAGAAATATATCCTCTAAGAAGAATTTTCAAAATTCCGTTTATTTTAAAAATAATACTTTTGATTTGTTCAAAATTTTGCTTGATAAATGATCAGAAGATGATAAATTATTATTTAATTGGTTTTCTAAAACTTTACTAATTACCAAAATTTCCAGTTTCTTAAGACTAACAGAAATTTGGTGCAAATTCCAGATCGTTTATACCCTTTCATTCACGAAATCGTGATCGAAAAAATTGTATTAAAACAATTAAAATTAATATTAAATGGGCTGTGAACTATCTAAAATTTATTACCCCACATCATAATTTATTATGAACAAGTGATTACTTTTGTGTTTAATCATTGGCAGATTTAGGCTTGATGCCGCCCTATAAGTATTTTGATGCCGTCCCATTATTTAAATATTTCACCAATTTGAACTTGTTTACGCAGACTATCAAAATAGCAATTGAGATAGAAATAAAAAAAGCAAATAAAAATTGTAGTAAATAAAACGACACAAGAGGGATTCGAACTGACTTCAGTTCTAATACATAACACACTAACCTGAACTGACCACTTAACTGATTGCGCTATGAGTAATGTTACAAATGTTTACAAATTATAATTAATATTCTGTTTCCTCTATAAGCAATTGCTTGTCTTTCGGCAACTTCTTCAAAGAATTAGCAGAATTATAGAAAAAAAGATATAAATCACAAATATTTCATTGATCGCCACTTCTCACTTATATTCACGAAAACTTTTTTGAAAAATTTAATCACTTTTAACACAAGTAAAACAGTAAATTCTAATTTTAATTTTGAAAGATGTTGACACTTTGACGTTTTGTAATTTTTTTTTCAAAATAACAAATTAATAATCAAATGTGATGAAACGGTTCGTGAAAATTAGTTTTGTAGTCTAAAATTTCCATTTTCTTGATATCCTATATTTGCGACCAAGGAAAACTTCAATATTTTTTAAACATTTGGAAAATAAACTAGTTTATGGAACGCGCTTTGGTAGTATTATTATATATCGTGACGGTTTTCGTTGAAGGTACCTTCGATAGTACACATTCAGTTTCTTATAAACAAAGTCTTAATATTTCATATTAAAGCTATATTTCATAACAAAATACGTTTTGTAAATTTATATACGTGATTTATTCGAAAGTTCGCAGCTTCAATATCTGAAGCTTTGCTTTATTCAAACAATTATTTTTGATGAATATCATTTTAACGAAGTAACATTATAACACAATAGAATTTTCTAGAAAATTATGCTTTTCTAGAAAATTATGCTTACACGAGTTGTTATATGTGTTGTATGTGATAATATTGGATAGAATATATCTGAATGGTGCTGAAAAAATCTACATATCAAGTTACAAGCGTTGTTTTCTCAGACTGCTAAACTATTTCTGAGACATCAGATGTTTTGGCACATTTATTAACAATAGTTTCTTGGACGCCAATTAAATTTGTTGATAGAAATTTTGATGAAAACAAGTACTTGAAGCGGTAAAAATTGATGGATTGGAACATAATGAATACATTTTTTCGTAATTAAATTTTTGCCGAACAAAAGCATCAATAGACATCTTAAGAAAAACCTATTTTAGATAGAGGGAGGTACTACGCACTTGTGGTACTACAAGACAGATATGATCTGAGTACAAGTGTTCCGAAGATCTTATTACATCGCTTCAAAGGATCTCTATAAACAAATTTGTTGCGATTCTTACAGGATACTATCTAGGCGGCAGGTACGCTTAACGCCCGATCCTGATAGTGTATTACGATTATTGTAGGAGCTATCATAGTGGTAAGGAAGAAAAAATTATGTCTCATCTACCCCATGTTTCACTCTTGCCATGAAATGGGCTCGTTTGAGCCAGCCCTTCTTTAATGGCTTCTCCGACTATAAGTCAGTTGACCTCAAAGCACTCTTGCTGTTCTTAAGCAGCTCCCAATGGTTCAGGGAGCTGGGATCGGGGATAGGTGAATCCTTTTTTGATATCACAACGGTGCCTTCGGTCTTCTACCCCAGGACAGTCACTCTAATTTAACCTAGCCTTAACTACACAGTGAGTTATTTAAATAAATAACATTTAGTAAGGACATACATCACTTGAGATCTATGTTAATAATAAAGGTTTACGAATTTCTGTTAATTTACTCGTACCCATAGACAAACTATGCATGTTCCCCCTCCCCACTTCCTTAATTGGCCGTAATTCTTACAGAAAAAAGATGCATTACAGCGATTTTTTTTTTGTTGAAGCAGTGTTTTCATTCTAAAACTTTAACAAAAAATTGTATGTAGTTAATACATTTTAATGATTAAATTTCTATGGAAAGGAAAAACTTTGTGTAAAAATGATTATTACGAAAAAGTATTCATAATCATCAGGTTTTGATATATATCGTTGATATAGATTTTTTGTTGACAAATATATTTTTCTAAATAGAATAAATAATAGAATAAAATGTTGTGCCTTGGATCGCTTTTTAAAGGAAATAGAAAGACAACTGTTCAGTGTAAATGTACAAACTTCTTTTTTATTTTTTTCTTTATTTAAAAGTTCACTGTTGTGTTTTATATTTCCAATCACTCTCTTCCTAGATTACTGCACCTTTTTTATTGATTTGTGTTTGGTTACGTAATATTTTATTTTTTAAATTTACGTACATATATGACTTTTGATCCTGTTTCCTAGAATGAAATGCAATCAGAACATGTAGAAGAAAACATATTTAAATACAATCGATGGGATTGGCTAAAGTACCTACAATATGATGTGCTCTTTTATATACAACTGTTTTGTATCATAGATTATATACAGAATGTTCGATTTACATCTAATATAGGCATATAAATATCACGAGTATGAGAGAATACATGCGTTAAGCAATGCACCTAAGTGAGAGATATTATAGGTGTGATATGAAATTGCAAAAGTGACTTGAATCGTGGCTTATCTGTTGTAGTTCATTTATTCAACTAAGAAACTCCCACTCTCCAAGCGTCTTACAACTATCTCAACGCATATTGAAGCTTCAACACATGCATATAATATCTCTCACTTAGAAGCATTGCTTAACGCATGTATTATGTCATACTCGTGATATTTATATGCCTAGATGTAAATCGAACATTCTGTATAATATAAATATAGTTTTTTTTCTCGATAGTTGTTTAATATGTATACTCTCATAAAATCAAATAGCATGCAAGACTAACTAAGTGCTATAAGGAAGTACTATTTCCATAGTTTAAACAAGTGAAATTTTCAAAATTTAAAAAACACCCGACAAATTTTTCGGGTATCTTAAACTAGCACTTAAAATATAGCTAAGAACACTCTCCGTTAAATTACCTTTCAAAAGAAACCAAAAAAATTAAAATCGTTTAATCCGTTTGGGCTCTACGGTGCCATAGACAGACACACACACACACACACATAACGGTCAAACTTATAACACCCCTTTTTATAAGTTAGGGAATTCAAATAGTTTTAAAGAAGATGTGAAAGTAAATTGGGATTCAAGGTACGACATTCTCTCATATGATTACATCAAAAAAAGTTTTCCCATTATTTGAACTACTGATGTGGAACATAATTATATTTAATGCAAATGTTTTTCTATTTAGGAAGAAAATCTGATTATTTATTTTATAGTATGAATTCTATTTCGTTTAAAGTGGTCAATTTTTTTTTATCTTAAACAATAATTTGTGTTTAGTAAATTTCACATTATTCTCAGAGTCAAAGCAAACTCATTCGAAAGCTCTAGTAGACAAAAACACAGAGCTTGTAATATTTCCATAGTATTTCAGAAAATTGTAATTCCTTTTTTTGCAAATTTTTTTCAAGCTAGAAAAATCTTCAAGACAAGTGAAAAATTACTGATCATACAATTTTTTATAAAATGATAGACACTTTCCAAGATATTACTTCTTGGAATAAAAATAAAATTGGAACGAAACTAATTGCGGTAATTTCAAATTAATCCAAATCTACAATTTTTGTTTAATATATTAGTATACCATGTAAATGAAATATACCAAGGTATACTTAGTTTAGTCCCAAGTTTGAAACGCTTAAAAATATTGATAATATGAACAAAATTTTGGTATAGGTGTTCATAAAATCACCTAATTAGTCCATTTTCGGTTGTCTGTATGTCTGTCGTCTGCCTGTCTGTCTGGCATCATGATTACTCAAAAACGAAAAGAGATATCAAGCTGAAATTTTTGAAGCGTGCTGAGGACGTAAATAGTGAGGTCAAAGAGTAACATAAGTCAATTGAGTCTTGGGCCTGTAGGACCCATCTTGTAAACCGTTAGAGATAGAACAAAAGTTTAAATACAAAAAATGTTCCTTATAAAAAAATTTGATTGAAACATTTTTTCGTAAACATCACTGTTTACCCGTGAGAGCGCATATTATACAGTAAGTATTATATGGGTATATAAGTTATATGTGTGTGACATGTATGTATGTGTAATGTGACAGAGTAATCAACACTGTCTATACATAGTATTTCAACAATTAACTCAATTGTTTGTTTTCACTTGTTTTTTTAAATAATTATAGTTCAAAACAATAAAATTTATGTTCGTATTATGTTTGCATCATATTCCAGAAATTATTAATTATAAACTTTAAAATTAATTTACCCTTCAAAACTTGAAATATATAAATACAGGTTGTATACAAATATGATCTTTCTAACAACTTATTCTAAATGAAAACAATACAAAAAGTTATTTTGAACATGCATCCGAAAACTTCACCCTCCGATGCTACAAAGATTTGCGAAAAAATATTTTAGAGAACGGATTATTATATTTTTTGAGAAAAATTTTCGTTCTTTAATGTGGTCTCATTTAAGTATATTTCGAAAAGTCAATTTCGAGTTACACTTTTTAAAGTACTATAAAAAACCTTGAAAATGAAAAAAGTTTCCAGTCATTTGCACGAAAATTAATGGGGTTATAATGAAAATAAATTTTCTCGTACAATATTTATACCATGTATATATGAAATATACATAGTATATTAATTTTAGTCCCAAGTTTTTACACCATGTATATATGAATTAAGTTTAGTCCCAAGTTTGTAACGCTTAAAAATAATGATGCTAGGCAAAAAATTTTGTCATAGGTGTTCACTAAATCACCTAATTAGTCCATTTCCGGTTGTCCGTCCGTCCGTCTGTGGACACGATAACTCAAAAACGAAAAAAGATATTGAGCTGGAATTTTTACAGCGTACTCAGGATGTAAAAAGTGAGGTCAAGTTCGTAAATAAGCATCATAGGTCAATTGGGTCTTGGGTCCGTAGTACCCATCTTGTAAACCGTTAGAGATAGAACAAAAGTTTAAATGTAAACAATGTTCCTTATCAAATATTAAACAACATTTGTTAGAAACATTTTTTCGTAAACATGACTGTTTACCCGTGAGGGCGCCAATAAGGCGGAAATTTTATAGTATGTACCATACTTGATTATCAGTTATGTATGTGTCACATGTTGTATGTGTAATGTGATAAAGAAATCAACACTGACTATGCATGGTATTTCAACAATTAACTCAGTCAATTGTTTGTTTTCACTTGTTTTATGTTTCATTCAGCACAAGAACTGATGAATTTGCCAAGAGAACTAAAATTAATGATTGACACTTTCCAATTTACTTTATTAAGGTACTGACAATATGCTCAAAAAGTTTTTTCGAAAAAAAAAAAGTCTTTATCGTTAAATAACTCGAAAAACAATAAAGTTACACATAATCCGAGGATAATTATTGGATAATTAACGAAAAATATACATATAAAAAGATATCGAAATTTTTCACTCTAAATATTTTTTAGAAAAACAAATTTCCAACAACTTTTGTTTGAAATTTTTTTTTAATAAAATTAATTATTTCAAAATATTGTTAATAAGCATACAAATATACATATTTGGCCTTTTTTCATGATTTACGGAAAAATGGATGAATATATCAAAATTTTTGATTCTACATTTTTTTTCGGGAATAAAATTTCCGACAATTTTTTATCGAAATTATTTTTCATAAAGTTAATGGTTTCCGAGATATTGACTGAAAATCGTTTTTTTATGTATACATAGCGTTAATTAACGCAACTCTAGCACTTTCGAGACACGTAAAAACATTATTTTGAGCGAACCAATACTAATTAGATACTATCATAAATGTTGTCTAACAACGTTATTAAACTTAAATGTATATTATACGGAAAAGCAGTGATGCATATAAGTACAAAACCGTTTGCTTGTGGGTAAGTGGTTTTAAAGTGTAGTTTCATTTACTTTGTCTTTAAAATATTTGATTGGTTTTAAAACTCATACATGATACATCATTGTTACCAATATTTAAAATATAGCAGCTAGTAAATTCAGACATCATTCTTACCAATATGATGCATTAACGATATACGTATCATGTTGAAAACATATTCAGGCACAAAGAATTATTTAAGCCCTAAGGAAATTTTGCAGTAATAAATATTGTACATTATTTGGAAAGTGATTCTCAGAATACAATATTCTAATAATTTTAGTATTTCATTACTCAGTTGAGGATCCACAATTTTCTCGTAAAATTTTCAGTTTAAGACTGTTGTCTCCGTAAACCATTGTTTATAAGTGAAGCTCCTGGAGTATTAAAAACATAAAGCGTTCTGACTTCCAAGATAGTGAATGAAAAATAAAAAAAATATATAGAATGTTTAGCTAATAATATACAGGGTGTTCTGTTATTGACTGCAGATCGTTGGCAAACTATTTTTGAAGATGTCTTCTCGAAATAAAAATGTTTACTTTGGCTGTGTCTATTTGTGTTTTGTATCATGAAGTTTATGGTATGTAAGCAGAACCATATTAAAATTGAATATTCGAGTACACGGTAAAAAATTTATGTCGTTTATTACCATGCTGGTATGGAATAAAGACAAATGATAGGTACTGTTTCTATTTTAGCATAAGAAATATTACAGAATTGAATAGGGGTATCCACCAGCAGTATTGTGATATCGTTAATCAGTACATGCCTGACGCCCATATTGCATTGATTCGTCCGCCATAACTATTGCTAATTTTACTATTCCCTCAATTGTCAAATCAGTATGGCGTTCAGACCGATACTGCCACAGTGATATCCTCAAAAAATTTATTACCATGTATAATCTTTTAAACTTTTTTTTGTGATTTTTTTAACTATTTAGATTTCATCTCATTTCAATTTTGGTACCGCTTAGAATTTCCAAGCAAAATTTCCAAAATGGTGAGGATAATTTTGCAACTTGACAACATGCGTTTTCTGAAACTTCATTGAGTCATGAAAACCCAACTTATGAAAGTTCTTATTAAGTTGTAGGTTAAAAAAAAGGTAGGGCTTTAGATTAAGTCTATAAACAGAAGGTCTCATGATTTTTCATCGGGCATCCCTATCATCACTATATGAACTTATTAATCACCAATTGTTTAGGAGTTTTCATACAAATGCATGCCAGCTCCCAGACTAAATACAATATTATGCTTTCGCTATTAGAATCTGATTATATTTTATTAGTTAGTATAAAAATGTACATATTTATTAAAAGTAATCTTTAATCTTTTTTCAAAGTATTCACTTTACAAATGGAATTTTTCATAAAAATAGTTTTATTTACAATAAAGTAGAAGAAAAACTTCTTCTTCAAAAAATAAACAATATAATTAGATACCTTTTATCTATCTAAAGCCTTGTAACAAGTAGCGGAAATGGAAGCATTTAATAAGCTTTGAAGCTTTTATCATAGAACATAGTATAATACATATATGCATTCATAAATAATTTGTTTGTGATAAAAATGACTCTTTAGTCTTTATATAATTTGTTTGTGATATAAATGACTCTTAAGATATTATTAGAAAAATATTCATTTACTTACAAGAGATGCATTAAGCTAGCACCCTTATAGACATATCTTTCATATTTTTCGAGTGACTTTTAATTGCAAAATTCTTGCACATTTAACATAATCTATAAACAGGACAATATCGTCATCCCGATCAAAAGACTAAATGGATGGAATCTTGTACAACCATTTGTTCCGCCTTAACCGATTGTCGTTGGATTAAGGAAAAAATAAACGGAAAAAAATAGATCTGGTAAAATAGATCCGCAAGCATTCCAGCTGTAACATTTGTAAATACAGAAATTCTGATAAACTGATTTTTGGAAACTTAGCTATATGATGTTCTCAATCAATCGGTTCGATCGTTTAGGGACTACGATGCCACTGAGAAACACACAAACTAACACTCCTTCCTTAATCAATATCAAAGTGATGGTCAAGGACATCAGATGAGATGAAAAGGATACTTAGACAGCTATCATTTTTTGGGACAAATTTTATGAAATATTTTGATTGAAATTGAAATGTTTGAGTTGGCTTTGTTCTTTTGAATTATTGTTTTGAATTACCTAATTATTTTACCATTTCACTTTTTAAAATGAATTGAGCCAGGTTTATTTGACCATTCATTTCCATAGTAATTTATATGTTAAAATTATATGTCATGTCTTTTTCAAACTCAATCGATTTTGAAGATCATCGCCAATTTTTTAGTTTTTTTCGAGTATAGAACTCTCAGGTCACACTCAGCTAAGAACACCCTCCGTTAAATTACCTGCAAATCTTATGGATGACTAAAAAATTTAGTAGCAAAATGGACTTTCAAGCTATCCAATTTTTGATTATATTAAAAAAATCGACTTCCAAAGTGGAAAAGATGGGCTAACTAAACAGTCGTAATGTGAGACTTGTAAACGACAGTTTCATTTATTATATCTTGATTACGTTTCTTTATTGAAATATAAAATATATAAAATATTAACATTGACTCACATCTAGTACTAACGTTAATGATTCGACAGGGTCTCATAACATTAGTGCGGGCAGTATTGGCACACTTGAAGAAAAAATTGTCGGGCATCAATCTGTGTAAAAATGTATGGCGCAAAATATATTTTTTTTCCCGACAATTTTTTCTTCATGTTCAACCGCCCGCGCGGTATTGAAAAAATTCTTCAAATATTATAACTATTTTGAAAATGGATGCTAGGAAGATTTCAAATAGATAAAGAATCATCAAAATCGGTACACCGAGTCCAAAATTCTGGGGTAACAACATAAGCAAAAAATACAGTCGAATTGAGAACCTCCTTTTTTGTTTGAAGTTGGTTCATAAGCATCAAATCTCTGTTATTTTGATTATTATCATTGTTTTTTATGATACAATGGCGTACAATATAGAGATAGACAAATAACTTGTCGAATAAATCCTAATTATAGAGCATTGAAAAAAATACACATATTCCAGTAATTGAACCCATGTCTCTTTTATTACTGTAGGCTTCTAAATAATAAAATGTTAACTTCTAAATAATAAAATGTTAAATTTAACAAATAAATTTGATAGATATATGTTTTATATAGGTACATGATGAATCGTTTTATGGAGAACATCATGTTTTGACATCGGATCTCGTTCTCCGAGTTGCTTTAAAAGTTAGATCCTGAAAGAGATAGAATAACACTTTAAATTATAAAGTTCATCCTCAAAGTTCAAGCCTAACAATTTTTATTTAAAACATTTTTTCGAAAATCGTTAGCTTTCGGGTGAAAAGCGAATCAAACATATGTCATTATTGAATTTAATCGAAAGAATGTTTAATCCCAGGTAATTAATTTTCAATATCATTTGAAGATCAAGGTTGAATGACCTTCCAACTCTAATTTCAGATCAAAGACACAGGTGAATGTCTTCTATTCCCCTTGACAACTTTTGGCTAAAGTATTTTTCTGATCTTTTGATTAATGCAACAATAATGGCATATTTTTAACTTTTAAGTCGCAATCTCCTCTAAAAGCCTTTTTTCGAAAAATAGTTTTAAATAAAAAATGTTTTTTTTTATGAGGATCAACTAATTCTAATTGAAAGTGTTGTTCTATCTCGAATCTTTTTGATCTAAATGAACTATTAAAGTGACCCGGAGAACTAGGTTTAGTCTGATGTCAGAACATGATGTCCCCCATCATACTCTACAACTTTTGTCGATCTTGTAGTAACTTTCTAACAGAAAACGTATTAATTATTCATCAAATGATACACAGAATTTCAAATTTTTGTTAATACTTTCAGCTTAGTCTCGATAAATATAACTTATAATAAAAGATAATTACTACGAACCTTTGTTTCATCAATATATGGTCCAAAATATGGACATGGTGCCTCAGATAATGAACCAGCTTTTGTTCGAGGCCAACATAATATGCCGTCCCATACAACATCACAATATGCTGAATCTGTTTCAGAATTTTTAAATTGATTTAAATTTTGATTATAATTATTATTATCACTAAATTCATAATTAATCGATAACACTCCACCGGTATGATTTAGAAAATTTTGTGTTTCTTCATCGTAATATTCTTTAAAACCTAAACATTCTTGTTTTTTATATTGCCATTCTTCAAACGACATTAGCGTCATGATTTTTTATATTTTTTTTGAATGTTTTTTTTTTAAAGTTTTATTTAGTACACTTTTAAAATCATTGTCAGTTCCAAAAACTAATTTCTATTAACAACTCTAAGCAAAAGCAAAATATTTCAAAATTAACTCAAAAACAAGGAGGCAGTTAAATCTATCTGAAAGGTAAATCTCTCGAAATCTATCTGAAATCACTAATCACTAATAGTACAATGCGATAAAATGTCGAAATATTCTTTTATGATATCTAGATTTAAAAAATTTCGAAAATGGTTACATACATAGGTAATTTTATCAATGTATAATATTCTCCATATGGAAAAGAGTTCATCGGAATACACTAATGAAGGAATGGATCTTTTCAAGTTAAATAAGACCCTTTTTTTTATGTATTGTTGGAAAACATTTCGTTACACAAAATATTTTTGTATATTTACTACTTTTTTTGTTAGCTTAAAATTTTAAAATATGGACTTTATATGATTTTTAGTACACTTTATTTTATAAACTCCAAGACCATATCGCATTATACCAATTAAAAATTCGAATTATAAAACAAATCATGACGAAAAGTTATGAAAATATAGTTTACAATTTTAATTGGGAAAATAAAATTTCTTTTGAACTTTTAATTTGCTAAATTAAAGTTTAGTTATCTTCAACGAAGACTCATTCATTTAAAAAGAGGAACAAACACACGTAAAGTTTGTACAGATGTTTATGAAAGAAAGTTTATAAAACACTTTTCTACTTTTCGATTTATTCGATACTAACAATCGAATCTGCAACAACGATTAGTGTCTGGTTCATAGAAAAGCATATGAAATACTGATGCGCGCTTTTCGCAATTCCCATTATATTTATATGGGTACTACTTTACGTACATATGTATTACTATATAAATGGGAAAATTTTTGAACGCATGCGTTATTAAACGATAGTTACAGCATATTTTTATTTTCGCTAAATTTATTTTTGTAAATTAACGTGAAAATATATTTTTTTCAAAGAACTCTGATGATTTTTATCTGACATTTGTATGGCGTGGCGACAAATTGTCTGAATAAATAAGTTCAGAAAAAAATTGGGTTATCTTAAAAATACATAAATTTTTTTACCTGTGAGAAACTTTTTTAATGGATCTTTATTTTTGTTTTTTCTCTTTTTTTTCTTAAAACAGAAACATTTAATAGATATCCGGATTGAGATATTTTATGAGTTTTCGATTATATTTTAGCGAATTTACTACAAAGTAAATGAAACTATTGCATTTGTACCAATGATGGAATTTCTTACAAATTTCTTCAAATGTCTATCGATCCAACCTACTAGATTAAAAAAATGACTATCATTGAAATATTTTTACAAACGGATTGGAATATGAAATAAACAAAATTTAAAAAACCCTAACAAACGCGATTTATTTTTTGTAAACCCATTTTTGGAAACTTGGCTATAAAATGTTCTCAATCAAGTCGGTTCGACCGTTTAAGGGCTACGATGTCACTGAGAAACATCCAAACGCACAGACAAACACTTTAAAATTATAACACTTCTCCTTTAATCAATATCAAAGTGATGGTCAAGGACATCAGATGAGATGAAAAAGATACATAGAGAGCTATCATTTTTTGGGATTCACTTGTAAATTGATTTTATTTGCAATTTCTGTTACAAAACAAGGTAATAACTTTTTTCCTGGTAGGTAATAAAGATTAAATTCAATAGGGCGCCTATCGCCTACTGAAGCATAGTGTTTTCTGGAATTATTATTTACATAGATATACATGAAAGTATAGGTAGGTGTATACTCATTTATTTATTTATGTATGATTCAAAGACATATTTTTTGCATTGAAATATTAAAATCTATACCCCATCAGTTTTTATCAGTTAGGCTAAGATATTTAAGCCTTCCATGATTAATAATATTATCTTTTTGACGATAACCTATGAATCAACTCAATGAATAGAGGTAGATCATGTTGTTAGATTCAAAGTACATCACTTCAGCGAACCTCTTCAGAATTTTACCTAAAGTTTAAAACTAGAATATGGTAAAACAATAGTCTCATCAATAGCCAACGATTTATGTTGAGTATGATTTATAAAACAATAATCCCTAGTCCGCTTGTAAATAGTCAGAATAATCAACTTTTTACTTTTTTCGCATATAAATTCTATTTTTAATTATTTGAAAACCAACTCACATTGATAATCAGTCTTCAGCTTACCTGCATTCTGATAAAATAGCCCCATTTCAATACAAATACTGCTCAAAATATAGAGTGTTCTAAAGAAGCAAATCCGCTGAAGCAACACTAGGCAACATGTAGCTCGATATTTGTTGTCAAGTGTTGCTTATTGTAGGCGTGCGATAATGTAGCAAAAATTTTAATTAAATTTGTCCAGATTCCATGTTTCATGCTACAAGCCGCACCGATCCGTTCACCGTTGGATTGACGACGACACTGTTCAACTTGTATCATGCGGCAAGGAGACAAACTTTTTGTCGCTTTGTGTTCCCTTTATCTCTATTGAAGACTGTGTGTAGCATACTTCAATGCTGCATGCTACATGTTGCCTCAGTGGAATTGCGCCTTAAGATACACTTGACTCCAGGAACTATACAGCATAACTTGCTATAGGTAATAGGAAATATGTTTTATAAGAAAAACAATACTAATGAAATTGAATATGTATTTTGTTTGCTAATTTGCAATCCATGTACATTCAGAATGTAAAATTCTGAATAATTAAGAGGAATAATTTGCAAGCATATGAATCCGAACTCTTGCATTTAAAAAGGTATTTGTCGACTTATTCACGGAAGATGATGATAAATATATGCCAATGATTACACTCAGCAATCTACTTACGTGTTGATACTGAAAATAATAATAATATTCATAATATCCAGTGTTCCATCGATTCTGAGAAAGAACGGTATAATGCAATAGAATATTTTGAATATCTCTTCATAACTTAATTAAAGAGAATTGAAAAAAATACACTCGCACTAGGAGTCGAACCCGGATCTCTTCCATTAATGCCAAGCGCCTAACCTAGTTACGTTAGGTTAGGTAAAATTGGCTGTCCACGGAGGACATACTTAGGCTATAGAGCCCATTGATAATTTCATTTATCAGCTCCTCAATTTCAGAAGCTGAGTGCAACTCCTTCATGCATGTACCATGCACTACATCAGCCCATAACTATTAATTAAATTAATTGTTATTGCGACGGCAAGAATCGAACCCGCTACCCTAGGCATACCGCGGACGGAATTGCTTACGTCTTAACCAACTTTGTTTGTCAACATTAACTTATTTATTTATTATTTATGTTTTGTTTACTACATTTTGCATATAATTTTTTTAACGTCAAGGAGGTCGGGGTTCGAATCCAGACACGAGTGTATTTTTTTTTTCAATTCTTTTTAATTTCGATTATTTGACAAGATTCCCCCACCGCTTGTTTATCGGACGAAGTGTTGGCGTAGGTCGTCATACTTCCAAAACTGCAGAGCTTATGAGATGAATCACTAATTTTAAAGTTATCTTTTAATAAATTCAAGTATGTTTATCATAATTTATTTGCAAATCTCGTCAAAGTGATATTCTCTGAAACTTTCGTTTACTACCAATTTGAGTAACTATTTAAAAGCTATTTTAATAAAAAATTTTCGGATTTATTTTTTAATTTTGGTTTTTTTCGTGACACATTGTAGATGCATATTTCAGCATGGATATACATAATATTATGCATTTCTTTACAAATAATATTTATGTAGATGTATTTGCACCGTGCGTGAGTTTTATTGGAGGTGTTTCCATGGTAATGATACACTACTTTAATTATAGAATTGTATGAATGCATATATAATTATATGGATTGCATTTATGACTTACATTGAAAATTTAATATTATTATCTCACAAATTTAAATAAATAATTATGATAATTTATATTCGAAAAATAATATTTGTGCAATTTGATTTCTTATTTTCACAATTTTGAATGCATTAAGTTTAATTAATTAGTGTTTTTCAATAATTTTAATTTGACATTTGCTTTAACATTAACATATAAAGAACTGCAAATTAGTCACAACAGCCTCCTTTATCGCCAAAATTTTTCGCTGGAAGCACTGGCGTCGATTTTATTGTCCCTACTATGATTACGAACACAACGAATACGTATCTATGTAAACGTATGGTAAGTGAGTGTACCTTATTCTACCAATATGTTCAAGAATCGTTGTTTGTCGTGTGAAAACAGACGACGATAGTGTTTTCTTGTGTGTTTCTCATTGGTGCAACATAAAGAGATCTAGTGTAAGATCTTAAACCTAGCTACGTACGGATTAAATCAACATAAAGAAACTGTTTGTATAACAATATTGATTTTTCTTCAAATATTGAAACATTTTTCTCTTTTTAGTTCTAGTTTCAATTCTTGGCAACATGTTATGCTAGGTTAGGTTAGGTTAAGTTTGAAGAGTGGCTGTCCTGGGGTGAGACATATTTAGACCATAGTCGTCAAATAGAGGCTGGTTCAAGGAAATCCATCTCTTCATGACAATAGCTAGGCAGTGACAGAGAAGATGAGACATTATCTCCTCTGCTTCACCACTGCTCCTGCAGTAGTCGTGATACACTGTCAGGCCCAGCCGCCCAACCAGTGTCCTGTAATAGCCGCAACAATTTTGCGAACAGAGGCCCTTGGAAGTGATATAAGATCTTCAGAACGCCAGATGAAACTTCTCTTACTTTAGTTCAAATTGTCAGAATATACGAAAAACGAGAATTTCATACTTTCCATAAAAACCCAAAATTAATTATAGAAAAACTTTCCGATCCTGTAATTATTGTTAGGAATATATTTATTGATTGGTTATTCTATTAAAATTTATTTGTTTTATTGAAAAATAAATCAACAATGTATATAAAATAAACAAATTAGATTTATATACTAAATAAATAAAAAAATATAATAAATTCAATCACTTAATAAATCTAAATAGATATAAATATATAGGTATAGGTAGGGAACGAACAAAGAAAAACAAATTATTGGCAATATTAACATATGCAATATGTTTTTATTAAATATGATGATTTATATACGCTCTAAAAACAAATATTTTAATACCGAAGTAGGTACTGGAGTATTCAAAAATCAATACAAATTGCAAATCTGTGCCCAAAAAAAAGGTGACATTGTATTTATTTTGAAAAGTCTTTATTTATTCTTCCAAATCAATTTCACCCCCTTCAAAGTAATCCTTTCCCGATGCAATGCACTTATGCCAACGAATTTTCCAATCTTCGAAACACTGGTTGTAGTCACTTTCCGGGATTGCCTTCAGTTCCGTCTTCGCTGCTGCTTGAATCTCCTCCATCGTATCAAAACGGTGTCCCCGAAGCGGTCTTTTGAGCCTCCTGAACAGCCAGAAGTTGCACGGTGCCAGATCAGGTGAATACGGTGGATGCGGAACGATATTGGTTGAGTTTTTGACGAAATGATCACGAATTATGAGTGCAGTATGGGATGGTGCATTATCGTGGTGTTAACAAAAGAGATATTTTTTCATTACCTTAAAAAATAAGAAGACTCGTGTTTTACAGTGTTAATTTTTGAATACTCGGTAATATTTGTTTACTTACTATTTAATTTGATTGATATGTCAATCTTTGTATATCCAGTGATGGACCAACCCTATGCCATTTTAATATTGCTTTTATTCATTTTCAAATTGTTTTATTTTTTTTTACTTTTTTTTCATGGTAAAAAATTCTTACTTTCCTACCGAAAATTGAATTAAAGAAATTTTGAGAGTGAAAAGGTCTTGTGAAAACAGTGCGATAAAATTTGGAGAAAAATTTTGTTTTCAGCAAAATTAGTTGAGCTGTTTTTAATGGTAATAAAAAGACTGAAAAAAACTGAAATGTGGATAAAACACATCATTTATCTATGGAGATAATGATCGTTTCGGCATAAGCTGCAGTACATGTTCGAAGAATAATCTATGAAGGCTAACAAGACCTTTTTTTGAATGTTCTTCCCCCTTTGAGAAGTTAGTCGTGTGAACCACAGGGACTGCACTCACACGACTTCAATACCACACCGACTATATACTGCCTACTATCTACTGCATTTTTTGAGGCTAATTTTAGAAAAATTTAATGAATAAACTAAACCTTAATCTTACCCCATGGCTACTTGATAACTGCCAGTCCAATAAAACAATATTTTGCCGAGGTTAAATAGATCTGTTACACAGAGGCTGATTTTAATACGTAGATTTTTTTGTCAGTTAATTTTCCACACATGAGTTTTTTTTAAATGTTCACTGCAGGCATGTGATTTTTTATGTAAAACATTAATGTATGTACCTACATATAGAACAAACAAAAAATTCCAACCCTTTTTTTACATCTTCGATGTAACATTACAGTTCCTTTGTTCTATCCATGATAATTATTTAATGTTTTTCATATTCACAAAGAGTGAGGTTTATAAATTTTTAGTAACTGTATGCCGTGTTTGATGATATTTTCAAAACAAAATAATTATGAATTTAAAAAAACAAGTGAAAACAAACAATTGACTGAGTTAATTATTGAAATACAGACAGTGTTGATAGACAGTGTAGTGTAGACTGTTGATAGACAAATATAGACAGTGTTGATGATGCAATCGTTTGTTTTTTGACGAGATGTAAGTAACAAAAGATGGCTCCCACTCGAAAAAAGCTTGCGAGGATGCCATACCAAAAAGGTATCGACAGATTAGGAGATAATCTGAAAACCAACAATTAAAGGCATGGACCAGCTACGAGGGAGGGCGAATCGCCAAAAGCCTGTTGGGTGAAAGAAACTCGCTCGGTAACAGATTCGAGGAGATCTTGAAACTAAACAGAGCTGATATTAGAGTCATCGTAGAGTTACTCACAGGGCATGATAACCTGAACAAGTTCCAACATCAGATTGGAAAAAGACAATCTCCCGCGTGTGACAGATGCGGAGAAAATTCAGAAGAAACATCGATCCACTTTCTCTGTTACTGCCCGGCGCTCATACAGCAGCGAAGGGAATGGTTTGGCATATCAGAGCATAGAGATAGATAGGGTGACATACATCAGCAAATCCACCCCTTAATGCAGAACAATGTGCCGCATATACTTTTAATGGAAGAGCCAGGTCAAAAAAAAAAATTCTTTGAATTTACTAAAGTTGATTGGTGAGTTTGAGGTTTGACTATAGTAGTTGTGTACCCACACATACTGCGGTTAGTTAAGCAAACGATAGAACATGGGTCAGATATATGCTATCGAAACCGTTAAGTTTTACTAAAGGTGGTACTAAAATGAATTTATTAAAGTTGAAAATTGTTATACAGATTGTATAATGCATATAAATAACAGCTATGATTGTCAGTCAGTTAAGTGTTAGAACAGGGCTGGTCAGTCAGCCCTTATTTATGAACAATAAATATATAAGATTCATTTATGATTATCTGAAGTGAAAGTGCTGGCATAAAATTTTCTTCGAAGTCTTTTCCAAAAAGGATTTGTCAAAATGTGTACTGTGGCCGTTGGCCTTTATAAATATGATGAGATGCAGATACTGAAATATTTTTAGAATAAATTTTCACATAATGAAATTAAACAAAAATTTAATATTTATAAAAAGCAAAAATGGTTTAATGTATAATAAAATTAAAAGAACATATTCATTTAAATATAAAATTAAATAATTCAATTATTTAATATATAACTAGTTGAATGTTCCGTGCGTAATGTACAATGACTAATTGTTCGAATATATGTCAAAGAAGCTAAAAAGAAACATCTTTATTTCCTAGTTCAGTACGTAATTAGAAACAAAGATAATGCTGCTATTTATATGCTATTTATAATTCAGAAATCTGTGTAAGAACATATTCTTAAGGGTCTAGCCTTTAAAACTATGCCAAAAAACATCTATTTCTTTAAATTTCTAGATAAGAATACTGCCTTAATGTAGGGTTTAAGGAGATGTCTAAAAAACTATTCCCTCTATTGTTGAATAAATACGGTTTTTGTATTTCCTAGATCGAAACAAAATATATTTTCCATTATTCAAACGGGTAGGTAGTTTCTGCACTCTTTAACTTTAATAATTGACTCTTTAGAATCACATTCGTGTATTACACGACTTTCATTAGAACGCAGCGACTGTTTTGAATTAACTTCAATAACGTGTTCTATTTAAAAGCTGGAATCATGAATAATTTCGGAAGTCGTGATTGTTTTTATGTCACATACACCAAGAGCGAAAAATATTAAGATTAAAAATAGTTTTCTTGATTGTACACATTTGTTAATTATAATCATATGGTGGAACAATCAAAAATTAAAAAAAACACGGTTTTGTTTATCCTTGATTTTTCAACGAGTTGTTTTTTCTTTTTAATATAGGAAGGTACTTATTTATCTTATATTTCTATAGAAAGAAAATTTTTTGTTAATGTATCCTTATTTATAAGTACCTAAGTAAATGATGAATTTTTCAACTAATTGTCCTTAAAATAAAATTATTTTATGAAATTTGTAAATGGAAATGTTAAAATATTTATACAGAATTCCATTCTGTTTCATTCGGTACCTAGTCCGGAAACTTTAGTGAATTATTGCTTTAAAATATGCACAAATCTATTTTTTATTTTTCAAGCTCCTATTCAATTGATCGTGTTTCTTCTTCGAATACAATTTTACCAACATTTATTACGTTGTTTCGCGTACAAATTAATAGACAATGGTTTAGTATTCCCAAAAATGTTTATTTAGGGTAAAGGTTAAAATAATTTTTAAATGGATAAATATGATCCCTTCTATTTGTAAGCAAATTTCTCTTTAAGCTGTTGCTTTTGTAGCGATAATGGAACTCTCTCCCCTAGCCGGACACTTATTTTGTCTAATCCCAATTCGGCGAACGCGCGATAAGTAACATTATGCCACTAAACGACCGACATTATTTTAAACGACCGAGGTGATTATCTGGAAATATTAACATTAAAATACATAAATTAGTACGAAAAAACCCTTTCATTACCGGGTGCCCACGACACCTCCCGCTCTGGATTTCAATGACAAAACATTAATCGATACCTTCCTAAAATAGATTTTTAGCTTATTTAAATATCGTTATAATAATTATTTTTTAGAATTTCTCTACAAGTGACAATTTTATTTTTAATTATTCATAAGAGAAAATTCGCTTATTTTACGCGGTCCCTGCAGGACGATAAGTATTGTTATATATTAAATTCCCCACCCATTTTTTTACCATTATTTAATATTTCCTTGTATGTAAATATTAAATCACTATCCTTATAATATTTGACGAAAAATTAAAATTAAAATCAAATACAAATTTTGCAATAAATTTATTGTTTGCTTATTTACTGAAATTTATAACGAAAAATTAAAATCTATATATCTTAATAGATTATTTATTTGATGCGTTAATTAATCGGATCCGGAAACAATTAAGGAGGGAGTAAAAAGAACCTTTCATTGACTTTTTTTGGAGTTAAAGACTTCAATCCAGACAACAAAATTCTGTTAGCAGAGCGTAGTTTCAATCTAAAACCTCTGGGTTATGAACGGAAAAAAGCTACTCCTTACTCCATTGCATCATCGAATCTGAAAACGATGATATAAGTTCATAGAATATTCGTACCAAGGGGCATCGCGGAATTATTAAATCGCTTGATTTTTTGGCGCTTATCATCCGTACTATTAGAACAACAGGAAGTTCAGATTTTTTTATTGAAGTAAGTAGGTGTTTTATTTAACACTAATTGAGAGAAATTACACTTTAATTAATATATAAGTTGTCAACGGCGGATTTACTAAATATAAAAGTTACTTTTCTTGTTATAAAATATTATAATTCTTGAGAATTATAGAAGCATTTTTATAAAATGTTCTCAACATTTTACTTTTGGGTAGTTGTCATAAAATGGATCAGCTCCAAACATCCTGTCCTTTAAAAACTCGAAAAATTTAACCAGTCATTTATTGTTCAATTAATAATTCCTGTACGAAAGATCAAGTTTCATAAGTCTGGCCGGCTCGAAAAATATATTTTAATGATATATATAAATGAGGAATGAGCAAATAAGAGCAATTACCAAAGTCACAAATATTTTGACCAGTATCGACCAACAAAAGTGCAGATGGACCGGCCATATGCTGGGGTCTGATGTAGAAAAATGAAGTAAAATAGTACCTAACAGACTGGTACCCAAGAAATAGTAACTGGAGCAGAACGAATCAAATAAGGAGACGGGAGGACGAGCTAAAGCTTACAGCGAGCCCTCACTAGAGGAGAGTAGCTCGTGACAGGGTTCATTGGAAAATGCTAAAGGTGGACTGTGTCAGAAGGCATTCTGAATTGAGAGACTTTTTATTGCAATGTATCCAAGAACCAAAAGCAATTCAGGATACAAGGCCAATATTATAAACTGTCAAAACAATAAGCAAAATTGAGACAGATGCCAAATTTATTTTCAATTAAATCAATATCTTCCTGTCGAAGTCTTGATATCTTTTTCACGGGTTTAATTTCGATATAAAAATAAATTATGTGTTTGTGTTTGATCTGGCAGTTATTCCAAAATGAGTTGCTCCATATTTTTTATAGAAGGTATGAATTACGGTTTTTTAAGCTGGTCTACTAACTTCATTTAGTAGCAGTCATTTAATTGCATTTATTTTTTTTTAAATCCGTCACTGGTAGAATTAATTAACTGTAACCTCAATAACACAATGTCACTATTGTATGCAATTTTAAAACAATCATCTTTATACCATGTATATATGAAATATACATAGTATTATAAGTTTAGTCCCAAGTTTGTAACGCCTAAAAATATTGATGCTACAAAAAAAAAATTGGTATAGGTGTTCATAAAATCACCTAATTAATCCATTTCCGGTTGTCCGTCCGTCCGGCCGTCCGGCCGTCCGGCCGTCCGGCCGTCCGTCCGTCCGTCTGTGGTCACGATTACTCAAAAACGAAAAGAGATATCAAGCTGAAATTTTTACAGCGTGTTTAGGACGTAAAAAGTGAGGTCAAGTTCGTAAATGAGCAACATGGGTCAATTGGGTCATGGGTCCGTAGTACCCATCTTGTAAACCGTTAGAGATAGAATAAAAGTTTAAATGTAAAAAATGTTCCTTACAAAAAAATAAATAACTTTTGTTTGAAACATTTTTTTGTAAACATCACTGTTTACCCACGAGGGCGTTAATTAGGTACAAATTTTATAGTATGTATTAATATCAAAGTGAGTATCTTTTGTTATTTACGTGACGTCAAAAAAACAAACGAGTGCGCATCAACACTTGCGCATTATATGAGAATATCAGTTAAATATGTCAGATATGTATGTATGTGAAATGTGACAGAGTTATCAACACTGCCTATACATGGTATTTCAACAATTAACTCAGTCAATTGTTTGTTTTCACTTGTTATTATTATTTTTTGAAGAAAAGTGGTGATCAAATCAAATTAAATAGTGCCTTAAACAAACAATTGTCATTCAAAGTTTGTAGACAAAAAATTCTAATCAATTTTAATTTTTAATTCAGTGCAAGTGTACCTACTTTCTTAGTAAATGTGAATTTCTGGTAAGTTGGAACTTTGAAAACTGTCTAAGCTTTTGTTACAAGTACCTACACAAGCTTTTATTGCACTAAAAAGTAAAAAATACGCCCCCAACCTTAGTCATCTGTCGATATATAAAAGCTTGAGAGGCTCAATTTAGAACTATAGCATTAATAGAAAAAGTCGTTTTGTTTTTTATAGCAAATGATTTTTATACCAAGTATATGAAATATATCAAGGTATACTAAGTTTAGTCCCAAGCTTGTAACGCTTAAAAATATTAATGCTATGAACAACATTTTGGTATAGGTGTTCAATAAATTCATTTAATTAGTCCATTTCCGGTTGTCCGTCTGCCTGTCTGTCGTTGTCCGGTTGTCTGTCGCCTGTCATCGCGATTACTCAAAAACGAAAACAGATATCAAGCTGAAATTTTTATAGCGTGCTGAGACGTAAAAAGTGAGGCCGAGTTCGTAAATGAGCAACATAGGTCTTGGTCCGTAGGACCTATCTTGTAAACTGTTAGAGATAGAACAAAAGTTAAAATATAAAAAATGTTTCTTATAAAAAATTAAACAACATTTGTTTGAAACATTTTTTCGTAAACATCACTGTTTACCCGTGAGAGCGCATATTATTCACAAATTGTAGTATTATATGGGTATTGCAGTTATATATGTGTGACATGCATGTATGTGTATTGTGACAGAGTAATCAACACTGTCTATACATGATATTTCAACAATTAACTCAGTCAATTGTTTGTTTTCACTTGTTTTAGTATTATATTAAATGCTGCAAAAAATCCGAGCCGCATCTTAATTTTATGATTCATTACCATCACCACTTGCTATTTAACACTAAACAAATTATCGTAAAATTTCAAGAAAAAAGTATGTGTTTGAATTTATTACAATTAGTATAATTTTATCAGGTTACTGAACAAAAACTGAATTAATTTGAATTTTGATAAAATAATAATCATAAGACAAATAAATTTCAAAATAGGAATACTTATATTGTGTTATTTCATTTATTTATATAACAAATTACACTGACTTGGTAAGTTATTTGATTTGCTAGTTGGCTTAAGCTTGACTTTTTAATTTTATTTGTATACTAACGGGTAAAGAAAATGTGATAATATTACAAACAAGAACACAAATGCTTTGATTTGATAAAAGCTTAAACTTCCTTAATTATCAATCTCAACTTTATCAATCCTATAAAATCAATCATAGGATCAGCTCATAAGATTCTGTTCTATACATAGTAGAAAGATAGAATTGTTAAGCAAGTAACTTTGAAGCTTAATATAATATTATTTTTTAAGTCGATTTTTGACAAAATCTATGTATATTGAAAAAAAATATTACTAATATACAAATAGACAGTTTTATTAAACAACTAACAGGAGGGTTATCTACATTTTTATCTTGAAAGAATAAACAAATTGATAAACTTTAATAATTAAGGATATATTATAGCCAATATCAACAATTTTTTACAAAATTGTACGTTTATTTTTGATAACCATAAATGCGTTTACTATGAGGACATGCAGTAGGTTAGCAAGTTTTAAATTTTATGGTAAAACTTAAATATAGTTTTAAACTTTAATTGGATGATTGTGGATGCAAAATGCTATGTAGTGTGTTTAAAGCTGGATTTGACTGACATAATCTATGCCGCCCAGTGCCCTTGTTCACAATATTACTTTCCCTCCAAACCTCAGTCCATCAAGGTATATAGGGGAAGGTGTAGTAACTATAATCAAATTTTACATGTCTCTCAATGTTTATAGTAGATACTGTTATCCTGTTATCCTAAATACCATGAATTTTTATGAATATTAAAAACTATCGATAAAAACATGTAAACCATGTTATATAATGTGTTACTCATTGTACAGCGTCATAATGTACCATGGTTCACACTCTAATGTTCCTAGAATCACCACTGCCTTCAACATTTCATCGCTACTGCTTACTCTAGGGAAAAGTATCATAGAATTGATGTGAATTAAACATTGAAAACCTGTACATAGCAGGCTTCCACTTCTCAGAGTGTTCAGCAACAGTTTTAACTTTAATAACAGCTTCAACACTAGTAATAACATTGACAATAAGTGTTCAGTTTACCTGCATGCTGATATATCCCCCAAGAAACTACAGAGAAATTCAAGGTATATTGGATTCTAGGTACTATATTTTACCCCACAATTCGTTTCCACTTTAACTCATTTAATATAATATTTCTAACTATATCTGTAGTTTACAAGAAAAATGATTTTAAATTTAAATTAGTTACACAATGCAGCCTGCAGTTATTACGTTTCTTATAAGAATATGATTCTTATCTACCTCTTTCTAAGCATCTTTCACATAACAATGTCTTTACAGTAATAGCACATCAATGTTTACCCCAGTGGCGGATTCCGGGTGCATTTAATAACATGTGCACCCTCTGCAAAAGTAATGGCTCAGTTGTTTAAGAAATAACCAATTCCGCAAGAATTTGACTAATAATAATTTTCTTTTCTTTGTCTATCAGGTATTTCAATTAACTTCGACAAAATATGGATGAAGCAATTTCAGATTCATTATCAATTGAAAATATTTTAACAGCTGACGAAATAAGCAAATTAAAAGCAGTTATTGAACAAATATTTAAGTGTGAAAATTATGAAATTGAAATTAAAAATGGTTCAAACGTTGGTGATAAGTTCATTGGACGAATTTATAAAATAATTATAAAAAATTCAATTTCAAAATTCAATTTAATAATGAAATTATCGATGCGTAATGAGGAATTTCGTAAAATAGCACCAATTGAAAAATTTTATCAACGTGAAAATTATATGTATAATACAATTTTACCATATTTTGAACAATTACAACATGAAAAGAATTTAAATGAAATTTTTCGAAATTATCCAAAAATTTATGAGGCAACAGATGAATTAAATAAAGAATATTTTATAATGAATGATTTAACAAGTGAATTATATCACCATTTAGATCGAAAACAGCCATTAAATTTGCAACATTGTAAAATTTTTATGAAAACTATTGGAAAATTTCATGCTTTAAGTTTTGCTTTAAAAGATTATTGTCAACGTAAGAACATAGATTTTGATGAAATTGTTTATAAAATTCGTGAAGATATCTTTTTAAATGCATCAAATCGTGATGAAATAAATGAACAAATTTTATTACAAAACGATTTTATTATTCAAACATGTTTCGATACAAATGTAGATCAATTAATTATTGAGAAAGTCAATAACTTTTCGAAACGATTTTGTAATACTTTGTATGAATTGATTCAACCGAAAGATAATGATGAGTATTCTGTTATCATTCACGGTGATTGTTGGACGAATAATTTATTGTATAAATATGAAGTAAGTAGATCTCTATCTCTATATATTATAAATGCGAAAGTAAGCATGTTTGTTTGTTTGTTTGTTTGTTTGTTTGTTACGGTTTCACGCTAAAACTAACGAATGGTTTTTGATGAAAATGTACAGCAATATAGCTCATACTTCAGAATAACACAAGAGATATAATTTATAAAGATATATTTATAAAAAATAAAAAAATTTAAAAATTAATTTAATTTGACATTACCATCAATTACAGATTTCTGTAAAAATAGTCAATATAAAGTATTTCACGGCCATCTTTTCTGATATACTCAATGAATAATTACGACTATTATACATTTAAAAAAATAGAAAACCATACATATATTTTACCTGTGTAAAACAATCCTTACCATTATAATAATAAAAAATACAAAAAATATGATTTTTTGAACTATATGAAGTTATTAAATAGTAATTTTTTTTCTCAAGGACAATGAAACGAAGTCAAATCCAATTGATTTATACTTAATCGATTTCCAAGAATCACGATATACATCACCAGTATGGGATTTAACAACATTTATGTGCACAAGCATGGACTATGAAACATTACACACGAACTATGATAGTTTAATTAAAATATATTATGATAGTATTAATGAACAATTAATTAAAATGAATTTAAATATTTCATTACTTTATCCTGATCATATTTTTCAATTGCACTTACAAAAATATTTTCAAATTGGTGTTGGTTTATCGGTGTACATGCATTTACCGTTAATGTTACGAAATCATAGTACATCAATTAATGAATTAGAAGAATCGGTAATTGCAGAAGATGGTAATATTTTGAAAGCATTAAATTTAAGTGATACAAATATTGGGAATAATTTTAGAGAACGTATTCGTGGTGTGTTAACATTTGCTATTGAACGTAATTTCATTTGAAAAATTTATGCATTCAGGCGCGTGTTCAACTCTTACTATATTTTCATGAATCAACGTGATTGGACCACCGAAATGTAACAATGGATTTTCATAACAAACCACAAAAATGAAACTAAGGAGCTTAGAATAGAATTGCGACTGCTAACTTGACAACAAAATCGGCCAAAAAGGCCGGAAGAGATAAATCGAAAAAACCACTGGATAGAATCAAAAGTGTTTATAAAAAGACTAACAAATTTGATGTAATAAACTTAAACACAAATTTTAATAAAAAAAAAAAAAACCTTTTAATAATAATAACACAGTTAATAATATTTATTTATTTATTTAATTACATCCGATAATACAATTAATTTTATGATGTGGTTAGAGTCGGTTACTTCGATTTTATTCAACCGACGACAGTGTCATCAATTTACCACCCCATTTACTATTTTTGTTCACACTGCTGTTGTCTGGATTCGAGCCCGAAACTTCCCAGCCAGTAGTCAAAGCAAGTAAAGGCACCTTAACTCACTCGGCTACTAAGCCGGTTGTTAAAAGCTTTTAAAAGGACAAGCTTTTATTAGCCCTAAAAAGTATAAAATAATTTTTCCTATGAACCACTCATACACGTTTGTATGTAAAAGCTTGAGGCGCTCAATTTAAAATGAAAAATTTATTTTCTACTTTAGTACAGTAAAAGGTTGTCCTTTAAAAAGAATTTTTTATTAAAATTTTATAAAGAAACTACAGAGACAAAATGCTAATAAAACAATTAGAATTTTAGATTAGATATAGAAATCCTATGTTACAGAGGCAAGTAAGACACAGCCGACACACTAGAATCACTAGAACTTCCTGTGAATCGCTATTTAACGATTTATATACCAAAAAACCGACACAACCATCATATTTTAATGAAATAATTAGTTTATAATTCCAGAAAAAGATCCATGTTTGCAACCACCGGAAAAATGCGAAAAATCCTAAAAGTTTCGTTATAACAGAAGCACAACTTCTTCTTGGATTCAAAACCTCATAAAGCTCTTTTAACATGGACAAAATTTACAAATTAGTTTAGGTGCAAATTTTGACTGCTTTTCTTACCCGGGATTATGGCGAAATATCATGATTTTTCACAGTTTTTAAGAATTCAAGTTTGCATTTGAAAAAATTAGTTTGACAATTGAGTTAAGTTTTAAAATTAATATGCTCAAAATTATGAAAGGATAAAAATCCCATATCAATTAAAAGCATGAAGGGGAAATATGACGTTAGCGATGGTGCTGCGGTGTTCAGCGACTATATTCATTGGCTTTAATAAAACAGGTTTAAAATAATGTAAATAAATAATTAAATCAACAGAATATGGCACAAGCATTAACGGATTGAATCAAACCATAAAAATGTAATAAAATTAAATGATGTTATTGATTTTTTTTAAATCTATTAATAAAATTATTTATAACTAGAAAATAAATGCAAAATCATGACATTACAGCATTTTATCTACTGTTTGAGGTAAAACACCGATTGAAATAGGTATGTATTTTTCTCATTACATCACACATTTCTGAATTAACCCTCTTTAGATATTCTGCATATTTGGATATAATCTCTCGGAGAGTAAAAAAATGACTTAATGACCATAAAACTCAAACATTTTTTGTAAGAAAAACACTTCCAAAATTGATTCCAGTTTTACATATTTCCGCGGTTTCAAGGCCGCAATATCCGAATCAAACCTTTTCAATGTGATGCCTCTGTGTGTGTGTGTGTATGTCGGGGGAAATCGGAAAAAATTTTCGTTTCCGATTCCGATAAAACTCTGTATATAAGGTTATTTTGACCCAAAAAATACAAAAACCGGGTTTATGTATCTATTGGATGCATAGTTTCTGAGAAAATCGCTCTTTGTGTCAAATTTTTGATAATATGTCCAAAGCCACGCATCCAATCTTTAAATAAACCCATTTTTTGGATTTTTTGGGTTAAAATTGCCTTATAAAACGATTTTTATCGAAATCGGAGGCAAAAAAAATTTTTCGATTTTTTGGAATTTTTTTAAGGGGTACCCCTTAGAAAAAATCGAAAAAATCGGGAAAAAATTTTTGTTTCCGATTTCGATAAAACTCTGTATATAATTTAATTTTGACCCAAAAAATACAAAAATCGGGTTTATGTATCGATTGGATCCATAGTTTCTGAGAAAATCGCTCTTTGTGTCAAATTTTGGATTATATCTCGAAAGCCACGCATCCAATCATTGCATAAACCCGATTTTTGGATTTTTTATGTTTAAATTGCCTTATAAAATGAATTTTATCGATATCGGAGGCAAAAAAAATTTTTCGATTTTTTGGAATTTTCTTAAGGGGTACCCCTTAGAAAAAATCGAAAAAATCGGGAAAAAATTTTTGTTTCCGATTCCGATAAAACTCTGTATATAAGGTAATTTTGACCCAAAAATTACAAAAATCGGGTTTATGTATCGATTGGATGCATAGTTTCTGAGAAAATCGCTCTTTGTGTCAAATTTTGGATTATATCTCGAAAGCCACGCATCCAATCATTGCATAAACCCGATTTTTGGATTTTTTGGGTTAAAATTGCCTTATTAAATGAATTTTATCGATATCGGAGCCAAAAAAATTTTTTCGATTTTTTGGAATTTTCTAAGGGGTACCACTTAGAAAAAATCGAAAAAATCGGGAAAAAATTTTTATTTCCGATTCTGATAAAACTCTGTATATAAGGTAATTTTGACCCAAAAAATACAAAAATCGGGTTTATGTATCGATTGGATACATAGTTTCTGAGAAAATCGCTCTTTTTGTCAAATTTTGGATTTTATGTCCAAAGCATCCAATCATAAAATAAACCCGATTTTTGGATTTTTTGGGTCAAAATCTTATAATCTTAATCCTATCTTTTGTATATTTAAAGCTATTAAACATTTTTTGTAATTTAAACCCAAAGTTTCAATTTTGTTCCTCACAAAGGTTATATATAAGTTTCCTTAAACTTTAATCTGACTAAACATCGAGTAAGAAAGATAGCCTTCTAAATAATTAAGATTAATTATTTCCAGTTAAAAATTGGCAACTGTTTTTAATATTTATAATTTTGTGTTATTAATTCATTTGTACTAATTATGATCATTACATAAAGTTAATTGTTTATAATATTATACTGTTCAACAAGTGCGGAAAATTGTCAATTGCACACGCGAGTGGATGTACAAACACAATGTAATTTGTGATTTTGCCGCTCGACTGTATATTATTTTTCGGGCCAACTGAAAAATAGATGATTGCTGATTGAATCAAACAGAAATTTGACACACGCAATGGGCAATTATCTAGTGTCGAAAAATTTCAAAAATCATTTATTATATTTGTTACTTCAGAAGTTTCGACTTGGTGAACTAACTTTGATGATTATTTTTTTATTTGAAAGCTGGTGCTTCACGCGTGGCCCCATTTCAATTTAGTTTAGTTTTGACAATGAGAAAACCATATAAGTCTTAAATTTGCATTAAGTATGTGCGTGACAAATGGCAAATAACTCAATATCACGCCAACCCATTTCGATGATTCTTTTTTGAGTGGCAAATTGTGTACTTCAGATTCACTAAAAATTACAAAATAATAAAACTTTTAACAAAAAAAAACCTACTTAAAAAAAAGCTATTTGCAATAAGGTAAGGTGTCAGCCAAGTTAATGTAGCAAACTATTTTATCAGAGTTGTTTTCTTGGCTGACACCGACTCCAAAAATAACAATAATTGTAACTACATTATATTATCGTTATTTTTATACTTTTTAGTGCAAATTATATTTATTTGGAATAAATTTTTTTATTTTTGCAGTTGGTTTTTTTTTTTAAGTTAAAAGTTTTTTTGTATGCATGAAAACAATAAATCTGCGTAGGATATTAATCAAATACGGAACATAATCTCGGATGATAAAAAAAAACTTATTAGTATGCCTCACTGCATTTATTTTAATCCAAATTAATTTGCATACATTTTAACATGAAATATTGTTGTTATTGCGTATTTATTTAATGATAATTTGTTTAAAAATTTTAACAAAACAATTTAATCCATTTCAAAAATATGTATTTTTTTAATAGATAGACAATGAATTGTAAAAATAGAAACTTTACGACATATACCTAACTTTTTGTCGGTTATTATGAAAACTGAAAGAGATACAGATAAATCCATAAATTTCAGAATTTTTCGGACAAAGTTTTTTTCAAAAACCAGCAATAAATGATGATATAATACTTTTATTTCCATAAATTTTTGTTCTCATTATAATTAAGAACATATGTATAGAGAGCAGAGCTATAAAAATGTAATTTTATTAAAAAATTAATTTAAAATTCTTACATATTTTAAAAATATTTCATTATAATTTTATTCAAACATGATAATCTCTGCTTCTATTGATCGGACTGAGACAAATAAAAATAGAATTTTTCTTATTTATTTCTGCATCCACCTTGCCTGCTATCGAACCCTGAGCATAGCAAAACATCCTCGAAATCTCAAGAAAACCGCATTAATCTCATATTTTCAATTTTTTCTCATAACTTTTCGAAAAATGAAGAAATTGAAATGAATTCTGGAAAAAGATGTAACTTATGATCATAAAAAAGTATGGTAAATTTTAGCCCGATATATAACCACAATTTTGACAAAAACAAGAAAAGTTCAAATACTAGAATTTCCTGCACTGTACGTGACCGCCACAATCATATCAATAGAAGCAGAAATATTCAAGAAAATGTCACCAAAGAAAACAATGTACCGGTAAAAACCGCGTACAGTAGGTCCTGTGAATCGTTCCAGAATCCAACTATAGGATAACTAAAAAAAACAAAAATAACAAATGGAAAAAAATATAACAAATTTTATTTAAATAATAAACCAGTAATTATACAATAAAATAATAGGATATACTACGCAATCCATTGTTTTCATGATTTCCGTGTTTATTTACACTCGAAATGTAAAAAATAAATAAATGACAAAAAAAAATTCGATATATGTATTAAAATAATTGTTAGTAATAATTACTATGTAATTTATTAATTTATATAATAAAAAATAAAAAAATTAATTTAAAAAAAATATACCCGGCTTCAAAACAAAATGCCTTATTTTACAAAATTCACAAACATAAACGAAACCGAAAAACAAGTAATTACCAATTTACAAAATAATTCCTGATGCCATGTTTGATTCCAGGGTCACAAAGAGGTTGTTCTTACCAACTTATATACTATTGAATTCATAGCTTTTTCTTTCAGCAGTCTGGCAAAAAGCCTTTTTCACAAACAGTGAATACATCGAATGGCATGCGATGTCCTCATCCCCTTCAAAGTAATCCCCTCCCGATGTAATGTGGTCGATGTAAACTCTTCTATCGTTTCAAAATGGTATCCCCGGAGCGGTCTCTTGAGCTTGCTGAACAGCCAAAAGTTGGTGTTTGCGGAACGATATGGGTTGAGTTTTTGACGAAATGATCACGAATTATGAGTGCAGTATAGGATGGTGCATTATCGTGGTGTAAAAACCATGAATTGTTTTTCCACAATTCCGGCCTTTTAGGTAGATTGCGTTACGCAAACGACGCATAACGTTCAAATAATATTCCTTGTTGACTGTTTGGCCGGGCGGAAGGAATTCATAATGCACAACAAAACCCGCGCAGTTTAAATTGAAATTAAGAGATACCTCCTTCTCTGTTTGAAATCGGTTAATAAACACATAAATTACTTAGATTCGGCCTTCAACGAGATTCCATAATTACATATTTGTTGCATCAAATTAATGTACTTTCCCATTTAATTCTATGTTAATCAAAAAAAGCAATCTTTTAAACAGTTTCTGAAATGCAATGCTTTGAAAAGCAATTCACTTCAAACTTGTTCAAGCTAAGAAAATAAAAATTTAGTTACTCAATTTTAGTAGTATTGTTGTGCAATCTATTACTGCGGTAACCCTTTATTTCTGGTCTAAGAAAGTTGGTACCAAATCATGCGTAAAGATTATTGAAAGATTAAAAAAAAATTCCTTGATTTTGTTAATATTGTTATAAAATATAAAATGCGTGATTTAATTGCTAAAGGAATATTACCAGAAGGTAAAGAAGCTGAAACCATCGATGAAATAATTCGAGAAGAAAATATTATCAATTTTACGAAAACAATTGAAGCTGGTTCACAAAAAGGTGATAATTATTTAGGTGGAATTTATCGTATAATTATTAAAGGTATTGATTCGATAACTAAAGAACCACGTGAATTATACTTAATTTTAAAATGTTCCGCACGTGGTGGAGAATTTCGTGAAAGTTTTCCACATAATATCGTTTTTCAGCATGAATGTTACATGTACAATGAATATTTACCAAAATTATATGACATACAAAAAAAATATGGAATTGAAAATGGTTTAAAAAACGTTGCAAAACTTTATAAGTATTCTACGGTGGATATGGACGAATTTATAGTTCTTGAAGATATGAAACAGAAAGGATTTGTAATGTTGAATCGGCAAGAATGTTTAGATCTTCAACATTGTAAGTTTGTATTACGACAGTTAGCCTACTTACATGGATTAGGATTTGTATTCAAACATAAAAATCAACAAGAGTTTCAAAAAATGACCGAGCATTTAGTGTCACCATTCCAACACATGGATCGACCAGAATTTCGTATTTTTATGGAAAATGTAGCGAAAAAAGCTTTGGGTACATTAGATGAGAATACCAATGTATATAAAGGTTTTGTTGAATTACAAAAAAATCTGCATGATACTATGGATCAATTAAAAATTGCAGATAAGGAATACTCCATTGTGGTTCATAATGATTGTTGGAATAATAACTTTTTATTTAAATACGAGGTAAGCTTATAAAATTTTTGAATCCCTTCATACCACATCAAAGTTTTAGTCAAAGATAAATTCGCTACTACAGATCAAATATTACGTGTTAAGTCATTAATTATCAAATTTTGAGGAGACCAGTTTCCGTATATTTTTTTTAAGTTGTTGATGATATAATACTAAGAAATTAAAAACAAAAAAATTCACACTCTACTTCTAAATCATTTAAATGCAGGCTTGTTTAAGAAAATACGATGCTTAAAAACTGATACTCAAAAAAAAAAAAAAAAAAAAAAAGGTTAAGGTAGTACTATCGGTAATAGACTTTGCATTCAGAATGAAACTTGGCATAGTTGTCCATTATTATATCATAATTAACCAGTTAAATTTTTAAGGGCCTTCTGAGAACTGAAAAAAAGATATTTTAAGGATATTTTAACATTGATCCATATGGGAAATCACAGATTTTATTTTATTTCACAAAACTGGACGTTAGGATTTTCAGTTCTCTGAAGGCCCCTAATAATTTAACTGGCTACTCATGATATAATAATGGATAACTATGCCAAGTTTCATTAAATTTTGAACGCAAAGTCTATTACCGATAGTACTACCTTAAGATAAAAAAAAATTCGTACTAAAATTGTACTTCAAAAAAATCCTTGAACTACTGATTTCTGAGAAAGGAATAACAGATATAATTTAGTAACTTTATGCATTACAGCCGGTTAAATCCGGTAGTTCTGTTTTTTCGCAAATTTATAATATTGTCCCAATGAATAATCTCAATTTTTGACCTCGCTTAGTTTTTGATAGAACCTTTTAAGGACGTTCACACTCATTGATATACGATGGGAAATGATATAGAGAACGAATTGTATAACGCAGCCACTATCTATGAAAGCCTAGATTTAAAAAGATTTAAAAAAAAATGTGATAACCAATCATTCGAAGAATTTTGAAAAGTCATAACAGTGAATGAATCATAACAGTCATAACAGTGAATTAAATCGAGCATTTTACATTTATGTACATAAAGATTACAATATTAACAGACACATTTTCTATTTCAGGATGAAAACGATCCCACGAAACCAACTAACATTTGTTTAATAGATTGGCAAATATCTGAATTACATTCTCCAGTCAAAGATTTATCTTATTTTATTTACAATTGTACCAGCAGTGAATTACGTAACTCACATTTTAATGATCTATTAAATTACTATTATGAACAATTAACTCAAGTAATTACAGATTGTAATTGTTCAATAGATGTCTGTTATCCACGGACTGTCTTTGATGGTCATGTAAAACGATTTTTCAAGCATGGAATCATTTTTGCGTTATTTTTAATGCCGTTATTTACAAGTGACAATGAGGAAATTCCAGATCATTTTTCGAATGAATCGCGTAAAGAAAATGAAAATTGGATAGCAACCATAAAGAGCAAAAATGAAGATGTATATCGTAAACGTATGAGCAGTATTATAACGCATGCTTTTGAAAATAATTTTATTTGATTTTTGGAAGATATTTTTTGTAAAGAATGAAAATAACTATATTATTAACCTGTCAGCACTCGCTTTATACAATTTTATCTATTTTCGATTTATGAATATTCCAGTTTTATTCAACACATTTATGCACATTCTCATCTCGAGAGTAAAGGTGTAAGCAAAATAATTTACTTTGAAGTTAATTATGGTGAAATTATAGTTAAAATGAATTTAATTAATTAGATTATTTCTCTGCTCTTATATTTGCACGGTCAAACATCATTTAATAATCACGTATTAAAAATTTATTTATGTAGATTATGATTTAGAAAGCTAAAAATATTTAATGCGGGAAATATTTGACGCATGTGCAGAACGCGTGAGCAAATCTCGCATCACGTTAGAAGGTTGACGTGAGTGTTGACAGGTTAATTAGTAAAAATAAATATAAATTTTTAATTTATAAAAATTTTTGTTTTAATTTAATCTTTATATTTGGAAAAAATAATTCGCTGCATCACCAAATTTTTTTTAATAAATAAGAATTGCTTTTGAAAAAAATCACCAAAAATTATTTTACAGTCACGAAAATGGCATTTTTTCATAGGAGTAAGAGGTTCCTTTTTGTTTAACTAATGGAAATAACTGAAAATCAGATATTTAGGGGTATCATAATGCCTATATTTCAGTTGATAGGTTAGGTTAGGTTAGGTTTATATTATATTGGCTGTCCACGAAGGACGCACTTAGGCTATAAAGCCCATTGTGATAACAGTTGATTATTCAGTCGATTTTAGTTGATTATTTGTTAAAAATTAGTTTCCTGACTCTTAGAGCATATTTTATGTGGTTTTTACTTAGTACAGGGTGGTTTTTTTCAGTTGAAATATGCCTTAAACTCAAAAAATAAGTTTAGTCGAAGAAAATGCTTCAAACGAAAAATGTTAGTTTCAGATACACATATCTTCAATTAAAATCTGACTGTTATTCACAAATGATAAACTTTAGACGAATACTTTAAATTAAAAAGTTGTTCTTTATAAAAACTCAAACATATTTGCTTGAAACATTTTCTTGTAAATACCGAATAAACAACTTTTTTGAGAACCTCGTCTTCATTAATTACATAAATTCGTTGCAAACGAACCAAAAATTTAAAATTGCAGTCGGCTTGCTTGAGTAGACATTCAATATAATAATAATTAAATGTAATTAAATTGTTTAAAAAATTAAATAAAATTAAAAAAAAAAAAAACACAAGGTCATTTGTAAATTTATGTTTATTATTTAATTTATAATACTTTTACAAAATTTTATACAACTTGTTTGATTTCAATGAAGTATTTCACTAGTCATACCTCTGTATCAGAAAAATCGCATGAATTTATATAGAAATATATACCAATACATACTAAAATGTGCGTTTTTTGTATAACACATACCACACTTCTGTAAAAAAAAATTCTATGATATTCAATTGGTAATTAATTAAGGTTCTATTTCCTTTAGGGGCATTTTCAATTTTACATAAGAAATCGAGGTTTTTTGGATTTTTTTTCCTACAACAGTTGCTTTCCACTCTACCATCGCTTGTCAGTGGTCAGAAATGAAAAAAAATCAAACCAATTTTTGTCTTCTAGTCTTTAAATGTCATCAAAAATTGATGTAAAAAAAGGCAATAAAATAAATTTATTTATTTTTTTGATTGGTTATTATTTATTTGGAGACTGGATTTAGTTTGTTTTACTGGTTCTTGAGTTTTTTGAGTTTCAGTTAATATCCAATTGAAAAGGATAATCTATATGATTTATATTTTTTCAGCCAACATTGAAAAATAAAATAATAATAAAAAAGCCCGACGACCTGGGAATTTTTTGCGATTTTTGGAAACTTTATTAATCAAAAAATATATTTATTAAGTTTTATTGAAATCTCTAGTATTATGCAATACTTGCATGTCTCCTTAAATCCCATTAAACTGGAGCCACTTAAGAAGTTTACGAAAACTTGACATAATGACCCCTTATTTTATATTAATAAAAACATTTTCTTTTTACATAATTCAATTTATATAAATATTTTTTCTTGGGCTTTCAAAATCAAATGAATAATTTTTTATTAAAACCTGTTTTTACTTCCTTTATTAGTAAACATATTTGACCCTGAAATTTTAATTATCAAAAGTAATTGATGTGTTATAAAAGTTTGTTTTTTAGATTTTTGTTGATGTTATTTATTACTCTGCAACAAATTTATTTTTATTACCAAGTTAATTGTATTTTTAAGTAATTCAAATTATCTTCATATTTTCACTAAATAAACTTTTACGTATATTACATAAATGATGGTATGAACAAAATAATTTTTTCGCATGTGCAACTTATATCCGTATACATTTTATGGATTTAGTTTACATCTGAATATCTGGTAAAATTTTGAGAATCATCAGCGAGCTACCATTTTTGAAATTTGAAACAAATATCAGAAAAGATCTTACTTTCACATTTTCCTCTTAAAACTGTTTATTAAATTAGATACTTGCATTCTGCTAAGACAGGTAAGGTGAAACTTACATGATTTTGTATTTTGGGAAAATTTTAGCCATCATAAAAAAAAAATCCTGTAGTTTAGAGTTCTTAATAAAACTACTCCTCCAGAAATACCTAGAGTTAATAAAATTTTGTTCATCTAAATAAATTTATTCGCAATTGCATGCTTTAAAATTCCACTCATACGAATTTTATAAATAGCATCATTTTTAGTTTTAAAATTAAACGCACTTAAACCAGATTGTTCATCACTTATTTCCATATTAAAATGGTCTGGAATATCGTCACTATCGCTAGTAACTAACGGAATTGTCATTAATGCAAATATAACACCATATGCAAAAAATCGTTTTACGTGATCATCAAAGACAGTCCGTGGATAACAGACATCTATTGAACAATTACAATCTGTAATTACTTGAGTTAATTGTTCATAATAGTAATTTAATAGATCATTAAAATGTGAGTTACGTAATTCACTGCTGGTACAATTGTAAATAAAATAAGATAAATCTTTGACTGGAGAATGTAATTCAGATATTTGCCAATCTAAGAAGCATGCATCACTTGGTTTTGTAGAAATATTTTCATTCTGAAAAAAAAAGTTGATTAACTTTAATGACTCATTCAAATTTTCTATTTCTTGACTACGACTGAGCCTGTGTCATTAGCTGATGTTTTAAAGTTACTGAACCCAAATTAATAAAAAGTTACGAGAAATTGAATACCCTTATGTATTCGTTACTAAATTAATCAGTGCTTGTTACTATCGAATCGTGAAGTTACACGTTATTTTTTATACATATTACCAAATAAAATTTCCAATTTAATATGATTTTATGCCAGTTACGATTTAACTGTATAAGTCAAAGTATACACAGTGTTTAATTGAAAAATGGTTGTAAACTACTCACCTCATGTTTAAATAAAATGTTATTATTCCAACAATCATTATGAAGGAGAATTGAATATTTTTTATCTACAAATTCTGGTTTTATTAAAAATTCAACTTTATCTCTCAATTGTAATTGAAAATCCTTAAATTTCTTTAAATTTTCTGTATCATTTTCCAATGATTCTGCTGCTTTATTTGTCATTGCCTTCATATGTTCAATAAAAACATTATGCTTCAGATTATCAAGTTCATAAAAAGCATTCGTTATATTGGAAGTCAATTTTTCGAATAATTCCGGTTTTTGATGTTTGAATACAAATCCCAAACCATGCAAATAAGCCAACTGCCTTAATACAAAATGACAATGTTCTAAATTCAAATACTGAAGACGACTAAGCATTGTAAAACCTTTTTCTTTCATATCTTCAAATATTAAAAATTCATCTAAATCATCGATACAAAATTTATAAAGTTTGGCAACTTTTTTGAAACCATTCTCCAAACCATTTTCTTCTTGTATTTTGTATAATTCGGGTAAATATTTATCGTACATGAAAACTTCACGTTTAAATACTGTATTATGTGGTATCGATTCACGAAATGCTCCAGCTCGTGCAGAACATTTTAAAATTAAACTTAATTCACGTGGATTATGCGTTTCAGAATCGACACCTTTAATAATTATACGATATATTCCACCCATATAATTATCACCTTTCTCTGAACCAGCCTGAATTGTTTTCGTATAGTTGATAATATTTTCTTCACGGATTATTTCATCGATGGTTTCAGCTTCTTTACCTTCTGGTAAAATTCCTTTTTCAATTAAATCACGCATGTTTTTTTTTTATAATTTTATCACTTTAAAACTGTGTGACAATATAGCTAATGATTTATAATCAATTCAAACAAAAATAATTTAGATATTTAAAATGATGATTTGTAAAAACTGCTAGTAAATTATTAAAGCAATTATCTTATAAGCAAATAAAATTTACTAATCACCATTATTACTAAAAATGCTAATCACTATTATTTATGACGATGATATTGATTGCACTAGAGAATCATTTGAGAGTGTACTATCCTTTTTTTTGATGATACTTCAGAACTCATTAAACAATGTTGTGCAATTTACTATTAAACATATATTTGTTACAAAATTTAATGAATATATACAGCGCCCGCATTTTATCCAAAAACTCAGTTTTGTCATCTTAAAATTTCGACAAAATGATTCATGAAATATTTTTGAAGAAAATATATTAACCGATTAAAGATAATCAAGATATGATATGATATGATATTTATAAGAATATTTATATTAAATAACTAATGCATAATGTACAAATAAAAATAAACATTTTATCAATATTTATCATTTTACTATCTTTTTGTCAGGGCTTAAAAATTTTTTGTTGGTATGTCATTCCAAAAATTACATCTATTTTTGACCTGAGAGTATTAAATATACTATTCGTATTCTTCGGTGTAATTAAGACTACTTCCTCTAGAGTTCCTAAAAAAACTATTTCCTCTCAAAATACACTAAAATTTGAACCATCTAGATAAATTTATTCGCGATTGCATGCTTTAAAATTCCACTCATACGAATTTTATAAAGAGCATCATTTTTACTTTTAAAATTAAACACACTTAAATCAAATTCTTCACCATTTTTTTCCATATTATAATGGTCTGGAATATCGTCACTGTCACTAGTAAATAAAGGAATTGTCATTAATGAAAATATAGTACCATGTACAAAAAATCGCTTTACATGATCATCAAAGACAGTTCGTGGATAACAGACATCTATTGAACAATTACAATCTGTAATTACTTGAGTTAATTGTTCATAATAGTAATTTAATAAATCATTAAAATGTGAGTTACGTAATTCACTGCTGGTACAATTGTAAATAAAATAAGATAAATCTTTGACTGGAGAATGTAATTCAGATATTTGCCAATCTAATAAGCATATATCAGTTGGTTTTGTAGAATTATTTTCATCCTAAAAGAAACAAAAAAACTCATATTTATTTATAAAGAAAACAAAAAAATAAAAACATGTTTATCAACTGATTTCACCAATACAGAGACACTTAGATGTGCGAGGTATCAACTTATATATTAATATAGGTACGGGGGGGGGGTCAATTGTTGTTTATCAAGGAGCTATGGTAATTTATCATTTCATCTCTCGCTTTAAATCCAGGTTCCCTAAACAAGATTAAAATAACGCACACAAAACAAATGCTTATTTATCACGACTTATGCAACCTATCAGCGCGCTCTTTCCATTTTCCCATGTGCTATATTGCGATTTGACTGGTAAATATTGCTAGCTTATAAACTTTTGTTTGATGCAAATCTATCGTTAGTTATTAACAATTTGACTAGATTTATTACAAACTAACGAATCTTAAATAATCCAATGATATATAGATATGGAGATGAAGCTTAAATGCATAAATTAAATAGAAAGGTATAGAAACACAAACAGAAAGAAATAAAAAATGTGTAAGTACATGTAAAATAAAATTAATCATTATGAACAAGCCCTAATTTTTTACATTAATCAATATTGTAAATGTTTTAAAAATCCTAAATCCTAAACTACTCACCTCATGTTTAAATAAAATGTTATTATTCCAACAATCATTATGAACAAGAATTGAATATTCTTTATCAACAAATTCTGGTTTCATTAAAAATTCAATTTTATCCATCATTTTCAACTGAAATTCCTTAAATTTCTTTAAATTTTCTGTATCATTTTCTAAAGATTCCGCTGCTTTATTTGCCATCCCTAGTGTATGTTCAACAAACCCATTATACATCGGACTATTAATTAATTCATTAAAAACATTCGTTATATTGGAAGTCAATTTTTCGAATAATTCCGGTTTTTGGTGTTTGAAAACAAATCCCAAACCGTGCAAACAAGCCAACTGCCTTAACACAAAATGACAATGTTCTAAATCCAAATACTGAAGACGACTAAGCATTGTAAAACCTTTTTCTTTCATGTCTTCAAATATTAAAAATTCATCTAAATCATCCGTACAAAATTTATAAAGTTTCGCAACTTTTTTGAAACCATCCTCCAAACCATTTTCTTCTTGTATTTTGTATAATTCTGGGAAATATTTATCATACATAAAAACTTCACGTTTAAATACTTGATTATGTGGCACCAATTCACGAAATGCTCCAGCTCGTGTAGAACATTTTAAAATTAAACTTAATTCACGTGGATTATTTGTTTCAGAATCAACACCTTTAATAATTATACGATAAATTCCACCCAAATAATTATCACCTTTCTGTGAACCAGCCTGAATTGTTTTTGTATAGTTGATAATGTTTTCTTCACGGATTATTTCATCGATGGTTTCAGCTTCTTTACCCTCTGGTAGAATTCCTTTTTCAATTAAATCACGCATTTTTATAAATAATTTTAAATGAAAATGAATTCTATAACTGTTAAATTATGTTACAGATCAACTGATATTATTATCAATTATAAAACAAAAATTATTTATTTTAAAAGATGTTTTGTAATATTTACAAATAAACTGATGAATGACTGAGTGACTGTTTGTAGTTTGTTGGAATTTCGATTAAAACCAGTAATTTTAGAAACAAATAAAAAATAACAAATCACTATGAATATGATGACGATTTATTGTAGTGGAAGGCCATTTGAGAGTGAAAAAATTCATATAATAATTATATTTTTTAATACGAATGTTATGGCATACACTCTTTAAATGGTGCGGCCCACAAAAATGTTGCAACATTATAAAATAAATTACGTTTTTGTGATTTGAACATTTTCAAACAGTTCTTGCAGTTTGTATAATATCTTTTGCGCCCATTCATCGTTGTTAGTGTAGTACAGCCAATAGCATTTTTAAATCTAATTTTTTGAAAACAGTTTGAAAAGGATGTTACATAGCTCATTTTTTTCATAATTTAGTTTAGAAAAAAGCCATACTTTTAGAATTTGACCCTCGACCCCTCTTTCATTTTAAACTCCCAAAAAACGGTTAACCAATTGTAAAACATAAAAAATAAACCTATGAAAATAAACGTATGTATTCAAATGTGAAAATGAATCCAAATCTGAAGTCAAAAATGTGAAAATTCAAAATGGTGACTGGAAAATTTTATTTCTAACCAAAAATGTACATGCCGCTACTTCACAATAATAGTAAATTATATTCAAAAGCTGATAAAAATTTTCGCAAACTGGGGGATTTCCGAGGTCGCTGAGTTCAAAAAATTTATTCATTTTATATACAAAAATTTCACTACCACTTTAGTCACTAAATTCTGGTTTGACTCCATCGTTAGTTAAAGTTGTGCTAATAATTCTTCAACAGGAATAGGTAAAGTTAACTCATACCAGTTTTATATATCAATAATAGAAGAAATTTTTAAATCATGTACGGCTATGTAAAGACAATTTTACTTTGTCATAAAGTAAACAAATACTTTGTGGAATTTTTAATAACACAAGTAAATAAATAAAACTTCAGTTTATGCTTCTTTATCTGAAATGTAGATTAAAAAATGAGAAAAAATTTTATATTTTCAAAGAAAATAGAAAAAAAAAAATTGTTTTATCATCATTTACAAATAATTTGTCAATAATTCATGTATATTCTTTAATTTCTTGATTACAGATAGCTTTTAATGGTCGCGGTTAATAACGACTAATATTTATACGTTAACTGAAAGCCAAATTTCATTAGATGAAACCGGCAGCACACCTTTTTATGAGCATTTTGCTCACGCTCCACTAAAAACATAAATAATAAAACTTTTATTTTTCAAATATTTGTGGTTGAAACTTTTTATTTTCATGGAATCATATCTATTTTCGAATTATGAATTTTTCAACCTATCTACACTTTTAAAAATTTGTTTTTTCAACCCCTCCAGAAAGTGAGAGAATTTCTTTTACCACGAGATTGAAGATGTAAGCAAAAATATAACCTTCGGATATTTTCGGGCTTCTTCATATACTTTCGTTAGGTTCCGGCTATTTGGCTCTGTACGCAATAAATCGTTGTCAATATATTTAATTGCGTTATAATTTTAATGATAATAATTAATAATTATTAATTTACTTTAATAAAAACTTTAATAAATGCAGATGACGTTGTTGTAATTAATCTTTTTTTATTATCTTTTTATATTATAATTTTTATTGAAAGCATTCTTACTGGTATATAATCTACAATTATTAGTTTTTAATATGCAAAGAATTAATTTAATAAGTATTTACAGTATAATCAATGAATATGGTTATGATTATTTTGATTTTTGTTCTAAAGTTATTTCTTGATTCAAATTCGTACTCAGTAAACTATAGAATATTTAACCAGTTGACGCAAGTGCTGACGGGTTAAGCAAAAGGTATTTGTGGTTACTTGAAATGAGTTTCTCATAAATCAAAAAAGTTTCTGAGTTATCTGCAATTGAAGAACATAACAGTGGTTATTTTTGTGAGACATAATAAATTTTTAAACTCAATCTGTTTTAAAAATACTCTCTGATACTGGAGTAGATACTATCATACATTATTATAACACCAGAGAAGATAATTTAGCCATTAAACGTATCTGGCCAATGATATTCCGCTCAATTAAATATTACATAAACATTTGAATAAATATCCCACCAGTTAATAATGACTGTGAATGAATGCAGGAACTAGGCCAACAAACATGAACGGGGCTTCGTATATTATTATGTGATTCACAAATTAAGTAGGGGTAATCTGTGGCATAGATAGATGACATCCAAGAACACCCAAATGATTCATTCTTAATTGTTACTGAAAAATATATCAGTTTTATAATAAAAACTTATAAATTGCGCGTCCACCAGAGAGTCTGGTATAGTTTTTTGTGGGAGTCCTATAGCGGGATAGGGAGTTTGGTAGATACAGTGTTTTCTGAAGGTTTTTAGATCGCTCATTACAAACATGTTCGCCGATTTTACGTAAAGTGGTGCAAACAAAAGAAAATTAACAAATTTAATTGTTTGAATCGCTGTAACTCGAAAACTATCGATTGTGTAGCGACAAAAGTTGTCGACAAACAAACATCCCTACTTCCTCACAAACTTACGCATTTATTATATTAATAGAATTGTTTCCAAACTGTCATTTCTAAGACATTTTATTAAATTTTAGTAAAGTCAAATTTCTATGTACACTTCGGTTTGCATAATTAGTCCCTCAATCTTTTTCCCTCAACTAATTTATAAGTAGAAATACAATAAATCTAGTGATTGTTAAAAAAACAATTATAACTTATGTTTTATTCATTTTGATTTTAATTTAATTCAAATTCATTATCATTATTAATATGGCCGGGGAAGTTATTTGTCAGGTTTGCATGGAGTGGGGCAAAGAAATGTGTGATTTTGAAAACTCTGTAAAACAAAAACCTCTCAATTTTTCCAAGTACATAATTTTTTACAATCTTAAAGTACATAAAATATATTTAAATAAATTTATTCGCGATGGCATGCTTTAAAATTCCGCTCATACGCATGTTATAAAGAGCATCATTTTTACTTTTACCTTTTTTTTCCAAATTATATAGGTCTGAAATATCCGTAGAATCACTAGTAAGGTTAGGAATTACCATTAGTGAACGTATAGTTCCAAAAACAAAAAATCGTTGTACATGATCATAAAAGACAGTGCGTGGATAACAGACATCTATTGAACAATTACAATCTGTAATTACTTGAGTTAATTGTTCATAATAATAATTTAATAATTCATTAAAATGTGAGTTACGTAATTCACTGCTGGTACAATTGTAAATAAAATAAGATAAATCTTTAACTGGAGAATGTAATTCAGTTGTTTGCCAATCTAATAAGCATATATCAGTTGGTTTTGTAGAATTATTTTCATCCTGGAACAAACAAAAAAAAATTAATATATTCTTAACGTTCTTTTTGTATACACTTTTTATACTCGGTGTAAAAAGAAAAGGACAGTCTTAAAATACACTAGAGAGAATCCTTACCCACATCGAGTGTAAAAATTGTATGCAAAGGAAATAGACATATGATTTTTGAAATCGATTACAAATCCACAGTGTTTTTGACCATCGGAATCACATTATTTTAAAATTTGAATAATAGTTATTTCAAGAAGGTAAAAGCATTTTACTTGTAAATGGAAAACGCGCAGATTGAATAGTGGAATGAAAAACATGTGCACCTGTGCCCTAAAGGTTTTTCGAGTATATACTGCAGAAATAAGAAATAAAAAAAATACCATGATCCATTAAAAACCAAAATTGATTTTTTCATTGGTAACAAAATATTGAAAATGTAATCATTTGATACAATTAATGCGTTTGATTTATCAGAAAATCTTGGTGACAGACTATCATAAATCTAAAAAGTCCTCATCGATCCGATACCTGGAAAAAATTTTCTCTGGGTCAAGGGTCTGAATTCTTGTTATGATAAAACTTACCGTTTTGTTAACAGTCGTTTTTGTAACTTTTGATCCCAAGTAAATTTTTACAAACTTTGAGCTGGGTGCGAATTTTGTACCTACTCACCTCATATTTAAATAAAATGTTAGTATTCCAGCAATCATTATGAACAAGAATTGAATATTCTTTATCAATAAATTCTGGTTTCATTAACAATTCAATTTTATCCATAAACTTAGATTGAAAATATTTAAATTTGTTTAAATTTTCTGTATCGTTTTCCAATGATTCTGCTGCTTTATTTACCATTTCCTTCATATGCTCAATAAAGGCATTATACATCACACTATTAAATGATTCATTATATACATTCGTTAAATTGGAAGTCAATTTTTCGAATAATTCCGGTTTTTGCTGTTTGAAAACAAATCCCAAACCATGCAAACAAGCCAACTGCCTTAACACAAAATGACAATGTTCTAAATCCAAATACTGAAGACGACTAAGCATTGTAAAACCTTTTTCTTTCATGTCTTCAAATATTAAAAATTCATCTAAATCATCCGTACAAAATTTATAAAGTTTTGCAACTTGTTTGAAACCATTCTCCAAACCATTTTCTTCTTGTATTTTGTATAATTCGGGTAAATATTTATCATACATGAAAACTTCACGTTTAAATACTGCATTCTGTGGCACTAACTCACGAAATGCTCCAGCTCGTGTAGAACAGTTTAAAATAAGACTTAATTTACGCGGATTATTCGTTTCAGAATCAACACCTTTAATAGTTATTAGATAAATTTCGCCCATAAAATTATCACCTTTTTCTGAACCAGCCTGAACTGTTTTCGTATAGTTGATAATGTTTTCTTCACGGATTATTTCATCGATGGTTGCAGTTTCTTTACCCTCTGGTAAAATTCCTTTCTTAATCAAATCATCCATTTAAAAAAAATAATGGTATTAAAAATGAATTTAATAACTTTTAAAGTAACAATCAACTGTTACGTATTATTATTAATTAAAATAAAGGTGATTTATTTAAATAATTTTAAAATTTGTAATATTTACAAATAAACTACTGAATTTGAAACTGCTTGTAGTTTGTTGGAATTTTGATTAAAACCAGTAATTTTATAAACAGCAAAAAAGTTATAAATCACTATGAATGTGACGACGATTTATTACAGTATAGAAGGCCATTCGAGAGTGAAAATTTGTATAAATATTTTATTTTTTATACAAATATTATAGCATATACTCTTTAAATATTGCGGCCCTAAAAAAGCGCGGCTACTAAAAGTAAGTACCTATACTTTGTGTATTTTATTATTTTTGACCTTATTTTCTATACGTTCCATGCATGGCTTAAATATTACCATAGACCCAATCGTTCTTTTTCTTAATAATTTATGACTTATAAATATTACAATTTTTACGTAATTCTTCATTTCCATTATAGGCCTATTTTTGGACCATTAAACCTCTATTTGTGGACCAACTTTTTTAAGGGATTCAGTTTGAGACCATAAGGGATGGGTTCGAAATTTGAGTTTTTTGAGAACACAATTGATTTTTGATGATAACATTAAATGGGAAAGCTGAAGATTAGTGCCAGGAAAATTAATAAAAATTGTTTTTTTGATATTTACTCATACTTCAAGTATAGACCCGTTTGTATTGTTAATACAAATTCGAATATTCGAAAAAAAATATCATAAATAAATGGTAGGTATACAAAAAGTGCTTCCTTCTCATATATTAGTATACCACCTCCCCACCCCCTCCATTTCCGAAAAAAACAATTTTTTTAATTTCAAAACTTCAATTGCTTATAGCTAGAGAACGGATAAAGGTCGAGTCTTAACTCAAAAAATGTCTTTTTCAACTATCATCAATAATAAAATTTTTCAAAATGTTTCAAAAAACTCGCCATAAAGATCGTTCCGGGGCAAATTTTTATGCAGTTTGGATTTTTGTTTTTGATAACATTAAGAAACCCATCCCCTATGGTAGCAAATTGTGTACCTAAAAAAGCTAATCTCGTTTTTTGATTGATTCTCTCGTTCCTTGGGGTACTGGCCTATTATTACAACACTTCCTAAAATTTTTTAATAATGTAATAATAAAATGTAGACAATTATTGTTTTATTATATCTGTGAAAATTCATTATTTTACAATGTAATTAAATCCATTAATTCCTAGATTAAATTTTTTGAAGAAAATTTTTTAAGATAATAATGGTTTTATTTATATAAATGATAAAAAGTCAGTAAACATGAAATACACAAACAAATTTCGTAAGCATGCAACGCCAAACACGAAAATTTAAAATATGCAATCGAATTGGAGTCGAACGATACTTTCGGAGTCAAAATTCAGAGTGATCTAAAAATATGAGTAAAGTACATATGTTGACTAATATGCTATTCCACAGGCTGCGATCGTATTCCGTTCCGTACCCGATCATTATAGGTAAGTTTCCAAATCTATATTTATAAAACTCAACTCCTGCTTAATCCAATCAAGATATTCTGTAACATCCGTAAATACATATGGAGCACCATATGCTCCACAATTAAGATTCCATGCTGTAATGCCAATTTGAATAAAAACACCATTTTGTTGACCAACTAAGGCACCACCATCCTCACCATTACAAAATTCTTGAGGACTATTGTTACGTTTAATGCCACACAGAAAACTTTTATGCAAACGTTTCTTTTCTACACCAAATATCTTCAACTTTTTCAGGCATCTATCTCGTGACATAAGCGCTATATCATAATTTTTTAATGTATTTGGATACACTCCAATGGAATTGGAGGCCCAACCACCCATTAACAAATTATTAACATCACTAAGTGCTTGCATATTTTTGGCAAGACATACGCTATTAACATTTGTTGTAAATTTTAAATCACCTTCCAAAATAAGTAGAGCAAGATCACTATGTCCCGTAGATTTATAATCTGGATGTGTTATTCCAAAATTTACACGACGCATTTGATTAAAATCTCGATCATATTTACTATTCCATTCGTCAGCTCGAACTTCAAGAGTTGCAAAATCAACATTCTTTTTAAAACAACTTGCGGCTGTTAAAATTACACGAGGATGAATTATCGATCCACCACATGTGGCAGACGACAATGGATCATATTCGGAATCAACAGCAATTGTAACCATCCATGGAAATTGTGAAAAGTAATGTGTTGATGATCGTGCAATATGATCATCGTAAGCACGAGAGCCACATTTTGGTAAGGGTTTTTCGTTAGCTTGTGCGTCAGTTCCACGTGTATTTTTTAAAGACATTCTTCTGGGTAATGTTGGATCGTCTCCGCAGCACACTATTTCATCTGGTATGGGACAAAATTCGTGATTCACTACTCTGAAAAGAGACAGTCGAGGTATTGAAAATCATTAAAACAACAACAGTAGTAATGGAAATCTTTCCCCCCAGAACCCTCCAAAAGATTCCTTCCCCGAACACTGCTTGAAAAAGTCCCCACAGAAATTCTACCACGAAAAAAAATTAAAAATTTTAGACTTACTCAAGTACTGAATTAGGGCCACATTCTGCACGTTCTTTTATACATCTACAATAACCAACTAATCGGTGTGTAGAGTTTCCAATCTTTTGTCCATATTCTTCATGAATTAACAATTGCATACACATGAAAATTTGGAATAGAAATACATTAAAGCTGTTCATGGTACCTAAAATATAACAACGGAATGAAGATTACGAAAAATATAATTTTATATTTCATGAGAAAGTGACCTTTTATACTAATTTGGAAACCTAACTTTATGAAACATAACTTTTTATATTAATGACACGAAATGTATTAATTACTAATTGATATTTAATACTCAGATTGTTCGGAACAGAGAAGGAAAAACATAATAGGCTCATCAAAGATGAAAAATTTAATTACAATTTATATAGAGCTTTGTGCACATCTTTTTTAAATATAATAAGTGAAACAAACAATTGACTGAGTTGATTGTTGAAATACCATGTATAGACTGTCTAGGGTCCCAGGTATATTTACGACTAAGCAGAAAGGATAAATTTAACCGTGGCGTGATGGGGTAAAAAGGTAAGCCCGCCTCTGCTTAAGAGGGCCTCTATTAAAAATTTGTTTACAAGCCACAATAGGTATATGCGGCACAATCAAGGATGCTAAAACGTAGCTTAATACATAGTCATTTTTACAATATTAGCGATAGATAAAGAATAGTGTATTCCACTATTTTTGAAAAAGTACTTCAAAATGTTGATTTTACTAATAAAAAGCCACCAAAAATTTATTTCGGAAAAATACACACGCTTTCTTGCCAAAAACTTAGATTAAATTTTAAACCATTCTTAAACTGTCAAAAACGGGGACATCCAATTTGATGACAAGATATGGGTATCACTATACGAAGTAACATAAATAAGTTTGAAAAATATATTAATAGATATCTGATTATAATAAATATAAATACTTATTATCTGTATGTATATATTATACCCAACTGTCTACACTGAACTAACTGATGGTCTATGACTCATACCGCTATGACATCACAGTAGGGCTTACCCGCGTTTTAGGTTACGTGATATACAGTTTAAAAATTACGATTTTTAATTTTAATACTCTTTTATGACTCGAAATCAGAATATTTAAGTATATTTTTACATAAGTTTTAACTTTTTTCAAATTCCATGATTTATTTTTGACTAACGATAATACCCTATTGATATACAATTTATACATCCTAAATAAAAAAAAAAGGATAACGATAAAAACAATAACAAAACAAGAAACTCAAAACATATGTTATACAAAATTTATTGTTATATCTTCGCTTATTCAAAACATCTAAAAAAACAATAAATACAGATTGATAAAAAACATGAGTTTTTATTGTTCCTCCGTGTGTCAATAAGTTAATGCATTTAAAAGAAATATATATTTTTTTCATCTACACTTTATACAAACTCGCTAAGAATATCCTGAATCCACGGCAAAAATGTTGCGACATCTGTAACTAATGAAGGTGTTTTATCGGCTCCACAGTTATGGTTCCAAATTGCAATTCCGATTTGAACATATCTTCCATTGTTTTGCCTACAAACCAATGGTCCACCATCGTCCCCTTCACATTGGTCCAATTCCTTTTTCTTATTTGTACACAAGAAACTGTTATGCAATTTTTCTCCCCGGCCACCAACTTGTTCTCTTAGTTTTTTTAAACATTTGTCTGTGGATATCAGCGATAATGGTATATATTTCAAAACCTCTGAATATTTTGATTCTAAACTCGTTTTACCCCATCCAGTTAGTAAGCAATCATTTTCATAATCCTGTGTACGATATGGGCCCGTAGGTAAACATATTGGCATAACATATTCGTTAAGTTCCACAGGATTTTTTAGAATTAATACTGCAATATCATTAAATTTCGTCAAACGATTGTATTTAGGATGTATGGCGATACTTTTCACTAAACGATCCTGGCGTGGGTATGAAATGTTTTCGATCGTTACATTCCATTCACCTGTACGTATTTTTAGCTTCGCATCATGCCATTTTACTTCAACGCAATGAGCAGCAGTTAAAACGACTTGAGGGTGAATTAAAGAACCACCACATTGGAACACATTGACTTCCTCATTATTTAAAACATGTTGAAGTAAAATTGCAACCATCCAAGGAAATTCACCAAATTTGGCTTGATATGTTGAATTTGCTTTAGCTATAGTTCCATTTAAGCTTTCATAATGTAAACCCTTATAGAGTCTTTGGCCACATCTTGCAAATGAGTCTTTCCCATTTGTCTCGATCTGAACTATATTTGAAGCATCATGAGCCAATTTAACATCACCAGTTTTTAAATTTTTTGAAGAAGCAGATCTTACTGGTTTCATTATCGAAGCGGACCTGGTTTTTTGTCGAATGTCACCGTAATTATACTCAGCTACAAATTCACAGCAAATTATGTCATCTGGTGCAAAACATATATTGGGATTTGGCATTCTGAAAAATTTCAGATTATATTTTAATTTTAAATAGTAATCAATTTTCAAAATAGTGCATGGGCAATGTTTTTTAATGTCCTCGATTATACAACGGCATGTCAAAACTACAATTCCCAAATTTCCATTTGAATAATTAGGTTGTGTTGACACAGTAATTTTGAAGATAATTCAAACCACCTGAATTCATCAGTTTCATCCGATTTCATAAAGAAAAAATATATTGGAAAAAGTGAAACAGGTTTTGAAAGCGATACTTCCTTATACCGTTGAGTGCTTTTGATAGGTTAAATACAAAAAAGGGTTTTGCCTATAATAGAATAAAATGGTCCAGCTAGTATGTCCTGATGTTTATGCCCTACTTGTGAGTTCATAATTAAATCACTAGAGTTCAGGTCAGAATTTTGGAATCGTGATTTGATTGATTATACCGGATACCAAAATAAAACTTACTTAATAAAAGCTTGCTTATTGCATTCGTGGTTTGGAATACATTTACACGTTCCAACAACTGAATCTGTGTTACTTTCATGTTCACCATGAAATTTACTATAGCGTTTAACATAGTTCGAAACCAGTTCTTCAAAATACTTTAAATTTTGTGGAATTAATTTATTTGCATGTAACTGATTTCTATGTGGTCCAATCATTGAATTTGTCATAACATAATTATTTCGATCATTATAGTAATATATTTCTGGTTTGACCGTTGTTCTACTTGTTTCATTTTCTACTACAAAATGTGGCGGTCCAAATATTTCTTCAAGTATCTTTTCTATTTCCTGATCACTCATTTGTGGATCATGTGGTAATACCTTCGATAATATTAAAATTAAAGTCGACATTAATGCCAGTATAAACATTTTAATATTATGCTGAAAAAAGAAAAAAAAGAAGTCATTGACAATATTGATACTTCTGATTTAACGAAAAGAGGAGTAAGCTTTTTCGTGTTGTGAGTAAGCGACTTACTACATATTTTCTCAGTTAAATATTTCGAAAACTACTGATTCTTCGGAAACTTTGTATAGAACATTTTGTATGTAAAATTTACTCACAAACAAATGTTATAATAGCTAAAGCTGTCAGAAACTAAATAGGTTACAAAATATTTAACGTACATGATTTTGCAATGAAGTTTTCATACGCCATTTAAGCAGAAAAAGCTTAATTTTACTGGACTAAAAATTAATATTAATAAAAGATATTAAAAATTTTACTTACTAATAATATAAAAAAAATGCACAAAAAACAATAAAATAATAACTTTTTTATAAATTTTAAAAAACAATTAAGATTTTTTAATTAGGTAGTTCAAGAAAAGAACACAACAAACGGAATTCGGAGGAAATGCATATCTGAAAAAAGTTTTTGATCGCTACCATTGAAAATATAAAAATAAATAACCAAGTACCTGGATATTAAAAATTACGGTTGTTTTATTTAATTCGAAAAACTTTTTTATTATGAGATGCAATATTATTGATAATTCAAATCGGATTATTTAACTACAGCAATTAAGCCCTATATATTAACATCAAAATTTACAGTTGGTTTCAAAATTTATTAATCTGCCAAATTTCAATAGTTATTCTTCCAATTACACTCCGGTACTTCGAATAATTCAATTGCAAGTATTTTAAAACCTACAGAGAGCTTTGACTTTCTCAAGAATTGATTACTGTACACTGCGAACTTAATCTTATTAACAGGGAGCACAGTAGGTGGAGGGGACAGATAAAGCGACCTCAGCGCTATTGTCTATTTAAAATACGACTAATTTTCAATTGTTTAGATGTAAATGGTGAAGTAAATCTCAAATTAAATTGTGAAAAATAAGAGACGAAATTACCTATTTAAATTTGTTAGAAAATATTATTAAATCTATGTAAAACATAAATACAACCCATTGGCATATATGTCCATCTACTATGGTAACTCCCTGAAATAAAACTCATGCACGTAGGGAATAGTTAATCACTAAAAATCTATGCCAGTCAGAAAAGGTAATCCATAGATATATATATCATTTCTGTGAATTGAATAGTAAAGAGTATATCGCAGACAGCGTACGTGTATGAGTACCTTCGTAGAAATCTCTCTCGAAGCACGAAATAAATTTTCTGATATCATTCTCAAGACCTGATCTACTGTACAATGTTCAAGGAAGTAATGAGAAAAATCTTCTTGGCCTTGCAGTCATGGTCCGGTCCTAGTTTTGTAAAAATTGCAAGAACAAAACTAAGAGTACTTCTATGGGCCAGGAGTGTTTTTAAGAAAAACTAGAGCAAGAGAGTCCTTCGAGTCTTCTATTTTTCGCTAAGTGTTTCAAAACTGAAAATAAAAGTGTTACTTTTAACGTATAAAAACTTTTAATAAAAAGCTACATCTTTTTTGGCATGATCTTTGCAATCTCCTTTACTAACGAATAGGTATTGAAGATTTAGTTAGTAATTTAAGATCTAGTAATTTTCGGAAGTATTATCGGAAACATCTAAGATATACTTTTTTCAAAATCGTGTAAATTACATGGCCACATATGTTTCCAGAATATTTGTAATAACTTTGAAAGTATTTCGAAGCTCCATTAATAATATGTACACTTTTGAAATACATGGCCATGTAAGAAGAACAAAATTGACTCATGTTTTCTGGTTACCCAATTCCTTGAAATAATATTAAGCAATAAAATCATATGATATTATATTCCCGTAGAAACCATAAAATTGTAGACAATATTATTGATTACCTAAAACTTAATCTAGTCATTAAATTTTCGTCGTATATTTTTTTCGCTTATTTGAGATAAAATGATCGAAATATATATTCGTAAAATGATTAAATGTATCTAGTTTCTTGTGTTGTAATAAATCGACCTTTGGTGGTACATTTTTTCATTGAGCAATACAATCGTCGCATTTTTTAATTGTTTATTTTGAAGTGAATATTGTCTGCTCGTAGGGTAACAAAAAATAATTTAAAACAAGTGAAAACAAACAATTAACTGAGTTAATTGTTGAAATACCATGTAAAGACAGTGTTGATTACTCTATCACATTACAAATATACCGATACATGTCACACATACATAACTGATAATCCCATATTAATACATACTATAAAATTTGCATCTAATGTGTGCCCTCGTGAGTAAAAAGTAATCTTTACAAAAAAATGTTTCAAACAAAAGTTGTTTATTTTTTGATAAGGAACATTTTACATTTGAACTTTTGTTCTGTCTCTAACGGTTTACAAGATGGGTCCTACAGATGCAAGACCCAATTGACTTATGTTGCTCATTTACGAACTCATACTGTTCATAGACGGACAGACGGGCGGATGGAAAACCGAAAATGAACTAATTAGATGATTCTATGAACACCTATACCAAAATTTTTTCGTAGCATCAATATTTTTAAGCGTTACAAACTTGGGACTAAACTTAATATACTATGTATATTTTATATACATTTTGTATACATGGTATAAAAATCCTATTGACATAGCTGGGTTTAGACTAGGGAACATTCAGCAAGCGGGACAAATTCGATTCAAATATTTCTATTATTAGAAATATTATTATTAAAGTAATAAAAATAAGATTATTCCTATTGGTCGGGACACCGGGATAGAATTATTAAAATATTGTATTTTCATTGGACCTTAGTGTGTATACATTGTTAGAAGTGAAGTTATTATGAGCATGTTAAATATAGCCGGAGTTTCCGTCCGAAGTTAAAACCACAAATAGGTTTGATAAGATGTATGACTACACAAAATTCAAATAAACCGCAAAATGATAAGGAATTATTTTACGCTTTGTCCAATTGATCAACAACGGAAGTAAATATCTATTTATGAAAAATAGCATCGAAAATTTCTGTGTAATAACTATACGCCTTCTTATGTTTATTTTATTTTTTCTAGGTCAAGTTATGTCATTTCATGGGTCAAGTTTATTTTATTTTCATGGTCTTGGTCCTTGCCAGATTTTTATTGTGAAGAGCTCGTTTCTCCTATTTTTGTGCCTGAGACTTTATTTGATTACAGCCCATTTGTGAAACCAATTTCTATATTCCCATCTACTACATAACCACAAGATCATAACCTCATTGAGAATACAATTAATATTTCACAAGAATAAACTATTAAAAAAAAGTGTCTACTCTCCACCCGCAAAATGCGCGATATGGCACATAGTTCCAAAAATACCATTTTTTTTAGTTACAGACCTGTGTAATGGATTATATATAGATACCTTCTTTAATTCGTATTTATTGAATTGGAAAAACTCTTTGTTAAATGAAATGAACAGTACATTAAACAAACAAGCGCTTACGGGAAATATAATACAAAGTTCTAGGTACTTTATTTATTGAGATTATATTATAATTTTTGATGAGAATTCCAGGAAAGAGAGATATATTATTCGCTTTTACTCGAAATGTGTGTATTTTATAAATAACCTGCAGTTATTAAAATTTTATTATTTATTTACTTTGATTATATTTTACAACATGAATAAAAATTTTCAACTTGGTATCGAATTAATATTGAAGGTGCACTCCGGATGGGGACTTTACCCTTTTAATTAGTTTCTATGCAGCTGTTTGAATGCCTGGAAAGACATATATTTATTCAAATTTCACTCATACAATTTCAGAAGTTAAAATAGTAAGGAGCTATTTACGTAGCCACGATTCTAGGGTACAATCCACTATATTGTGATTGAATGACCGGAAAACTGGATATTTGCAAGGAAAACATGGACTAAAAATCTCCCATACAATTTACTTAACCAATTTGACACCCAATACTTACAAATAATTTTAACATTTTTATCACCACTTTATTTTCTTTTATTGCTTTTTTAAATAGTTTAAGATGTTAGAAGAGAAAAATTGAAAGGATTTCTTTATGCAGCCTTTGAATCTTCCTTCTCTGCCCATTATATATTCAAAGGATAAAACCATACCTAAAAATGAATGAAAAAACTCCTGATATAATCCCATATTTTTAAATCATTAGAAATCTTCCAACTATAGTTTACTGAAAACATTTTCAGAAAGATTGTTTTTTTCTGCTTTCCCCTACTACATATGTTAATCAATTTTCTTTATTTTTATATGATTAAAGTAGCAATAAGCAGTAATAAGTATAAAAAAATATGAAAAAAAATAAATAAATCATGGATACCAATATTAATCAGGATAATAAAAGCAGGATTGCAGCTAATAAAATTATTAAAGTATAATATAATTAGTGCTTCAATTAAATTATCATGTTTATGTTTGCTACTAAAGAATATAAATATTCTTCGATTATATTGATAAGGATATTGCTATCGAGTGTAGGTATTTGTTAACCATGAATAGTGAAAATTCTGAATTGATTTTAACCAAAAATGAAAAACTTTCTCTTGACGAATTATTACATGAAAAAGGTGAATTTTTGTGTGTGTTTCGTTATGTGTTGTTTGCCACAGTATGGAGCAACGAAATGTGCGATTTCGAAAAGGTTTAAGTCGTAAAAAATAAAATTACTTTATTTATTATAAATGCCATTCATAATTTACTTGAAAATACAATCTAATTAAATAACTTTTTACGTATTTTAAAAAGGTGTAAGTATATTTTGGAAAAAATTTATGGAGTTTTGTTTTACAGCATTATTAAAATTGCACAATTCACTGCTCCACCCTGTAAGCATCAATTTTATTATCTCCGATTTATTTCGACTCGCCTGCCTATTCGGTAACAAATATGATGCAAGTCTTTATTTATGTGAAGACAATTTTTCAATAGATTGAATTTTATGTAAGTTTGTTTGTTTAATTTTCCCAAAAGAATGTAAAACTGCAGTTAAATTTTAAAATAGACTGACTTTAATTTTTGTGATTTTTCCAATAAAAAGTAACGCTGAAAATGCAAAGAGTCGGCCCTGGAGTTTTAATAATCATACCTGATCTTTATCTTATGGCAGTTTGAAACAAAATTTTTTTAAAATAATTTAACAAAAATTGTATTTTTGCAGGATTATCAAACTACGATGTAATTATTGAGGCAGGTTCACAAAAAGGTGACAACTTCATGGGCAAAATTGCTCGCATAATAATTAAAACTACAACGACTCCTGAATTAAAACTAATCCTAAAGTGTTCAATTCGCAATGGAGAATTTCGTACAATTTTTCCACATAATCGAATGTTTCAACGTGAAATATTTATGTATACGAAATACTTACCAGAATTGTATAAAATCCAGTGCACTAATCAATTACAAAATGGTTTAATGCCTGTTCCACATGTTCATAAATATTCATGGAAAGATTGTAATGAATTTATTTTAATGGACGATATGAAACACCATGGATATGAGATGTTAGATCGACGAAAGTATTTAAACATGGATCATTGTAAATTAGTTTTACATCAATTAGCACATTTTCATGGGTTAGGCTTTGTCATGAAACATACACAACCGCAATTATTTGAAAAATGGTCTTCGGATAAACAAACTAATATGATTGCTTCCAATTTACTACGAAATACATCATATGAACAGAAACTTATGGAAATGTTTACACGTGCATCCTTAGCATTGGATCCATTCACAGATGAAGATATTTTACGGAAATTCTTGGCTTATAAAAACTCGATGTTGAAAAATTTGATGGATTTAGAAGATCCAGAACAAAAAGATAATTATTGTGTATTTGTTCATAATGATTGTTGGATAAATAATTTATTATTTCAATACGAGGTAAGCACTTATACAGTATGTCCCAGTCATCTTTTAATTTTCGGGCTAAATGCAAGATACCTACAGCAAACCAATACATGTAAAAAATAAGAAATTTTCCGTAGAATTCAAAGCATTATTTTCTTACACTTTTACAGTAGGGAATCACATTGAAAATAGTAGCCAAAATTGATAAAAAACGGTTTTTATATATGGAAAAAATTGTTTTCACCAAAGAGCAGACAAAAGATTTTCAAATTTACCCCAATAAAAACCTGTAGTGAAATCTTCAATGAAAAAATTCCAATTATGTAAACAAATTTACTTTTCTTTTTCAGAATTCATCGAAAATAATTCCAAAAAAATTATGTCTTATCGATTGGCAAATTTCAAATATTAATTCACCAATCAAAGATGTTTCCTATTTTCTGTATCAGTCAACAGATCCAAACCTTTTAACTGAAAATTTTTCTAAATTAATGGATTATTACTATGAACAATTAACAGAATGTATAGAAAAATGTCATTTGAGCATTGAAACTGTTTATCCATATGACATATTTGAAAAGCATTTAAAACGTTACATGCGTCATGGAGTCCATTATATGATTATAACAGGGGCTTTACATCTAAGTAATGAAGATGAAATACCTAATCATACAATGAACATGGATAAAGATCGGTTTACAGAGGATACACTCAATATACGAAGTAAAAATGACCAGCTTTATAATTTACGAATACGTGGTGTTATTAAGCATGCAATTTTAAATAATTTCTTATAATTGTACTATTTTTTTAAATTATTAAATATTAATTATGTATAATTATTTTACTCAATTTATATATTGATTTACTAGATGACCCGGCCACGGGTTGCTGTAAGTCAGTTGTAATACAATCAATTAATATTATATATCAATTATTCATCACAATTTATAACACGTCACCACCCGTGTTATGAGCATTTTGCGAATTTCCGAAGGAAATGGAGTTATTGCTTTTCCTGGTACCGAAATCTTCTGTTGAATCCTGGTCCCAAAATAAAGCACATAAGTGATGGCTAGCGAAAAACTAATATCACAGCTGAAAAGAATGACCAAAAATTAGTGGATTTCAATAAAAATTCCAATAAGATCGGATCAAATTTGCCTATGTTATCAAAAAAATCTTTTTTTTTTAAACTTTATGACGTCATTAGAATCCAAAAAATTTAATTTTGCTCTATTACGTCCAAATTTTATCCAGTTTTGTTAAACCAAGTATGTAATCCTACTTAATTTGGGTCATACTAATTAGGTTTTTGATAAAATTCCGTATACAGACGAATACAGCCTGTAAGCTAGATAAACACTAGAATAAACTAGCGCACAGCGCACACTTTATTTTTGCTGGCCACAACAGCTCAAAACCAGTAATTATAATAGCAAATACAGCAATTAAACGTAAATATAATTATATGCAAATACTTATATAAACATATCCATGTAAGCGATGATTCAAAACTATTTGAATACCGATATTCTCTCTTCTAGTAAATCAATTTAATATCATAGGGAACGAGGTCAGATTTTTCCATGAAGAGGAGAAAACTCGAATACACACTCGTATTGTATGATTGTCTTGGAATGGACTGATCTGGATTCAAGTGAAATAAATGAAATGTCGCCGAGAATAATCTAGATTAAAGTAAATCATTGAATAGTTCTTATATAGACAAATCGATTGACGTAAGATCACATAAGTCCCAACTGGGTACTAATTATCGGTAATTTTGCCTTATTACTAAATCCTGGAATTATGTAGAAAGTCATCTCAAAATCATTTCAGAAACTCAACATTTCTCTGGAACTGCTTGAGAGCCATACGAAAAGATTACAATGCATTGCAAAGTAATAAGAGTTTTAAGACTTTTGAAATTTGATTTTGAAACACAGAAGGACAGAGCAATTAAGGAAAAACCTTACATTGAAGAAGAATTTTACAAAAGCTCATTTTCAGCTGAATTTGGAAAAGAAATAATTTCAGTACAAGTGCTCTTGCAGGAATGTACTGCTTTTATAAGTAAGAGGCGCATACTATTAATGATATCAGAGTGTTATACAATTTTCTCTGATTAAATTTTGAACAAAAATTGAATCATTGTTTCTAAATGAGTATTAAAATGTAAATAATATTTATTGTATTTGAAATAAAAATAATGCTATTTGTTTGATAAGAGTAATTAATTTTATTAAATACATAATAAAAAAAATTAATATATTTACCTAAGTGTAGTTAGTTTCATTTTTATTATTATCCTAGCTTTGTTGGGAAATTTCTCCTTTAAAAACAAAGACTATCACGTTATAGCCCTCACTTATCGTCCTTTTTGATCATAATTTTATGGATTTTAATTTTTTGAAAATGATTTTTTGCCTATGATTCTTTCTATAGGTCCAATTTTGGATCAAAATTACCACATCCACCGAGTTTCATCAAATTCCAAAACAAAAATTTTTTGCAATTTTCTTGATTTTTTCAAAGGGGTTACCCCTTAAAAAAATGCAAAAAATTGAGGTATTTTTTTTATCTCCAATTTCGATAAAACTCAGTATATAGGGTAATTTTTACCCAAAAAGTACAAAAATCGGGTGCATTTGATGACTGGTGGAATAGTTTATGAGAACGGACTAAAATCGATCCAAATATTTCGATATCCCAGAAACTCTGCACCCAATCATGAAATTAATAATATTTTAATTCACAAGGCGGGAAATAAGTTTCTCAACCGGGATAAAGATCCTATACATGACTCTTTATTCTGTTCTGAATGTTTGACTTCGTTAGTGATTTTTCCTTTATTTTTTTGATAAGAATCAAAATGGATTTCATTAAGGAGGATCCCTCACCAGTAATAGAAAAAAATAAATTAGTAGAAAATGATCCAAATTTTTAGTATGTTGTAGTTAACGATACATATTATTAAATAAAAAAAAATTGGGGTATCTTATCGATCAATTAAGAGAGTAATTAATTAATGAAAAATACACTAAATAACATAGCATGATATGAGGATGGTATGTTATTTAGTGTATTTTTAATTAATAAAAACTCTCTTAATTGATCGATAAGATACCCAAATTTTTTTTGATTTAATAATATGTATCGTTAACTACAACATACTAAAAATTTGGATCATTTTCTACTAATTTATTTTTTTCTATTACTGGCGAGGGATCCTCCTTAATTTGTTGTATTATGATTTTTAATTTTAAATGTCTAGATTTTTAGTCTTAATCCACTAATTGACGGCGGTCATATAATTTTTTTGAAATTATGCTATTTGTACGCGTTGAGAACGAAAATCGTGCACCCTATTATAAAACAGTCTTAAAATTATGCTCCTCATAGCCGTAGATAGAAAATTTTTACATTTAACAACCAATACAAAACTGATGCGGATACATTGTTGCAACTAGTTGACCTTGCAAACAATTGGATCGGCCGTCACATACCATGGCCAAAATCCGCGTCATTGCCTGCAAGGTCAACTAGTTGCAATAATGTATCAACACGCGTTTTATATTAGTTGTAAAATGTAAAAATTTTCTACCTGTAGTAATGAGGAGTGTTCTAAAGTCCGTCGACGTCAAAGCACTATTACTGTTCTTAAACATCTCCAAATGGTTAAAGGAGTAGTGGGTGAGGATGGGCCAACCCTTTTTCGGTATCACAACAGACCCTATGGTCTAAGTGTGTCCCACCCCAGGACAGCCACTTTGACCCAACCTAACCTAACCTAATGAGGAGTGTAAGTGTAGCATATTATTATATTTTATACCCTGTATATATGAAATATATATCAAGGAATACTAATTTTAGTCCCAAGTTTGCTCTCCTAATACTCTAGACATCTTAAGACAATTTAAGAACTTTTGATATTTTCCACCACTTTTCTACGGAATTCCGCACGGGTCGAACTAGTATAAACATATTGTATAATCAACATTATCAATAAATATTATTTACTATTTTAAAATTATTAATTTTATCAATCTCTTATCTATAGACTACTTTTAATTTCATTTTATTGTTCAAAAATAAATTTTTTAATCGTCATTTTCAAGATAAAATTTGTTTAATAATTAAATTAAACAGAAATAAACACTTATACATTGTTTGAAGCTAGCACCCCCCCACACATTAAAAATAAACAGCAAAAATATATCAAAATTAATTGAGTATTAGCTGCCTTATTTACAATTTTAGTGCCTGAGAGATTCAATTAGTCGAAAATTGGCAGGCTAACTTTCGTAACTATAAAATAGTATCGACTTTGTTGAGGTGTCGATCGAAGCATATTAACGGCAATATGAACGGAAATGAATTAAATAACATTCGGTCGAGTTGTTTCGAGTCGGGATTTTTTTTTCCTTATCGATATTGCGCGAACGAAAAATGATATTGACTTCGTTGAAGTATCGATCGAAGCGTATTAACGGCAATATGATCCAGAATTTCATGCCATTCCGTCGAGTCGTTTCGAGTTGGTCAAGTTTTTTTTATGATTCTTTATTATAAAAGGAAGTTATTTGAGTGGACATCAAGGGTCGCACCAGACCCACCCCACGACTTGGTGATTTTGAACTCATATCGAATAGTTTCAGATTCCTTAATTGTTATAAAAGCTTTAGAAAGTTTTTAAAAAACAATTCTGATATAGGGTATTGGAGTGCTAGCTTGAAGTCGGCTAGCATCCCAACTTAAATTTCTTTCAACCGATTCGACTTCTTAAATTAGAAATTAATCACCTAATTAATTCTAACTCTTCATTGTCTAATTTGGTGTTTATTGTTTGTGGTCGAAGTGCTAGCTTAGCAAGGATAATTTTTATTTTAAAAAATATAAGCATTATGTAAAACTTTTCACTAAAGTTGATCCATATTCTAGTTCTTTCCAACAAATTTAGATCCGGTTCAGCTCAATCGGCGCAGAAATTTTTTAGTTTTTGAAGACACATTCTTAAGACACTGTAATTAGTGTGTTTCGTCTCTTTAAAGCAAATTTTCTCCCATCTTATCCTTAGGCCTATTATTAGCCATTACTTCACAAGTAATTACTATCGTCGATGAATTATATTCTAATTTGTATATCTTATCTTATATAATTGTAACATTCAGTCTGATCTATTTACAGGAAGACACACAGTTAAACCTAATGTTAGACCTAAAAATTCTCTTTACTTGAAAATATGCGTCTACCTACGAAGGGTGTAATCATACAAAATGTAAATATATCAGTTACTAATGCGTTTGGATAATTGTTATTCATGCATATCAAAAGAGTTGGAGCTCAGCGTTTATCCGAAAATGAGAAGTTGACTCCATTAAATGGTACATTTACATTTATTCCATTTATTCTAAATTTCAACACCATGATCTAGAAAAAGACGCTTTCCCGGCTTTAAGTAAATTGAAATAAAATTGTTGAAGGCCTGCTGGTGTATGTTGGACCATCCTGCATACTACATTTAGAAACCGAGGGCCGAAAACAGTCGATAATGTTTATTTCTTGATTCTATATTAATCCATTCATTACTTTTTATTCTATCCCTCAAAATTGATAGATAAAGGCTAGTTTTAAAATCACTATCTTTAATAAAACCTGCAAATCTCTATCTCTAACAGTTATGGAGAAATTCAACACCATAGTTTTGTCCTGATTTGCGCCCTTTCGGGTAGACAGTGACCTTTACGAAAAAATTTTTCAAACAAAAGTTGTTTATTTATTTATAAGGAGAACTTTCTACATTTAAACTTTTGGCGATAAAAATTTGTACTATTAAACAGGAAGTGGACCGCTTTTTCATCAGTTCCAGTTTAGACCACCTGATAACCTACCATTTATCAAAAGTTTACAAGCATAGAGATATGTATATAATATTCTATGCTTACAAGATAGTAAACAAAACATTTCCTTTACATACTATGTATCTATGGACGTTGCAAACTATATTTCTTTTTTTCTATAGCTGGATAGAGACTTTCTTAGTATTAAAACCGATAAAGCTATATATAACTAGATGGGTCGCCGTGCTCTAAATGTGTCACCCAGATGTTAAGATTAGTACACATTCTATTCAACAGTACAACATTCTGTACTTAAAAATATTACATATTCATCGAATCTGAATCATGCGATGATATTCTTCCCAATACAATATATGGATTTTACCAATTTATCTAAACTAAGATAATACAATTAATTATTATTAGTAATCGTAAATGTTTTTTGATTTAAACAATAGTTTTAAAATAGATGATTACAAACAAAATACTTATAAATCGTTTATTTCCATTAAAAATTTCATACAAAATATAAAAACTTTGGGTAGATACATTTTATTTTGATTAACTGTAAATACAACAGAAGAACATTTGTGTTAGTTGAATATATGATCAAGTATAGCCCAAGGTTCAATCAATTTATTTAAGTATTTTCTGTTTTAAAATTATTTTATAGTTGTGATATTCGTTGTTCTCTTTAGTTTGATATTTTCAATTAATGTAAGTATTATTTTGTTTTTCTTTTGTAAAATTTATTTATTACGTGCCATTTTGATGTCTATTTTAATAAGAAACTTTGACGTAAGAAAGATTCGACATAAAATAAGCCTCTTTATATATATATAACAGCTAATTTTAATAAAAGAGAGAAATTACAAGGTTATTGGTTGAAGATAATATTAAAAATATTTTTTATTTGCATAACTAATACCATATATTGATATACATTAACATTAGAGACCTTTTTAGAAGTGGAATTGTATTAATTATATGCAAACTAATAATTATAATATATGCACTTTTCTTAAATCGACAGTGAAACTTATTAGAAATAAAAAGCTGTGTATAATTCGTTTCGTCTGTTTGTTTTTTATCTGACTTACACTCAGGAAGTATTATTTATTAAAAAAAAACTACCTTATGTATTCTGCATTTTAAAAAACAAGTTCAAATTTACTTCTAAAACAATGCAGAGGCGTCGTGAATGACAACAAACCGTGATATACTATCATTTTTCTAAGCTTACATAACTTTTCATATGGCGTGGCGTAGTACCACATGACCGCATGTATAATTTTAAAGGATTTATTTTTTTTAAATAATAATTAATAATCCTTATATTTTATAAAAATTAATTTTGTGTTTTGTTATCTACATATTATGATTAATCATTAGGAACTTTTATCCAACCAATTTATTCTTTGTGAGCAAAAGCCTATTGATAAGTTTCGTACAAAAAAAAGGAATAGATGACAACTCGAATATTAAATACTATTTGCAATGTGTTTTGAAACTTTGATATCAATATAGATATTTATATATGCACATACACTTTATGTGTGCACGAGTAAGTCGATGAACTGGTTAGTTGCTCCTTTTCGTCTCAAAGATAACTGAGCTCAACTTCATTAATTTAAAATTAATTAAAATGTAATAAATATCTGCATTTTAATTGAAATATGTGCAAATATATATTACTATTACATTAATTTTTAATATTTTTAATTTGTAATTTTTCCAATGATGTACTTTATGAGAATGTATGTGTTAAGCATTTTTTTCATGATATTAAAGTTTCATTAAACATTGTAAATAATATTTAATATTCGAGTTGTCAATCCATTACCTTATAAAATAAAAATGGATATATATTGACTTTATAATCTCCACTTCTTTGTATAGAGTACCTACGGTAAAATCAATTTTTACTCTCAATGAAGTTCATTTTTATCTACGGATCAAATAGAAACATCAATCATAATACCAGAAATAAAATTGAAGGTCATATCAATTATACATTGTACTTAGGAATGCAATTTTAAATCAATTTTATTTTATTATACCAAATGTAAAATATTTTGTGAATAAAATAACTTTTAAAGTTAATTTCCGCTTGGAAATAATGACTATAAAGAGAATACAAAGCCATTAGCACGGGTAATATAGATCCCTCGAGAAAAATTATCGACATGGTGGGAGAAAACCTTTCGTTATAACACTGAAATATAACTGTGATTTTCTATCTTATACTTAGTGTATTACACTTAGAACAAAATAACAAAGTATAAGGTATTTTTAAGCCTTGTAACATAAAAGCCTCTGACTTATTCTTCGCAGTAATAAAGTTTTTTAAGCTTTATAATAAGAGAGCTTAAGAGAGCTTCGGCTTAACGCCCGTGTTGACTAAATTTTGTGAGTCTATCTTCAAAATTTATGAAATATCGCTCGAGTTAGTAAACTAGTAGTACAAAAAATTTCATCATCATGTCCACCCCCCCCCATCCCCTCACTCTTCCACTCTCTGGGGGTTAAATATAATTTCCGAGAGTCCATAAGCAATTCCATCGCAAGTATTTATATTAATTTTGGTCTTGACACCAGAAATCAAACCCTTAATCCAAGATATACAGACTACTTAAAGTTTTAAAATTTGCTATTTTGCTTTAGATATATAAAATAAATAATGGCTACGAATTCAAGGCTGATCAAAGATAGTTTATTACCCGAAGGTAAAGAGGATGAAGAACTGTTAAAGATAATCAAGGCAGAAGGATTTAAAGACTATGAAATCACAATGTCAAGTGGAGCCGAACGTGGTGATAACTTCACTGGAACGCTAGTAAACATCGAAGTAAAAGGACATAGTGAAAACGGCGAAGCAAAGCAATTAAATTTAATAACGAAATGTTCTCCGCGCCTTGGAGATTTTCGAAACATGATGCCGATTACACAATTCTACATAATTGAAACTTTCATGTACGATACATATTTTCCAGCAGTTTTTAATATTTTAAAAGAATATGGTTTGGATAATGATAAAGCGCTTAGAACAAAATTATTCTCTATTCCAAAAGTATATGGAGCATCCGCTGAACCAATGGATGAATTTATGATAATGAACAATAAAAAATGTGAAAATTATAAAATGGGAAATCGAATGGAGCCATTAGATGATGCCCATTGTAGACTGGTTTTAAAGCAATTAGGCTACTTACATGGTTTAAGTTATGCTTTGAAACATTTATATCCAGAAAAATTCGCAGAAATCGCTAAAACGTTTGCTTCTTGTAATGTGTTTGAAAATGCTCCCGAACAAATGGTAGCCATATATAGAGCCCATATTACAGGATTAGTTGAAATGGGTAAAACAACTTTAGATCCAGAAACAAATCAACTTGAAATTGATAAAATTGTGGAATTTTCCAAAATTGCATTCGATGAGTATATGATGGGATTATTAAGGGATAGATCAAAATTCGATCCAAAATATTCGGTAGTAATACATGGGGATGCTTGGACAAATAATTTTTTGTTTAAATATGATGTAAGTATTATTCAATTAACCTCTTGTTTAGGCACAATTGCTGTTTTAAGCATAAAGATATCATTACTTGAGTATTTTTATACTTTGTCTATTGCGAATATATAAAAATGTTTTTGTTATACTATTGGAAAGGTCTGGAGAAAATGAACGCTTTGCTGAAGTGACTGGGTACTGAAAAATGTGTGACCATTCTAAAAAGAAAAAAAAATGTCGTCATGTTGAGGAAGCAAATCGTATTGATTAGTTCTTCTACATATCAAAATACTTATCTTGATGATTACATGTTTCTGTTTCACTTATGTACACTTGAATTAAAAAACTTTTAAATAAATCAGTTAAAGATGTAGGAACGGCTGATAGCAATTTTCAGAAAAAAACAAAAATTAAAATATGTACAGTCAAACCTGGATAAGCGAGAGTTCAAGAGAGCACAATCTCATTCTCGCTAATAGAGGTTTCTCACTAACTCGAGTTTCTCGCTAATGCAGGTACATGGGTAGCGTTTCTTTCTTATAGAGCTAAATATGTAATATGATAAATTTATGTGCATAATATGCACAACATATATTAAATGTGCACGACAGTCGCTTCCAGAGGTAAAGATAAGTAGCAGTCTAACTTACGGAGGTCCATGAGGGAAAAACGAGTCACTATTACAGAGGTTTCTGTTTCCCGCTAATAGTGGTTTTGGGAGCTTAAAATGACGGGTCCTGGCTATTACTCTCACTTATAGAGTTTTCTGACTTATCCAGTTCTCACTTGCCCAGGTTTGACTGTATATATATTTTTAATTTTGATGGTGAAATATATTGGACCTTGACAATATAAGACGAAAAGAAAAGAATACAATTTTTCAATATCTGGCGTAGTTTTCAAAATATTGAAAATTTTGTTTAAATATTTAGCTTTCGATTCTTATTTTTCGTCTATATTCATGTATAACAGAATTCATCATCAATGCTTAAAAAAAAGATAAAAATAATTTCAATCCTAAATCTTCCCTGCTACATCCCTTATTTGGACGATGACACTTGGTTTTTTCTTTTAATCCAAGTTAAAGTTATCAAAAACTTTCAAAATATGTCGTTTTTTGAGATATTTCCATAAGATCAATGCATTAAAACTCGAACTTTAACATTGAATAATTAATGAAAGATCTCGTTTTTTTTCAGGAATTAGGCAACCTAACAGATGACATGGTTTTTCTTGATTTTCAACTATCGCGTTGTGTATCACCTGCTATTGAATTACTTTACTTTCTAGCAGTATCCGTGTCAACTGAATTACGAAAAAATTCATATAATGAATTATTGGAGATTTATTACAGTAGATTGAGCGAAATGTTATTCAAATTTAATTTAGAGCCTTATGAAGTATTACCAAGGACCGTACTTGAAAGTGATATGAAAAAGTTTGGAGGCTATATGATAGTTGTTGGAGCTCAAGCATTAGCATTTCATACATCAAAATCAGAGGATATACCAGATTTTCAAACAATGACACTAGACGAATCTGAAAAATTTATGCTTGAAGCAAAGAAAATGAGTAAAAATGATTCGTGCCAATCAAGATTTAAGGGTATTATATTATTCGCTATTGAACATGGTTTTATTTAAATATAGAATTTTCGAAAGTGTTTTGTGTCTAATTTTTCCTTCCTTTTTTCATCATTAAAAAACTGTATTACTTTTTTAAACTCGATAAAAAAAATCCTTTATTTAATTCAATATCTCATTAATTTCAATTTCGAGTTCAGTTTAGAGAATGAATATGATGTAAGACGGGCACTGAGTTAATTTTGTATTCCTTGTACTTATAACAGTTTGGATTGGCTTCTATTCGACTAATGGGATATTTATTGGCTCCCATTAAGATAATCGGAGCGGAAGACACAATTTTTTTATTTGTGCTAAAGGTTACTTAGATTTAAATTTTTTTCTGATAACCAGATAAGTAAAGCGTACGTTCATAGTTGATAAAAATTTAACTTATAGAAATTATGAGTTTTATTAACAATAATACTTAATTGGTGCCCATTATCCCACGATCCCCTATATTTTTCAAAGCGACAAAATAATGGATTACATTATTAATGGATTACATTCGCAATGCAACACCACAGATATTTGTATTTCTTTCAGTCAAGAGAATTCTAACATGAACTTTTATAGTATATAGACATATAGTTTACGATAATATATCCAACCAACTCCTTTATAGTCGACAAACTCAATCTAACCAACTCGAAATTAACAATACGGATTTATCAAAAAAAAAAAGAAGGAAACAAAATTTTCTTCTTTATATATGTTTTGCAATGTATGTATGCAATATTTATTTATTGATATGTAGTACAAGTTGCCTGTCAAAAAAAAAGTACATTCCACAATTAGTAAGACTTTTAACATTAATATTTTTCATGTCTGTAACTAGAGCGTGGCAAAAGAGGCACCAGCCACAGGCGCATAAGAAATAGAGGCGCAAAATAAAAAGAATGTTTTATACGTAAAACAAAAAGTTAGTAAAGCATCATGTAAAAGGCGTTCATTAATTTAATAAAGTCATAAAGTTAAAAAATTCGATTTTTTTCATAACACAGGCAAATTTGATACGATTTTATTAGAATTTTTTTTGAAACCCACTTATTTTGGGTCACTCTTTTCAGCTGTGATGCCAGCATTTCGCTAGTTTTCACTTATGTGGTGAATTCCGGAACCAGGATTCCACATTCTAGAACCTATAAGAGCTGGGTTAATTTTGAATATTATGACCCAAATTTAGTAGGATTACATACTTGGTTTATCGAAATTTTATAAAATTTGGGTGTGATAGAGCAAAATTAAATTTATGAATTCTGATGACGGCATAAAGTTCAAAAATTCGCTTTTTTTAATAACACAAGCAAATTTGATCCGATCTAATTGGAATTTTTTTTGAAACCCACTAATTTTGCGTCACTCTTTTCAGCTCTGATGTCAGTTTTTCGCTAGCTATCTCTTATGTGCTTAATTCTGGTACCAGGCCTCCACATTCTGGAAACTTAATAGAGCTAGGTTAATTTTGATCATAAATTTGAAAAGTATAGCCCAAATTTAATAGGATTACATACTTGGTTTATCAAAAGTGGATAAAATTTGGATGTGATAGAGCAAAATTAAATTTTTTGGATTCTGATGACGTCATAAAGTTAAAAAATTCGATTTTTTTTATAACACAAGCAAATTTGATCCGATCTTATTGAAATTTTTTTTGAAACCCACTAATTTTGGGTCACTCTTTTCAGCTGTGATGCCAGTTTTTCGCTAGTTATCACTTATGTGTTGAATTCCGGAACCAGGATTCCTAATTCTGGAAAAATATTAGAGCTGGGTTAATTTTGATCACAAATATGAAAATTATGACCCAAATTTAGTAGGATTACATACTTGGTTTATCAAAATTGGATAAAATTTGGATGTGATAGAGCAAAATTAAATTTTTTGATTCTGATGACGTCATAAAGTTAAAAAATTCGATTTTTTTGATAACACAAGCAAATTTGATCCGATCTTATTGGAATTTTTTTTGAAACCAACTAATTTTGGGTCACTCTTTTCAGCTGTGATGTCAGTTTTTTGCTAGTTACCACTTATGTGCTGAATTCCGGAACCGGGATTCCACATTCGGAAACCTATTAGAGCTGGGTCTTAAAATGAAGTTTCGAAAACATTGCTTGTTCTCGTACTATATATAAATAACTAACAATTATTTTTAATAAATTAATTATCAATGAGTTTTATTATGTTATAATAATTGTTTTAGCAAGTGTAGGTAATTAAAATGAAAGCACGTAAATATAATATGCACTCATTACTAACATGTTGCACAAATGTTAAGTTTAATGAACTTGAAAATATTTCTATACTTACTCTAAGCAAAATAGAATTTTATCAAGAAATCGGTGTTTTGGAAAAAAAAATTTAAGTGTTGTTTTTTTATATGTAGAAAAGAATTAAAAAACCAATACTTTTCAAATATAATATTAATTTCATGTATTGGAATAGACATGGGTCTTAGCGGTTTCATACGTAAATTTTATGTGAGAGTTACTGAGATCAATTCCTGATTACTTTTCGAAAAATGAAGAAATTTTGTTGCAATTCTGGAAAAAGATGTAGCTAATGATAATAAAAAAGGGTGGTTTAAGCGTGATACATAATCTCAATTTTGAAAAACCGAATTTTTCTAAAAAATTTCTCTCGTACAGTTCAGGCAAATCATCGAACTTAAAACCTTTTTTCATTTACAGAATGGTTCTCCCACTTTTGTAACGTTTTAACTTTTTATTCTACACATACTTTAATTTGCTTGGAGTAAATAAATTATAATTATAGAATTATTTTCTAATGCGAAGTTCATTGCATTTTATTGAAAATATAAAATTATTACACCTACTTGTTATATTTTTAATACTAGCTGATGAAGTATTTCCAGTATGACCTCTGTTCTATATACGTATCTCACCTTTAGTCCTTTGTTCCCTATATAGCACCCACTTTATTCCTCCCAGTCTTTTACTTTTACCCTGTGGTGTTGTGATTTTGATTTTAATTTTAATCATTTAAATATTTTTCAACATAGTTGTTTCGAGAACAATATCCCGGATAAAAGTTGTTCTACCTGGAGTCTAACATCTTATTAAGACTTCGAATTTCGCCCAACTTTTACAATTGTTAAAAATTCATTTCTTGCCTGTAAATGATAAAAGATAGAGAAAATATTTACTTAAATTAGAAAATTATTTTTCTTAAAAGGGCAAATATCTTTACTTCTACGCATTCCAAGCTAGTTTTGAAAAAAAGTTTAGAGATAAAAATTTTAAGCTGTCCGGGGCTGGTAGAACAATTTATTTCGGGAAAGTAAAATAAGAAGAACTTTGCTAAAGCAATAGTATCAATTTTGTAGGGCATCCCATAAATGACATCCCATAAAAATAGGCACCCAACTATTAAATGAATAATAAACAACAATAATTTTTTTCATGAAAAATGATATCAAATTTTACGATGTGATAAACACATTTTAAACTGATTAAAATAAATTTTGAACAATATCGGATAATTTGTAAAACATCACAAGACTGTCATTAGCATAAAATTTAAGAAATAATAATGACAACAAAAACGCAGACATCGTATATTCAAAATGCCTAATACATTAAATAATCCTTTATCTAAAAAGGGTTATTTATTGTTCAATTAGAGTTTATTCAAAGCACAACAGTCGAAGGATTCAAACAAGGAAAGCAGTTGGCTCATTTTTATAAAAAAAAAAAGAATTAGCATAGGTAATACCTATTTTTATCATTTTATTATTACTAATCGGAAGACTTTCGATGTTTATTGTATTAACTTTCGAAATTACGTAACTCCTACGATCCTTCCAAATATATAGAAAAACTGGTGCTTAAATAGGTATTACCTACCTGTCGGATATATTTCAAATAATAAGTACCATCTTTATTAAAGAGAATTGAAAAAAATACACTTTTTTTTGTGAAATTATGATGCGATGTTTATTTTATTCTTGTTGTCATCAAAATAGTCATTAGTCCCAATATTCTGCAAATCAACGTTTAAAAACATTAATATCCTAAAATTTATGGAAGTGATTTATAATTTATAAGTAATTGTTATTTAAAAAAAAACTATTTTAAACTATCCATCACGTGCTAAAGCCATGTGAAATAGTTTTTTCTATTAGCAATTTTAAATGTGTTTTTCCATTTCTTGCATACTAAATGCAACAACAAATTATTTCTAATGAAAATGACCTTGGCATTGATGCTCCACATTAATTTATTTTAACATTGTTAAACAACCAGAAATATACGTATTATGCCAAACAGATCAGGTTTAACATTTCTGGCTAAAGGCCAAATTCTATATGCATGTAATATATTGAGAACAAGTGTACTCGAATAGAATTGTTTACGATATAACTTCCTTGTGTATAAAATTTACTATCAAATAATTTGTAAAGCTGGTTCTAGCAGAAGCAATACACATTAAAAAGAATAAATTCGAAATGTTGCCGCAGTGATCATTATTTCTATAATCGTTAATATCTGAATACATTTCTGTATGTACCTCTGCCTCTGCTAAAAGCGCTTCAATGGTTTTGTTGTTTACACTTATACACCGTAAGAAATTTTTTGTGGATATGATTATAGTTGTCCCCCTTTTTGGAGACCAACTTTTTTGTGCTATATACCTCGTGTCCCTGAGGGGTGGGTTTGGAACGATTTTTTTGTTTTTTTGCGTATTATTCGAAACTATTGGATTTTGCTGATAACATTAAATGAAAAAGTTGAAGATAATTCTAAAATACGTATTTTGAGGCATGGCTCGATTCTGTATCTTTATTCGTTACAAGCAGAAGTTTTGAAATTGCCAATTTTTTTCTCGGAAACTTCGGGGTGGGTGGGGGTATAATAAGAGTTTGAAAACATGTAAAAAAAGCACTTTATATGTATTATTTATGATATTTCTTTCGAATTTGTTTGTTTTTGAAAATTCGGGGGTTAGGGACCAAAATGAATCCCCTCAGGTCGAAGAATGACTAAATATCTACAAAATATCAAAAAATCCAAGTTTTTTATTAACTTGAATGGTATTAATTGCAAAATTAACATTTTGGGCATTTCTCAAAAATTAATTACAGCACCCTCAAGCGTTGGATTAAAACGAAATTTGGTGCATTTTTCATCTCGATTGGGACACTAGACTTCGAGAGATCAATTTTTCTGTATTTTACAAATTGTACGTAATTTTTGAACTATGGAGTATCTAGAATGTTTGTGGACAGTATAAATTATTCACTGTCGGTGATAAGGAACTTTTAATAGAACTATTTGATAGTTTAAATTAAATTTCGACGTAATTTTGCCAAAATTTATAAAAAAATTTGTTTATCATATCATAAAATTATTTTTAATCAATACTTTGATAAAATTATTTTTAATAATTGTATAATAATGTTGTTTTTTTGAGACCAAGGATATTTTATGATTATAATTAAAAAACATTTTGAATACATACTAGGTACAATTAAATATATTTTGATGGGCCTACTAATTGTAAGTATACTTAAAAAAAAATTATTTTTTGGCATTGAACGGTCAGGTATATACCAAACATAGCAAACAAGTGAAAGCCAAATATTATTTCAATTCAGCGTTCAAAGTTATTTGAAGTTCATCGGCCTATATTTTTTGTGTGTACTTGATTACTGTGTCAGATTACGTATTAGTTTATTTATGTGAATTTTTGAAGGAGTGGGATTATGTTTTTACCAAAATTATATGATTAAGTAAAAAATTTATTAGAATTCAGTTACAACTTACCTATAGTTACGTCTATGAATGAGTTTATCTTACACCTTTTTTATTTTTATTATTTTCAATATTGAGTTTATTAAAAATTCAAAAACTTTTCAAACTTTTATATTTATTTATTTTCTTGAATCAAAATTTCCATATAAGTTAAGTTTGGTTCAATTTTGAAATAAAATATATGTTTTTTTCAATTTTTTTCTAGAAAATTGCGAAAAAAAGGTAAAATTTTTGTCTCCGGTTTGGATAATAATCATTTTCACTTCCTAGATAGAAGACCTATTAAAAAAATTAGCCTTCTCCCAAAATTTCTCGAATTGATTATCAAAATCCGGTAGATTTACCCCAAATACAAACCAAACAAGCCGTGAGTAATGTCTGGTGCGACCGTCGTGGTTCACACGAATTACTTCCCAGCATAGACGACAAAAAAATGTCTACGGGCGTACGTCGTACACACGCACATACTTCTTCTCAAAATTGCTGTTTATGCTTTGTTTTAACCATGAAACGTAAAAATATGTGAAAAATTTCTACTTCAAAAATGGGACCCATTATTGTCTACGATTTGGATAAAAGTCTTCTTACTTTAACATCGCGTTTATATGACGTTTGAAAGTTTATAAAATGTTGGCCATAATCTTTTTCGAAGGATCATCTCTCAAAGTAATTTTTTATTCGATCTCACAGAAACTCGTCGTTGAATTTAGTTTTTTTTAGTTAAAATATATTCAATTGAAATAGTATGTCTCACATACTGCATGAACTTGGTTCACACTTGCTTTTAATTTTGTATTTTTGTGATATTATTATTTAATATTTTCTCAAGGTTGTTTAAAAAATATTGGCTTAATTTTATGATGATCATTCGATTATTGAACTCAAATGTGTGTTCGATGTACTTTTTTGCGAGTAATAATTGCATTTGAAAAAATTACACCTAACTAATTCAAAAGTTATTGACCTCATGTTTTAAGATTGACGAAATGACGGTCACTGTTTATAAGTATACTCCAAAGTTTATAATTAAAATTATATTTTAAGGTGCAGTTTAATTTTGCCTGAAACTATATTGGCACCTCATCAAATTTTAAATTAAAATCGCAAAACGCGATTTGAAGCTGCTTTTTTGGTATTTGGAACCCTTAACGTGAATGTAAAACTACGTATTGCAAGCAAAAAAGAATGTGTTCCAAATTTTCCGAATTTTTGTACTACTTTCGAAAATCTTGAAAATTATCCGAAGAATTTTCTAGAAACATAATTTTCAAAAAATTTTCATAAAGCTTACTAGCTACCGACAAATTTGTATTTTGCAATCTTTTATATTTTTGGAGAAAATGGACACCAAAGTTTTGCCCAAATTTGCCCTCTTACGACAAAACAATGATGTTTAGGAAAAATTCTTTTGAACAAAAGTTATTTCCTTGCTTTGTTTATTTTTTACTTAATTTCTAAAAACTTAACACTATTTGCCTTAGCACATCGCTGTTCGTTGGTTGTGTACATTCTTAAAATCAATTAATATATTAGAAAACTACGAATTTTCCAATAAGTTTAAAAGTACACATTTTTCTGATATTTTAATATCCTGTGAATAATTAATTATGGTTCTTGGAGCCTACTTTGGGGGTGCTTAACTAGCCTGGGTAATTTCCCTACTCGCAGAATCCGAAGTGGGAAGCTCTAAATATCCATCCCAAGTATTTAACTGCCTCTGGGATCAAAAGTCATATTTCGATTATTTAAAACAAAATAAAAAATAAAAATTTCTTACAAAAAAGATTTTGATAACCCGAACAGTTTCGATAATCTATAGGTATACAGACAATTACCTTAAAATACATTTCACCAAAACAAAATAATTAATAATTGATTAAAACAATATAATTAATTAATACTTTAATAATAATATGCAATTATCTTTAAAAAATATCCATTTTCCTATCAATTTCCAGAATAAAAACAAAAATTCACTCGTTGATTCCAGTTCGTTGACTTTTGTATAAAAAAAAGTTCATATTTGAAAAATACTTAAAACAATTATTGGCGGGTCGTTGACGTTTATAAATTATATAAAATGCATTTGCGAAATGTGGGAGATATAATCAGTCTTAAGTTTTAGATTATTGAACTCAATTTGTGAAAAGAATTTACAGGTACCTAAAAACTTAAAGTGTTGATACCTTTTAAATATCTGAAAAAGTTATAAGTAATAATTGAAGATTGTGATTTTGAAAAAATGACACAAATTTTTCAGTACGAAATTTGTGCTACGATTCGAGGACAATATATCCTCGATAAAATATCAGGCACGAAATATCATTGGATAAAGTGTCCACCTCGTATTGTATCGTATAATACAATATCTGCATGACAGAATATCCGTATGATAAAAATATGGCAGAGTTTAAAGCTCTGATTCAAGATTTCATATCGATATTCCTATAAATAACGGAAATATGATAGTGTATTCGTCATGAACTCGGCACACTGTACATATAGGTATTTCAATCACACGGCTAACTTAAGACCAAAAAAAACCCTATAGACTCGTACTAACTCAACTCGATTGGAAGCATGGTCAACCTGGATCCTAGGTAAACACGAAACCTCCTTGTGAGATGAATTATGGTACGTTTAGAATAATGTAGGTTTACTTTTAATTTCAAGCTTATATTAATTTATTCTTATTCAGACGATTTGCGCTCCTTTTTACTTTGACAGTAAAATATTGACAGTTTATGAACGAACAGCTTTGTTTAAATGAAAACTGTTAGTATTCCAAAAATTTCAATTACTTTATTATTAAATTAACTTATATAATTTTCAAATTTTCCACAAGATAGAAATTCAATGAACTTACAAATTTTCAAGGATAAGTATGCCACGTGTTTGACAAATGCAAGTCTATCCGTCTATAATGTCAGTCAACTTGTACAAATATAATTATCATGAATAGAATGCAAAAACTTGATTTGAAAAATAATGATTTCCTTGATTAGGTAATGCATATTAATAGAAAACTAAATGTTTTTTTTTATTGCATAGGACAAAAAAAAATTGGGGAACTTTATTACAATAATAAATAATAGTTTAAAAAAACTAAAAAACACGCCTTTGTAACTACCTGAACTAAAAGGTAGAAAAAAATTTCTTTAAATTCAAAAAAATCATTTAATCGTAAAAAATCGTGAGGTGCCAAATTTCAATTATTGTAAATATTTTATGGACAGATATTGGTAAAAGTAAAGTCATTATAACATATCTTAAAAAGCAACCCACGTTTTATTACGATAAATTAATTTTTTTGAATTTAAAGAAATTATTTTCTACTTTTTAGTTCAGATAGTTACAAAAGCGTGTGTTTAGTTTTTTTTAAACTATTATTTATTTTGCTTTTTTAGTTTATAAGAGTGTTATTTATTTATCATAAATTCAGTGTAAATATGGTGGGAGCGCAAATAAATGTATATATTTTCAAATTTGAAGATCCTGATCAGGTCGATCCTTGACAAGTATGCCAAATTTAGAGTAAATCCGAAGGATTGAAGAGGGTCGGAATCATGTTCAAAGTTTCCGTTACATACTAACATACTATCATACGCATGAAGCTAATATAATAAAAGCGTGTTAAAAATATAAAACAAATATACCCTAGGGGGGGGGGGGGGATCAAATAAAAGAGCATGTCTTGTACAATACAAAATTGTAGCTCCTACGCAAGGGAATATTGAAATTGGGAAGGGGAGGGAGGAGTGAGAATATTGGGCAGCAACGCGGGTAGTTCACAGCAAGTACATTATAAAGCAATATCACCATTTGACCAATAAAAAAAATCCGAAATTTGTGTTTTTTTGAACACTTAAGGATGTATGAGCATGACAATAATGTTTGATTTAAAGGCTCAATTTGTTTGTAGGTAGTCTTTTACTCAAAGAATATGTGGTTAAAATTTCAGCATAGGTAACCGGGCAAATTTTTAAGAAAAAAGTCATTAAAAATCGATATAAAATACATTGGCTCTTATGGAGGAATCTCAAAAAACGACATATTTTGGAAGTTTTTGATAATTTTCATTTGGAATGAATGAAAACAAATTTAAAAAAAAACTTTTTAATAGAAAGTAAACATATTAGCAATGAATTAGAAAAGAAAAAAACTAAGTGTCACCGTCCATATAAGGGATGTAAGAGCAGGGTAGATTAAGGGTTGAAATTATTTTTATCTTATTTTCAACTTTGATGATGAATTTTGTTATAACTTCATGAATGTAGACGAAAAATAAGAATAAAATTTTTCGATATGTGTCTTGGTTTTCGAAATATCGAAAGCTAAAATAATTAAAATAATTAAACAAAATTTTCAATTTTCGATATTTTGAAAATTAAGCCAGATATCGAAAAATTTATTCTTACTTTTCGTCTTATATCGTCAAGTAATAATATAAATTTATCATCAAAATTGAAAATATCTATTTTTAAATTTTTACCCCCACGCCCTGGCTCATACATCCTTAAATCTGAAGTATCTCAATAAACGACGCTGGTCTGTATAAAAATATTTGTTATACCTACTACCGTGTTTTAGAATAGTAAAATCGTAAGAATAATTCTGATACTGATAACTATTGAATACTGTCAATAACTTTGAGTCCCATATACAGGACAACATTTTTTTTTATCGATATCTCATTTGCGGTACTCTAGCCACTATCAAATAAAAAAAGTTATGCAAAAAGTAAACATACTACATAATAAACAATTTAAAATTTGCACTCTTATTAAGTCACCAAGTGAGCGAACTAACATCAGTCACACACATATTATCTAAATTTGTAAGAAAAAAAAACACATATAACCTTGTGGAAAATGACGTGAAATATGTTCATCAATTGCTTTGCTTCTACCAGCGTACACTTACGAGCTCAGTCACTCGCCTCTAATCAAAATTGCATATAATACGTTTGAAAAATACTTTGTACTCCTAAAAAAAAACACTTCTGAAAGGACAACGAACCGTTTCAATAAAATATGAGTGATATCCTATTATCTTAAATATCTCAAATTGAGTGGGGAGAACTCCGACAGAACGAGATGCATTACTGAAAATTTTTTAATTTAAAAGGAATTCAGTAAACAATATTGAATTTAGTTTTGAAAATACCTTTGGACAAAATGAATACAATCACCGAAGAAATTTATATACCAGATGGTACCGCAAAAAAGGCAATCCATGAAATTATCGATGAAGAACAATTTCAAGAATATCAAATTCAAATTGATAATGGTTCAAAAAATGGTGATAATTATTTGGGTTATATTTATCGTGTTTATGTTCTTGGAACCGATAAGAATCGTAACACTAAAGAATTAAATTTAATTTTAAAATGTTCACCCAGAATGGGTGTTTTACCAACAATAACACCAGTGAATGAAATTTTTCAACGGGAAATTTTAATGTACAACGAATTTTTACCACTTTTGTTTAAAATACAAGATCAATGGCATTTCGGTAATGGTTTTAATCAAACTGCGAAATTGTATAAAGCTTCAGCTGTAAAAAATGATGAATATTTAGTTATGGAAAATGTTAAGTTAAACGGTTATCAGCTACAAAATCGACAACTTCCATTGGATTACAGACATTGTAAGATATTTCTTAAACAGTTGGCTTACTATCATGGGCTTACGTTAATTTTGAAGCATGATAACGAGCAGTTATTTAAATATTATGCAAATCTAGTGACCGATAAACATATTATGAAAGTGAGCGATTTTGATATGATTAAAGAGCAAAATGTCATGATGGTTGAAAAAGCATTAAAAACATTGGATCCACAAAGTGTGGCGTACAAACGTTATAAAGAGTATGCGGAAATTTCATTTGATCGTATTACTGAATTTTCCAAAACTGATATCAACGATGAAATTTCAGTGATAACACATGGTGATTGTTGGATAAATAATATGCTGTTTCAATATGATGTAAGTAACGACTTTTTTTTATTAGAAGCTTTTATTTAGTTTCACCTGCCTCGTTGTCTGTATGTAATCAAATCTTTCAAGTCAAATTTGATACACTTCCCGGTTTTCGATTGAGCTGAAATTTTGCATGCACATTTTGTTTGGATGATATAGTAGGGTTGTGGTGTCCTGATTTTCCCATCGCTTCCACCATGTTTTGATATATATACATTTTTTTCATTCATTAAAAATTTAAAAAAAAAAACTTTTTAAAAGACAAGCTTTTATTGTACTCAAGAGTAGAAAATAATTTTATCTATGAGTCACTCAAATTCGACCATTTGTAAAAGCTTGAGGCGCCTAATATCAAATTTCATTAAAAAAATCGCGATTATCGATTCGATTTTTCGAGTACGAATGTCTTACTATGTTACTTACACCCCAATCTAACATTTCTACCTCGTCGTTGATAGTTTCTGAGCTACAGGGATATATACAATTAAATTGTTAATAATTTTTGTTTTCACCACTTCACCACGAAGAATCTAAGCACATATTCGTAGTCTCGAATGTACTTCCTGCGAAACTGCGTCGCATATAAGATATAAATGAAAATATTATTAAATGAAAACAATATTTTCAAGGAAAATTGAATGTATGAATTTAAAAAGGAAAATACTTGTTCACATTTAAAAGAATATGCATATTTTATTATTATACTTTAAAATAAATAAATTTGATAAATAGGAATTAATAAAAATTGACCTTGCAGTTTCCTACAATCACAAATCTATTTAAAATTATACACAGTCATAAAAATTATCTTGAAAGAAAAATATACAGAATGAGTTAAAAATATCTGGTATATATTTACGAGAATTTCAGTTCATTCAAACAACCAAATAGTTTCACATAACCTTTTAACAGTGGAAGTTTTTGACAAGTCAAGATGATCCTTTTTCTTGCTTCGACTTTGGAGGGGACTGAAAAGTATACCAGTTTTACTGAAATGGGGAAACGTTTCCGAGAAAGATTTCAATTTGCTAGGTTTTGATATAACTTTTAAATTACATTTCATAATTTGGAAAATAAGGTATCATTAAAAGCGTCTTGATCGTCCGCTGGTTAGAGCCATATTTACCATGGCAGGAAACAAATTTCTATTTAATTTATAGATTGTTTCTTCATGGTACTTTGATTTACACTGGGTATATGACTAAACTAAAACTAAAACCCGACCACAAAAAAATCACGCTCTAAAAATTATGAAACAAGAAAATGTTCTCATATGAAATTGTTATGATAAGTGAAATTTTCATTTCCGTCGGAGGAACTCTTAGACCAAAAAATGTGTAAATCAAAATACCATGTAGTAATTATCTATAAATTAACGAGTCATTTATTTACTGTATGCCCATAACCAGCGGACGATCAAGACACTTTTAATGATATCTCATTTGCCAAATTATGTATTTTAGAAGTTATGTCAAAACCCTGCAAAATGAAATCTCTCAATTGTATCAAAATTGAATGTTACTTGCTTCCCACTAGAATTATATAAAATTCATTACATTTCATTGTCCCTTGTTCATGTATTAAATTCTCAATATTCTATTTTGGAATTTAAATTCTGATTTCGATCTTTAAAATTAGTATAATAAAGTATCAACTTTATGATACATTCTGTGTTTTTAAAACGGTTATCTACAAAGTAACAAATAAAAAAAAATTGGACCAAGCACATTGCATTTTATTTTCATTCTTATCTGAAAGTGTTATAATATTTATTTTTGAATTTTAATAATTTTTATGTGATAAAATTTTGTATGTAATTCAACATAAACATTCAAAACGTGCAAATAAATCCATTCGTAATTTGAAAATAAATTTCAATTCTTAAGATTTTAAAAAATATACAAAATAATCGGAAAAGGTGCCTCCTTATTATTGACAAAATATGTTCTTATATTTTGTAAATGCGATTAAATTTTTTAATAATATTTATTATGCCCCCTATATATATAATACATAACAAGGTATACTAAGTTTAGTCTATAATGCATGAAAATATTGATACTACGAACAAAATTTTGGTATAGGTGTTCATAAAATCATCACCTAATGAGTACATTTTCGTTTGTCCATCTGGTCAACACGATAACTCAAAAAGAAAAGGGATATCAAGCTGAAATTTTTATAGCGTGCCCAGGACTTAAAAAGTGAGATCGTAGGTCTCACTTTTTATTAGGTCTTCGGTTCGTAGGACCCGTCTTGTAAACCGTTAGAGATAGAACAAAAGTTTAAATATAAAAATGTTCCTTATAAAAAAATGGACAGCTTTTGTTTGAAACATTTTTTCGTAAACATCACTGTTTACCCATGAGATCACAAATTATGCACAAATTGTATAATATGTAGTATATGGGAATATCAGTTATGTATTCCTGACATGAATGTATCTGTAATGTCATAAGAGTCATCAACATTGTCTATACATGGTATTTCAACAATTAACTCAGTCAATTGTTTGTTTTCAGTTGTTTGCTTTCTAAATTTGGTTTTAGGGTTGGGATACATTTGGGCTACACATGTAACCATAACAGAAATTTGATAGGTAGTTGTTAAGGTTGCGCCTAACAACTGATTCCCTTACTATAATTTACGTAGCCGAGCTTCTCTTTTAGATATCCGGAGGGGGGGGGGGTTTCTGGGATACAATAAAAGAGTGTGTTTGTCACGCGATATCTCGAAAATTTTATTAACATTAGAGATATTTTTTATTCCGCTTCAATAATTTGAATAATTTTACAATATAGACTATATTTGAGATCGATTCCGAGAATTATCTAATTTTGTTTAAATTTTTTTTCTAGAAGAATGGTTCCCCATCAAATGTACTTCTGATTGATTGGCAAGCATCTCGTTGGGGCTCTCCAGTCTACGATTTAGCATACTTTTTCTATAATTGTACGGATCAAAATTTACGTTCGAAACATTTTACAGAATTATTAGATTATTATCATGAATGCGTTCAGTATATTATAAGCCAATGTTCCAAACATAATCCAGATTTTGTTTTCCCTAAAAGTAAATTTTACGAACATGTGCAAAAATACTTTTGTTTGGGTATATCGATGTGTATATATACATTAAATATATTTTTAACAAACAGTGAAAATATACCAAATGTACGGGAAATCAATGAAATTAATCTGGAAGAAATGGAACGCTGGAATAATGCAACGAACATGGGACAAAGTGGTTATGAGAAACGTATGCGAGATGTTATTACGGACGCTGTGGAACGTAATTTTATTTAGTAAAAAAACAAAAATATTGTTAAAAGAATGTAAATAAAAGTATTATGTAATGTATAAAGCTAAATTAATTTTATAATATAAAAATTAATAAATTTCAAAAATTAATTATATTTTTCTCGAACCTTTCTGTTGAGCCACTACCTCTTTTTATAAACATACAAGAAACGGCCACGACCAGAGTCTGAGCAGTAGCACTAGGTGGACTTTATTAAACTGCTCAAATTATTGAAAAGGATGGAAAAAATAGTATTGTTTTTTCATTTGCCACTTTTCATCGCGCATGACCCTTTTCAAGTAAGCGAAGTAAGAAAAAATGAACAAAGAAAAACTGCTGATTCTGGGTTGAATTTTTCGACCATCGTGATCGTATATCTGTTTATATATGTATTAAAGTACGGGTCATTTACGTACAATTATTGACCTGTTTTCTACTATAATCATATTTCTAATTTTCAAGAAATTATTGACCTATCAATATCCGGAAGTTCCATTTGCGAACTGCAAGTTGCTTCTCAGAGAGGATATCTCAGATGGAGGGAGGAACGTTCTTGAGGTACTACAAGACAGATATGGTCTGAGTACAATCGCAGGCGTTCCGAAGATCTTATATCACTTCCAAGGGCCTCTGTTCGCAAAGTTTTTGCTGCTATTACAAGACATTGGTTGGGCGGCAGGCATGCTGAACGGTAGGCCTGGCAGTGTATCACGACTACTGCAGGAGCTGTCAGAGTGGTGAGGAGGAGGAGACAATGTCTTCTTTTCTGTCACTGTCCTGCTGTTCGTAAACATCTCCAAATTGTTCATGGAATAGTGGCCGGGGATGGGCCAACCCTTTTTCGGTATCACAACGGACCCTATGGTCTAAGTATGTCGAACCCCAGGATAGCCACTCTAACTTAACCTAACCTAACCTTGACCTTAACTTATATCTTTCACGCTCCCTGAGTTGTAAGAGATTTAATAATTGAAAATAAATTGCGTCGAAGTTTATTCTTACAGAAGGTTCAATGCTAAATATCATGCGTAGAATAAAAAAAAAAAACACCATCCAAAAATTTTTATTTTAATTATTATTTAATTAGGTATAATAATTATTAAAAGTAAATTAGTTTGTACGCAGTAAAACATTTAATAGTAGGTATTTACGCAATTGATTTAATATTATGATAGTTACAACTATCATAGTACCTAATTTATCTAATCTGTATAGTATTGGATTAATTTCATCAAAACCAAATAAATAATTATTTGGGTGATACACGTGATTGTAACGTACACACCCATTCTAAAAAAATCCCGTCAGTTTAGAAGAAAATCACATTTACAAAATAAAAACGCAATTTTGTTATTTGTGTAAAAATTTGCATATAGTTTGAAGAAGCTATTAAAAATTTCATGAGGAACTTTGACTTCAATTGACGATATAGGTTAGGTTAGGTTATACTAGCCCATTGTGATACAATATATGTGTTTTACCACCTTTCCGCAGATAATTTCATTTATTAGCTCCTCAATTTCAGAGGCTGAGTGCACCTCCTTCATGCATATACCATGCACTACACCAGCCCATCACAACTATTAATTAAATTGATTTTGTTGCGACGGCGGGAATCGAACCCGCTACCCTAAGCATATCGCGGACGAAATTTGTTACGCCTTAATCAACTGAGCTAATAATGCGACTTGACAAGTTTGTTTTCATAATATAAATATTAAGTCTATCACTTATATGGGCAGTGTGAACTTGGTTGTGTATAATATATACAGAAGCATGATGGTACACAAAATAAAGTGCAGGTTTTATAGATCAAATCGTTGTAGATTTGCTCGTTTTTTTGAACGGGGATGTACAAAGAATAATTGAGTTTGTATGAAGTGTAATATTCGTTCAATAATTGTTAATTAGCAAATTATTCATTGAGTTCGAATATATTGATATTATCGATTGTGTCGAGCTTTACTTTATGAAATTGCATTTTAATAACTGAAGTAATTCACCATAAAATTAAGATTTTTTAATAAAAATCTATTGTTACTTATGTTTCGTCTTGATTTAAAACATTTTCAAACAATAAAAATTATATTTGAGTATGGCTTCTATTTATACTAAATATTTGTCATAAATTCAAAACAAATTATTCATATCAATTGCTGAAATTCATGCAAACCAACATTTTCAGACTCCAAGAACTTACTACATAGCTTTAAGTATTTAAGTTGGGTAGAGTTCACTTTTATGCCATCGATATTACAAAAATAAAACTTACACCGACAGTGCTTGCTAACTATGATTAAGTTTAGAAAATCAGGATCAACCCTACATCAATCAAGTGTCTCTCAAAAATCTGTATGATCAGCTGAAAACATAAACTTGTGATTTTTAATTATATGAAAAATATCCAAAATTTTGATATTTCTTTGTAAAATTTTCCATACTTAACGTTCTTTATTGAACCGGGTGGTAACGCCAAGTTTTTCATCATTCCAATATAAATCATAAAAAATGAATTTGACACTAATTGAAAAAGATTATCAAATAATGTAAAAAACATGTTTTAAAAAATATATTCCCAATTAAATATAAATTGTGACAAAAATATTTCATTGATTTACTTTTTACTAATGACTGTCGAAAAAAGTGTATTTTTGATATAAAATAAACTAATGTTTTTATATTACTACAGTTGAATTACAAGTACAAATTAATAATTATTATAAGTTAAAAACAAAATGCAAAAGTAAAAAAGTCATAATAGGATTTAATTTATTAAATTTGTTTTGTTATAACTTGTTAAAATTATTACAAGAAAACTTTTCAATTATAAATAAGTTTTTAAGTATTTTTATTGTTCAAATAAATAAATAAATAAATACCTTTTTATGGTACATTTTTGCAAACATAAAATATTTCAGTTTCAATATTTTAAAATATATTTTATTTTACTTGTGCATAGGAGAAAAAATAATAAAAAATGAAGTCACATGAAGGTTTGCTTTTTTTTAGTGTAAAAATTCGTTCCAAATTGAACTTCAAACACCTAAAAGTAACATTATAATGTTTCACTGTAAAGATATTTTTTTTGTTACCATTTTTGCTGATTAAAATTGAGACCTTTTTAATTATTTTTTAGCCCCCAAACAAAAAAATGGGGTGTTATAAGTTTGACCACTTTGTGTGTGTGTGTCTTAGAGTAGATTTGTGAAAAACCGTCAAATTTTACGTAAAACTATCAAGGTCGATTTTTCTCGACGTTTTTCACACTTCTTTTGAAATGTAAATGTTGGACTGTTTCAATGTTTAGTTTGGATCATTTTATTAACAAAATACAGGAATTAATTTACAAGCGATAAAATTTATGAGTTCTTATTTCTTTCAGTTTCCACAAATTATCATAAAAATAAAACATTAATAAAAATCGTAAGACATTTAAAAGAATGCTGTTTGGATACTTCGATACATGGTCCCAAATATTTAATTAAAAATAATGGATCATTATATATATTTACACTTTGGTTTTGTATTTGTGTCATTGGACTTGTATTTTGTGTCATTTTATTGTGGTTACAATGGATCTCATATCAAAGTCAACCGACCATGACTAGTATTGAAAATACAAATGTACCCATTTATGAGATACGATTTCCAGCGATTACGATATGTAATAATAATCAAGTATATTTACCAAGTATCAAAAATCTTACAGAAAAATTGTAAGATATTGTAAGATATTGTGTGTTGTAAATAGGGTTGACAAAAGTCTCAAATTTTACGGGAAAGTCCCCAAATCGAGTTTGCTTTTGCCCCGCTAACTGAACTATTCTAATTTATATACTCATTTCTTAAAGAAATAAAAAAAAAGTTAGTCAGTCATAGGGGCTGTCGACGTAAGTGAAACTTAAAATATTCATTAAGTTTGACATAACTGTTTTTAATTTTTTTTATTAATTTTTGTATAAATTTTTCATTATATTTTGTCCGGAAATTTAGTATTAATACTCCACTTTGCTCAGCTAGTCCATCTCACTAATTTATTGTAGTCATATGGAGACGCTAGGGATCGGATTTTTTATAAAAAGGACATAAAATAATTGTTTAGAAATGCTGAATATTAATTAGTACCTCAAAGAGACTCAATCATCTGAACCCACATAGTTTCAACGATATATTCTTGCAACACTTTGTACATTGCCTTTGAAAATAAACTTATTACCTATTTTTTTTAAAGGTTGAACCAAGGATTCCAAAATGAAACTATTCAAGAGTTTTTTAAACATTTAAGTGTTTTAATTACTTTTCGAACTGCTCCATACAATTTCACTGATATTTCATTAGCGGTAGAAAAAATGGGATATGATACATCTGATCTTATGTACGAGGTAAAATCTTAAATAGTTTCAAAAATGATTCACGTGGAAATAATTAAAATAATGTTTTCTAGTTATCGCAACCGTGTAAAAATTTAATAGAATCTTGTCAATGGTTTAATGGAGATTGTAAACATCGTATACGAAAAATTAAAACACAAAATGGATTTTGTTGTTCATTAAATTATTATCTTCCAGAATTGTAAAATACATATTATTTATAGGCTGGTTAAGAATTTGAGACATTAATAACACTTGTATAACTAGTCCAGTTATTCTAACTATAATACCCACATGGAAATACAAATATCCGAAAAGAGTTTCATACTTTGTCATACTACATATTTGTACTGGCTAATTTAAAGTGTACACATTGAAAAATAATTTTACATTTATCATTACTATTTTTGTCTCATTTTCTAATGGGTTTTCCATTAAAAGTGTCTGAACTTTAAATTTAAATAAAACAAACTATCTCGACCCGTACGGAATTTCACAATGCCGTCGATGGTATCGAAGCCAATCTATGTGTCAGATGTATCACAAAAGTACGGATTCTCTTAATGGAAAACCTTTTATAAACATATTTACACATTCAGTAATTCTTATATTGTATTTTTACAAATTGTTAACTTACAGAAAAACTCATTTAAATCAAAATACTTCATTACCAAGTCATATTTATTATGTGAGCGGAGCCGGGAATAAATTTAATTTGGATATAATTATCAATGTAGAGCCAGATAAATATGTTTCGGGGATAAAACCATTTTACGGAGCCGAGGTATTTAAACAATTTGTTAATATTTTTCATTGAAATACTATCCATTGATATATATATTATTTGAGTTTGAATTTTTCTGTTGAGTATTCAATAAGTTTGTCGCACTATTAGCTCAGTTGGTTAACAAAACGTCGCAACAAAATTAATTTAATTAATAGTTGTGATGGGCTGGTGTAGTGCATGTTATATGGGCTCTATATCCTAAGTGTGTCTTTCTTGGACAGCCAATATAACCTAACCTAACCTAATCTAATCTATTGAATAAGTTTATACCAACAAAGTTGCGTGTCTTTATGATGCTATCACGATAATGAAGTCATCAGATTGCTAAAAATATATTATCTAGGATGCCATCATAGAGTGATAGCATCATGATACCAATAATAAAAGAACAGAAGCAAACTTTAGGCCGAGATTTTCTGGTATAAAAATAATATATTTTATTTATTTACCTCAGGAAAGAAATTATTTTTAAAAATATTTTCCAGATATTAATACATGACGGATTCGCTTACCCTGAAGTATCAATAAATCCAACTTATGCTTCAATAAATACCTCCGTTACCGCTCTGATTGGAGCTCACACAATAAAGACTGATGAAAATGTTCGAAGTATTCCATTACAAAAACGTGGATGTAGCTTTGATGGTGAAACAAAATTGGCTTCCTCAAATGAATACAGTTATGAAACTTGTGTTACAGAATGTCGTATCAAGCGTATTATTGAATTATGTCAATGTGTTCCGTATTACTATCGTTATGCAGGTAAAAACATTAAAGTTTTAGCATTTAATAATATGATATATTTGCTTATACATATCTTCAAATACACCATGATCAGAGCCCGGTTGTCCTAATACTCCGGCGGCCGGTGACAGTAAAACTTAAAGTATACATTTGATGATTGGCCGAATAGTTTTTGAGATACGGACTAAAATCGATCCAAATATTTCGATATCTCAGAAACTCTGCATCCAATCATTAAATTAACATGATTTTTATAGTTTTTGGATCAAAATTATCTCATCCATCGAGTTTCATCAAATTCCAAAACAATATTTTTTTTTGCGTTTTTCTCGATTTTTCAAAGGGGTATCCCTTAAAAAATTGCAAAATATCGAAAAAAATTTTGTGTCTCCAATTTTGATAAAACACAGTATATAAGGTAATTTTGACACAAAAAGTACTAAAATGGGTGCATTTGATGACTGGCCGAATAGTTTTTGAGATACAGACTAAAATCGATCCAAATATTGCGATATCTCAAAAACTCTGCATCCCATTTCAATAGTGATTCCTTGTATTATAGGTGAAGCAAGATTTTGTAATTATATCGATGTTTCATGTTTGACACGATTCCAAGGTAAAATAGATATTTTCGATTTTAATAAAATTTACATATTTTTAACACACATTGTTTTCGTAGTTTTATTTTATAGCACTCGTAATCCAGATAGCGATGAACATTCTGAATCGGATTCAAACTCGATGGACAAGACGAATGATTTAGGTATTGATTTAGAAAAATGTGGATGTTATCCAGAATGTAATGATATTACATACGAAGTGCAAACACAATCTTTTGAATTTATAACGAACACCTCGTTTTTTATGCCATATCGATTAAAGTAAGGACCTCTGTATGATATATTTCTATTCTCTGTTATATTTCTCTTAGGCGTTAAAGTTTATGGGATTTTAACGATTTTAAAGATGTCATAATAGTCCCAGTTCCAAATTTCAATACTGGCTACTGGCTTTTAAGTAATGGCTTGGGAGACTAGGTATTTTCGTTGAAAATCAATGCAATTTTCCACCATTACAAGACTTGTTTTTGTTTGTAAAAGGATTCCCTACTGACTTCTACGTTTTTATTTAGGAACAAAACACTCGATATAGCCAATAAAATTGTCATATTTGCTACCTATCAACATTTGACATTGATTCAATATCGTCGAGATGTTCGAGTTACTTGGAATAATTTATTAGGTAAGCCCCGAATGTGTTATATATATATGTCGTGGATGGATTGTCGAATCATTTGTTTTGCAATAGAGTTAGTTGTTTTTTCAAAACAGATCCGTTATGCAAAAGAGCTTAAAAACTTGTTTAAACGTACTGCCATTTTGCATTACGTCTTAACTTGGGTAGCTGTTTCATTAAACGTTACGCAATGGAAATGTAGCTGAACATTGTTCAGTTATTATGCATAACACGGAACTGTTTTGTAAGACAACTAGCCGTTTTGTAAAAGAACTGATTTGAAATCCATTTGCGAAATATATAATATGACATTTTGAACAATTTTTATATATATTTTCTAGCTTCCTTAGGTGGAATATTTGGTCTATGTGTTGGCGGATCCGTAATAAGCATTGCTGAATTTTTTTATTTTTTTGCTTTATACTTTATGAAAAAGAAATCAGCGAAACAAAATGAAATAAAAACTATTCAATCGTTCGCACAGTTTAAAGTTCAACCATTGCCTCCGCAATCACAATTTAATAAAAATGGAATAAAAAAACATCGATTTCCATCAAATTTTCGAATAAATTATTTTGAATAGACAATATTAAAATAATAGCACTGAGTATTTTTAGGAGTAATTTAAATTTTAAACTATAATTTAGGATTAAGATGAATCTTAATCAGGAATTGGTTTTTTAACAAAATTTAGTATGATAGGGTAATATTTCGTTAATTAGTACCTAGTTTACGTCGCTTATCACGTTAATATCGTATAATTTCATGTGAAAGTTCCGAACCTACTGTCATATTCTGATCTATTCCCAACAATTATTCCATTTAAGCCAGTTGTAATGTATAGATATTAGAAAAAAAGAAGTTTTATTTTCGCGAAAAAAATTTGACAGCTTTTCTCAAGGCCCCATCCATTTCTATCCCGGTATCATCAAAATTGATTAGTCGCTATAGATAGGAGTGTCGGGCCCAAATGAAAATTATTTTACAATATTAAACTTTTCTGTGCCAGAGTTTGAAAAACCGTTAACCAACGCTTCATTTATACAACGCTTCGTTGGAAATGCTTCCAATGATGGAAATGAAGTTTCCTTTTTTCAAATATTGTAAATTTTTTTTAATTTAATTCGGAGTATTTATTATTAATTATTTATAATTTTTAAGTAGATAAAATATTATTTATGTTTAATATCTGTAATAATACCTGTTTTTCTATGATATGTTATTTAAAGAAATAATAATTACACCTCCAAATAAATTCAATTACACCCACAATATTTGACAAAAAATACTTAAATTATACCTAAAATTACACTTTCAAAAAAGTTTAAGTTTTTAAATAATTTAAAAATAATCAAATTATTTTATTTCGTTAAAATATTTGGAAATTAGTTCTTATTTACAATTGACTTCGATCGACAAAAATTGATTGAATAAAAAGCAATTTATTCATTTCAAAATTTGGTATGTCGAATAAAAAAACTGAAGACAATAATGTTTTGAAACATTTAAAAGAATGTTGCGTTGAAACCACTTTGCATGGTCCCAAATATTTGGTTAAAAATAATGGATCATTATTAATATTTCTATTTTGGTTTTGTATTTGTGTGACTGCACTTATATTTTGTGTTCTTTTATTATGGTTACAATGGGATGTGTATCAAAGTCAGCCAACTTTGACTAGCATAGAAAACACAAATAAACCAATTTATGAAGTTCGTTTTCCGGCTGTTACAATTTGTAATAATAATCAAATATATTTTCCACGAACTATAAATATTACTTCTCGATTGTAAGTAGAAATAAAAACTTTGATATCATTTCATTCGTATTTGAGGCATAGGTAGGTACGATTTTCGTTCTCGTGCAAAATTAATTTTGGTCTCATGTCGATAGAAGTTCGAAATATATTAACCAATGATTTTTGAAGATACCAGATATTCTTGAAATGTTTATATTTAGGGGAATACAAAATTTAGCATTCTTTAAACTCTTGATATATAATTGAAGTAATAAAATTGGATGTAATTCATAAATAAAGACTTAAAACTATCTCAAAGATGACAAATAGCGCATGAAACAATATTGACAATCGTAGCATAAAAATCAAAACGCAAATACGAATACAATGTGGTCATTTATAGATACTTCAAGTTTAAGAAATCATTTATTTAAGATTGGAACAGGGATATCAAAATGAAACAATTCAGGAATTTTATAAATATCTCAGTTATTTAACCACCTTCGATGTGTTGCCTGATAACTTAACAGATATTACAAATGCAATCATAAACATGGGCTACGATATATCTCGTTTTATGTTTGAAGTATGTCCAAAATTTTTATTACTAATAACTGTTAATTTTGATTTAAAAGTATCGTATCGTATATTTTAGCTATCTCAACCGTGTGAAAATTTAATTGAACGTTGCCATTGGTTTTATGGTGAATGTAAGAGTCGAATTAAAAAAATTAAAACTCAAAATGGTTATTGTTGTTCATTGAATTACCATTTACCAGAAATTTATTCAGAGTATGTGAATATGACTTAAAAAAGTTCAAATATAAATGAGCATATATAAAATTTTATCTGGTTTTATAGCGATGAACCCTTAAATGATACCGAAGAAGAATTACTACAGGTGGGATCAGCAGGAAGCATGGTTGAACTTAGTTTTATTTTAGATGTTGAGCCCAGTACATATGTATCGTCATTGCAACCGTTTTATGGTGTGGAAGTATGTATTGCTGATTAATAGTTCCCAGAAATTTTTACACAAAACTAATTGTTTTAAAAAATTGAAAATTTTATTTTTTATAGGTTCTAATTCATGATGGATTTGCATATCCTGAGGTATCAATAATACCAACAACTGCAGAAATAAATACTGAAGTCAAAGCTTTAATTGGTGTACAAACAATTGCAACTGATAGTCAGATTGAGAGTGTTCCAATTCGATTGCGACGATGTTTATTTGATGGAGAAGAAATTATAAAATCACCTTTTGAATATAGTTTCGAAAGTTGCGTTTCAGAATGTCGTGTTTTACGAATGATTTCGTTATGCCAGTGTGTTCCATATTATTATCAATACGATGGTAATTTTTCATATGATTTGAGACTTTCTCAAAATATTTTTTGCATACAATATTTATAATATTTTCAGGTGAAGTTAGATTCTGTGACTTTAACGATATTCCATGTTTAAGTCGCTATAAAGGTATGTTTTCGATTTGACATGTATTTATTTTTCTTATTTGTCTGATGCAGTCTTTTACATGCATTAATGAGGGGTAAATAATGGAGTTTCATAAAGGAATGAGGAAGATTTATCCATGTGACGGAAATAAGGCTAAAGAACTAATATATAAGATACTAGCAGATACCCGCCCACTTTGTTGAGAAATGTCTCCTTTAAAAACAAAGACTAAAACTCTGCATCCTATCATTAAATTAACCCTTCCTTATCCACCCTTTTGTTCACAATTTTATGGATTTTAATTTTTTGGTGGGGAACTTTTTTGAAAATGAAGTTTTGCGCATGATACTCGCTGAAATTGTAACTTTCTAATGGTCCAATCATTAAATTAACTTTTATATTTTATGGATCAAAATTACCCTATCCACCGAGTTTCATCAAATTCCAAAACTAATTTTTTTATCGTTTTTCGTGATTTTTTCAAAGGGGTACCCCTTAAAAAAATTGAAAAAAATCGAGAAATTTTTGGTATCTCCAATTTCGATAAAACTCAGTATATAAGGTAATTTTGACCCAAAAAGTACAAAAATCGGGGGCATTTGACGACTGGTCGAATAGTTTTTGAGATATGGGCTAAAATCGATCAAAATATTGCAATATCTCAGAAACTCTGCATTCAATCATTAAATTAACCTGATTTTTATACTTTTTGGATCAAAATTACCCTATCCACCGAGTTTCATCAAATTCCAAAACAAATATTTTTTTTCGATTTTATCGATTTTTTCAAAGGGGTACGTACCCCTTAAAAAAATTTCAAAAAATCGAGAAATTTTTGGTATCTCCAATTTCGATAAAACTCAGTATATAAGGTAATTTTGACCCAAAAAGTACAAAAATCGGGTGAATTTGACGACTGGTCGAATAGTTTTTGAGATACGGGCTAAAATTGATCCAAATATTGCAATATCTCAGAAACTCTGCATCCAATCATTAAATTAACCTGATTTTTAAACTTTTTGGATCAAAATTACCCTATCCACCGAGTTTCATCAAATTCCAAAACAAATATTTTTTTTCGTTTTGCGCGATTTTTTCAAAGGGGTACCCCTTAAAAAAATTGCAAAAAATCGAGAAATTTTTGGTATCTCCAATTTCGATAAAACTCAGTATATAAGGTAATTTTGATCCAAAAAGTACAAAAATCGGGTGCATTTGACGATTGGTCGAATAGTTTTTGAGATACGGGCTAAAATTGATCCAAATATTGCAATATCTCAGAAACTATGCATCCAATCATTAAATTAACCTGATTTTTATACTTTTTGGATCAAAATTGCCCTATCCACCGAGTTTCATCAAATTCCAAAACAAATATTTTTTTTCGTTTTTATCGATACATTTATAATTATAATCAGCTTCTATTCTCATATATAGAGATTTATCCTATCAAATAGGGAAACTTGTTTACGAAATGTTCGCTATTGCCCTTAGGAGGAAAATTTGTGTCTTACATGAAAAAAAAAACCAACATACATGTATGTAAAACCAACACTTTATATGTATGTTTGTTTTTTTAATGTTGTTTCAATTCTTTACATTAAATTAGTGGCTTAGTCAATGACAGATGCTTAACCCTTCACCAACCTACTATCTACTTAATAAATTTTCATTTTCAGTCATTTTTTATAGCACTTATAACCCTCGATTGGATAAAAAAGAAACAGGTAAGAAACAAAAAGCTTGAACAATGCCATATTGTTGGTCATAGTTCTTTTTCGATTCAGTTAATTTGCTAATTTGTAAATTGATTTATCATAATAATTATTTAATACCTTCTCATTCTTTTTAAATTCGAAGACACCCACTTTCAAAGTGCATTTCAAAGTTAGAAAAGAGAGACCGAACATGAGAGAAAAATCGAAGAGGAAATTGAACCATCAATTTGGCTTAAATCAAGCCTACCTACGAAACGTATTTAGACATTTTATTAATTTAATTGTTTATCTACTCGTAGATTATATAGATGAAATTGGCTTGAACTTAGACGAATGTTTATGTTATCCCGAATGTGATGATATCACCTACGATGTACAGTCACAGGCTTTCGTTTTCCTGCCAAATGCATCTTTTTACGGGAGTCCTGTTCACGAGTATGTCTAAAACGTAACTGTAAAAAGGGCCAAAATATAAAATTAAAATGAAACTATATTTCAGAGACGAAACTGTTAATCTTACCAATAAAATTATTTTATCAGCCAGTTATCGTCATTTAACTTTAATTCAATATCGTCGAGATGTTCGAATGACATGGAATAATTTGTTAGGTAAAAATAGTTTAATAATAATATTCAGAAAATTGTTAATTCATTTTTTTTTCAGCATCTTTAGGTGGAATATTTGGTCTATGTGTTGGAGGATCGGTCATAAGTATTGCGGAATTTTTTTATCTCTTTGCTTTATACTTTATGAAGCGAAGATCCAGTTATGAAGCTCAAACTTCGAAACAAACATATCAATTTAAATTACATCCCTTACCGGAACAACGTTTTAGTAAACAACCTATTATTAATAACTTTGGAAACATGAATCGGTATCACCAACCTCGATATGGCTTTAATTATTTCGAATAAACATGTATTTATAAAACAAAATTGACAAAATTCTTTTTGAACAATGTTATTTAAAACAAGTGAAAAAAAAACAATTGACTGAGTTAATTATTGAAATACTAACTATAAACAGTGTTGATTATACTCTAGCACATTACACATATACCTTTACATGTCACACATACATAACTGATAATCCCATACTAAAACATACTATAAAATTTGCATCTAATGTGTGCCCTCGTGAGTAAACAGTGATGTTTACAAAAAAATGTTTCAAACAAAAGTTGTTTATTTTTTGATAAGGAACATTTTTTACTTTTAAACTTTTGTTCGATCTCTAACGGATTGCAAGATGGGTCCTACGTACCCAAGACAAAATTAATCTATGTTGCTCATTTACGAACTCGACCTCACTTTTTACTTCCTGAGTGCGCTGTAAAAATTTCAACTTGATATCTTTTTTCGTTTTTAAGTTATCGTTATTGAGTTCACAGACGAACGGACGGACGGACGGACAACCGAAAATGGACTAATTAGATGATTCTATGAACACCTATACCAAAATCTTTTTCATAACATCAATATTTTTAAGCGTTACAAACTTGGAACTAAACTTAATATACTATGTATACGTACTATGTAGTACTCTAGAAAGTAGAGTTAAGGGTTTTAGAAAGGGGATTTAGATTAGTCTTTCCTTGTTTTTTGATACCATATTTGAGATGGTAAAACTCTAATTGATTATCGCAATGAATCTCAGACCTCTGAGTACCTACCTATTTTATTGGATTTTAAAGTTTCAATTATTGTAATACAATATAACTTTTTTAAGTAACACAAAGAAAAGCTTTCATTATATCAACACAATTAATTAATTAAGTTAATTATAAAACAATAATACTTAAATTTAAATTTATTTCTAAATAATTCATTAACATAACTAAGTATATACAATTTCCGAAAAATAATAAAGTTAGAACCAATTTAAATTAATTCTACATTTGTTTTACAAAACTTTTTAAAACAAAAGTTTTCAATTAACATTATCAGAGCGTAGTAACGAATGAATAAATTTAAAGAAAAATGTAATATTGAACCGAAATTTTTTATTTCAAGAAAGAAAGAAGTTGGAAAGCGAGTAGATTGAAAATTAATTTATATATTTACGTAAATATTTAATTTAATTTGTATAATGTCGTTACATAAGAATAAAAATGATAATCTTACAATGAAATTATTAAAATATTTAAAAGAATGTTGTATTGAAACTACCCTACATGGTCCCAAATATTTGGTTAAAAATAATGGATCATTATTAATATTTCTATTTTGGTTTTGTATTTGTGTGACTGCACTTATATTTTGTGTTATTTTATTATGGTTACAATGGGATGTGTATCAAAGTCAACCAACTTTAACTACCATAGAAAATACACATGCTCCAGTTTATGAAGTTCGATTTCCAGCAATTACAATTTGTAATAATAATCAAGTTTATTTACCACGAACTACAAAGTTTACAAATCGATTGTAAGTCAAGTTATATTATACTTGAAATAATTTATGAAAATAAAGACTACTCTTTCAAAGAATGAGTCATTTTTTTAATGGTTTATCAAAAAGGACGACTATTGCAGCGGATAAGAAGGTGGAGAAACATGACACCTCCTACTATTCTAATTCCTGCTTATATTTTTGTTTTTTTAAATAATTTAGATGAGCTAAAAGCTAAAAGAAAAGCAAGGGTTTTAGACCGATTAATCAATTTTATTAAATTTACCAGGGTACATTGGACCCCTAGGTTCCAAGTGTGGGTCCGCACTGTTAACCAAATACTTCAACCTGACTTTACCTGATGTTTCTTCTACTTTTACGAATAGGTAACATATATGATCTTTTATTTCTAAAATGAAAGGTGGTCGGAATTCAAAAATTATGTTAGAGAGGAAATTATTAAATACCTCAAGGGTGAAATTTTATTTTGTTATGAATATTTTAGATTGGAACAAGGTTTTCAAAATGAAACTATTTATAGATTTTACAAATATCTTAGTAATCTAATAACTTTTCAAATTGTACCAAGCAATTTTACAGATATTATAAATGCTATCAAGAATATGGGCTATGATACATCTCGGTTTATGTTTGAAGTATGTAAATTAAAAAAAAAAAAAGACATTTAAGGATTAGTTAAAATAAATCTTGTATTGTATTTTAGTTATCTCAACCATGCGAAGATTTAATTGAACGCTGTGATTGGTTTTACGGGGAATGTAAAAGTCGAATTAAAAAGATTAAAACTCAAAATGGTTACTGTTGTTCTCTAAATTTTTTGTTACCTGCAATTTATACTAAGTACCTACAATTGAAATTTGCTTATCGATAGATAACTTTATACTAGGGTTTCTGATTTATCGACTTCTTTAATTTCACGAACCACGAGAATTATCGAATTTCTCGACTGTCTCTGTCCACTAAAACTAAACCAGTAACTCGCAAACTAATCATATTTTAATTCAAAGATTTTTTCTTATAAAATAGGCTTTTAGAAATAAAAGAGCTTTAATAACAGCATCATCTGATAGGCGATTTCTTATTTTAGTGACAATGTTTCCCGATAGCCAGAAAACACTCTCAGTCTCCGTCGATGTTGACTTAATAGTCATTACAGCTTGGTACATTTTTTCAAGAAAATACATTCGTTGTCCAATAGTACACATAATTGCTTTTTTGAGTTCTCGAGCAGAAACCCTACTATAAACAAAGGTCGTTTTTTGAAATATATACCAGTGTACTGGCCAACAAAGAATGTTCGTAGTTGATGAATAATAAAACGTCTAATGTTTTTTTCATGGTCTAATATACTGACATCTTTCTACACTGGCCAGTATGCTAATATCTATTCCAGAATGCAACCCTAGGATATTCATTTATCATTTTAATGTTTAATAAAATTGTCCAGTGATACAGCAACCGATGAAAATGAAGAACATTTATACGTGAGTGGAGCTGGAGAACAAGTTCAATTGAATTTTGTTGTTGATATTGATCCAAATTCATACATTTCAGGAATAAAGCCCTTTTATGGAGCTGAAGTAAATTTTTATTTAATTTATATTTACCTAAAACCAATTGTGTAGTTGCGATTTATTGTCGATGTAACAAAAAAAAATTCAGATAACATAACGGCTTTGTTTATAAATTGCAAATTCATTTTGGTGCACTATTGTCCACAATTAGCACGCTGGAAGTTTATCTAAATATCGTTTTCAGATACTAATACATGATGGCAGTTCATATCCTGAAGTTTCAATAATACCAACAATCGTTTCATTGGATGTTGAATTGGAAGCTATTATTGGTGTAACTGCATTTCGATCTGATTCGAGTGTTAAACGATTCCCAATTAAGCGACGAGGCTGTGTATTTGATGATGAAACTAGTCTTTTATCGACTAGTGATTATTCATATGAAACTTGTGTTACCGAATGTCGTATTAAAAGCATGATTGATCAATGCCACTGTGTTCCATATTTTTATCGCTACACTGGTAATTTTACCTTTTGAATCTTTTGGGTTTAGAAGAGCATATTTTGAAGTCATTATATTTTACTACCTAATCGAAGGCGATTATTCTATGTGGTTCAAAATATGTAGGTGGTTAGAATAGTTTCAGAGGCAATAGTTTGTCTCTGAAACTATTCTAACCACCTACATATTGTCAGCCACATAGAATAATCGCCTTCAAGCGTTCCTGTCGTTATCAGTATCAACCTCAAAAATGAAACTGTCTGATATTGGGGTCACTACTTTCTGTCACCGTAAAAACTTATATATAAATTTAAAGAATTAACTTTATTTTTAAGGAAATTTCCGGTATTGCGACTTCAATGATCTACCATGTTTGAATTATAATCGAGGTTTGTAGCAAAGCATCTTTTCAAAAAGTTCAACTTATATCCTTCTTCGTTAAATTTTTTTAATTAAATACATTTCAGTGAGGTTCTTCAGTATTTCGAATAAAAATTTTGCATCCATATCAGGTAAATCACAAATCGATAAAATTACTTGAATTACTGAAACAAACCAATTTTTGTGGAACTATAAATTCACTGATGAAAGTTAGTAGGACGTTCCTTTCAGAACGTTTCCAAAATTTAACACCGCAAGAGATATTAAAACATTTACCTGCTTATAGTTGCCATTGACAATGCATACCTATACACGATTTAAAGATGATCCGAAGAAAACGTGATTTTTTGAGAACGTCTTTAAGTGAAGCATTTGTTTATTTAAATATATATTTATAAAAAAAAAAGCCTTAAAAGTGTGATTTTATTTCAAAGGTACAAAGGGTTTGGACTTAGAAGAATGCGGGTGTTATCCAGAATGTGATGATAATTCTTATGACGTAAATACTCAAATACACCCTTTAAGACGAAATCTTATATTCCAACAAAATTTAATGACCGAGTAAGTAACAATTTTGGTAAATTTTGTCTTATTCAATAGGCATTTTTCAATTTTAAATTCGTAGATTTGCAGGTGTTGTAAATTTTGACAATAAAAGTGTAATCAACGTGTTTTATCGACACTTAACTTTGATCCAATATCGAAGAAATGTTCGAATGACATGGGATGGTTTGTTAGGTATTTTCGAAAATTCAATAGAACCAGACCAGCCAATTTTCTTCACAATATCATAGATTTTTATCTTAACGATACCAATTTCAAAAACCTAGCAGTCAATAATAATTTGGCTGATCTGGTTACTGGTATACGAGTCAATTTTGCATTGAATGTCAATTTTTATTTTAGCATCATTTGGTGGAATCTTTGGGCTATGTATGGGTGGATCAGTAATAAGTATTGCGGAATTTCTTTATTTCATTTCAATGTATATTTTCAAAAAAAGATTACATGAAAATCAACGAAAAAATAAGAAAATTTTCACAGTACCTACACAATTTAGAGTACAACCATTACCAAAGCTATATCAACCTGAAATTGAAAGAAGAACTACTTTTCATACCAGAACATTTTACTAATTTCATAATTATAATTTCATTATAAAATTTTATTAAATATTATTATTTAGAAATATTTTCATTTAAAAAAAAATCGTGAACAGCAAAGCATTAAAGTCATATTTTTCCTTCATTCAATGTTTCTTACTGTTTGAGACTTTTTATTGCTATAGAATTTTTGTCTTTTATCGAAAACATGAAATTTCTTCAAACAAAACTTATCTCTTATCTATTTTTACCTCCTAAAATTGTTCCATGAGCTGATTTTTAACTCAAGGTATCAACTAGAATTGCAGCGTAACTAGATTGCAGCGCTAAACCACACATTTAATACCACTTAGAGCTGAAGTTGTTCGATAAAAAGGCTAAAAGTACGACTTCCAGATTACACTTTATACGAGTCAGCCACGGTATTTTTGGGGGCCGAATCATATTTATGGGCAAATGGTACAAAAGTAGCATTCCAATGAGCTCAATATCATGGCGATTCATGTATTTCGAAATACGTTTAATTTCGATTTAAACCTTACAAAAAAACACCCTTTACATTCAAATATTAAACACGTCGCTATTAACCGATTATTATTCCCTACCACAATCAGTTACTTTTGATGTATGTGCAACAACCGGAAGGCATATTATCCGAAGGCATAAGGGAATATAATCAGAGGGCTAACACAAACGATATCATATTACCTTTATACTGGCAATGATGACATCATGGCATATGACATGTGTATCGTGATAATAATTAAAAAAAAAAATCAAATTTAAAACACACAAAATAAATAAAAGCAATTGTCCATCCACGCGACAATGCCTGTTGATATGGTAACGTTTTATAACATGAATATAAACAATTCGTATAACTGACCTAATTCCTATAAAATAAATATATACGATAACAATAACCATATTAAACAGTACCGTAACTGTAAAAACGGCCACGTCTCAATATCTTGGGAATAATACATTTCCTATAATATCTTCGAAAAAAATATGTTGTAGTGTCATTCCGTTTCACTCATTAAAAAAAACTTTTAAACAAAAAGAAAACTGACTTCAAAAGAAAAACTTTTCCAAAACAAATTAATATGCACTTTAAAAGTAAAAAAAATTACGATAATGTAGTTAAAATTATTGTTATTGTTGGAGTCGGTGTCAGCCAAGGAAACAACTCTGACAGAGCAGTTTGCTGCATTAGCTTAGTTGACACCGACTCCAAAAATAACAATAATTTTAACTACATTATATTGTCGTTATTGTTTTACTTCTTAGTGCACATTCATTTGTTTTGGAAAAGTTTTCACTTTTGAAGTCGGTTTTCGTTTTGTTAAAAGTTTTTTTTATTCTGTGATTTTTAGTGAATCTGAAGTACACTAACTAATTGGTCACTAAAAAAAGAATCATCGAAATCGGTTGGCGTGGAATTGAGTTATTCGTCCTCTGGCCGTGCATACTTAATGCAAATTTTAGACTATTATGGTTTTCTTATAGATGCCGTTGTCAGAACTGGACCAAAATGAAATGGGACCACACAGGAAGCACCAGCTTTCAAATAGATAGTCGAAAGTCGAAAGTTCTGAGGTCACACACATAGAAAATTAAAATAATACAGTCGAATTAATAACCTCCTCCTTTTTACAACGTGTTAAGGTTGAAAATGAGGAGTGAATCCATGGAATTTTATAAAGGAATAAGGAAGATAAAGTTTGGATAGAAAAAAAACATGCTGAAGAAATAATTATAAGGATTAATTAAGTTAATACATTAGAATTTGTAAGCGCGTCATTTGAAATATTGGAAAATTTCGCGAATATTGGAAAAAAACATTCGTATTCCCGAATGTACAAAATTCAACATTTTTCCCATCATTAGTAGACACTATGATTCCTTGTTACGGTACTGAAAAATAAATAAATATAGATAGAATGGACATAAAGGATAATGAAAAACATAACGTTCTATCGAACACCTTTTTATTGAATAATAATTAGTAGTTATTCAAACTTCAACAATCATGTATTTTGTTTTAACAATGCTCTTTTGTATTTGATAGCTCTAACAAGTTAATAATATGTTCATTAAATGTATTTTATTAGAATTTCTGCTTCTGACAATGTGCTATGAATTTATTAGTGCTGCAACTAAGGTGAAATATTAATTATCATTTACAAAACAATCTTAAATTATATTTTTTATTCAATTTACATTCTAATCTTCTATATAAATAAAAATGTTATGTTCGTTTGTGTATTGCTTACGGCTATATCAAATATCCACTAAATTTTTTCTTTCCTGTCATGAACACGCGTATGTTCTTCCTAATCATGAACAATGAAATATTTTTAGATATGGGGGAATGGAGTGAAAGTGGGGATAATTTGGAAATTCATCTCTTAATCTAAAATGGGGTTATTTTAATCCATGTAGTAGAAAAATCAGGTTAATTTAAAAATTGGATGCAGAGTTTCTGAGATATCGCAATATTTGGATCGATTTTAGTCCGTATCTCAAAAACTATTCGACCTGTCGTCATATGTACCCGATTTTTGAACTTTTTGGGTCAAAATTACCTTATATACTGAGTTTTATCGATATTGGAGATAAACAAAATTTTTCGATTTTTTGCAATTTTTTTTAAGGGGTACCCCTTTGATAAAATCGAGAAAATCGAAAAAAAAATTTTGTTTTGGAATTTGATGAAACTCGGTGGATGGGGTAATTTTGATCCAAAAATTATAAAAATCATGTTAATTTAATGATTGGATGCAGAGTTTCTGAGATATCGCAATATTTGGATCGATTTTAGTCCGTATCTCAAAAACTATTCGACCTGTCGTCATATGTACCCGATTTTTGTATTTTTTGGGTCAAAATTACCTTATATACTGAGTTTTATCGATATTGGAGATAAACAAAATTTTTCGATTTTTTGCAATTTTTTTTAAGGGGTACCCCTTTGATAAAATCGAGAAAAACGCAAAAAAAATTTTGTTTTGGAATTTGATGAAACTCGGTGGATGGGGTAATTTTGATCCAAAAATTATAAAAATCATGTTAATTTAATGATTGGATGCAGAGTTTCTGAGATATCGCAATATTTGGACCGATTTGAGTCCGTATCTCAAAAACTATTCGACCTGTCGTCAAATGTACCCGTTTTTTGTACTTTTTGGGTCAAAATTACCTTATATACTGAGTTTTATCGATATTGGAGATAAACAAAATTTTTCGATTTTTTGCAATTTTTTCAAGGGTTTGGGACTTAAGATTATCGAACGATTTACACGAGTGCAGGCGGGCTAGTTTAGTTTTGATAAATGTTTACTGTTTACTGATGTTTCAGTGCTTACACACGCATTCAGACTATCAAATTACTTGTCTATTTATACAAAAAGCAATCAATTAAAATTGTCAGGTGATATTGGAATAATCATTCAAAAAATTGAATACTGAAACCCGAAAAAATGGAATGTTTAACACATCTGGTCGCTGAATAATGAATGGGTGATATCCAAAATTTGAAGAAAAAAAAAAGTTCTAATTAATATAATAAGGCAGATATCACCGTTTTCAAATTTAGGAAATTTACTCTGTTCGCCCAATACAAGTCTCTTTTCAATACGAATACAGAAACTGATATACCCCTGAATGCTTACATTCGTTTTTATTAAATATGGGGCGAAAATAGTGTCGTTTTTGTTTCTGAAACAATACAATAAAGTCATCGTTCTCTAATTTACAAAATCTTCCCTGTTTGTCTAAGATAAATTTACTTTGGACAAAAAATAAGGAATGTACTTACTGGAATTCCTAAAAAATTATCATTTTTAATTCTGAAATTTCCATTCCATTACGAAAATGGTATGGCACAGACAAAAATACACACAGGCTTGGAGAAGTTCTAACAATACCATATTTCTTTTCAGTTTAATATTACATATAGACTATTTAATTATCTACATGTAAATCTGGTTGCATGCTTAACAAAACAAATCGTTTGAAACGTGTTAAAACAAAAATATTATAACACGATGTTCATGTAAAAAAAATTATACAGTAAATCGATAATATCAGGATAAATATTGATATCCTGATATTATCGATTATGATATGATATTATCGATTATTGATATATTATAATGATATAAATTATAAAGAAAAAAATGCCAAATCAGTAATGAATCTATCCATTCAAATTTTTTCCTCTTTTAATGGCGAATTTCGGTTTTTTAGTATCGAATTGCTGTACCAGACTTCGTATGTACAACAAATTCATCAGATACATCAAGTAAAAACAACGATGAAACAGCAATACGGTAAGAGCGTTCTTAGATTGTTACTTTCTAGTTTCTATAAATAATTTTAGGTGCTTACGATGAATCATTTAAATACGAATGGTCAGTAAGTTTTAAAACTGACGGTCGGAAACATAGAAATCAGCAAAGGTTCAATTTACAAGTATGGAAATGTGTGCGTGAGTTAGAAAAAATGTTACAAGTTAATAGCGATGAAATTGCTCGTAAAGGAGTTGTTATGCTTAATAATACAATGGTAAATACGATTATTGATTTCATTAATTTCCACAAGGCCAATAGAGTTGAAAATCGGTCTTTTGAATATTTTGAATAACACCTTCATTCAAATTAAAGCCATTTCATATAAAAAAGAGCCGCAGTAGCCAGAAGGTATTTGAAAAATTTATTTTATTGTTTTTTTAGATGATGCCAGGTGTTGATTACATTTTTAACTTAACAATTGTAAATAATAATGAGCGAGAAACGAATCAATTTGTAATTGAGTATGTAGATCCGAAAACTACGACACCTAAAACATCAATCAGTATGGATGATAAACCAAAAATTTCTATCTTACTTTTATCCCCAGATAGAATCTATGCTGACATGGAATATATTATTATTGCTGAGATAACTATATGTTCGAATTATTCTGATTACAAGGTAAGCTAAAATATTTTATACTTAAATTTTCTATTTCCTATTCTATTCTATTATCTTCTTCAGATAGCATGGAATGTATTAGGACCTCAAAACCAAGATTTGGAATTAAATCTGCCATCAAGTACTAATATTAATATTCCAGCTGGGATATTTATAGCACGAGCAGTTTATCAGATACAATGTTCAATTTTGGATGGTAGTACCAATCAACTGATAACTAAAGTAACGTTTACTTGAATTTATCATTTTCTTCTATATAAAATATTTTTGGATTTTTTCTATAGGAAGTTGCGTACCTGAATATCATGGAACGAATGCCAAAAATTCAATTAAGTTCTAGAAACATAGTTTTAAGTGTTGATACGCCATTTATAGCAAATGCAGATTTTCGTGATGTAAATCGAAACATAAAAAATTTAAGCGTGAGTATTTTTCATAGTGGTGACTAATAAAAATTTAAAACAAAAATCACAATTTTGTACGTAGTTTACTTGGACATGTTCGAAAGAAGATAACGATTCTTGCAACAATTTTGAAACAGGGAATTCAACATCATTAAACATTTCAAACGGATTTACGGAATTAGGAAGGTACAACTCACAAACTAATTGCGGTTTCTTTTTTTTATAATTTTCAACTTTTCAGTTATCATTTACAATTGGAAGCTGCTGTTAATTCTATAAAAATATTGGATCAGATGTCAGTTAAAGTAATTCCAGAACAAATGCCATCTATAAATATTATTCCATCAACTTTATGGCAAGAAGTAAATCCTACTAAAGCATTTACCATTAAAACTTTTATTGAAAATATTCAACCTGGATGTTTTCTTCAATGGTCGTCACAACAAGAAAACAATTGCAGTTATATTGATTTAAATAATTTGGTATTTAGAAACAAAATTTCACAATATTTTATACTTTATTAGTAATTAGATAATTATTTGTTAGCCAGGAAATATTGGCAGAGGGCAATTGATAAACTCTCTAGAAGATAATTTTCTGCAGGAACTTATTGATTACACGGATGAACGTAGTAGTTTTTATTATAATTTGGATATACCTTCACCGAATGGAGAAACCTGGAAAGGTTTTGAAGGAGACACATGCTATAAGTTTCGGTTAACAATCAAGTGTAAGGCCTTAGAAGACGAATCAATAACTCCGGTTACTGGTATACCATCTGCATCTGATATGGGCGATACTTCAGAGTCTGACACAATGACTTCAGATGTTATGGCTAGAAGTACGAGGGATTTAAATAATGAAGATTATACAACTATTTCTGAAATTACTAAATCTGATAACGTGGATGTTATAACGGATTCAACAACTGCTTCATCAAGAACTGAACTTGAGAATGATAATCAAAGCAGTGATGTTACTTCTGCTCTGTCTGAATCAGCGGTTTCTGAAGTTTCTGAAACGGAAGTATCGGAAATATCCACAATAGTTCAAGCCTCTGAAACGACAATACCTGGTATTAGAAACACTATAGGTGATCGAAGTAGTTCAACGACAAACCGTGTACTATCAAGATCATCCTCTATGTTTGAAACCACGACTGAAGTTTCTGAAATGATAACAGATTACACTCTAAATAGTCAAGTCACAAATGAAATTTATACTACAATACCTCCAGAAAATTTAATGAGTAATAGTAATGATGCATCAATAATAAGTGAGGCAACTGAAATTACAGCGGCGATGACTTCAGACAGTTTTAGCAGTGACAATGTCGATCAAAATACTATGCCGGTCATTACCGATAACCAAGTACTTTCTACAATATTTCAAACAACAGTAATATTCGAACCATCGACGTCAGAAAGTTCAAATGAAACTGAAACTACGACAGCCAAAGCTGAAATTACTACAGCAATAACACCAGATGATTTGGACAGGAATACTACCGCTGACCAAAGTATCACAATAACTCTTAGTGAAAATCAGAGACCATTTGCAACAGCTCAAACAACATATATTTCTGAATCAATGACGTCTGGAAATACTGTATATGATCCAAGTGATTCATCTACTGTTAGTGAGGCCACAACTATAACAGTTCAAACTACAATTATTGAAGAGTCAACAAGAACTTCGGGCAGGGTAGGCATTGGTGTTTCCGATCAAAGCACCATGGTGACTAGGCCTAATAATCAACTTTCAACTATACTGACTCAAACAACAGAAATTCCCGAATCGGTAACAGCAGAAAGTACAAATAGTTACAATTTAGATCCAAATAGTTCGGCGACTAGCAGTATAAACGGAGCTGCAATGACTGAAATTGCTATGACAACAACACCTGATAATTTGGACATGATCACTACTGATGATCAAAGTACTTCAGTATTTGTCAATGAAAATCGGGGACCAACAATAACTCAAACAACAAATGCAGATTCTGAAACAATGCCCTCAGATAGTATAAGCAGTAATACTTCTGATAATCAAAGTTCTGTATCCCCTATCAACGAAAACCAAAGTTCAACTACAATAGTTACAACAACAGATACTTCTGAAACAATATCTTCAGATAGTTTAAGCAATAATACTTCTGATAATCAAAGTTCTGTATCCCCTATCAACGAAAACCAGAGTTCAACTACAATAGTTACAACAACAGATACTTCTGAAACAATGTCATCAGATAGTTTAAGCAATAATACTTCTGATAATCAAAGTTCTGTATCCCCTATCAACGAAAACCAGAGTTCAAATACAATAGTTACGATAACAGATACTTCTGAAACTAAGGCATTCGAAAATACTGAAAGAACTAATGTTGATCAAAGTAGTGTAGCAACTATTATTGCAAATGAAGTTATATCCACAATCGCTGGAACATCAACTGAAGTTACAACGGTATTATCAGATAACTCAGAGAATAATATTGCGGACGCTCCAAGTACTTCGCCAACTGTTATTGAAAATTCGAGTTCATCTGCAGCCACTCTGACAACAGATGTTTCTGAATCAATGACATCAGAAAATATGAGTAGAAACACAGTTGATGAACAAAGTATTTCTTCGACAGCAAGTGAATTAATGTATACAGTGGCTCAAACCACGCCTACAGTTTCTGAAATGATAACTACACCTAATGAAAATGAAATATCTTATACAACAGTCCAAACAGAATTAGAAATTTCTACAATAGTAACATCGGAAGCTACATCTAGAAATACTGACGATACCTCTAGAGAAACATTTCAGTCTCCGCTGACGACTAATAATGAGTACTCTGTTACGACAATTCAAGCTACTGATGACACTCTATCTATACAAAGTGCCTCGCCACTTGATTTTATTACTTCAACCCTAATGAGTACCGCCTCGACTGAATTCAGTACATATGAATTTTTATCAACAATGAGTCCTGAAGAAACAGTCCAAAACTCCAAAGAACCTCCAGAAGTCTTAACAATACCATTTACGACTATATCAATGCCTGCAGACGTGCAAACATCGAACGAGTTGATAACTCAAACAGAATTTTCGGAAACTGCATCCACATATATAGATCCACTAAGAACAAATACAATTCCACTCACAGAAGAAACATTAAACACTCAAACATCAACGTCCCCGTTTCCAACAAATTTGCCTGAAACAACTTCAACTGGTATGATGGCTTCGAGTATAACTTCAACAGACTTCTTCGACTCATCATCATCGTCTAAATCAGCTATTGATTCAACAGAATCTATGAATCCTACAGTATCAACTATCACAATGCCAAGTATAGAAGTTTCTTCAACAAACGCCGGAACCACAACTATACACCCAATTATTTTCCCCGATTCTAATGAATATGTAGAAACAAAAAAGGCAGACATTTCTTCGCCAATACCTGGAATCACAACCATTCACCCAATTATTTTCCCAGATTCTAATGAAAATGAAGGAAATAATATAGAAATTTCCTCGCCAATTTCTGAAACTACAACTATCCATTCCGATTCGAATGAAAATGGAGGTACTACCCGAACTTCATTACATGAAAATACAATTCCATATGAAAGTGACATAATCACATTACGGAAGCGTCGGCAAGTTGAAAATACTTTGAATGAAACCGAAATTTACGCAGATATTATTATTCACACGAATGCACCCCCAAAAGTTAACGAATTGAAGGTATAATTTTCAGTAGCTTACATGAATATTAAAGATAATGGTATATTTATTGCTTCTAGGTTACTCCAGATAATGGTGAAGCCTTAAATAATGTATTTCAGCTAACAAGTGAACCAGCCACGGATATATCAAGTGATTTTCCATTATTGTACAAATTTGGATACACTTTGGGGAAAGAAACGATTGTAATAAAACGAATTTATGATATTAGTAATACAGAAACAATTCTACCTTATTCAGGTTAGTTTTTCTTTCGAGAACTAACTGAAAAAGTATTAACTTTCAATTAACTTTCCCTAGAAAATCCGATTAAGTGCTTCTTAGAAGTTTGTGATTCACGTGGATCTTGTGCTATGGTAACTGGTAATGAAGTTCAAACGAAGCTACCAGAAAATATAATTGAACCCAATAATAAGTAAAGAATTTGATTACGTTATTTTTAAAGTAAAAGATTTCAGTTTCATAATTATTTTTAGTGATTTGGTTAAACTTATTATTCAACAGCTCTCGCAGTATAATTTCCCATCAGCCTTTATGTTAGCAAAAACGGTTTTAATTACATTTAAAGCAAAATCAAACGATTTGTTTCAACAAACGTTAAATATTTTAAAAGATCCTATCTCAAAAATATTGAACAATTTTTCGAATAATTCAACAACATCTATGAGAAGTGATATTAACAGTTTTCTAGGAGATATTACAAAAATTTTAACTGATTTGGAATTACCTGAAAGCGATTTACAAGTAAGATATTTTCTTAGTTTTTATATACTGCACATAAAAGAAAATATCTTTGCCAGGAATAAATCAAAACAAAAAGATTATTATTCTTTCTGAATATGCTTTTTATTATGGTCTTTTCGCATATTTAGCCTTATCAATGAAAGCGTTAACTTTTTCTTGAAATGTTCATGTAGCGTTAAAGTGGCGACTATAATAACTAGTTATATTTATGCACTCCCATTACATAGGTATCAAATGAAAAGGTTTTCTGACTTAACTTTAATAACTGTTCTTTTTACTTGCAGACTTTAGTAAAATTACGAGACCAAAGTTTGGATCCAAACTCACGTCGAAAACGACGAAGTAGTCAGTCAAAAAATGATCCAATCACTGCACAAATAGTTCAAAACTTTATACAAATATCATCATTGTTAATTATAAAATCATCTAATCCTCAGGAAGAAAAAAAACTATTTGTAGAAAAAATTCCTAAATATTTAGCTGGATTATGTAAAAATATTCAATTTGAAGTAGTTTCTCTGGGTATTAAACAATTTTTTTTTTGTTAACTTAAAAATTCTTAATTTTAATTATTGTTCAATTCCTGCCTTTCTGATTTTTTCTAGATACACAAATAATTAAAATAGGTTTTGAAAAATTTAATATACAACAAAGTTTTAATGATATTTTACAAATTCCATATACAAACTTACAAAACGAAAATGTGAAAATTAAACTTGGAAAGTTATTCAAAGATAATTTTGTTGAAAATTTTGGTGATGAAGAAATACCGTGTATCGGAAAAATTGTTTACAACGAAGATTATTTCTACAGAAATGTTACAGAAATTCGACATGTTTATAACGTTGAATTTTATAATACACATGCATTGACCAATTTACAGATTGAACCTTTGAATAATTATGGAGTGCATATTAAAATCCCACTTTATGAGAACACCAATAATTCCTACGAGGTATACCATATTTGATTTGAAAAAGAAAGAAATAAAATTTTCGACGATTATTTTAGTTTGCAAGGTTCTAGAAGGTATTTATAAAGTTCACAAAGTTTATAAATACCTTCTAGAACCTAATGCAATAAATCGCATCTTGATCCATCTTATTTGAGAAGTTTTAGAGGTAAAATGCTAAATTTCCTCTATTTCTTCGGTCTTCTCATTCATTAATAAAATAGCCAAAGAATTCTAACTCACGTTTTAATTAATATTTCAGTGTGTTACTTGGGTAGAAAACCGTTGGGATAACAGTTTCTGTTCGACCGTAGATTTAACAATAAATTTTATACATTGCAAATGCAAAAAACTGGGGCATTTCACGTAAGTATCCATTCCTTTACTTTGGAGATATTTATAAGTATACTAACTTGTTATATTATTTTTCTAGTGTTCTAAAGACGAATGTCTCAGTAAATATATCATCTGTTCCAAACGATGAAACAATTTCAATTTTTGACTTGGGTAAGAATGATTCTAATCCACAAGTTAATATAAATAACACAACTTCAGCACATTTTACTGGAATAACTAATCCAGATAGTATGAATGAAAATACGGTCATTTTGAATTCAGTTACAACAACAGTGTATAATGCAATTTCTGAAAATGTAACTGAAATGTCTAACATTAATAGAAACAAGACTGAAAATTTAACAACAGTTACATCAAACTCAATTGGCTTTGACAAAAAAATTTCGACAGCAATAAATTCTAAAATTTCTAGTAATTTGACTAATATTTCAGAAAGAGCAAACCAAATTGAAACGAATACGAAATTTTTAAATCAAATACCTTCTGAAACTACTACCATTCCAATGGAACTAACTAACAGCAATATAGTTACAAACAGTGCTCAAAATTTAATAACAGTTAAATCAAATCAAATTAATAACGATTCTTTTCCAATAAACTCAAATAATATTATCAGAAACAATGATATGACCATTAATGTAAATATTTATAACGATACAAATATAATTGGAACTACTCCAACAAATTTTAACCAAGAAATTTCTACGAATGTGACTTCAATTGGCCAAAACGAAACTATAAATTCTACATTGACAAATACCGCTATTCAAAATTTACAAAAAACAGATAAGGATATAAATTTATCTAACAATAATCAGACAGGTGTTGAATCGTTAACTACATCACAAACAGCTTTTGACTTACCAAATTTTTCCTCGAATGAAAGTGACAAAATTTCTGGAACTACACAAATCTCTTTGATAACTACAAATTTGGATTTGAACACTTTACAAAATTCTGTTAAACGTAATATAACAACACTCTTACTAAATGGAACATTAGACAATACAAACGATCAAAGAAGATTCAATATTTCGACTTTAAAATCAAATAATGTAAATAAGGAAAATGTATTTATTTCAGGTGCTACTTCGGTATCAAATAATGGAAGTTCTAATATTGATCAATCCAGCAATAGTGACATAAACCAAAATCATTCGACCAGCTCAAACTCTAACCAAAATAACATTACTAATAATAATAGTTCTAATGTACATGGTCATGAAAACTTTGGTTTCGATAAATCAAATAATAGTGCAATCTATCAAAAACAACCGGGTAACATTAATGGCTCGATTCAATCTTTTTCTGACAGAACTTCGAATAACAAGAATGGATCAAGCGTATCAGACAAAGAAAACTCTGATATTGATCAACGCAATAATAGCGCAATCAATCAAAATCAATTAGTGAACAAAAATGGATCACTTCTTTCGAATTCTGGTGAATCTACGAATAACAATAATGGATCAAATTTATCAGGTGTTGAAAATTCTGGCTCTAACCAATTCAGTAAAAATAGTTCAACTAGCCAAAATAGTTCAAATATATTTTCAAATTCTGGACAAGAAAGCGTAAATGGATCATCTCAATCGATTTCAAGTGGAATTGCTAATAACAGTATTGGATCTGATGGAGCAGGTCATGAAAATTCTGGTTTTGACCCACCTAGAAATAGTACAATCGACCAAAATAACTCTAATACAATTTCAAATTCTGGGCAAGATAACATAAATAGATCATCTCAATCGATTTCAGGTGGAATTTCTAATAACAATTTTGGATCTAATGCAGCGGGTCATGAAAATTCTGGTTTTGATCCACCCAGAAATAGTACAATCAACCAAAGTAACTCTAATAAATTTTCAAATTCTCGACAAGAGAGCGTAAACGCATCATCTCAATTGATTTCAGGTGGGATTTCATCGAATGTAACCGGTCATACAAATTCTAGTTTTGGCCAATCCAGTGGAATTAACCAAAATAGTTCCAATATCTATTCAAATTCTGGACAAGGAAGTGTAAATAGTTCAGCCCCATCTCTTCCAGAAGAAACTTCCAAGAATAATAACACAGGTTTCAATAATTCTGAAGTTATTTCTGTTAACAGTTCAACATCCTCTGGAGGAAGTACATCAGTTTTAAATACTAATAATGAAAAGTATCAAACAGCACAATTTGGTACATTAACAATTTTTTCCTCTGCAGTACATTCACCGTATTTTTATGCAATAATATAAATTTTTTTTAGGAATATTAACTACAGCCGAAGATATAACAATTTTAGTATTGCTGTGCGGAATTATTGGAATGTCATTTGTAACATTAATATTATGGAAACGTATCCGTAACGAGAACATGGAACGGGTGATATACCCTGAAGAAACCGAATTAGAGCCACAAACTTCATCAGCTTCTGTTAAATATGCATCATTGTATGCTGAAGATATGCTAAGTGGTTCCAGAGAAAGTTTCTAAAAGGGTGAATTTATTTTCTTTAAAAGTGTGCAAATAATTTTGAAACTCACAGATTTTTCTACGCAGTTCTTTGAATTTTATATTATTTACAATACTCCTTTATTAAAACAATGAATTAAATATTTTTGTAATGAAAAAGTTTAAAAAAAATTTCTTGTTATATTTTCATTTTCCCTCTTTATACAGCATTAGTAAACTTTTTGGCAGTAACAGGCATCTCCAGTGTGTTTAATAATCCATGGTAGGTAATAGTTTACTTTTGAATATAAAGCTGTGCTTGGTTCTTCAGAGCATTCATTGATATCAGTTAAAATACCTAAACAAACAAACAAAAATTCGTGAAATATCGCAAAACATTTTGGCTTAATTAACATTTTTGGCCGCTAAAATATCGTCGTGTGGTAGGCTTTCGTTTGAAGAACTACGATAGCTTCAAGAACTCCTCGAACCTACGAGAAATCATTGTTCACCTTGAAGTCCAAATCACAACGAAAATTTAGCGGGTACATGTGAATTACCTATAATTTCGTACACGCCACCCAATGTACGAAATTGTACCGGTCCTCCTGAATCAATCTAGCAAAACAAAGATATTATAAAATTAGGCAAAAATTTTCAATTACCAGATTAATTCGAAAACAAACCTTACAAACTACGGACAGAGCACCAACAATACCTAAACAACCTTGATGAGTGAAATGAGTGGAAGATGTCGAACATTCTTCTCCTAAAATTGGTAATCCAGACTTACGTGGACGGCATGTCAATAACGATTGACCTTGAGGTGTTGGGCCTTGTGCCCATCCAGCTACAGTACCGATTTGACCCAGATATGAATTTCCTGGAAATTAAACATAAAATTTGTATTCAAAGTTTAAAAACCAGATTATAGGAGTATTACCTGGTGTGGGCAAACAAATTGGATTGATACGTCGCTCAAATGGAATAATATTGCTCAAACGTAATAAGGCAATATCATGTATACGTTGAGCCAGGGTAAAATCGGGATGGATTATAATATTTTGAACGCTTACATTGGCCGATGAAATATCTGGAACACATCGATCATGTACGCCCAATGTAACTTTTACTTCGTAAGGTGTTACCCTAAAATATATGGCAATTAATTTTTATATTTTGTAAAAAAGCTTGTCTCTTTATATTTTACCCAATTAAAAAATTAGCAGCTGTTAAAATATATCGATCATTAATGATGACACCACCAAAACTTTCTTGTCCACGTACGTTAACCAATGCAAGCCATGGAAATTCGTGGACTCGTAAATATTCGCCACCAACTAAACGTTTTTCACGATTTTTGTGTAAAATACGATCATATCGATTTGGTATTCCACACCCTTAATGTACAGAAAAGAAATGTTACATAAAAATGATTATTCGTTTGTTAAAAAGAGATCAGAACTAATCCAATTTTAATTTGGAAATAATTGTGTGTTCAAGTGGGTGCGAGGTTTGTTTAGATTCACAATTCAGTCCACTACAAAATGTTTTTGAGGATTCCGCACCAAAGAATTAAAACTCAAGAAATAAATGGTGGAAACGCATATAAATAATATATTACATTACACCTTATTATTCAAATGTATTTAGTGTATTTATACAATTCACAAGCTACTTAGTTTTCATTTCTATCGGCAGTCCCCAGAGACTGCCCCGCATGTTTTTTTTTGTCGGAAGAAAATAATTATTGATTCTGGGCGACACAATAATTTTTCAATTCGAACCAGTCATTCCTGTAGTTTGTCGTTTATTGAGCCCTGCATCCGTTTTATCAAGATTCACATTTAATGAAAGAGTAAGCAAATATTACCACCAGCAAATATTAAATAATACAATTTATTCACTTACTACAATTACAAGTCTTTCTATTTCCACCAAATAAAAAACTAAACAAACTTCGTGTATTCATAAAATCCTGAATAGTTTCTTGCTCCTGAATAGTATCATCGTCTAATGTATTATTTTTTATAGTAGTTTCACTCTAAACACAAACAAAAAATAATTTTATTAATTAATCATAAATTTTATGAATTAATTAGCTCGAATACCTCACACGATAAACAATCAAATAATAGAAATATTATTAATATTAAAATATGAAACGAAAACATATTTATGAAAATTATTGTTGAACTGAACACTTAACACTTAAACTTAATGAGATGTATACCGTTTATTTCAATTAAAATCTCAATATGATGATGTACTCTACATTACAAATAACAAAAAACAAAACCGGGTCAGAAAATATGTACTTCGTTATCGGAGATGCTATATCTTACGTGTCGGCAAAAAGTAAAATACCCACATAATTTAAAAAACAAAAATTACGTATTTTGTTTTTTCAAGTAGGTCGCTCGTTCAATTACGTAGTATAATTAATGGGTTTATTTTAAAACAAATCGATAATTGAATAAGTATCTTATACAGTAGAACCTCAATAAGTTAAAAACCAAAGGAAATGTTAAATAATTTGAGTTATCGACAAACGCGGATCCAGCCCTCAAAAAAGGTGATGGGTACAACACAGCACTCGAAAACCGGTCAAATGCAAATCGGAGTATGAACTCGCCCATAATCGATACAGTGCATGCCTATAAAGAAGATGTTTACAAAATATATGACGCCTTGACCAAGATTTTGTACATTGTATTTGTAAATTAATAAACCTGTAAAATGTTAGTTTGTTCGCTCAAAGCGAACAAATATATAAGCGCGAAAGCGTTGATAATCGATTTCCAGATGTGTAGGAAAGCAAGGTCAAATAATGTTTCCTATCCCACTTAGGCACGCAACGAAGATTATACCCGTGAAGTGTAGAAAACGATCCCTCTGTGGTAGATACGCTTGCCGAAAGAGTTACGCTACAAATCTTGGTCGCATGTTTCAATGAGATGAGCTACCGACTCTGATATGGCGGAATTATTTTCGCATTCTGTTTTCCATTTAGCCATCCAGAGTCATTATTCATTAATAATAGTTGATTTTTTATCATTAATGTGCTTTTAGTCACTAGATCTATTTATAGTTCTTTTAAGAACTGATAATAGAAAATTAGGAATTATAAAAAAAAAAAAAAAAATCATTAATGTACCGCCAGTACATCTGAACCACTTTTTTCACTGACTGGATAACGATATTCAAGTACTTGGCACTAATATTTGGTTCATTGACAACGAAATCTAATATAGGGGTATGTTAGAATTAGGCATCAGATCCAAATTTGAAAAAGAGTTTTTTGTTGCTCTTGATGAGCTTATTTTGGTAAGTTGGGTCAATAACAGAACACGGTGTATTATATATAGATGTATAAGGAGACTCAACAAAAATCTTATCACTAGATGAGCCTTAATCTCATTAAAGAGCAGCCTCACCAAGATTTGAGGCGGTAACTCCAACACGTTTAGTATAATTATACATAGCCTTGCAATTAGAGTAAGTCGTCCTAGGTCATGATTTTAGACTGTAAATAATTAAAGAATGGACATTTATTTTGAAGACGAATGTACGCTACGATTCTACGAATAAAAAGACAATGTAATATCACAAAAAGTTTATTAAAAATTTTCTTACAAAACATACAGAGAAACTTCATAAAGCAACTAAAAAACAATACTTTATAAACATATTGCATGATATAGTCATTTAAAAAATTATTATTTTCTCCACTTGGTACAAGTTATAAAAAAAAATCACAATTTGACTTTATAAAAAAAAAATTTTTGTTCAAACAACTGCTAAAATACTCTTTCTTATAAAATCACAATTTATTTTATTGAAAAATTTTATATAAATATGTTATTTTTTGTGTCAATCTTCACAAAAACAACCATCTTTCGAATTTTCTCGTATCCAATCCACATACCTTGTAATTCGCGTATATACTCCTGGATATCCAGGCCGAGCACATCCATTACCCCATGAAACAATTCCTGTAAAATAAAAAGCAAACAAATTTAAAAAATATATCAAACAGCAAATTTATTCTACCTCGTATATGAAAAATTATGGTGTAATCATAACAATTAAATCGTAAAACAATGCAGTTTAAACTATAAATGTATCAAAATTGATGTGCTAACTTCCCACTATTCGCTCCGTGCGTGAGTTTTATTGGAGGCGTTTCCATGGTAACGATACACTACTTTAATTATAGAATTGTATAGATGCATATATAATTGTATGGGTGGCATTTATGACTTACATTGAAAATTTAATATTATTGTCTCATAATTTGAAATAAAAAATTATGATAATTTACATTTGAAAAATAATATTTGTGCAATTTGATTTCTTATTTTCACAAGTTTTAATGCATTAAGTTTAATTAATTAGTGTTTTTCAATCATTTTAATTTGTCATTTTCTGTAACATTAACATGTAAAGAACTGCAAATTAGTCATCAAGCCTCCTTTATCGCCAAAATTTTTCACTGGAAGCTCTGGCATCGATTTTATTGTCCGTAATGACTACGCACACAACGAATAGGAATTTATTGTAATGGGTCCGATTTTCAAAATCGAAATTTTCCACATATCTTCACATTTCATGGTTAAGACAAGGCATTAAGACTTATTTGGAGAAGAAGTTTGTGTGTGCATAGTTTGGTTAGAGTTTTTATTTATTTTCTAGCAAATGTTTTTTCTTGGAAAACTCAAACATTCTCATGAAAACTATTTTTAAAGTAGGTAATACACTTGCAAAAATTCTATACATTTTTTTAAATTGTTTTAATTAATTTCACACGCTTACCAATTAATTCATAGCGTTTATCTTCTTTTTCGGTAATTAAGGGTCCACCACTATCTCCCTGAAAAATTACAAAAATATTTTAACGGTATTATAACCATGGAAATGTATATATCCCATTATTTCTGAATGTACCTGACACGAATCTTTTCCACCTGTTTTGGGATATCCAGCGCATAACATATTATCCGATATCATTTGTGATGAATAATTCGTTTTTCGACATTCTTCATTACTGATAACTGGTACTTCAACTTCTTGTAAAATACATGTGGGTTTTCCATCTTCTTTTAACGTGCCCCAACCAGATGCAATGGCTTTTGATCCAACATAACTTTTCTCTAAAAAAAATTTTTATTTGCGTTTATTAATACAACAAAATCGGAGCGAAACTACTTTTTTTAAGAACGTTAAACGTCCAACAGTAAAGTTTTCATTTTACTTGATTGGGGTTGTGACAGAAATTTGATATGTCAAGAATCAACGAATAAGAAAGTCTCTTATTACCAATGACCAATGAGTGCCGCCTTCTTTATTGATTGAAGAACTCAATAAATAACAACAGCATTTTTCGCTTTCTTCATCCTAGCTACGTTTAAAAAGATAGTCAGAGATAAGGGCTGTCAGTGGAATTTTTGAATTCTGCGTTAGAATAGAATCCTCGGGGTAGTAGGAATGATACGTACCTCATACCTATCTTAGTTCAATAAGGATAGAAAAGGATTGAAATATTCAGAGCTCAGTCGTCTTGAAATAAACTTTAGAAAACGTTGCCAGCTTCCGTACCATTACGTGACCTTTTTCGATTAATTAAATTAATCTTTTTTTTAAATTTTAAATTGAATAACAGAACAGCTTTTTGTAAATTAAAAAGTTCGTTATTCGCATTTGACATTTTGATACCCAATTATAACATTATTTGGTATATAGAAACTGGTTTCTTTATTCCTTATCATGTAATTTTTCCATAAATGTATTTTGAAAAGTTTAAAATATTAAAAGGGGCTATTGAACTTATTTTTATGAGAGCATTCAATTCTCAAATAATTTTAAAAAAATTCAAATTTAAAAATAAATGTTTTTACATTAAAATGAAATCAAAGTTTTAAAAATCAAACAATTGAAAAAGATAAGGTTGGTAGATTAGGCTTCAAATAAAATTTTTATGGCTAATAGATTAAATTCTCAAAGGACTCATCAAATGGTCAATATAACAGTCAATGTTTGCAAAAATGACAGTATATTATTGACGCTATAATACGTATTTATGCCAACTAGCGACACGCATCGGCTTCGCACAGATCATTTATGCATCCCCTATTAGGCAGCACCAAGTACACAATTAGTTACACAAATTTCGATGTACTACGCATTTTAATTAGGATGTACTACGCATAATATTGGAAAAATTTATGTGCATGATGGTAAAAACCATTGCATAATACCTATACCCGAAAAAAATTATATACAAGATGGTGAAACCGTTTTAAAGTCTATTGTGTGGTTTAGAGAAGACTGTGTATTATACTATCCATAGATTGCTAGGGGTTGCAACATCTCATATTTGTTAAATGATAAATGTTTATTTAATTAACTATCCTATTTCTGGTATATACAGGTCGCACCATTTTAATCTATAATGGCTAAGAGCTCACAAACAAAAAATAACTTAAACAAAGAAGGGAATGTTATGCCCTTATTATGCCCTTGACAACTTTTGGCTAAAGCATTTTTCCGCAGTTAGCGTGTTTTCTATCGATTAGATGCTTTAATGACATATTTCGCATTTAAGTCGCATTTCTTCCAAAAGCTAACGTTTTTCGGAAAAATTGTTTAGATGAAAGAAGTTTGTTTTTTTTTATGTGGATCAACTTTATAATTTAAACTGTTATTCTATCTTTTACCGCTTAGGACCGAAATTAGCTATTTAAAAAGCCCGAAGAAGTAGATCCAATCTCATATCAGAACATGATGTCTTCTATCAAACTCTACAACTTTTGTTTAAGTTATTTTTTGATTGGTTAGAAATGGTCCACCGTGTATATGTGTATTTTAACTTAAAAATTTAAGTGTAAAATTTATGTCCATAATATTTTAAAACTGTCAAAACATGAAATTATAAATTCAATTCTGTTAGACCAACCACATAAAGAGTCTGTCTGATTCATCAAATTACACAGTAAAAAATTACCTGGATTATAAGTGCAAAAATACCTTAATTATTCAATTTGTGTAAAAAATAACTTGTTTTCAACCACTACGACGAAACCTTTTCTTGGAAATTGCCAACTTAATATAAACAAATAAAAATACATACCTTTTGTTTTTGGTAGGCAAATTGGCTTGATTGTGTCTGTAATTGGTACCCGGTCATTCATTCTTAGAATTGCAATATCATTATCAAAATTCAAAAAACTAAATTGTCCAACTGTTGCTCTTAATACAAATCTTGTCTCAGGGCGGCGTGTTTCATTACAACGATCATGCTCACCAAAAGTCACCTTAATCATGAACCACATAAAACTGTTGGAAAAAATCAATTAATTTATTTTGTTCAATTTTTTCATGGTTTAAAATTTGAGAAGGTCTAAAAAACACTTTAAAAATTCTTATCTATTTATTTTATCTTTCTTATCTATTCGATAAGAAGATCGACATTCTACAATACTTTACTCATAGGATAATAGTGATACTTAGGGATGTTGTATTTTGCCGCTAGAAAGTTTGGCCATTGCTATGGGCCAAATAGGCCAATTTCTATAATCCATCTTTCAGGTGATTTTTGAAAATCCCTCCTATTCTTATAAGGATTTTGTGCATTTACATTCAGTACGGGATACTGAACCTATTTAAATAAAAAAATAACACCTGTAATTGAATGCAGAAAAAAATTCTCTGTAGTGTGTATTTTTTGATCCATGGCTCTACACTCTCCCTTATTATATGTTAGAAATGAAATATTGATTTCAATATTTTTAATGAATAGAAATTATATTAACATTATTGGTTTCTGTCATACAAATATGATTTATTAACTTCTTGTTTGGTCAAAAAAATGTAAAAACAAGTTTTATAAATACACCTCTATGAATATTAAATAAAAAATAAAAGAATGCAGTTCGGAACTAAAAATTACATTTCTATTGAATAGGAACAATGAAATAGTAAGAAACAACTGTTCTGTTCCATAATCATATAAATCTACTTTAGAAGAACAACCAAAGAGATTATAAATCATAGAGGCGTAAAAGCATATTAAACGAAATAAGTGAATTATTGACCGCTAAAAAGAGACCGAAAAAGGAAAAATCTTTCCTCTTTTTCTCGCATCCTGACAAAGCGCGAATATTAATATTTTGAATTATTGTATAAACACGTGCATGTCTGTGTATTTAGAATATACGTAACCGAAAGAGTATTCTACTATATTTGAAAAAGTACTTCATGTTGATTTTGCTAATAAAAAACCACCTAAAAATTTATTTTGGAAAAATACACACGCTTTCTTGCCAAAAACTAAATTTTAAAACTTTTTTAAACTATCAAAAACGTGAACATCCAATTTGGTGACGTAATATCGGTATCATTTTACGAAATAACACAGATAAGTTTGATAGATATATTCATAGACAACTAATTATAATAAATATAAATATTTATTATCTATGGATATATAATACCCAGCTGTCTACACTGAACTAACTGATGGTCTATGGTTCATACCGATATGACATCAAGGCTTGCCCGCGTTCTAGGTCACGTGGTATACAGTTTAAACATTACGATTTTTATTTTTAATATTATAAAAGAAAAATGTGCTTTTATAACTCGAAATCAGAATATATATTTCTACATAAATTTTGGAGTCAAATGGAGCTATAACTTAGTCAAAGGAACAAGCTACTATCGTCTCGTAACGCCTCTTCAGAAACATCGAAGTATTTTAAAATCCTAATGTAAAGACATGCAATCAAGACAATAAAAAAAAAGTTTTCTGTACAAACCCTTTAACACAATGTGCAGCAGTTAAAACATAACGATCATTAATTAACATTCCACCACAATAGAAACGATTAAAATATGATAATCGTGCAATCCATGGGAATTCATTTTGTAGTGTTGTTTGTCCACCAACAATACGACTTGCTTCGTTTCGTTCACCACAACCTGTTTATTTATTTTTTTTCATATTTATTTGTAAATAATTAATAAAACTATACTTTTGATTCAAAAGTAATTAACGAACAAAGTAATTAAGTTCTTTAAAGCGAAAAATTAAAATTAATAGTTCTGTAATTAATATATCAAAAGGTATAATATAAATAATTCTTCTTCGAAACGTTAAAATTAATTAGTTTTTCGATCATCATCATTAATTCTTTTTACATATAGTGCATTCATTTATTTATTTTGACAGAATTCACTTTTACCTTCTCTGCAATGGGTGTAAATTCAAGTTCATTAACACTATTTATCAAAAAAAATAAAAATAAAAAATACAAAAATCGCTTCTACTTCAGCTACAGTGGCAATTCGAATCCAGTCGACACGGGTATTCTTTTCTGATGGAAATATCTTCGCCACTTGAAAAAACTTCTGTGCTTATTTTGTGGGAAAAATGTAGAGCATAACCCTACAAGAAAGTGTGATCGTTTATGAGAATTCTTATTATTTATGTGAAGATGAAGTCGATTTGTCGGCATTTCTTCGATTAAAAACATCATGAGAAATTGTGTACGTAACTGTAAGGAAATCAATTCTCACATGCGACGTTTAACCCGTCAGCATTCACGTTATGAGCATTCACGTTATGAGACAAAAATAACTTCTATTTTTTCAAACGAACGGACGGAAACAAGAATGGATTACTAACTTCTATAATTAACTGAAATAATAAACTGTTTTCTTGAAATTTACCTTGCGCGAACTTTTAAATAATTCATAGTAAATGTTTAATGCTTACTCACTGCAGCTGCACGGTGATGGCGGAGTATCATGGATCGGAGGTCTATTTCCAAATATATTTAATATATTTTTTAATATTGGAAATCTTGTTCCTTGTTCACGGCCCTGAAACATTAAACATAGACTTAGACTTTTTTCTTTAAAAGGAATATTTTTTACATTTAAACTTTTTTTCTATCTCTAACGGTTTAAGGGGAGACTCAATCCGACCTATGTTGCTTACTTACGAGGCCATACTCATTTTTCTGAGCACGCCACAAAAATTTCACTTTGATATTTCTTTTCGTTTTTGAGTTATCATGGTGATAGACGGACAGGCAAAATTTTATCGTATCAGCAATATTTTTAATGCAGTTTGTAGTTTTTTTTACCTATATATTAATGTTATGTCTCGAAATTGTCTTTAAAATATCCAAATAAATACTCAGCCTAGAGAGTAACCAATCCTCATACATGATTAGCATTTCAAATATAGTTAAATTTGGTTCACATACACAAAGTGTGTACCTCTTTAAATACAGAGTGATTCACATACAATGATTTTTTGCCACGGTTTTTGTAACATGTATTTACACCAAAACATGGAGCTTAAAAAGTTTTACTTCAGTCGTGTAGTTTAATGCCGGTTTTCCACTAAACGGACAAACAAAAACAAAACTCAAACTCAAAAATAACATTTCGCAAACTTTTTGAAGATTGGCGTGTTTTGCTACAGTTAGATAATAAAATATTAATCAAATTTTGGTTTTTCAACTGTCACAGAACACGCCAGTCTTCAAAAAGTTTGCGAAATTTTAAATTATTTTTTGAGTTTAAGTTTTGTTTTTGTTTTTCCGTTTAGTGGAAAGCACACTCGTTTTAAGTTTTAAGTTTTTAAGCATTACGTAAAATACTGAGGAGATAAAGTTTCGAAGTAAAGGCGAGCGTAACATATATAAGAAAAGGCATGCATTGCAGCTTTGTCTATACTCTATAGTAGTTCGGTGAACTTTAACATATTTCTATCGATAGCTGCTTAATAATTCAATAATTCAAAAAAGTGCTATAATAATACTTTCTTCCCTATAATACAGAAATGATAATGTCAAATTTCAAGAATACATTTTTGGCTCATTCTGTATTCATATAAATTTTAAAAAGTTGTTTAATATTTAATGTACATTACAAAATACCGTTACATTTTAAAATTAGTTGACAAATAAATACACATTTTTGGACAAACAATCAACAAGAACCTACCTAATTAACATACAATTAAATTACATACAATCAATATATACATATACACCACAAGCCCATGCTAAAATTTTTCGCGTTAAATGATCCACCAGGAATCATGTTGAAAAAGATGCTCATATACGTAAAAGTAAGTTTAAGCACCATGGCGTCAGTTTTGCGCGGTACAGATGAGTGCAGATGAGAATATGGAATTTATGTAATTCGCTTCGAATATTTATGCAGAGTTAGTATTCAGCAACGCCGTATATATTTGCTGGGGCAGGGATGAGATGCCAAGGGGTGTGATATTCATATTTTCACCTGTATTCACCTCCACCGTGAAAAACTAACGCCATGGTGCTTAAACTTACTTTTACGTATATGAGCATCTATTTTAACATGTTTCCTGGTGGGTCATTTCACTTCAGTATGGGCTTGTGGTCTAATATATTATTTAAATAAATTCACTTACCAATGATCGCTTTGTACATATTATTAATATTAACGATACAGTCAACAATTTTGAAATCTTCATTATGCGACAGATTACTTTTACACGATGGACTCGTTTAATTATTATATCCAAATACGATGTGATCTGAATAAATTCCAAATATCTCTATAAAAAAGAATATATTTTTTATTAAAATCAAATAATATTTATTTATTATTATTATTATTTATTAAAATCATCAGTGATTTCCTGATATTATTAAAATTTTATGAGGGGATTAAAACTCGTTCATATATCATGGATTTAAAAAAGTTAATCATTTCCCCGTATATTGTAAAATAACGGTTTGATTAATTAGGTTGTAACATGCAAATATTATTAAATACTCATTGAGTGTTTCAGTTGTGGATAATTTTCACGGTATCACGGGCCAAAAAAAATGCTTATGGGAAATCACAGATTTTATTTTATTTCACAAAACTGGACGTTCAGATTTTCAGTTCTCTGAAGGCGCCTAAAAATTTAACTGGTTAGTTAAGATATAATAATGAACAACTATTCGATATTCTAATGAACAAGTTTCATTAAATTCTGAATGCAAAGTCTATTACCGATAGTACTACCTTAATAGAAAAAAAGAATGGAAATTTTGACGTTTGTGTATCTGTGTGTCTGCCTGTGGTATCAAGTTTGAAAAGTAATTTGATCGAGAATATTCTTTGTTGTGTTTCAAGTGCATGTTAAGGGTTTCAATTACATCTAGAAAAGAAGTGATAATCTTCAAAAGACCAAGCAGATTTTCTTGAAACGTAATTGAAAACACGGTTCGTTTGTTTAAAAGCTACGATGTCACAAACGAATCGATCAGGATTATTTTTGCATGACGAGCTCGACTAGGATACTAGCAACAAAAAGCAAATCAATGGAAAAAAATGATCAGTTGCAAATATAATGAGGTACACATTTTTGATACTAACTTTTAGCTAATTACCTAAAAGTATTTTTCACTAGCTAGTTTCGAAGTTTTATTTATTCCAACAAAATAAAGAAAAACTATTATATTCAATTGATTTTTCTATATTAAATTAAATTATTATATATGTATACTATATACAGATTTTTATAATAAAATTATGTATAATTTTCAAACGATAATTGATTTAAAACATACCAGCGGCATGCATTTATACCATATTACATAATTTAATTCATATTTAATCCATTTCAATTTCAATTATATACGTTTTTATTTTGGGGTAAATATTTCAAATTCTATCTCAACGAAATAAAGCTATTTCAGATGTATTACCTTATGGTAGATATCATTTTTAATTTAAACAGGATTTTTTTAATTATTTTCCAATGTTTATATAATTATTTTTAATTAATAAATTTGAAAAAATGATAAACAATTTTACAAACTTTTATTCAGTTTAACCTGGCCCGTTGTCTGACTATACGTACTACTATCTGACTATTCGTAGAAGCTTGAGGCGCTTAATATCAAGAATGATTCCGATTCTTTTTTAATATTTTAAATTGAGTGCCTCAAGCTTGTACGAATCGTCAGGTATGAGTGAATCATAAATAAAATTATTTTCTACCTTTTAGTACAATAAAAGCTTGTCCCTTAAAAAGTATTTTTTATTAAATTTTTTTTAAATATTCTAAATAATTTTAGTTTCTACATGAATGATAGGTATTTAATTTTTCTACTAATATTTATTTATTATATAGGAATAATTTATTTCACCGTCAAATTGTCTGCTTGCTCTAACCTGAACCCAAAGTAAAACAAATTAGTTTGCACTTTGAATATGAAAATGTATTTTTGGTACATATACAAAGATGATTTTGATGAATTTAGAGGAGGGAAGTTGTTAGAAAGAAAAATAAAAAAAAAATTTGCCAAACGCAACGAGTGATGTGTTTCTTTCATTCTGAGAAATACTTTTTTTTTTGAATTATATAGTTAGTTTAAAAGATAGGTAGTCAAAAAAACACCAAAATTGATACAGCCATAATATACAGGATAAAATAACAGCAAATCTCGAATCTTCTAAGAATTGTAAAAGGAAACTATTCTTGCTGATGCTTTTCCATGCAAGTCTGACTTGCATTATGCGGTTTTTTTAGACCTATATACATAAACTAAGAAACACTTACTAATTGTAAGTGTAATTATTGACCTAAATGGGTGTAAATAATAAATGAATAAAATAAATGAAAAAAAAATGGAGAAGTGTTATTCCACTTCAAAAAGGTGTATTATCTTCTGCGACACCTTATACTTTTATCTTTAAAAGTAAATCATAAAAGCACTTTAACTTATTTTAAAGTATTTCATTTTAATAAAACATTAAAGAAGAAAAAGCACTTACGAATTACCGCATACAAACTGGAAATTAATTGAAAACTTCTATCATATAAAAACTACATTGCTACATTTCATAGTTTTTCGTTTTTTTGAAAAATATTTTGAAACATCAATCGCTATCGGAACACTTTTTTTTTTACTTATTTTTATATTTTTTCAAAATATATTCAAATATGATAAAATACAGGTTAATAAAAAAAATTCTTAACACAAAATCTTACCTAAAATCTTGTTTACAAAACAAGATTTTTGTTTTTATTTTTATTGCATTTGTAACTTTGTATTTTATTTATTATATAGCCTCCTGTACTTAGGTCTGTGTGGGCGGATTCTATTGATATTTTGTACGAAGAATGTTTTTGTAAAAACAAAAAATTTTGATAAAATTTTGAATAGGAGGTCCACAATATCGATCGCTAAACATAGGCATAGAAGCGCCAAAAAAGTCAACATTTAAGAGGATATGAGAGGGCCAAACTTTCCTTGGGTAGAAATTAATTAATTCCAAATTTTCATATTCTGAGTTTTAGGTTTTCGATTTTTGACAGCATGCGATTTTGCCGGGTGGTATTCGAGTTTGATTTATGGTGTTCGTTTTCTGACACCCTCTAAATTGTAATTATACTGTACAAAAAATTGCCAAAAGATTATCTATTGATTTTTATAATACATTAAAAAATGGTGGAAGCGCAGTTTAGAGTAATAAATATATCTAAATGTAATGAATTTCAATTTATTCGGCGCCACCACCAAGATAATATCAGTATTGTTACATTTAATCTGCCTTTTGCCATCGAAACTATTTTAATCGGATTAATGTATCTTTTGTTATCGGAGTTCTTTAATCGAGTTAATGTTTCTTTTGTTATCAGAGCTGTTTTAATCGGACGATACATATAAAAATGGAATAGTTAAATATCTGTTTTTGTTATTAATAAAGAAAAAGATCGTTTTGCCTCGACACTCCGAAAAAGGGACTGCCCGTCGTCCGGTACCTTAGAAATTTCGATTATTATGACTTTGGTCGATGAATATCTCGTTATCGTAATGATTTTTCAGAAATTTTCGGGAAGAAATTATCAAATTTTCGTAAATGTTTTTGTGTTACCATTATATAATTAACTGTCGAACTAATCGAAGCATTGTTAATCAAAAATTATCAATAACAATCGAATAAAAGCTTTTAAAAATGTATATAATTTCAAAGAATTTGTTTACCTCTAAATTAAATTCACGGAAATTTTCACAATGAGTAAAAAAAACCTTAATCCATTGTTTTTTCAAAAAAAAAAAAAAAAAAAAAAAAAACAACAAAAAAACACTAAATAAATAACTGTCACCAAAAAAATTTCGCACAAAGACCAAATATTGTTTTTAAATTTTTTCCATATATATCGTTCAAGTAAATCGAAGTCAATGCCCGCGCAACACTTTAAAACACATGTATCAATAATTATTACGATTTGATTAGAATACAAGAACAATACCTCGTATACAAATTGTTAAGAAAGTGTTTATATAAAAAAAAAAATTCTAATAATTAATGTTTATATGAGAATGACCGTGGCCATAACACTCAACTGCTCAAGAATACTCTTCACTCCTCAAGTATTGAAATAATTGTGTATTTCTGTCGTCAATATCTTTTTAATACCACAAAAGAAAACAACAATTCAACTCATATGTATAGGTATACTTAACACACACTCATCGAACGGACCAATCAATGGACACATATACTGGACAATGGACGTTTTATAAAAATTACGGTTCTTTATTTTAAAAAAGAAGTGTGATACCATGTTTCCCTCCAGTCCTTGTCACGTTATTAACGAGTCTGTCATCTTTTTTAATGGATGTTCGAGCGCCAGGGCAATTTTGGATAAAAGGCTTGATATTTTTTTAAGTTGGGCTTAGTCTAAATCAATTCTGAAAATTTTAAGGGGGGTTCCTGATTATTTAAATAAATAAATGACTTCAAAAAAGTAGGCATATTTAACATTGGTCTTATGTTAAAAGTGTACCAAAATATCGAAAATTGAAAATTTGTATAATGATTTAGCCATCGATATTTCGAAAACCAAGGCAAATATCGAAATATTTTATATCTACCTTAATAATGAATTGAAATCAACGTCATTGTTTTTTTAGAAAAAATTTCATTCAGTAATAGAAAAAAATAAATTAGTAGATAATGATCCAAATTTTTAGTATCGTTGTAGTTAACGATACATATTATTAAATCAAAAAAAAATTTGGGTATCTTATCGATCAATTAAGAGAGTAATTCTTAATTAAAAATACACTAAATAACATACCATCCTCATATCATGCTATGTTATTTAGTGTATTTTTAATTAATTAATTACTCTCTTAATTGATCGATAAGATACCCAAAATTTTTTTTGATTTAATAATATGTATCGTTAACTACAACATACTAAAAATTTGGATCACTTTCTACTAATTTATTTTTTTCTATTACTGGTGAGGGATCCTCCTTAAAGTTTCTCAGTTCTATTGCAGATACTGTGTTTTCTTTGTGTATTCTTGCCGTGCAATAATTTTATTTCGGCTGGTTTCATGTTCGAATCAAAAATTTGTCTATTTTAAAAATGTAACAGAAGATTGATAACAATCCTTTATTGGGCAAAAGTGTTTTTGATTGAAGTAAAAAGTACTACTGTCGAAAGCCTGCTGGCAAAAGTATTTTAGACTGAATTTGTCACTTAAAAGTTGTTTTGCCCGGTTTAGAGCTTTGACTGTAACATATATAAGGCTAAAATATAATTAGGCGAGGTATGGAGTATAAAAATGTGTCTACAAAATAAACTTTTTTTTTACTCATTTTTAATTGGGATCCATTAGTAGATAAAGTATTCTTTAAAGCTGATATTTTTTTAATAGCTCACAAATTAGTTTAAATTATAGACTTTAAGATTAGTTTATAATAAATAAATTTAAATAGTAATTTTTAGTTTTAGGGATCCGTACCGCACAAGATTCGAAATATAGAATCGGATTATTTGCTCACGATGTCTATGTAAACACGGAAAAACATGCTTTAAAAAGTTAGGACCGTATAATTCATAATATCCTTTATTTCGAATCTCATAAGTACCAAACGATAGAGGAAGTGTACAACAAGCCTGCAGAATGGTGTATGGGTCTACAAAACTCAAGTAGTTCTTCGAAAAATTGTAGTGCCCAGAAATTAATCCCTCTTTTTCTTTCTAAGTAGAACAGAGCAGATCATTCAAGAAAAATATATTTATTTAATAACAGACTCAAAAACCCCCACAATATATACACTTTAACTTTCTTCGTTGGTTTATTTAAATTACGCAGTTCCGCATCTCTAAAATTCATACAACCAACTTCCCCAACTTCACCCCCGTTCGATACGAAACTCTTGGGCAACTTTTTATAAATGTAGTTCATTTTTCTGTTCCAAATCCTTATGGATGTTATTAACTTTATTTTTGTTGTATTTTCAAAGTGAAAACCATTTTTCTTATTATTCCTCCTCGGTATTAATAAGTGCAAGCTTGGAATTACCAAGTTTTTCTCGATAACTTCTTAAGCGTATCTGTTAAAAATCGTTAGATGCAGAGCCTTTGCCCCTTTCATTCAAAATTCTATCTCATACTTGTCAACGCTTTTAAATATATTAAGATATTCTTCATTCGTAGAAATCTCCAAAAAAATCATCTAATGGAATATTGAGAGATATTTCTTTTGAAATTTAGAGTCAAGATTTTTGAGAATTTTATTTGAAATAGTAGAAAAATTGACAAACTTATAACTTTGACAATTTACGTTATTTTTCATTCTTTCACTTACCTTTCACAACATATTTAACGAGATGCTAACATTTTTGGGAGTTAATTAATTTCTCTATTGCTAAGTATACCGAAAATGAATTAACTTACTTAATGAACGAGACAAGACTCAAATAAAGGGAGATTATCATTGAAATAGATTCAATTATTACTAAAATTTATTATCGAATGAAAACATACTGCCTTGACAATATTACAACTAGAAATAGTTAAATGTATCTATACGATATAATATCATTTAATTCAATTATCTATTATCAATTATCAGAAGTTTCGATTCTAAACAGCATGAACTAATTAATTGCTTTCTCAAATAAAATGAGTTAATATCGTATATAAACATAAAGTTATCTTGTACATTCGTTACTGTCTAAAATTTTGGAGGAAATGTGACTTAAAAAAAATCATTATCATTATTGATTGCTCGCATATCGTTGGTGTTCCTCGGATATGGCCGTAATATGACGGCAACTCATTGAATACAGAGGTAGGCAGAGGTAGCACCGTAAGATGATATTTTTATTTTCAATTCATTTTTCTTCCATAAGTAACCGTCGTATTTTATAGCCGCTAAATAACGCTTCCGCTCTTCGAGACAGCCTCGGCTTAAAGGTATTCGTAAAGTTGCAGTATAGGGTATTTATGTTGAGAAAATCAATAATGACGACAGGCAGTCAATATGTCAATTTAATTTGTCAGTTCATAAATGCACTTTAACAGTATTATTGTAAATTACTGTCATTTATAAATATACATCTATTTATTCAACTAATATTGGAACTCAGTTTAAGCAACGAATGTTGAAACTCAGATTTTGTCACACGGTAGATCTCTTTTAAGACACAGTACAGCAAAATGATTGTCCCATTTCTTGGGATTCTAAATTTCAGTCATCATATATAACGTCATCGATATCAAACTAAAATTAGAAAATTGTTACTGCATTATGCATGTGTTCTGCTAAAATTTATTCCAGCACATTTATTATGAGTACATTATTGATTTTACAACGTGTTTCAACAAGTAGCTGCTTGTGACTTTGTGAGATAAAACCTCATAATGTTGAATGAACTAATTTTCATCTATATGCAAACATTATAGTTTTAATGTAGTTAACATTGCCTATAATCACTAAGACTGTATAATATCTACTTTGTCAATAAAAGCTTTAAAACGTATTATGTTTGTATTACTAAGAGGTTTTCTATAATAATAATATAATATGCTGTTTTCTACGAACTGCTTGCGAAAACAAAGAATCTTTGAATGTCTGTCAGACAAAACTGAATACTAAAAAATGGTGTTAAAATCGTTTTAGATGATTGTTTACTAAAATAATAAGATTGTAGGTATATTTTAAAAGACAAAAATGGTGTTGATTATGTATATATTAAAACATAAACATGTTTTATGGAATGACCTTGATAATGACCCTCATTGTATGCGTTAAAAAAAAACTTCATTCAGAAGAAAACCGGTCTCAATGGCTAAATATATATGCTAATTAGTTACGTTTTGTATATTATTATTAAAGTAATATTGGTCATTGGCTTCATTTCGAAAAATTCCCAAAGAAACTTGCATTTAAATTTCTTACAACACATTTTTCTTAATACGAAAAAGTAATCTGTACGAAATACACAAAATTCTTAAATTTGGAGGGTGGAGGTGAGAAAAACTGTATCGGCCTTTATCTCCGAAATCGTTTATTTTAAAAATGGTAATAACCATTATTGTAGATTTTAACCATTATTTTAGGACCGAAAATATCGCGTTTTTCGAAGTTAATTTCTCGGGAGAATTATTTTAAATTTAAAACTCATATGATTGCGCTATTAATATTCCATTTTATTTACTTTAATCATTTATTAACCCCTTTAAAAATGACTAATGTAAACACCTATGTACATCATTATAATTGTTTCAATGATGAAAGGTATTATCATATTTAAACATTATCATAATGATTATCATTATTTTACACTTGAAAAATTATATCTCTATTATCATTATCATTAACATCATGATGGTACAAGAAGTCATTGGCCGTTTAGATTTTTTTTTTCATATATGTATTAAAAAATAATTAAATATATCTGAATTCACGTAAACTGAGCATTTTTTAAAATGCTTTTTGATAGTCCTATTTTCTTCCGATAATTTCCGCAGAAAAACCTTCGCCTTTCGGTGATGAAACGTGTTAACTTGAATTCATTGAACTTCGTTGAAAATGCATGATTTAAACTCCTCGTACGAATTTGCTTTTAATAAATACTTGGATCGTCCATAGCGGTAAGTGAAAAAGCTTAAGTTGGCTTTCATTCAGATCACAACTTTTGGGTTATTGATACGATGTCAGCTCCCATATAAGGATCCCATACAATTCGAGCTGGTTTTAATTATCAAACCTTACTTACTCGTTTAAAAAAGTCCCAAATACAAGCTTAGAAGGGAAAAAAAGTTCTGTAAGATAGTTATTTGATAATGAAATAATAAATCTACAAACAAGGTCCTATGCACCTATAGGAAAAAAATGCCTTACTTACTATCCGCTTACTTTTTATGTATAATGCTTATTTACGTATAGCTTATCTAGTGTTTGTAAAGCTTACTTGTAATAAATCGTTACTTTCTCCATAAATGATGTATCAATAATTATTAATTATACGATTAATTTAATGTGAATGATTTATGAATAGCCGATTTACAATATTTTAAGTCTCTAAAATTTTCTATAATATTATCGGTAAACTTGCTTCTCTTATCTGTAAAAACTTTAAAAATGCTAAATAAAAATACCACTTTTACTTAGAATTAATTAAGATATCTTAGGGAGGACTATTTTTCTGACAAGTCTTGAAAAAATAGTCCATATGAGCATGTGTCACAAATTCCTTTGTTTTCTGCTTAATCATTAATTTACTGCTTTGTCGAAAGGGAGAAAATTTCGAGCATTTGTTATAGGTTCAAAGTGTTTATAGTTGTATGTCATGTAAGCCTTCTTAGTCAGGAACCTTTTTCATCTTTTTTTTAGTGTAAGGAAGCCATCCCTTTTTTGGGAGAAGAAAACAAACGCAAAACGAAAATAAATTTATTAAAACAATAAATAATTATAACTAAAATCTAAAATAAATTACTAAAATGTTTTTACAAGTTAGTCATTTGGCTAATCAAGAAAGGACAACTTCACTTATCTTGAACAAGTTAGACACCTCATGTCCTTCTTAATATTTGGGAAAATTACTTCTGAATTACCATCGAAATGGTTCTTAACTTGATATTTTCATAGAATTTACTAAAAAAGTTTTTCATTCGAAGGTAAGTACACATTTCTCATGACATCCCATGATTACGTTGTTTTGGGTTGGAATTTTTTATCAATTTCAAGTTTAATGAATATTGCACATAATCAAGCTGTTTTAAGGTGAACAATAATTTTAATTAACGCAAAGACACGTGTCTTGTAAATTATTTTCAACCCAACTCAAATATCTTGTCAAACGTGTATAAACACCCGGATATCCTGGTCTTCCACAACCCACACCCCATGACACAATACCTAAAACATATTAATTTACATTGAAGTACCGCTTCCATTATTTTTGTTCCACCATATACATACCAACAATTTCGTATCTCCCATCAATATTAATTAGCAGTGGTCCACCACTATCGCCTTGACATGAATCCATTTTCCCTTTACCTGCACATAGCATATTGGCTGTAATTCGAGACGCACGATATTTCATTGCTTTACATTGCGCTTGAGTCCATATTGGGACTTGAACTTCACGTACAATACCAGGTAACATTCCACCCTCCGAAGTACGACCCCAACCTACAACTGTTCCTTCATATCCCGACGGTTCCCGATCTAAACCAATGAGAGTTTTATCAAATCAAATTTAAAATGTTGAAAGTTTGTACGTTACCTGGAGGTGGCAAACATATTGGTCGAATATTTTTAGTGAATGTAATTGGTTTACGTAGCTTCAACAATGCAATGTCATGATTGTAAGTATTTGTATCGAAATTTCGATGTCGAATTACCGCAGAGACTGCTCGCATTTTAGCTGGAGCTTCAGTTGTAACCGTTTGATCGTGATCACCCAGAATTATACGTATTTTAGATCGTTTCAATCTATAAAAAAAAAATTGGATTACTTGTCGAAAAACAGAAATTCAAAAAAAACCTACCTTCGCACGCAATGGGCTGCGGTTAGGACATAATCACTGGTTAATAACGATGCTCCGCAATGAAAAACTCCATCGTAAACTAGCCTTGCGATCCATGGATATCGGTTCACGCCTGTTGGTTGGCCACCCACAATACGATTTTCTTGATTTGTTGTTCCACACTCTGCAGTTACTTTTAATTCATGAGATTATTTGAATAAAATAAAATAGCTCACTTCTCACTTTCACTATACAGGATAAATCAAGAGGAATACCACAAAGCCACAAAGTACATGAACAGAAATTCAGAAATTGTCTTATTAATGTTCCAGATATTGGTGCATTCCTCTCAGCTTACCCAGAAAAATCTAGGATTTCCTCTTAGTACCGTTAAGTAATCATGGAGACAATATCCTCCATGTGCACCTGTGGTGCTACAATTCCAAACTTATTTTGACAATAATAAGCAAGGCAAATTTCACAGCCGAGGCATATGTGTATTATGATAATAATGAGAAATTTGCCTTATCCATACTTTTTTTAACATTATACGTCCCTTAAATGACTTACTAAAGTAAATCATGCGCATGACGCCCTTAAAATTGATTTTAGTTCATCAAAAACAACTTTATAAATGTGATTATTCCTATTAATTTGCGATTACGAATTAAAGGAGTTTTGTCAACTTACCACATGTACAGTTCTTTAGCCTGGCACTATTTGAACCTGAAGAAGAATCATCATCATCACTTGAGTCAATTCCAAATATCAAATCAAATAGAAATTTTCCATTCCTTTTGTGACTGGATTGACTTCGATTGTTTTTGGACGAATTTTTGGTAACATCATAATTTTTCCAATACCATTGATTACTAAACTAACCGAAATTGTATTAATTAAATTTTCAAAAATCCTGAATCCATAAAGTTAATAAATTCGTTTTTTTTTTTTTGCAAATTTGATCCGATCCTATTGAAATCCACTAATTTTGGGTCATTCTTTTCAGCTGTGATGTAAATTTTTTGCTAGCTATCCATTATGTGCTTAATTGCGTGACCAGGACTCTACATTCTTGAAATCTATTACAGTTAGGTAAATTTTGATCAAAAATTTGAAAAGTATAACCCAAATTTGGTAGGATTACATACTTGGTTTATCAAAAGTGGATTAAATTTGGATGTGATAGAGCAAAATTAGTAGGATTACATACTTGCAGGTTCACTAATATGATACTTTTTGATACATTTTATTGAACAGCGAATATATTAATAATAATTACAATTTTAATCCAATTTTGTTTATATTACTCTGTATTATTTACTTTATTTATTATCAACAAAATTTTGATTTTGAAGGTTAATCAGTTCCTTATGCAAAATACCCCAGTATTATTTGGGAGAGTAATGAGAGGGAAATCAATACTTTTATTTGATACTCTATCATTGGAATAAATTTAAAAAGTTTATCACATAATGGACTCTTTAAGGTAAAATGCCAAGATAATGGCAACTCTCCCCCATTTTGCCTTTACTCTTATGTTAAATACTATCATTATACGAATTTTCATCAAAATCATTAGAACTGATCCCGATATATATAAGGCGCAACCTAAATACTTGCCACCGGCGTTATAAAAACGAAAATAGTAAAGAATCTTTATGGTTCTTAACCATTAAATATGCACAATACGATAATAATTGTAAAACAATGATTTTTTTTCTGTATTAAAAAAGGTAATTATGTTGATGTAAAAGAAATGAAAACAAAATTATTGCTCTGTAAATGGTTATTTAATTTAAAATGGCCTACATTTCTTTACTATAGCAATTTATTATAATGAATAAAAAATAAATAAAAAAATAAAAACATTTTAATCAAATGAGTCGTACCTAGTTTAATTTCTCTATATCATATATAACAATTCATTATAGATGTATATCGTAATAAGTGTATGTATACTTATAATTAATTAATTAAATTATGATTATAAATACAGAGTGGCACTCATATATCTTAGCATAAATAAGGGAATCAAGTTGGCTTGATTTGTCTCATATATCTTACCATAAATAAGGGAATCGAAGTAATTATAGTGGATCGAAAGTTGGCTTGATTTGTTTCAGGACTGTGACAATTATTATCTTATAATTATACTACATGACGCTACTGCATACATTTTATGGAAAAATTTTGTTTTCCGAGTTTTCTTTTTGTCGAAATCGAAAGATCTGATCCCGAAATGGTTAGAATACAATAGTTGCTCGTTTAAATTTATAAGATTAAAACGCAAAATATACCTAAATGAGTATATTTAACGTTTCATTTCGAAGCGAATCTGTATATATTTGGAAAAATACCCATCCTATCGCTAAGTGAGCTGAATTTATGTGTTTTGGGTTCTAATAATCTGGAAAATCCAAAACCATTTATTTTGCTCATCGTATACGATTTTAGTCGATATTTCAGAAACTTTAATCTCCAATGAACCCGATTTAAAGTGTTTTTCGTTAACATCACTGTTAACTGATGTACATAGAGGTAACTTTTTTGAACTTGGAAGAATCTTTACGAATAAGATACCTAATGATTTCATTTCTACACCAAAGCTTAATTAATTGGTTTTTCTTTGGCAAGGAGAAGCAATGGTCTTGGACACGCGCTTTTATTTTTTAATTTTATTGGAATAAGTTTTTAAACAGTAGGACATCCTGTTTAATTTTTATTGTACATTTATCTTTTAAACAAATTACTTCTGTTCTTTTTTTTTTTCGTATAAACGGTAATTATAACTTTGAAAAAGAAAACCGTATTAATTCGAATTATATTTTCATTTGGAAAGTAATAAAAACTTAATTAAAACATGAGTACGTATGCAAATGATTTATAAATTTTTAATGGATTTTTTTTTATTCGGGGAAATTTTATACAAATTGTATACTGTTTTTTATTAAAAGTAAAACATTAATTTTTTTATTTGTATAGATTTTTAGTATTATTATTTATTTACTTTTACAAAAAACAGTATTTTGGTATTTTTGGAAATAGTTACAACTGTTATAGCTTATCTATGATGAACATTGCCTATACCTCTGTATAACATCAATTTATTAAATGTTTTTATATACCACCATAGATAGTTTGATAAGAACAAATTTCTAACGCTCTTGAACGGTTCTTCTTAATTTTACTTTAATCCATTTATAAATAAAAAGCAAAAAATTCTTTACATTGAATCTAAATGCATTTTATTTCAAAATGCTATTCTTTCAAATTGATTTAATATTTGTTAAAAAACGATAAAATTGCAAAACACTTATTAAATTAGATAATATAAATCTTAAATTCTTTGAAATCGTCAAAATAAAAGTAAAATTTAAAACTTTCATTATACAAATCCTTGGAATTGAAAATAACATACTTTTAATCTTAATGAATACGAATGATGCTTGATGAATTATAAAATAATTCATCAAGCGTGTCCTTTTGATGAATCATTCATCAAAAGGGTCACTGTTTAAACAAATTTTGGTCAAAAATATAATAGGTGAACGTTTTACGGGAAAAAAAGCATAACGTCTTCCCCTTTATGTTATTTAAAACATTTGTATGAATTTGGAGCACACCGAAGACTACTGTTACATGTATCTAAGATGAGTGCTATTGGGAGAAAACACTGTCGTTTGCAGGGAAATAAGCTACAGTGATTATTGGAGACTTTCACGCTAAAAGTTATAAATGTCTCAAAATTTATAACTAAGTGCAGAATTAAATCGAATGTCAAGGAGTCAGATCGTGATCCTTTCTGCTATGTAGTTTTACTGTGAAAAAATGTTTTTAAGTAAAAGTTATTAATGTTATCATAATTATAGTCAAAGAAATCTGGACTACCCGCAAATCACTTGAGTTTAAATTTTAGTTTTATTGAGAAAAAAAATGTATAATATAATTTATATGGAAAAAAAAACTATTCAAAAAATTTTGACCACCTAATATCTACTTGCTGTAAAATCCCAAAAGAAATCATATTTTCCCTATTATATTCTTCTTAAAACACCTTGGAATTACCATAACCGTATAAAATAATTAAGATCAAAGAACTTTTACTATAAACAAATACTCACTTTTGTTATATTATTATCCAATAATAAATTATCGATATTCGAAGATTGATTTAATTGAACTTCAATTGAAAAATGTAATAACACAGAACAATAAATTAAGAGTATCAATCTAGAACAATGAATACCCATAATTTATCCAAACTTATCAATAACCAAAAAACGACATTCAAAAACAATTATGGTTCATAAAAAAACAGCACTCATTAAACAAATTAACAACATACTTCACCATTCACAAAATTAAGACTAAACTTAAAAAATTGGTCCCCAAAAAGAATTTTATTTTTTTTAATAAGAAGGTAAATAATAAAATAATATTTTTTTATGTTTGTTCGTTGGGTTGCTTTCACCAACAAAACTCGTGCGCTGATTGAATTTCAGAAGAAAGTTAATTTATAAAAGAAATATTAACACATATTTATAATAACGATACAAGAATACCAATACATTATAAAATTCCCCCCTTGAATAATGTGTCCCCCTACAACACTTTCTACAAAGGTAGTTATATAGTCACGGCTGTTTACGTATATAATGCTCTTGGTATAGGTAATACAATCGTATCAAGTTCACGGTAACACAAGCATTTAGATCGTTTATACAAATGATTGGGTCAAGGTTTATAGGTCGTAGTATTATCGTCACATGCTGTTACGTTTTTGTGTTATGCTATATTTATTTCCTTTCAACAACCAGAAATTTTTCATTAAATCCATCATCACTCGCGATTGGAACATTTTGCTCAGCCTCGATTTAAAACATAAATTACTTTTATTTTTCAAATATGGCTATAACTTGTTCTATCTTCATTTTTTTCAAGTCCTGCAGAACGACTTTTTCGTTCGAAACCCCCCCCCTCCCACCGCCACCAAAATCAGGGCATGTAGACATTTTCTACCCCCATACCCCTCAGGGTCCTAAGATGATCAGATTTTGAAGACAATGGACATGGAATTGTATTAACGTATACTAGAAGTCGGGGTTTTTAATTTTACTTATACTATATGTTGGCAGGCTAATGTGGTTACCCTCTGAGGAAAGATTAGGCCTTCCGATCTGGAATAACTACCGAATGTTTAAATAGTACAATTAGAACCAAAATAAATACCAAGATTGTTCTCATTACTTTTCAGATTGCTTAAATACACACAGTTATTGGCGTTTCTGTATATAATACTAAGGCAGAACCCTTTGTAGTGCCTGTATCTACTGACAAAAATATCCGATCCCTAAAACTACGATATACATTTTCTTTCACTACCATTTTTCAATAACTTGTCAGTAGACGGAACGATACTTTGGGAAAAAGTAGAGAAATTACAAATTTGGAATAAATCTCTTAAAGAATATGAAGAATCGAGTCAGTTTGAGACAAGTTATGGATAAGCCTCTGGCTTTAACTCTAGGGATAACGTATAAGATAATTACTTTTAAATAATTCGCTTTTTGGAATTTTGGCATTTTGTGAATTAATGTCACTTTAATTATTAGTTTAATGTACAGAACCAAACCAAATTAAAAATAAAAAATACTTAAAAATAGATAGCGGTTTAATTAAAAAAAAAAGTAACGGTTATGTGTGAAATAAATTTATTAGCACAGTAAATAAAAGATTCATGAAGTGTGACTGTGAATTGTACCCCAAATTTGTCAAAAGAAATCAATTTTTAATGAATGTTCAAAAATAGAAATTGTCATCTTCTTGTAAAAATCTTTAATTTTTCTAAAGAAAATTTAATTATAATGTATTAAATTTAAAAAGAAAAGATTAATCAGAAAAAACAATAAACTTTGATGATTATTATTAATAAAATTAAAATTTGATATCCGGTAGCACTCTTGCTATTTACCACGCATAAGCAACATACAATACAATGAAGATTTGCCAATTATGTATTAAATACACTCAGCCTCAAAAATTAATAGTCTTGAAATAAAATAATTAAATTTCTGATGTTTTTGTTAATACATAAAATCATTAATAAGTCAAATAAAAAATTTGTTGGTAAAATAAAATAATAAAGGATACGCAACGGAGGCTGTTAGACTTTCACACACTTACGCCGTAAGGTACAAGGTCGAAAATAGAACTGAAAAGATCTCAAAGCAAAACCAAATATGGGGGCGACAAGCAAAAATTACTCGTTATAATATTATTGTGGGAATGCATAGTATAAATAACAGTATTTTGTCGATTTTAACACCAGCTTTACTGTCCTCCTTTAGACTGTAATACGGTCTTCCGACTCGGGGCTCGCTGCGGACCAATTTTGATGATATTTTGTGTGTATGTTCAAGTGGATCCGATGATGGTTTAGATTCACAATTCCGCACAAAAAAAATAAATTTCATCAAATGGTGGGAGCACAAATAAATAATATTTTTGAGGTATTGTAAAGTAATATGCGATCGACGCAGAAAGCTTCATTGCCGAAGGCTGAATAAATAGGAGTAAAATTTGGGCTTTGCGGATGATGAAGTTAAACCGTTAAAAATGCCCATATACAAACTTTATCTTGGTATGAAAATGTAACCGAAAAATATGGTAATCTACTTCAACTAAACATATCTTTCTATTTTTGAGACGTGCTGTAATTCTTAAAACGTAGCATAATAATTTGGTATCCAAATTTGCACTCAAATGAACATAAATTTGTTTGTTTGTTTTGAATGAATGCTTCGTGTCCTAATAAAATTAATTAACAATTATTTAAGGGGTACTACTACTAAAAAAAAAAACAAAGGTTACTGGGAAAAGAACAGTTTTATAGGATCCTCAATAAATGTAATATTGAAGAGATTTCTTAAGCGTTGTTTATATTGTTTCAAGCAAATTAGGGATTTGCTTCAAAGTTGAAAATAAGGTACCAGTAATTTCAACCCTAAGTCTAAAATTGCCTTGGTACTCGAACTACCATAAGTATCAACTTTGTGTTTTAAGGGGGTATTCTGGTCAAGAAGCCGAAATTGTGGACATTTTTCGAACTAAGATTATAAAAAATGGAAAAAATTTTTGTAGAAAATCAAACTTATTAATAATTTGTCATTAACTTATTACCAAGTAGAAACGAAAACGAAGCGCATAAATAGTAAAATTAGTTTTAATTGCTTTACAGTAGTGTAGTATGCCCTTAATATAAAAAATAATAATAATAATAATAAATTAATAATTTATAATACGCAAATTATTTTTATACATTTGCTAAAAAATCTGAAAAGAATTTTTTTTAAATTTATATTCTCGGAGAATTTAGGAAACTTCAATTAAAAATAGTATTTCAAAAAGGCGTGGTTATTCGGTATTTTTATTATTTTTATTACCTACAGTTTTTAGAAATTTTTGGATAATTCTTATTTATATTTATTTGTATAAAATTCTTTAATTTATTGTTTCCTAAACAACATTTTCGTTTTATGTACATATAAAACTTCCGGGAAAAAATCTACAAGATGATGAAAATCGTATCAAAATCATTTGCTCGGATTAGTAGGAGGTTGCGAATAAATCGACATATAGTTGAGCAGGGCGGCTTCCTTCTCTATCGTGTAATAATTATCTGGTTCAAGTTATTGTTTATGTTGTAAATATAATTAAAACACCAAGCCAAACTAGCTCAAATCCAGATCCAAGAACTTTTAAGAATACTTTATATTTGTCTTTTTCGTGGATATATTCTTCTTCTTTTCTCTTACATAAACGTTATGATTAATTCTTGTAAGTGAATGGATTTCATCCTACGAAAGTGCATAAAAAATTCCATTCTTTAGGACTTAGGACCTCTTGGAGACATTTGCTTGTCAGAAAATAAATTCACAATTTTGCCGTAGTAAAATTACATCTTTTGCGTAGCTTTTTTATAAACGTCCCAGTGTCATTTTAAAATTTTAATACATTGGTATTTTAAAATGCTTCATATTTTGTTTTATTAAATTTAGTAGGTATTTAATGAAATAAAAATAATAAAGCCGGATTTAAAACTTTAAGTATTAATAAAGTCTTTGCTTTTTAGTAAATCTTCATTGAAGTAGCTCCCACACAGATTAGGATCATATGCAGAAAAAAAAATACTTTTAATCATAAAATTTGCATATAATATATATTTGAAGTGAAAACAAAATGAATATTTTAGTGACACTAAATATTTTTAAAAACTTAAATCTAAATATCACATTTTCATATTAAAAACTATATTCATACAATAATTAATTTTTAAAAATCGTTTTTTTTTTTAAAGGTGAGGTGAAAATTTAATATATACTTTTTGGTCAACTATATTACTTACAAAGTGTTCAAAAAATAGTAATACATTTCAAATAACGAATCAAGGTGGTGAATTTATTTCGAATAAAGAGTAAATTGAGATCAAAAAATAAACCTGACTTTAATTTTATTATACTAAGTCAACTAGAACGCGATTAATTTTTTATTGATTTAAGAATTTTTACAATGTATGATTTTTTCGTATCACATTGTATGGTTTCATCGAGCAGGTTACACTTGGGCAATCCAGCCATGAAAAAGGCTAATTGACTCAGTCTAAGCTTATCAGCCGTTGTCCAAACCTCAATTAATATAATAAACCAAGCCTGAGTTCCCAATCTTTGCCCCAGCCTTGAATAAGGCTAACCCCAAGTGTTGTTTTGCTAACCTTTTCCCAAACTTTAACCGTACCTGATAATTTTTTGTTCATTTTTATTCATAAAATTTTACTGTTTTGATAGTGGAGGAAATAGACAAGACAATAAAAGCGTCAGAGATACAGCAAGAATTACGTGTTCGAACCCAAAGTTTGCAACAGCTTTGTTCAAATCCAGAACTGACAGAGCTTAGAACACATTAGAAAGAACTAAAAATGAAACCATTAAATACGGCTAGTGGGTACAACCACAGCCTTTTTTTACTTACATTCGGGTTTTGGAAAGAACGGTTACCCTCAAACACAAGAAATTCAAACTCAACGTGTAGATGAAATAAACACAATAATTTCATACCATTGAGTTGTGCTTTACTTTTAGATGAAACACGTAATAATAATTCAAAAGCGGAATAAACAAATCTTAATTTTAGTCCACCGATTTTTAGTCTCCCTCATACTTTTAGTCCACCGATTTCTTGAACAATTTGCAAATAAAATATTTTTTTAAACATATCACTAATCTAAAGTAATTTACTGGCATAAATTTTATAAATTAATTTGACTAGAATATCCACAATAATTATTCATTCATTATTATGGCAATTTACGGCACTATATTAAATGAACAAATAAAACTTTTAAAAAGGCACTGATTGAATAGCGTAGCGTATTTTGGTTTCCGAAAAAATTATCGTTTTAAATGAATATTTTATTCTTCTTCATAAGGATATTTCGGCGGGCATAAACATTCACCATTCAAAGATTCATGTAGCCAATCCAAGTAATTGGCAACTCGTGTATATATACCTGGATAATTGGGCCGGGCACATCCACGACCCCAAGACACAACACCTAAAAACAATTTATTCAAAATTAGTAGTTTACACGAAAATTGCTCTTGAGATAAAAACTAGGAAAACTGTCGCCATTATAAAATACTAGAGGAGCAAATATAGCGCAGTACATTAAAATGTAAAATGAAGAAGGTATCTTTTGTCTTTTCATTCAATGAAAAAATTAGTCTAACAGGTATGGATTACATTTTTTAACTCGGGGCACTGACATCTTAGCATTAAAATTCAATACTTAATGCTTACTTCGAGAGAAATATTTCTCGAGATTATTTTTACCGCCTGAAAGTTCGTAGCCTGTTTGTAATCGTTGCTTCCAAACGCCTGTTTACTTAAGAAGTTTACTTAAGAGACCTGAAGTCTACTTCAACATTTTGAATGCTATAGATGCTCGGGATTATACTCAAGGTAAAACAAATGAGAAACAAAACATCAATACTAACCAACAATTTCCAAAGAACCGCTATTGCCCAACAAATGCATGGGCCCACCGCTGTCACCCTGTAAAAGATTAAAATCGAATTAAGAGATCTACAACAACGAAATGCAATTTGGTTAATTGACCAGCAGCTAACAAATGCAACTTATTAAATAATACGAAGATAATAATTCAATTAATTTCAATATTTTTAAACATTAATCATTCTGAATATAAGTGCAAAGATAAATATACACAACTTTCAATACCCAAAAACATCAAACATTATAAAAATATTAATAAATTATATTATTTTGTCTACAGTGTCTGCAATTATTATTTAATAATCGAAATTTGTAATGTTTGATGTGATATAAAAATAATAGATTTGAAAAATCGTCAAAATTTATAATTTACGGGAAAAAATAGATTTATAAAAATAGTTATGGCAAAAATGGGTCTAAGGAAAAATGGTGCTAAAATACGTGGACGCTTGAGAAAAAAGAATTAGAAAAAAAAACCGAGAAAGATGATCTCAGAAAAATTAGTAAATATCGATACCGGAAAAATTATAAATGGAAAAAATAGGTCTCGTTATTACTTTCAATTTTTCATTTGTATGGAAAATTTATTCGAATATTGACTCACTGATCCATGGGTTTGCCATGCCTTTAATGGAGTCGAGTTAGCACGGATCTGTGGGTGTTTTGGCTTTTTGGCTAACTCTGTGATCGCGTTCCCACACTTATCCACGGATTGATAATACTTTTAATGGGTTTTTTTTCGTTCAAGGCGTGGTGCTACAGTTTCGTACTCATACCGTTCACTCTTGTAGCCAACATTGTCCATTGGATGAATTGTCATGACAATTAACGACTCTATTTTTAATGGGTCTGTTTTTCCGGATTCTAATTATTCCTGAATCTATTTTTCTTCAGTCTGTTTTTTATTGGTATATGCTTTATTGGGTCTATTTTTTTCAGTGACATAAATTGTATATAAATTAGCAAACACAATAAGGTTTCAAGGACTCATAACATAAAATATATGGACGGCAAATATCCATCATAAGCAATCCTAAGTGAGCTTCTAGTGCGCTGTGCTCATATACATTTGACAAATCACCCTGAAAGAAGCCACTATGTTTGCTTCTACATACATAAGATGTTTTTAACTACATTAAAAATGAAGGAATTCTAAAAATCATTTAAGAAATGGTATTGCAATCTGTGTAAATCTCTTTATCAATATTATTGCAAGATACAATAAATTGAAGACACTGTATACATATATAAATTAACATACGAAATATATCAAATTGATTAAGATATTTTTATAGAATGTAATAAAATACTTGGCAGATTCATTTATGAATGGTACAGAATGTATCAAAAATAAATTAAAAAATGTATAGTAAATTTCTTTAAAAAATCTCTGGATTCTGCAGATTATCATTTCAGATTATCAAGGTTAGGGTTTCATTCTGATAGCAAGTTTCAGAAATGCAATCACAGAAGGTTAAAGTGAGTTTAACAATAGTTGAATGGGGACGGACCTCAAACAAAAACTTCTCGCGTTTTTAGGTAAATAAGGTACTACAGGTAATAAACAAAATAAAAATGTTACATTAATTGTTATTAGTTTGTAATAATCCAAGAGTTCCAGAACTTGACAATATCTTTCTCAAAATCTGTTCTAAATTTGATTTGATCGTATTGAGTTCAAAGCCTTAAGCTATTTCAAGATAATCTGAAAAGTAGTTTAAATAAAAACAGTTTATGAAACTAAGACGTTTTTGCATTCATCAGAATTCAAGCTTTGTTCAATTGTCAGAAATTCATTTTAGCCAATTATTTTTTATACATTCTGTATACAATGCTAAACAGAATAAAATATGCATTACTTTATTTCAAATCACTTAAAAAATAAGCTAATGTTAATTAAATTGCAAACATCAGAAAACTTTCAATTTCTCGTTAATTAGCGACAGTAGTGAAGAGCTATTGCAAAAAACTTTAAGTAATCATTTTCTTTTCAACTTTAATATTTAAGTGGAAGTATACTTTGTGAAAGCGAATAAGTAAATAGTTATAGCATAGTACAGTAAAACCACTGTATATATTACCTGGCATGCATCTTTTTTTCCATCATGATAGCCTGCACAAATCATATTTTCCGTAATACGCCGTCGACCATAACCAGCATCTAAACATTGTTGTCGCGACCATATTGGTACAGAAACTTTACGTAACAGATTTGAAGCTGGCTTACTTTCTTCAACGCGTCCCCAACCGGTAACCAATCCTAATCGACTTGTATAATTTGCTCCAGCTGAAAAATATATAATTCATTGAAATTGATGCATTTTGAAGTTGACTTGAAATTTTGACACCTCCCATACTTACCTCGCGGTGGCAAACAAACTGGTTGTAATGTTTCGCTAAACTCGACTGGAGCATCCAATTCCAGGACAGCAATATCGTTATTAAATGTAAATATATTAAAATCAGAATGAGTTTTTACGGATTTAATTTTCCGTTCCATAGGAGAACTTATTCGAATCGATCCAACAGATTCAGCTCCAGTATCCTTTTGATCCGTTTCTATGTAATGTTTACCGAGCGTTATTTCAATGCCATCCAAATCAAATCTAGATAAAATATACAAAAAGTAAAAAACGTTAATTCGATTATCATGGGAGAAAATGAATGCGAGTTTAAATGTTTTACCCGTCAATACAATGTGCGGCTGTTAACAAATGTCGTCGAGTAATTAGCGAAGCTCCACAGTATAATTTTCCATGTCGACTTATCCCAGCCATCCATGGGAATTCGTGAACTTTTGTAACATTACCACCAACTATTCGCATATGTCGACTATTTAATCCACACACTAAAACAAAGATGTCTTTTATGTTTATGTCAGTACTCGCATTATGAGCATTTTGCTCACGCTCGATTTAAAATATAAATAACTTTTGTTTTTCAAGTGGTTTATGTGGTTGAACAAAAATCTAGAAAATACAATCGCAAATTTTCGAAAATTTCGAAAACCAAAAGCTTTTTCGAAGCCATATTTGTGTTGGTTACTATTAAGAGCTCCTCATCCTTTACTCTTTTCCACTTTTTTCTAGAATGTTCTACGTTATAAAGCCATTAAACTAGACATACAATTGAATGAATTAATTAATTACTGTTATATTTTAAATCAAATCTGGCCAACCCGATTGGACCTCATATCATTTACATATGGTTGCATGATCAGATTTTTAGAATTTTGTCAACATAAAAAAAAACTTTTAAAAAACATGTGCCTCCAAGTATTTCTATGAATAATTTATTAAATCTTTCCTAGAAAAATTCATTAAATACTTATTTTTTCTGATTTATTTATTTTTTTAATAGTCCAATATATTAATTAAAAGTTTTGATAATAATTAAAATAATATTATTAAATATTACGTCTTACCACAATCACAGTCTTTTGCAAATTTTGGTAATTGGCCATAATTAACATCGGAAATACGTATCTTTGGTTTTCTGTATGTATTGTAGGCTTCCTAAAACAAATATTTTATTGATATAAATCGAAATTTTTCTTCTGGAAAAACAAACTCATTGCATTATCGAAATCATTACATTAGAAAAATATTCAAAAATAATTATGGAATCACTGTGATCTAAAAAATATGGATCTGAAAAACTTCTATTTTTTCTTCATTTATTTAAAAAAATTGTTGATAGATAGAAATCAATATGCAAATTTTGGATAAATGAATAAGAGGTAAATGGGGTAGTCAGATTTATTTTTCTTATTTTCATCTTAATATATAAATTTAATCGCCAATTAAAAATAGACTCAAAATTTTTTTGTATAAATTTTACTAAATTTTTCTTCAAAAAACCCAAAAAGGTACTTGTTTATTTAAACGGGTCCAAAATAAAAACAAATAAAGAAAAGTTAATTCAATAGGTAGGTTTTTTTTTGTACAAATATTTAAATTAATAGTTTACAATTTTATTTCACTTCCATAATTTACAAACGTTTGTGGATGTTTTTAATACTGCTAATAGTCTGACAGAAAGATATCGTAAAATGCTTCACCCGATCAAGTTTCAATTTTATAGACTATTTTCATTCATAATAATCTTCTTGTCTCTAGATCTAAGCAGTTCAAAGCTCCTGTAAGAATTTTCCACAAACATTTTTCAGATCATTTCGATGAAAAATGGGTAGATACGATAAAAGGAATATGTATATTACTACTCGTATTAGCGGCTTTAAGAAAGACTGACCGGTGTGTCAGGTTTGCCAGGGCGCCGCGAGTGTCAGCTCAACTTAGCCACTTAATTTGAAAACCTACCGATTCAAAGGAAAACTAAAGTTTATTAGGCAAAAAGGTTTGTCAAAATCTGTATTAGGCAAATAGGTTTCGAAACTATTGATCGGGCGAAGAGACTACCGATGAACTAATAACTTTAAAAAAAAGTTTGACGCCGAGTTTTTTAGATGCAAAAATGGAATTTATTATTTAACATTAAAAAAAATCAAAATAAGGAATGCTAACTAATGCGACATTGTTCTGTACCGTAAGAAAAGTTAACGGTCAACTTTAATTCTGATATCTAACGGAGATTTATTATGCGCTGAAATTTTAGGTTTGCAACACTATCTCCAAAATAGTCAGGCAACACCAATTCAAGCATTAAACTTTATCGAAAAGGCACTGTCTTCAAGAGTTCCCAATCACAACATCTGTTAACAATACCAGTGACTACTTGCGGTCTACATTGTCTCAAACAGTATTAGCTAGTTTGACCGCGATGTCCATTGAAAATTAAGTTGATAAAAAGCCTAGATTTTGCCAGTCCTATCAGAGAGTTTCCTAACAAAAAACCCAGGAAAATAAAATTATAATGGGTTTTTATATTGTTTTAAATGTTTGATGACATTACTGACAGGTAGCTTGTTTCTATAAAGTCAATGAAAATATGGTACAAATTCGAAATATGTATAATCAAATGAAGTACAACTAAAAGGGCCCCAAATGCATGACTCGCCTTAGCCACCTAGGCCGGCCCTGGCTATAAGGTCCTATGTGTTTTATTAAAATTAAAAATTTGGTAAAATTTTTTAACCATTGAAGTAATTATAATAAGAGATTTTTCTTTCAAATTCTTGTGCAAAATTTATTACACAATTATTTAATATAGATTTGCACATAACATTTTTAACTGCGCAGTATTTTTTTTTTAAATTATTGTATTTAATTTAAAAATTATTATTTATTAAATTTTACTTTCACTGAAAAATATTATGTCGTTAATTATTATTATGTTTTTAATAAAAAAAGATCCGTTTTGTTTATTGATGAAGCTTAAATTATAATATGAAAACAATAATTATGAAATAATTATGATTTTTTTAAAATTTAATCTCGTGATTAATTGTAATCAAAACTTCTTTTTTTTTTTATTCATTTATAATTTTCAAAATCATTAAAATTTTATTATTACAATAATATAATAATAAAGAATCTGTAAGACGTATTTTGATAGTAGAAATTATATGCCAGGAGGTTAATAAAAAAAAGGCAATTAACGTAACTTCTCCATTTGGGAATATCCAAAGGCTTGTTTTTTGGTATATAGCAACGAGGGAGACACAAAAATCACACAAAAATTTCACAGAAATGTCTGTGTTATTTTAATACATATAAACAAACTAAAAACTCAAACAGTTTTATAGACAAGAATTACAAATTTTGGGAAATTTTAAAATTCAAGCTAGTTTATTTAAAGAAATGTTGATAAAATGTGGACTTTAATTTTTTGTTTACATATTTACATTAAAAATGTAATGCCAAGTTTGAATAGTTTTTTTCTTACAAGGTTTTATTTAGCTTAAAATGTACGTATGTTTGTTTGGGTGGTTATGTAATGTTTATTTTACCATCGCTTCCACCATATTCGATATAAATCTATATTACTTATTAGATTTATTAGTTTTGAAATGAAATATTTAAATAAAACATTATTTTTAAAGGACAAGCTTCTATTGTACTTAAAAGTAGAAAATTATTTTTTTATGAGTCATTCATGCATGACTTTCTTTTTGAAAGCTTTGATGCGCCTCGAATCATCCTCGATATTTTAAATTGAGCGCCTCTAGCTTTTAAAATTGTCATGTATAAGTAACTCATGAAAACACTTATTTTCTACTATTTAGCACATTAAAAAGCTTGTCCCTTAAAAAACATTTTTTATTAAAATTTATTTTGTCATATTTCCACCGAAAATATAAACTTATTCACTGTATCCAAGGCTGACGGACAGGAAGAAATTCCCATAGGAATAACCACTTTTTCAACGTTTTTAAAGTTTTGCTCATCTCTTCGGACCTTTCAAATTGATCTAGAAGGATGAAAATCGATATATAGGTTGGGGTAGAGCTTTTGTCAATTTCATCTTAACAGCAGTGTAGAAATGTCATCGATTTTCGCGGATTTTGAAACTTTGCGCGCCTATACAATCTTTCCAAATTGAAGAATGTAGGTATGTAGATTGTGATAGGGTCAAAAGGGTGCCTTGTGGGTGTATCAAATTCCCAGCAACACTTTCCTCAATTTTACATGAAAAATTAAGCAAGATGGTTGAAAGAAAGTCCCCTTTACCAACCCTTTTATGTTAATATTTCATTTGTTCAAAAACATGAAAAGGCAATATCATTTCAATTGGAATCATTTAATTATAAAGAAGCATTCAATCTCAGTATACAAACGAAATTCCGAAACGTTCTTTAAACTTAAGCTTCTGATGCTTTTTCAATTTCAAAATAAAATTTGAGTACAGAATACATGATGGGACTACCGGTATGCGTTCATTTCTCCATGCACATATATGTACCTATCACAATCATTTTTGGCGGCAAATTCATTTAGTTTATGGTACACTCACTGTCAGAAAAAGTGCCACAGTTAAAACGAGCATTTTTTGTGACATTGAGTATACATGCTTTTTGAAAAAGCCTTAAGATAGTACTATCGGTAATAGATTTTGCATTCAGAATTTAATGAAACTTGGCATAGTTGTCCATTATTATATCATAATTAACCAGTTTAATTTTTAGGGGCCTTTAGAGAACTGAAAATCTGAACGTCCAGTTTTGTGAAATAAAATAAAATCTGTGATTTCCCATAAGGATCAATGTTAAAATATCTTTAAAATATCTTTTTTTCAGTTCTCTGAAGGCCCTTAAAAATTTAACTGGTTAATTATGATATAATAATGGACAACTATATGCCAAGATTCATTAAATTTTAAATTCTGAATGCAAAATCTATTACCGATAGTACTACCTTAAGATTTTTTTAACGCCAAACTAAACAAAAAACCTTATCCAAAGCTGAGGGAGCCTTAAAAATTTTTCCATGGTTTTCTTTGGAGATAAATTTTTTACTCTCATTCGAAAAGTGAGCTAAATAATCATATTTTTTGGGAGGTTTCGAACCGATTAAGTAAAATTAAGCTACTGATAAAATCTCTATTTAAAATGAATTTATAATTTAAGCCAGAATATACAGGATAGAAACTGTTATTTTTGAATTTTCATCGAAAATTTGTCGAATAATTTAAATAATTTTTTGAACACAATTTAAACAAACACAAATATTTATATACAAAATCGGTCCACTGTATATTTCGAACAATTCAATAATAACGCCACAAATAAAACTAAAAATTTTTTTAAAATATTTCTGAACATAAATGACACATTTATGACCTAAAAACTTAATTGATAACATACATATAAAGACGTTTATTACTTAATACAAAAATTATTATCAAACAATGACACTAATTTAGAAAAAACATAATTATTATAAATTTCAAACATAATTAATTTTTAGGTATCTAAAACTTACCGTTATGGTTACAACTAAACACATAACAATGAAACAATATTTATGTAATTTTTTAATCATTTTTTTCTAATTTAAAAATAAAAAAAAACTTTAAAAAATTCGGGCCCAAAACCAAAAATTTAAAAAAAAATTCACAAACACACAAAAACTTAATTCGAGAACTTTTTCATAAAAAAAATTTGTTCACACTTGTAAATAACAAATTTTCCTGAATTGTTGACAACTTTAAATTATAAAAAAATAATAATTTGTACTTTAATATTTATATTTTATGTTCAGTTATTTAAATGATTATTCATTTTGTATTAAATGGTTGCAGTTTTATTTCAGAAGTGACACCATAGAATCAGAGGTGGGGTAATTCACCTTGGCAAAAATAATTTTTTTTTTTTAAGAGTATTATTTTTTATTATACCATGCATATATGTAATATGCAAGGTATACTAAGTTTAGTCGCAAGTTTGTAACGCTTAAAAATATTGATACTACGAAAAAAATTTTGGTATAGGTGTTCATAGAATCACCTAATTTGTCCATTTCCAGTTGTCTGTCCGTGTATCCGTCTGTCTAGCAACACGATAACTCGAAAACGAAAAGAGATATATCAAGATGAAAGTTTTATAGCGTAAATAGGACGTAAAAAGTGAGGTCGAGTTCGTAAATGAGCAATATAGGTCAATTGGGTCTTGTGTCCGTAGGACCCATCGTTTAAACTGGTAAAGATAGAACAAAAGTTTAGATGTAAAAAATGTCCTTGATAGAAAAATAAACAACTTTTGTTTGAAACATTTTCTTGTAAACATCACTGTTTACCCATGAGAGTGCTAATTATGTGCAAATTTTATAGTATGTATTAATATGGGAATATCAGTTATGTGTGTGTGGCTATTTAAAAGTGGATATCTTTTTTTTTATTTACGTGACGCCAAAAAATAAACGACTTCATCATCAACCCTGTCTATACATGGTATTTCAACAATTAACTCAGTCAATTGTTTGTTTTCACTTTTTTTTTTGAGTGTATTTAATTATGTGCATAATACATCTCTTGGTTATTGGGAAAAATTAGCATAAATATTTAATTTTTCTCGTATCGAATGCAGTCAATGCTAATTATGGTTTTTCAATCGATAAGAAGTCGCATAATGCGTAACCTTAGTTTGTGTGTCATTGTATTATTATTACATCAATAAAATTAGGTCTTGTTCATGCCACGATTTGATAAGAAATTCATTTGAGTTTTAGTTTTTTTGAAGGATTTTTTTTATCGTCTATGAAAAATATAATTTTTAAAGCAGGTCTTTTAAACTGCATGTTGAAAGGTTTACTTTCAGACCGATAATATTCTATCATTCTCGTCTTGAATTTTCTAAATGAAAATTTTTTTGTGTATCTCCGAAACCATCTTTTAAGTTTTAATCGAAATTTTCCGCTTTTCATATGCACAAAGATATTATTGTACTTGTTTTAAATAAAAGTTGGTACTTGTAAAAGGTGATTGTAAATCTACATTATTGTAAAATAGTCTTGGCTTATTGCACGGTACATACCTACATATAAACTAAATACATGCTTTGTAGTCAAATAATGTGTTATTTTTAGCTTTACAATACCACGCAACTACAAAAATGTATAATATATTGTGTGCAAGTGATGCTTATAAATTTGATAATATAGATATATCTCTTCAATCATCAATACTATAGTCGTCTCTGTTCATCAAATGATGGATCTTCGATGAACTCATAATTAAATTAAAATTTTGTTATTCTATCATCGGCAATCTAATATTTTTCTGGTATTATTATAAACCACAAGATTGTCTAAATATTTTAGATAGTTTTTTATCACACTCTCTAGATTTTTTGATATGAGAAATATCGAATTGAAAAGGATTATATATATGATTCATTATTTTTTCAGCCAACTTTGAACGATATAATAATAATAAAAAGCCCTATGACCTAGGAATTTTTTTTTTGGAACTTTTGTTAATCAAAATATGTATTTATAAAGTTAACATTAGCGATAATTATGACGGACTAGTCAATGGACTATGGCCATCAAGCTCATACTGATTGGCAATACACACAATACTTCTGGCGGATAGCCCTATCTAATACAGTAATATTACTTATGATAACAAATACCATATTACCAACGTTGTAGTGAACGCCATATATTTCTTACCGTGTATTTTTATAAGTAAAGATTTTTCAGAATTTTATCTATTAAATTTTTTGGGTGATTATTTTTAGTTTTAACAATTTAATATTTCGAAAACCATAGTAATTATCGAAAAACTCTATCGAAAAGTGCTTGGTAACTAAATTGAAAATTGTGATGAAACCGTGAAAGCTTAATTAAAAGCTTTGAAAATGGTACTTTTCTTTGAGAAAATTATAGGATAAATGTAAATTGGATAAAAAAAACACATTTATGGTAGAGATTACCTAATATGTATGCGTATACGATGGAAAAGAACAAATTAATTGGATTTATAAGTTTTTCTTAGTTTTCTTAATTTTAAATTATATATTCAACTTAGAAACATTAAATCTTAAACCTTTTATAAAAGCAAAAACTAATTTTATAATGACAAAATAAAACATAGGAAACATACGCTGTACATACAGCATTAATTAATTATACATGCATATGAAATAATAATTTTAATTTCCTGAAAATTTATCCTTGAGCAATTTCATGATAACATTTGCATACTTATTTTCTTAATACAATTTAAACTTTATTTGAGTTCTAAATTTACTAAGTATAACAACATCTCAAAGTGATGCAATTTTTATAACTTTGAAAACATAAAAACATTTTTTTGAGCAATAAAATTCACTTTCATATAACAAACTTTAAATAAAATAATAATATTTAATTTAAATAAAAAATCTATTTAAATATTTTTATACACAAATCATTTTTTGGTAGACAATAGAATTAGACCACCTCTTAATAAACGACTTAAGCCTATAATTTAGTGAATCCTTTTTTAAAAGAATTGATATATTTTTGTTTACAAAATTTTTTTTCAAATAGAGATGATTTTTAATTCTTTTTGCTTTTAAAACACATAGAAAATATTTAAATTCTAGATCACCAGCAACGGACTTATAGCTTTGCTGGAAAATTTTCTGTCTTGAGAAAAATCATGGCTAATTTGGGATTCAAATTTTTCTCTTACACTACTATAGGGACTATTTTGGACTATGTTAAAGATAGCTTCTTCGTTGGAAAGTTCTTGCTACACGGATCTTTCATTAAGTTTTAGGAAAATTACCTTTTTCTGCCAAATGAAGATGCACATTTTAGAACACTTGTTTATTATAGGAATTCTTCGATCAGGAAACCGCTGCTGATATTCCCGCACCCACTTTCTTCCATTTCCGTCAAAATATTCGTAAATAAAGTAAATATCGATATATTTTTGATTTGTAAACGTAGTCTTTAAATTATTCTTAAAATTACAACATAAAATACTTGAGTCTTAACTTTTATCTTTGGGGACATAATAGAGCACATAACTCCTTAACTATTGAGTTTTGGATAAAAGTCACTGTCGATTTAAAATTGTCCAAAGAATACGCTTTACATCGAGTCTGTATCTTTCTCTGTATCTCTTAAAGTTATCTCCTTGAATTTTCAACCCATATTTTCGTTGATAGTGTTTAAAATCTTAAAGTTAATAACAAGTACGGACATTTTAATTGCATTTGAATAATTACAAAAATATACAAAGCAAAATTTTAAGCAGCTAAATACCTAGAGCTTTCTTCATCCAATGTACCTTTAAACTAATCAAGTAATTTCATTAGTATGATGGTCTATTATGGCATCCTCGTTTGCGTAGAAAAATTGTAGTATTTTCAGTACATTTGAGATTTGATAATGGTAAGAAAACTTCTCAAAACTTTTTTCTGTAGACCAATTCAATTCTTAATATCATTTTATCGTTCGATTGCAGTTGTACTTCAGTACCGTATATTTTACATGAAAGAATTTTAAATTCATTTTCAAAAAAGTCGCAGAAACGGGCCTAAATCATACTCTTTATACTGTAAAATGATTTATATTATCTTTTATTCATTCTAAATAGCCATTCAATTATCGTTTGAATACTTAAGAAATTGCAACATCCTCCGAATATGAGATATAAAAAATTTTTTTAAATATATAGATTGTAGTCTTAGTGAATAATTTGCTATATGAGTCAGTCATTAAATAGGACCCACTTTTGGTAATCCTCGGTGGTGATATACTATAATTCCTGGATATTTTCTCATTTAGGCAATTTTTAATCATCTATATCTATCTAAATAAAAAAAATCAAAGGTTGTTTATTGGTAAACACGTCACTCCAGCAACATCTGGACCAATTAAACTGAAATGGAATTTTTATATAAACGATTGATTATCCAAGACGATAGCTCACGATTGAAACGAAACATATGCATAATTACAATATTGCTTTGTTCGTTTCAAGTTAAGGAAGTATCAGGTAAAGGAAACTTAATTATCTGCTCCTGAGAAGTTGGCGAGTAACAGCTAGTTAGAAATATATTTTTTGCAATAATTATAATAAATATGAGACAATAGTGAATAAATAATAACAAATTAAAATAACTTCTTATTCAATTTACATAATTTATTAATTCTTTTATTAAGAAATAATATACATAATAATGATATTTAGATATTATTTAACCTCAATCAGTGAAAGTCAATCGATGTAAAGTTATAGAATGTAGGTATACTTAAAACATCAAAAATATAAACAAAAATTAACTTTCGACATTTTTCGAGATATCAGAATATTATTCAATTCTTAATTCAGATTTAAAAAGGCTTATATTTTATCAATAGGGAAGATGTATTATCAATGTCAATATCAATATCAATGTTGCAAAATTCATATAAATATTTCTTTTTAAACTCGCAAGCAGGAGAATACCATCAATAACGTCATATTTTTCCTTCCCATACTTTTTTTTGGTAAAAACTTTTCCTGCTTCCTTTTTAAAGAAATAAGAAGAAAATCTGGACACCCGCCAAGGAAATACAAATCAAATTTAAGATGAAAAACAAAACTTTCTTCTAGTATAATTTATTTCACTAATTTTTACTTCATCCAGCACAAAAATTTGTGTGTATCTGTGTATGTGTGGGTGATATATCCGTGGCAAACACTTTATGTTCACCTACTTGACACTTACCAAATTCATTACTATTCTATTAGCTTTCAAACTAGCTCTAAAAGCTTTTAAATTATTATCATTAATTAGTTTATATCTTTATTTAGGAGAGCAATCAAAACAGCTTATATGTATAATACAGATTTAGAAAAGTAAGTTGATAAAATTGTATATAAGTATTTATTTAATGATTACATTTGTTTTTCTACGGGTTTCGTAAGGAACTCCATTCCTAACGGGAGTCCCACAACCGTGCTCTTTTCTTCAAATAGTTAAGCAGACATTTGCAATCAAAATTTTTATATGCCGAAAAGGTCTAAAATTGTTATATTGGACTCATGTTAGAGATATAAACTTCTGTTTATTGGATTCTGCCAAATCAAACTCTACAATTTTACGTTTTGTTTATTTTTTTCCCAGCTTAATTGTGTAATACCATCCGAAAAAAATAGGTGCGTAATTTTAAGCTTGTTGAAAAGTTGATTTTGAACTGGATTTGACGAATTAATCACATACATTCGAACCTTATACTTTACTAAAACCATTTGGTCCGACGATTTCAAACTGCAAATAAAAGAAGGCTTTGATAAAGTTCAAAAATCACCCAATTGAAACTTTATAAAATTAATGCAATTTTAATAATACCTGTAAATATTATATTTGGATTATAATATCGATTAATTATTTACACTAAATTTCAATTTTTTTCATTGATTTTTTTCTAGGTCATGACCATACTGGTGCAAAATATTCACTATTTAGTAAATATTTATTAAATATTTTAGTCTAGTTTTAATTAATCGTGAACTGGACAGATATGTTATAAAATTTGTTTAAAGAATGCAGAATTTCCATGACTTTGTTAGATTAATCTCACCCGGTCGGCTAAATTTTTAAGTCGGTATTAAAAACTAGCAGATATCTACCCGATTTCTTATTTAAAAACAACGACTACACGTGTAAGCGATCACTTATCCTCCCTTTTGTTTACAATTTTATAAACCTGATTTTTACACTTTTTGAATCCAAATTACCCCACCCACCGAGTTTCATCAAATTCCAAAACAAATTTTCTTTTCCATTTTTTTCGATTTTTTCAAAGGGGTACCCTTAAAAAAATTGCAAAAAATCGAAAAATTTTTTTTATCTCCTATTTCCGTAAAACTCAGTATATAAGGTAATTTTGACCCAAAAAGTACAAAAATCGGGTGAATTTGCCGACTGGTCGAATAGTTTTGGAGATACGGACAAAAATCGATCCAAATATTGCGATATCTCAGAAAATCTGTATCCAATCATTAAATTAACCTGTTTTTTACACTTTTTGGATCAAAATTACCCCACACACCGAGTTTCATCAAATTCCAAAACAAATATTTTTTTGGCTCCACCCACATCATAAATTTATATATGGATGTGGTTTAATAAATAAATATTAACAAATAGTGATGAGGATGGCCTCTGTTATGGGCGTATATGTCAGAGAAATGGAGATTAAACTCCTTTATTATTATTCATAAAAATAAATTTATGAGAATTCGACACAAATCCAAAAGTACGCTCATAGTTAGCACACTTTTAACTCCAACAGTGGATATTTCCAACGGCGGCCCTGGGGTAAAACGAGTGGTGAAGTCGCTGTATGCGCCAAATAACAAGGGACGACAAAATACCAAATGCAAAATATATTTCGAATTTTCTTAATATTTATTATTTATTTTAAATAAACTGAAATATAATTTCTGGTGTGAAAGCAGCCAAAAGGCACCGAAAGACGATCTCGCTTGGTTTCCAACCACAAATTCTTCGAACCAGGATGATTATTTCGACATAACGTCCCCTTGAGTCATTTTCCTTAACAAACTTTTTGGTACAAGATAATTAGGTAATTTTACACAGGTAACAGGCAACGTATCACGGCCAATTTTATTAATAACATTAAACTGATAAATGACAATTTGTGTATCATATTTTAAATATTTGCAAAACATAATAATAATAATATAATGTAAACATTACATAATAATTGTAATAGTAATACAAGATGTTTTAGAATTCCACGGCATATTTTGGAGTTTTATTTATTTAACAATTCCAATCAAAGAATGATTTCACGCATCATCAATCAAAAATGTGTATGGAACAGTCTTAAAGGTTTTTATTCCACTACTATACTTGATTACAATCTGGCTTTAGAAAAATATATACAGAATGTTCGATTTACATCTAGGCATATGTAAAAAATATCACGAGTATGACAGAATACATGCGTTAAGCAATGCATCTAAGTAAGCGATATTATAGCTATTGAATAAAATTGCAAAAGTGACTTATCGTGGCATATCTGGCGATGATCTTCAAAATTAATTCCCATTGGAAAAGACATGACATATAATTTTAACATATAAATAATTACTATGGAAATGAATGGTCAAATAAATCTGGCTCTATTCATTTCAAAGAGTGAAATTGTACAATAAGTAATTTAAAACATTTAAAAGAACTTTCACTTAAAATATTTCCAAAAATTTGTCCCAAAATATGATAGCTCTCTAAGTATCCTTTTCATCTCAGCTGATGTCCTTGACCATCACTTTGATATTGATTTAAGAAGGAGTGTTATAAGTTTAAAGTGTTTATCTAAGTGTGTTTCTCAGTGACATCGTAGCCCCTAAACGGTCGAGCCGATTCGATTGAGAACATTTTATAGATAACATTCCAAAAATCTTTACAAGGAATAAATCGCATTTGTCGGGAGTTTTTTAAATTTTGTAAATTTCACTTGTGCTAGAGAATACACAACTTAAATAACACCGTGCAATTCCGAAACACTTTGTATAACATAATAATATAATAATAAATATAATATAATGTTTTTTTTTTTTTTTTTTTTTTTTATTATCAAAAGTAGGACAAATCATCCATAATTTTCGCATCTACGTAATTTATTAATAAACTGTATTGTTATTTTTATTATTTGAATATAATAAAAAATAATATATTTAAAATTATAAACAAATAAAAATTGTAAAGTTTTCTTAGAATATGTTTTAATTGTTTTAATAGTTTGAACTTAAAGCAGCTGAGTAAAATATTGTTCTCAAATTCATGATTAAGGCTTTCAAGGTTAGGTTAGGTTATATTGGCTATCCACGAAGGACACACTTAGGCTATAGAGCCCATGTAACTGGTAAATCATTTTTAAAAGTACAGAGGATCGACTTCGAAATGTGGAAATCGAAACACCTTAAATTGAACCAATTTTACGAATTATGTTCTTATTTGTTTCCAACCAATAATTAAGTGCCAAAATTTATCTCAAAACATTCCCATTACAAAAAATAATTTGCTATACCAAATTCGATTACAATGCCTTAAAACGGGAATAAAAGTTAAAAAAGGGGTAATGAAACTTATCTGAAATAGTACCTACATATTTCTATTATATGTACTTGACACAGTATCCAATTGCCCTTAATAGATATTTTATTAATTAGTCTAATTGTTGCTTGAGTAATTATTTATTAATTAATTGTTACAATTTTTATCAATAATTATCGATAACTAAATAATTATTATTGAATATATATCAATGTAAAAATTTTGTTAGCTCTTGTAATTTAATTATACTTATCATTAATTTGTATTACTTAAGTATATTTGAAATTATCTTAACTACACGTCGAAAAAAAAAATCGTGACCAGTGCGATCCCGCATTTCAACTGTTTATAGTTCCAAGGCGTATTCTGGAGGAAGTTCGATTTATTTTCTATTTTTTTGCTTAAATCTAACCTACAACGCGAGAAAAAAACGCGTTTTCTCGATTTTTTTCAAAGGGGTACCCCTTAAAAAGATTACAAAAAATCGAGAAATTTTTTTTTGTTTCCAATTTCGATAAAACTAAGTATATAAGGTAATTTTGACCCAAAAAGTTCAAAAATCGGGTGCATTTGCCGACTGGTCGCATAGTTTTTGAGATACGGACAAAAATCGATCCAAATATTGCGATATCTCAGAAACACTGCATCAAATCATTAAATTAACTTGATTTTTATACTTTTTGGATCAAAATTACCCCACCCACCGAGTTTCATCAAATTCCAAAACAAAATTTGTTTTTACGATTTTCTCGATTTTATCAAAGGGGTACCCCTTAAAAAAACTGCAAAAAAATCGAGAAATATTTGTATCTCCAATTTCGATAAAACTCAGTATATAAGGTAATTTTGACCCAAAAAGTACAAAAATCTGGTGCATTTGCCGTCTAGTCGAATAGTTTTTGAGATACGAGCAAAAATTGATCAAAATATTGCGATATCTGAGAAACTCTGCATCCAATCATTAAATTAACCTGATTTTTATAATTTTTGGATCAAAATTACCCCACCCACCGAGTTTCATCAAATTCCAAAACAAAATTTGTTTTTGCGATTTTCTCGATTTTATCAAAGGGGTACCCCTTAAAAAAATTGCAAAAAAATCGAGAAATTTTTGTATCTCCAATTTCGATAAAACTCAGTATATAAGGTAATTTTAACCCAAAAAGTACAAAAATCGGGTGCATTTGCTGACTAGTCGAATAGTTTTTTGGATACGAGCAAAAATCGATCCAAATATTACGATACCTCAGAAACTCTGCATCCAATCATTAAATTAACCTGATTTTTATACTTTTTGGATCAAAATTACCCCACCCATCGAGTTTCATCAAATTCCAAAAGGACCCCTTAAAAAAATTCAGTTTCAGGCCTTAAATTTCGAAATGAAAAGTTTCAGAGAGTTCCGCCTATTTGGACTTTTGGTCAGATTTGGAATGCCGAAAATTTTAAGGCCAAATTCAATGCTAAATTTTCGGGGTTCTTTTTCATAAATTCCAATTAAACCATAAAAACTGCAATTCCCAAAATAAAAGTGCGTCATACAAAAACTGCCATACATTGCCCAAATAATTCCCATAAAATAAGAACTAGGTCAGGCATTCCTCATCGAATTACAAAAATAAATTATTTTCTATCACAGAAATCCCAATTACATCCAAATTAATCAAATTAAACTTGACCTAATCGTAATCATTCAATTAAACTACAATTATATCTACCTAATACAATTTCAATGTTTTTTACTATTTTTTTGTGACGTTATATTTCCAATAATTCGAATAGTATTCACCTTGACCAAAATTTGTAATTATATGTTGGAAAATTGAAATCAAAAGAAAAATTCGTATATATTGAATGAATGAATGAAGATTGAGTGTTCCGATTTGATATGAAAATCACATCTCATTAAAAAATTTAAAATTATTCCATGCATGTATTACAACACATATTAATTTGTATACTTTGTATGTATGAAATATACGTCAAGGTATTCTAAATTTAGTCTCAAATTTGTAACGCTGAGAAATATTGATTAAAAAAACAAGATTTGGTATAGTTGTTCATAAAATAAACTAATTGGTCCATTTCCGGTTGTCCATCCGTAAATCAGGACCTAAAAATTGAGTTTGAATTCGTAAATAATCAACATAGATCAATTGGGTATTGGCTCCGTAGGACCCATCATAAAAAATGTCTCAAAAATAAACAACTTTTGTTTGAAATTTTTTTTATAAACACAGTTATCTGTGAGGGTGCAAATTAGGACAAAACTTTGATGTTCGTTTTCACAAAACTATAAAAAATAGAATTCAACTGATGGTCTTGTGAAAAATTCTCGAAAAACGATGAAAAAACTCTAGTGCTGCACTGACAGATCAGTGCAACTCGCTACGCTCGCATATAGCTCTATTGAAAACCTATCCACAATACATGAATAATAATAAATAATACTAATAGTTGTAATATAACGTAATATATGATTTATATGCGCTCCCACCATTTAATGAAATTTAACTTTTTTGATGCGGAACCCTCAAAAACAATTAAGTCATCAACGAATCCACTTGAATACACAAAAAAACATTTATTTAAATCGGTCCTTCCGTTAAGATATACAGTTTCAAACATCTACATACTCGAAATATATATAATAGATAATGCAAGCACTTGCATTCAGCACTTTCTATACAGAATATTTCAACAATCAACTCAGTCAACTGTTTTCACTTGTTTTCATAAGTAATGTGTAGACAATAAAGGGATCCTATACTTTTATTTAATTTTATTTTAAAATTTTTATAAAATACTTTTTCTCTACCTACGGGAAAAATAACTCTTTTTTGAACTTATGTGTTTGGATTCTACTAATTTTCGGCCTTCTATCTCTTATAGCTTTGGCGAAAATCTCTGAAAACCAAAATTTGCGTACATGTACATCGAAAGGCATACACCAGGAAGAAAGTTTTTTATTTTCAAATTCTACGAGGTTTGAAACGTAAACCTTCTATTTTGAGGGGAACGATGGCAAATTTTTCCCTCATTTAATAACTTCAATTCTACTTCTATTCAACTTCTATTCCATCTATTTTTTGTTTGAAAAGTAGAATTAAAATTAAAAATTGTTGCAAATAATTTCACAAGCTTGCATTCTCATTTTGCATATGCCCTCTTTAGAAAAAGATGTAAACCTATTGGAAATAAATGTTGAAATAAATTTTTTCGTGAATTTCAAAGAATTTTCTTTCGTACTTTCTTTCTTCGTTGTTTAGAAATGGATTTTTGCATATAGGTACAATTTTTTGGCTGGGTAAATCAAAATTTTTGGCTGACTAAAAATACCAAAAAAAAATCATTTTTTGGATTGATTGGATTTTCAGAATCTAAATGATTCTAATTTAAATTTTAAACCTCAAGAATGAATTCTTAACAATGTGAAAAATCTCAGGTAATTTCACATGCGATCCGTTTTTTGAATACGGAATACTAAAAATCGAACGAATTTTCTAATAATTAACTATATTATTATTTCTAATTAAAAATTAAAAATCACATGACAGATGAATACTATGAAATAGAAAAAAAAAACTATTTAATATGCTAATAAAATTACAAAATTATCTATAAAATTAACACAAAAATTTAATCAATATCATATTTTTCAAATATATAAAACCAATTCATACAGGTAACAAATTTAAACAGTAGCAAACTTTACTAAGTCACCAGCTATAATTAAAAATTTTAATAGCTAGCTAATTTGTTAACATATGAAGATATATTTAAAAGAAAGAAGTTTGTCATCACTACTTACTTTCGTTTGACACACTCTTTTTGAAAATTTTTACCAATAATAAAAATCAGATTTACTTTCTATTTTATGAATTCGATTTATGCATGTGTTTATTTATCAATTAATATATTAATAAACTGCTTTGTCGTCTACTTCCCCTTCTTAACCTACTTTTTGAAACAAAAAAGTTCTTCAAAAAAAGTGTTTTTTCAATAATCATTTTGAAAACGGCAATCATGGTTTCAATATTACTTCAAGTTCTTAGTAAATTTATTTTTGGGTTCGTTGTGTTGAATATAATTTTTAGTGGACGCTTCATCCAGACACAAACAGTGGTAAGTAATATTGTTTTTCATTCTATTTCGAAATATTCCTGGATATTCGCTTAAATATAGAAATTTAATTGATGGTACAAAAAAATCTATTCCGAACGTACAATCACGTAGGTTAAAATCAATAATTAAAGTTGAAAGAGGATTCAATTAATTTCATTTGGAATTTAGATTGAAAAAAGTTAATTGAAAAATTTTCTATTTAACAAGAAAATTCATTAAAAAATGTTTATGAAAAAATTTTTTTTCTAAAATTATTAAAAAGTTTCGACAAAGCACAAACTCTTATTTAGAATAAAAATAAAAATATTACAAAAAGTAATTTAACCCTCAACTACTATCATTTGGTTCGTTATATTATTTTATGTAAAAACGAATCAAGGGTGAAAATGAAAAAAAGGGTTCAAAAGCTTTTATTTAGAATTTGAGTTGGAAAGTTCGGTAAATCCAAAAAACATTAGAATTAATTATTTTATGTTAATGAAAATTAAAAATATTACAGAAAATACAACCCTTACCTGCCATTATTCTATCTGACACCACTGAAAATTGCGGACACGCCATTTTAGTATATATTGATTTATCCACTACAGGAAAAAACGAAATTAAATTTTAAGATTGTGAGGCAATTAAACATTTTTCCGATCTCTTTTTTAAAAGTACAGCTTTCTTAATATTGCCTTAGACTAATGTTTTCGGACTACAACGGACTTGTTTTCGGACTAAGTTTTCATTTCCGTCGACAGTGCCCATGACTGACTATCTTTATTTTTTTATAATATTCGTTTTTTGTCAATTTCTGGACACTTTGGAGTTTGGTGAACCCATCAGCACTCGCGTCAACCGTTCGGTCATCTTAGTCGCGTGATGAGAGATATTCAGACACGTTCTGCATATGCTTCAAGCTTATATTAAACTAACGAAAGTACACAAATAGGCCCGAAAATTGTTCACCAGTAAACAGAATTGAAAAATAAAAAAATGATGTTTCTAAAAAAATATCTTTTGGACTCACTATAATGTCTATGGGTGGACTCTATTTAATATAAAAGTTATTTTTATTTTTCAGAATTTAACAAATATTTCAAATTTGAATTTGATTGATCAGTTCATAAATAATGTCACTATAAATTCAACTTTCACGGAAAAAATTGGAATTGTGGATTGGATACATGAATTATTTGGAAGACCAACAACCGAACCACCGGATCTATTTAATGAACCAGCAAATTGTTCAACCCCATGCAGTAAGTATTTAATTGAAATTTAATTCACGCTTTCAAAAATTTGTAAACTTAAAAAGTCTGATACGAGTTCACGATTAAGACCCAAAACAATGAATACAAAGTGAAATTTAAAAAACCCCCGACGATAGTTGAACTGAACCGATTTTCTTGAAACATTGCAAGGAACACTCTCCATTAAATTATCTTTCAAACAAAAACAAACAAACTAAAATCGGTTCATCCGTTTAGGAGCTACGGTGCCACAGACAGACAGACAGGCACAGATAATAGTACTTATTTTACATTACAAACTTGTAGGATGTGGAATAGCAAATACAAAAAATCGTATAATTGGTGGCCAAGAAACAAAAGTTAATCAATATCCTTGGATGGCATTGTTAATGTATGGAGGACGATTTTATTGTGGCGGATCTTTGATAAATAATCGTTATGTGTTAACTGCAGCTCATTGTGTCCATGGGTAAGTCTTAATTTTTGTGTGGCATTCGTATGACCAAAGAGTTATAAGAGAATTTTTTTTATAGTTTCAGAAAAGAGCGTATTTCCGTTTTATTTTTAGAACACGATCGATTCACAAAAAATGAAACTCAAACAATTAGTCGTAAAATAAAGCGTATTATTCGACATGAAGCATACAGCACATTAAATTACGACAGTGACATTGCATTATTAAAATTAGACGAAGATGTTGAATTTTCTGAATTATTTCGACCCGTATGTTTACCAGAATTGGGTCGTAGTTTCACCGGTATAGAGGGAGTGGTTACTGGTTGGGGTACAGTAGAACAGTATGGTGATTTAGCTGTGAAATTAAATGAAGTAACTGTACCTATTATGTCGAATAAAGAATGTAGAAAAACTGGATATGGCGAAAAACGTATTACTGAGAATATGTTATGCGCTGGCTTCCCAGAAGGAGAAAAAGATGCGTGCCAAGTAGGTGTCGTACTAAATTTTTTTAAATTGTTTATAAATTAAATTTCATTTTCTTTATCTTTATGTCCGCTTACAGGGAGATAGTGGAGGACCATTACATGTAGTCAATAACACGATTCATAGCGTTGTAGGTAAGGTTAAAATAAATTTTTTTAATTCATAAGGTATCACTTTTTGTTTTACCACGCGTTTTACCGCGCCGCGTTTGCATGCGCACGCTCTAATAACAGTAGGGAATATTCTTGTATTTTTTTTATATTTTTAATTCATTGTTTACACCGTTATAACATAAATACTGTTTCAAAATGCTGTAATTAAGTATAAAAAAATATTTAAAATAGAGAATAATTTTGAGATGCTTAAACGCAGCCCTTTTGGCGCTCTCTATTCATGAAGTATTAATATGTGATCTGTCAGTTGGTGATAGTTCAATGTCTGTGTACTACTGGTGTAATACCCACAGATGTTGTAATTATAGTATATATCCATGGTAATACCATACAAAATATAAGTAATTAATACCATACAGTATGTCAAGTCTGAAGAAGCCACATACTATGACATCACGTTCGTTTTAGAAATTTGAATTTCTCTCACTGAATTTGTACTTTTATTAATTAATTTTAAGTAATTAAAAAGATATTAATTACTAAAATAATGCATAATTATATAAAAATAAAGTTACGGAAAAGAAAATTTGAACAAAATTTAAATTTCATGAATATTCCCTATTGCTTATGACATCAAGACATATGATATATTAATTTTTTTTTTTAATTTATATCCAACAGGGATTGTATCATGGGGTGAAGGATGTGCACAAAAGAATTATCCTGGTGTATATACAAGAGTGAATCGTTTTATTACATGGATTAAAGCGAATACAGTCGATGCGTGCTATTGTCATGATCAAACTTATTTACATAAAATATGAATTATTTTTATTCTATTTATAAATTAAATCGGCTCTACTTGCACAAGCGAACGAGATTGTCCCATCAAAGGAAGAAATGCTGGAAATGATAAGAAGTGTTCAAAATTGGCATAGGCTTAAACATTGAAAGATAGTTTATTTTCCAAAGATTAACGCACAAGTTTGAATGAAGTAATATCGGAATTGAGGTATTTGAAAATATTTAATCGGATGATATTTACGTACCTACAAAAAGGTAATTCGAGTGAAAATAACATAAACTGCAGTATCTATGTAGTTTAGGATTCTAAGAGACTTTCTGTAGACACTATCAGTTGTTTTGAAAATAAGAAAAGGCGCTTCAGAAAGTTTTTATTCTCAAAATAGCCGAACTATTTGTCCGCTACGCAAGATGACGTGAGATTGATTCAGGCCAAGATTTCTTCATATCGCGTTGGTTAGAACATCATAAATTTAAAAGGTATTCTCAAGAACACTATTATGGTCATCAAGTTTACAAAACTATGTAAATATGTAAAAGAGTAGAAACAAAAAAATTGAGACTGGAACTTTCAGTAAATTTTTATACTGTTTTCTCCAGTTTTTCAAAAAAAACTCGAAGATTACCCCAACATGAAAGAAGTTATGACTGCATGAGTTGAAATCCTGTCCATAAGTGAGTATTTCTCGTCAGAAATGTTCTTCTTGTCATCGTGCCTATTAATTAATACAATGTATAAATTGTATCTAATTTCTGGATAAAAACACGCTCATTATACACTTTTTCTTCCTTTGATGTTCTAAAACATCCCAGCTTGAATGTTTATTTAGATATATTTTATATGCAGTGCATACTTGAACATTTAATTATAAGTTTTTATTTATTTATAATTTGTATTATATAATCTAATTTAATTTATTATTATTTTTATTTAAATAAACAATTATTTATTTAAGTAGAGTATACTGTTTTGTTTTTATTGTTGTTTGTTTTTAAAAATACACTTGGGAATAATTTACACTTTTTTTTCAAAATGTGGAGTTGGTACACGAATTACAATTTTGATATGAAAAATGAATAATCAAGCCAAGTCCGTGCGCATGGGGGTGGGTCCCTGGATTACGAATTTTAAAAAAACATCATCAGAAAGTTAACTCCCCTCCCCGTCCTTCAAAATGATTTATGATTTTTTGAAACGTGTTTTTTCGGAAAGAATTCGCGCGCGAGCTTGAATTATCAAAAAAATAAAGTGAAATGATGTTTCGGAAGTTGTTAAAACCTAATGGCTATTTTTGTTTGTCTGTTTAGTGGTAAACCGGCATAATAAACAACTGTGCCAAATTTGAAACGTCACTTTTTTCACAGAAAATAGAATTGCCAAAAAGTGAAATAAAATTCCAACTCTATGAAAATAAAGTAAATTAATTTAAAATTTAAATTTAAATAATTGTTTCCAAGTGTATTTTACTCTATTTCAAATACCAGTTTTTGTTGATTCCACTGCAAGTTCTTCTTTTTTGCCTAAAATCCAAAATGTATCCATATCACCTTTACCTTTTACATAAACTTTACCCCGTGGTATCGAGTTATATAAACCAGGTGGTAACATTTTATGAGTGACATTAGATACTTGGATTTTACCCGACTGAAATAGAAAATAGTAAATTTAACCAATGTTATTCTATTAAAAATCTACAGCAAGGTATAACTCACCTCTGAAGTGGTTTGCATTCTAGATGCTGTATTTACGGTATCTCCAAAGAAACAGTACCGTGGAACTTTAATACCAACAACTCCAGCTACTACAGGACCCGTATGAATTCCTAAAATTATTTTTAAATTTTTAACAAAATTAAGTTGGTATTGGGGAATTGTTCCAATAGTTTTAGCCAAGTTATTTACTTGTACAAGTAAGGGAATTTAGCCAAGTAAGTAAGGGAATGGCTTCGATGCCTCACGTATAAGGAAGAAATATTACTTATCTTTACAAGAACTAAAAGTTACCAGGTTATATAATGATGTAGATCGAGAGATTGTCCCAGTGAAAACTAGGTCTAGAGAAAATAACATGTACATACGTATGCGGGTCTTTGGATTATACAAGTTGTCTTTTTAAACTTGGCATATAAGCAAAACTCGAAAAATTATACGGGTATTGACTTAGGTTTTCGGGCTAAATTAAAAACTGACTCTGATTCGTAACTGACAAACATTAGACAAAAACTTTAAATTAGAAAGTTGTTCTTTATAAAAACGCAAACATTTTTTTGTAAACCGAATAGTTTAGACAGGTATGATTCAATTTACAAATTAAACTTACCAATTCGTATTTCTACATGAACCGTTGTGGGTAAATCCAATTTTTTAACATCCCGTAATTGACATAAGGCCACTTCAATTACATTTCTAGCATGATCCGGTGTAGGTTCTGGTGCGCCACTAACTGCCATATAAACTTGACCAACAGTTTCTACCTAAATTATGTACATGGTTTTTCAATAAATAACCAGATATATTTATCCAAAAAAATCTTACTTTATAAACGTTAAATTTATCCATTAATGCATCGAAACAACTGAATATAGAATTCATGCTGGTTACAACATCCATTACATCACGTATTGTATCTGAATTAAATCCTACTAATTCGCAGAAAAGTATCGAAACGGAATCAAATGACTGAAAAATAATTCGATAAACAATTAAGTGAAGAAATATTTGCTTGATTTTATTTAGAAGGGATGAGAAACAAAAATGAAACCCATCCTGCTAAAGTCAAATCTAAACTATTTAAATTATCTAGAAACATACCTCACATGTACTTAATGGATTTTGTCCATGACGTAATCGATCTGCAACCGGTTTCGGAATCATAGAATATAATAATTCATCACCCCGTCTCTTCCAAGATTCCAATAAATCATAATTTCTCTCTAATTCAATTGAACGTTGTTCAGCTCTTTCGTACATTACTTCCAAACTAGAAAATAATACATTCATTTTAGTTCGAACATATTTGCTACATTTATTTATAAAAATTTACCGTGAACAATTTTGCCATCCTTGCATAACCATTTCGCGACTTAAACCATGCGGATTTAAATCAGTTAAATATAAGCCCATATTTGGTAATTCATCCAAATTATTAATCCTAAAATAAATTCTTCGATATAAAAAAAAAGAACTATTTGAACTTGATTCTATGACCCAAATTGAACTTTTAAATGGTCCCGAATTATTCTTCAAAATAAATGGGATAAATATTTGAAGCAATTTCTTTGTAGATTACAAGCCCATGATAAAATTTTTCGGATGAAATGACCCGCCAGGAATTATGTTGAAAATGATTAATGTATGTAAAAGCTAGTAATTTTAAGCACTATGGTGTCAATTTTGCGTGGTACAGCTGAGAATATTAATGTCACACCCCTTGATGTCTCACCCCTGCACCAGCAAATATGTACGGCGTTTTACTGGATACCAGCTCTGAATAAGTATTTGAAGAGAATTACAAAAAATGCCGTACAGAAATAAATCTGGTAACTTCGGCACCAGAGGTTAAGAAATTTTTTGATTTTTTGAGCTGGGTAACTTATTAGCCTTATAGCTTCTTTTTAGTCACATTTCCGAGCTTTTTTTTTATAATATTCTGGATATTTTCAATTTCAATAACTCTTTATAAGAAGTTCCTTTTTATGAAAACATTTCTTTTACAAAACATTGTGAATAATGTAAGATCAACTATACTTACAAAGGACTGCAAAGAAAAATAATGGCACTAATATCTTCAATATAACGCATTTGGCCTTGTAACAGGATACACCGTGTTCCTTGACTGCCGCGTCTATCTAATGATGCAGCTAAATTTGGTTGTTGTGGTTTTATTGTGAGCATTTCTGGATCACTATCTTCTTTGTCGCTCTTTTTCTCGTAACTATTTGAGACATTAATCCGTTCACCAGTAGTTCTATCAATACATTCATCAATTTCTGATTTAATTAAATTTCGTATTAATTCAATTTCAAAAATAACCGAATGCAAATAAATCAACTAGAATACAAAAAGAGAAAATATATGAGTTTCTGGGTACGAAAATATTGGTACAATCACTTACATTATTCCAGGTAAACGGAATTCCTTTGGGTCGACGTAACTTAAAATGTCTGGCAACTGGGTCACCTAAAATTGCAGGCGTTTCACCCCAAACTTGTAATAACTTTTCACCGACACCAAGTAAATTCATATTTTTTGATATAATCATTCCAAATGGAAAAAATTCTAGCAGTAATTCAGCTGGTACGGGTGGTAATGACAAGCGTTCCATAAATATATTCTTCTTACTGTGTGTTGCCATCTGAAATTGATTTTATATTAATTCTTCTCTCGACATTAACATCTCTCGACATTTCTGGTACTTACATATTCACGATTATCAAAATTCAATCGAAATTTAATTTGAACATTTTTCGAACCAGATGCCGTATTATGAGTCTCTAACATTTGTATATCCAAATCATCAAAGCCATAAATTTCAACAGCAATTTGAAACAATTGTCCCATAAAGTAATACGTAAAACCCTGTCGTGTGCTACGATAAACTAAAACAACACCATTTTCATCAACATGCGTTAAATACATTGATGGGCTCTGCATTTTTGGATATGTAAAACGCATTTGCATATGAATATTATCCACACTTTGTAGAAAATCAGTAAAATAACGACCCGTCGCTTTTATTGTTGCATCATATCTAAGTGAAAAAATAAAAGTTGTTAAAAGCCATTTTATTTTAGAAATAGTCTTTGGTTTTAGAAATTTTTTTGATTCTGATGACGTCATAAAGTTAAAAAAGTCGATACAGGCAAATTTGATCCAATCCAATTGGAATTTTTTTTCAAACTCACTAATTTTGAATCATTCTTTTCAGATATGATGCCAGATTTTCGATAGTTACCACTTATGTGCTGGTTTCTGGAACCAGGATTCCACATTATGAAAACCTATTAGAGCTAGGTTAATTTTGATTACAAATATGAAAAGTATGACTCAAATTTAGTAGGATTACGTACTTTGTTTATCAAAATTGGATAAAATTTGGATGTGATCGAGCAAAATAAAATTTTTTGGATTCTGATGACGTCATAAAGTTAAACAATTCCATTTTTTTGTTAACACAGGCAAATTTGATCCGATCTCATTCGAATTTTTTTTGAAAACCAATAATTTTGGATCATTCTTTTCAGCTGTGATGCCAGATTTTCTCTTTGCTTAATTCCGTGACAAGGACTCTACATTCTTGAAACCTATAAGAGCTAGGTTAATTTTGAAAACAAATTTGGAAAATATGATCCAAATTTAGAAGGATTACATACTTTGTTGATAAAAATTGGATAAAATGTGATAGAGACAAATTAAATTTTTTGGATTCTGATGACTAAAAGTTAATAAACTCGATTTTTTTGATAAAACAAGCAAATTTGATCCAATCCAATTGGAATTGTGCCGCACATGCCCCACAGCAAAGCGTGGCAGGGTTCAACTAGTTGTTAAAATAAATATTAATGTTATTAAGAGGTCGTAGTGTCCGACAAATTTTCTGCTGCGTTTTTCAGGCCAATATCTTATAAATATTAATTACCCAAAATTACTGAAATATCGTACGAAACATCTGCCAAAAAATTGCATGAACGCATCATTCGTTGATTGAGTAATTTCAGCACATGCAGCAGCTAAATCTGTAATTAATGTATCTGGATACACTTGATGAGTGTTGAAAACTGTATGGCGACATCCAGCATGTTGAACCACACGTAACCATAATTCTTCACCATATTCCAACTGTTCTCGAGAAAAAAAAATTGAATTAAAATCATTATCCTTACAAAAACCATTTTAAAGCCGTTTAACAATGAGGCTTATAAGAAAAAATTTTGTTAAGAATTAATAATTGTACGAAATATTTTCGATCAAAGGGTTTGTTTACGCAATATTAACGATTTTGACCTGAAAAAAAGGCACTTGAGATATCAATTTTATATCATTTTTCAACCCCTTACCACTTCGGGGTACTAAATATGTCGCCTGGAAATGAAAACATGGTTACATAATAAAAAAACCTCTACTTTAAAATTATTGGCCCTAATTAACACTAATAATTGAGGACCAGCTCATTATTGATTACACACATCGTCGTATTCTCCAAATTTGGATTTTGTGGGATTGCCTACCTTATTTTTCAATAAATTGATCCCTTAATATATGGTCAAGGTTAACGTATCAAAATAAAATAGGTTTTGTATTTAATAAATAATTGATTTTCGTCTTATCCCAAGGACTTTCTTATAACAAACCCATATTGTCTATATTATAATAAACGGGTGAATAAATAAGCATATTATATTCTTAGGTATATCCTTTACAAATAGAAGTAGTAATTATATGATTAAATAATATTATCCTGTGGGAATTCATGTATGTATGACCTTTGTTTTAAATTTATATGTAATATTAACGCATATTATTTTCTTTAATGGAAAATTGTAAAGAAAATATTTAAAATTTATTATACATAATTTTTAACAAATTGTAATTTTGCACAGTCATACAGGGTGATGGGTCACCTTTTTTAAGATACTTAACCGGCTTCTGAATTTTAAATTCAGCCTACTACAAATTCAAAAATAGAGCCGATTCTTAATATTTTGCCTAGCGCCAGAGATGGTTAGACAAATCGAAAAAAATTAATAGAAAAAGTTGCTTAGAATATTTTTTATACACTTATATCGATTTTCATGACAAAATTTGCATATTTAAGTTTTGCATTTTTTGGTCTACACTAATAATTATTAGCCGCCCTATGAGCTCAGTTGGATAAGGCGTAACCAATTTCGTCCTCGATATGCGGACGTATAGTCACACGGGCAAAGCACAAGATAGGATTTGAATATCTCGTGATTGAAGTTTGTCAGAAAATATCTGATTCAAAATGACCTTTGAAATGTAATTAAAAGAAAGTCAAATAAAATATAATAATAAAAATTGATGAACACAATAAAATATTATTTCTCAATCAATAATCACAAACGTAATTAGAATATTAATGTTTTAATTAAAATTATTTATTTTGATCATTAAAAATATAAGTACAAATAATCACTTGTGGCATTGGATGATGCTCTTTTCCATCAGAAATAGTACCAGTAAAAAGAACCTCGTGAAATATTTTAACTTTGGAGAGAGGATTTCAGTTTTCAGACTAGAACTAGTTTTCAGACTTGAAAAGTTTTCAGACAGAACTTGGGACTAAATTTAATATACTTTGTATATTTCATATACAAGGTATAAAAATAATTGGGAAATCATTGATGAACAATAATAGAAAGCTAAAACCAATCATTCAATATTCCAATTATTTTGTAAGCTACTACTCTAATCTGTTATTAAAAAATTACAGCACTAATCATCTATTGATGGACTTATTTGAAGTGTCAAAAAAGTGAATTTTCAATTATTAAATTAAAATTTATTTGACATGAGTATTAATTACTTTGTAAAAAAATTTAATACTTTTCATTTTAAATATTTATTATGTATTTACATCACGTTTAATTTTTTTTATAAATTATTCTGACCACCAAGAAAAATAGAAAAATAAAACGACAAAAGTATTAAATTATTCCTCTACCTGTTCATACCCTGTCATTTTTTCTTTTCTGATTTCTAATAATATCAAAAAAAGACCTGTCTTTTTCTTATAAAAAATTACTATTTTAACAGAGACTACTGTTAAGTAATCGGGCAACCCCCGCTTTAAGTAATCGGGCCACCCCCCCCCCTAAAATTTTCAGAATTTACTTAGACTTATTCCAACTTCATATAAAAAAAAATCAAGCTTTTTATTCAAAATTGTCCTGGAGCTCGTACATTCTTAAAGCAAAAAAAAAGTAAATTATTTGTAACGTTGTCTCACTTTCTTAGCGTATCAGTGTATATTATTCTATTGGGTGGCAAGATAAAATCGCTTAAGAATAAGATAGTAAAAAGTCAGCTAGGGTATTAGTTACCAAAAAGATGCAAAACAAATACCAGCATATAAGATATGCCATTCCGATATTCATTTTTAAAGTTAAAGTTATCCTAGTTATCTTAAAAAATTCTATACTATAATTTATAACCGGGTTATAAAATAAAAATGCCTATATTAAAAGTTCCTATGAAAAAAGTAGCTCTATTAAAGTTATTTGTTCAATTTATTTTCACTGTCTGCTGCTCCCACCTATTTCATTTACTCTATTATTATATAACGTGTAATATACATGTGAGTAGGTTGAAAACCTCCTCCTTTTTGTAATATACGGTAAAAATGGGCAAAAAAGAATGTATACCTACTTGCTTATAAAATTCGTAAACAAGAAAATCCGTATTACGACGAACTGTTCTGTCTGTTATAGCATTGTTTTTTTAAGTCTCTGTCTCAGTATTCAACAGATGTTTTATCCCACATACATTTATTTTGTTATTTTTCTATTCCTAGTAAACCCGTGGAAAATATTTCCACACAAAGAATTAGCCATATTAGTGCATTTTTCAATCTGTATATGCAATACATATTACATAAATGTAACTTTTGTATAAAAATTAGTATTGGTAAATAAATGATTTCAAATATTAATTTTATCTACGTCCATGAGATAAAATTACTTTTCTTACTCATTTTGCGTGCGAAAAAAAGGCTCAAGAACCCGCACTCAGTGTGGTACTCGCTTTTTCGTTACCACACCCATCTTCCACCAATAAAATTAGTTTAAAAACGAGTTACGTCAACAAGACACTATATTAAATTTTTTAATGTTCTATTTTTCTCAATAACTCATGACAAATTTTAAATTATTATTATTCATTATCGTTTATTTTCACATTTTAGAGGCGATGATAAAGTTTGTACGATTGACCAACTCATGCTACTGCACCGTCTGGTTTTTTATAATTTCAGACTAGTCAGATTGTACGGTAAGTATATAACTTAGATAGAAGGAATGAATTTGCAACCTTCTAATCAACTCCATACGATAATATGGAGTTAGGCTAGGTTAAGTTAGGTTAGAGTGGCTGTCTTGAGGTGGGACACACTTAGATCATATGATCCGTTGTAATACCGAAAAAGAGTTAGCCTATCCCTGGCCACTACTCCATGAACCATTTGGAGCTGTTTAAGAACAGCAAAAATGCTTTGACGTCGACGGACTTTAGGTCAGAAAGGTCGTCAAAGAGAGGTTGGCTCAAGTAATTACATCTCCTCATGGAAAGAGCTGGGCAGCGACAGAGAAGGCGAGACTTTGTCTCCTCCTTCTTACCACTGTGAGGCCCAGGCGTTTAGCATGCCTGCCGCCCAACCAGTGTCATGTAATAGCCGCAACAACTTACAGCTTACAGAGAACCTTGAAAGGGATATAAGATTAATAGGGGATTAAATAATATTTAATATAATAATATTAAAAGAGTTCTATCAACTTTTCTGCAGTAATCACTATCAGCGGAAAGAATTCATAAAAGGTAAATTTTCCACTGGAAGAAACTAATTCATCATCGTATTGAACATATAAGCAAAACCTACGCACCAAGATCAGAACTTTCGATCAGATCGTTCGAGCCAAACAAAAGTATCATTAATTTCTTTGGACAACCAAACTACACATAATACAATTGAAATTTTTAAATAATATTTAGAGCTTACCTGAACAAAATGTTGAACACTTTCTAGTAGCATGCCATACATTTTGAAGCAAAATGGTCTACACGTTGTTAACAAGTAAGATTGTTCAATTTTAATTGTTGCTTTGATTTACGTCTATGTCGATATTTCTAGGAAGACGTACATATTAAAATAAACATTGTTCTCTAAATGTATAGATTGATGGATTATAGATACGTCGTTTTATGTTCAAGAGTCGATATAAACTGAATGACAATTTGAATAAATATTTTAATATACGCAAGTTGCAACCGTTTTAGGAAGTTAATTAAATATATCGTGTGTTCTGCAAAAATTTTTATTAACAATTTAAAACATTTGTGTATAAAACTTGCGAATAATTATTTGTTTAACTCGCGGCAAAAAACATGTATGGATGTTAAAAGTTTAAACCTATTTGCGCCAGTGGCTTATTTATGGGATCCTTAAGAAGTTTATCGAAAATAAAATTTTTAGGTTGGTTTTCTTCAGAATGGTTCATAGCTATACAGTAAATCATAGTTCTGATAGTGGGATAAATCTACCGGATTTTGATAATGAATTCCGAAAATTTTAGGAAAAGACTAATTTTTTTAATAGGTTTCTTTCGTTGTAAAAAACAGAGGAAAGAAGTTTTGCGGTTCCGGAACGTTCCACACGATCTTTGAAACAATTTATCTCTATATTGTTTTCTTTGGTGTTTGTTATGAATTTTTGCATCGAACATGCCTGCTATCGAATTCTGAACACAACAAAATATGCTCAAAATCTCAAGAAAACCGCAATAACCTCATATTTTCAACTTTCTCTGATAACTTGTAGAAAAATGAAGGAATTGATCATAAGTCACATCTTTTCCCAAAATTTCCACTCAATTCTTTCATTTTTCGAAAGGTTATCAGAGCAAAGTAGTAATTATGAGGTTACTGCGGTTTTTTTAGATTTTGAGATTATTTTGCTATGATCAGGGTTCGACAACAGGCAAGTTGCCAAAAATTCACATTAAATAATTCTTGTTTTTATTCGCCTCATTCCAATCAATAGAAGCAGAGATATTCAAGAAAACGGTACCAAAGAAAACAATGTAGAGATAAATTTTCCCAAAACAGCGTGCAGAAGGTTGTGCGGAACGTTCCGAAACACGGAAAACTCCATTCCCCCTTTAAACCTCAAAATTAACCTATTGAAAAAAACTAGCCTTGACCCAAAATTTTCCGCCTTTATTATCAAAATCCGATAGATTTATCCCCAATTATTAGAAATCCTAAAATGAGATATTCATTTTATGATTGGTCAGATAGGTAGAGAAAAATGTTTCAACCTTGAGGTTGAGGTCTGTTCCTTACATGAAGCATGGTTCCTTAATACGATAATTCAAAAAATGCAAAGAGCGATTAAGGTTGCCAACTCTCTGCTTTTGGACCGGAGTCTGCGGTTTTCGTGGCGTTTCATTGGTTTTCTGTTTTGAAAGCATAATCTCCTGCTTTTTTGGCCATTTTCATAAGAAAAAAAATCATTTATAAATAAAAATTTACTTTATTTTATTTACAAAAAAAATCTAAAAAAGTATGATTTCATAGTTTTTTTGAGAGCACTCTATCAGATTTCTGTGTTACTAGATAGCCATTAGCTGTGTTCACAACCAAGACAAGTAATTCAGCCGATAAAAATCAGGTGGGTCTACAAATCATATGATTACCAATATCTCAGTGACTTTTCTTCATCAATTTATGTATTGTATGAGGGAGACGATTATTAATTGAAGTTAATTAATATAATATAGTTTATATTTCAAGATGAGTCTTCGTGTAATTTTATACACTTGTTCTTTAATTTCCTTTGGTACGTATTTTGAACAAAAATTTTTACCTCATAAAATAATAATTTGGGTTAAATTTTATGGAATCCAATTTTCCTATTTCAGTTTATGGGGCTGGCGAATTATTAATATTAAATAGTCCAGATTCATTACGATGGAAAGGTAATCCTTCATTAGATGAAAGTATGTTAAAAGAAGTATATTCAGCGGCAATGGGTTATACCATTGAAAAGGTAGGTTAAGATATCCTTGAAAGAATTAGGTGAAAAAGAGTTTTATTTCAGATCAGTTATATTTGTCTTTTTCAACTACATTTTTTCTTATAGAATTCAAATTGGAATGGAATGTACATTCAAGATCCATTCAATTATCCCGAAGCATTAGTGCATGTTGCAATTGAAGGTGTGACAAACTTGGGTAAATATTCACCTTTGGATGTACCAAAATATCCATTGAATACTGATGAAGATGAGTTTTCAACATGGCGAGCAATGAAACATCGTGTCATTGAACGACACCCAGAAGATAATAACACTTTAGTGCGAGTAGAATTGTCTGGAGGATTACAAGAGGTAAATACTGAAATACTTATTTTTAGAGTTCCTTTCGTATTTTAAATGGAAAATTTAGTTAGCTCGTTATAGAAACTCAAAAGAAACAAGAGTTTTGTGGGCACTTAAAGCCTTATTTTGTCTCTAAAGCTCATTTTCCTTTCATCAATTGGATTTGGATACATGTAAATTAATTTCTTCTTTTTTATTTTTTAGTTAAACAAGTATCGTGACATTTTAAATGACTTGAGTGTTGAATTAAATTATCCATCGTCTGAGGAACTACAAGTGGATATTGAAGAAAATCGTAAATTTTTCGAAGAAATTGCTGTTATGAATGCTATTTCTGAAAAAATAAAGGTATTTCCAGTTTTTAAAATTGTTTCTTTTATTGTCATTCAATTGTTCAATTCAAACCCAATTTTGCTACCATTTAGTGTAAATTATTCGTTAGAATTTGACGGTAATGTTTTTGGGCTTGACGATAAGAATATCTGTAAAAATAATTTATTGAATTTTTTTTTTTTTCGTTTAGATGATGAAGGATAATCTACAAGATGCTAATCAAGATATCTATTGGTTTGTATTTACAAGCTTACACGCTGTATCTGATTTCCATGGTCCTGATTCACGAGCCACAGCTCAGGCTCGAGAAATTTTAATTGATTCTCTACAAAAATTAACTCATAACATGAATCAAGCATACAATGGTCGTGTACTTGTTACGGCTGTGACAAGTGATGCTTCACATACTCGGCGTGCACGTGCTCTATTAGCTGAAGACAATGTAAATGCTTCTGGTGCATCTGCTACAACTGAAAGTTCAAAATCAACTGTACCAACAGTGAACCTTAATAATCCACAAGATGTAAGTTTTTTTTAAATCTTAATTTATAATGGATGTTTTTTAATTAAATTTGTATTTTTTAAAACGAACACATAAAACCAATGTTGTTCGCCATTTTATTTTTATATCATTTGTGTTTCCATGTGATTTTTGACCTATGGTCGCCGTGGCAGGCTTGAATGAAACGTAATATATGGTAGTAAAATTATACCATACCACCTATAACACGGCATAGGTTTCGTTCCAAGTGATCTATGTTCGTAATTTATAGGCGCAGTCTAGCGACTTCACAAATCCACAAAAAATTAACTCATAATTGAAAGACCAAATAATTAGCGCAAATTTATCCAATTTTGAGGCGTTGCTTTATCACTAAGGACAAATCATCTATCGGTTGTCAATTAAACTTCCACTACAGTGTTGCAGTGGAATGATTATTTCAGAATTAAATATAAATACTCCCAAAATCATTCTTGTCTCTTTTGAACTTTGAAAGCCCGTATCTCAAAAACCGTAGTTTTTTCCGAATCAATTTTTCTAGATGAAATCCATTCAGAAAGTTCTGCAAAGGCCATATCCCATAAGAAAAGTTTACTATACTATTCTATTTTATCCTATCCTATCCTATTTTGTACTATCCTCAGACAGATTCTCCGTTTAATAATTCAATTGATACCGATCAAGCAAATATTACCACTGAATTCCAAGAGGTTTTTATTTCTGGCAACGTTTCTGAAATCCCAACAATCATCATTAATTCCACTAATCATTTAATTGAATTAACTACTGAAAACCATGTTGAATATATTGAAACACTTGAAAGCATTCATAAAAAGAACAATTCACCGATTGATTTTAAAATCGAACATCTTCATGTTGATGACATTAATAGTTTTTTGAAAAGAATCTCATCACCTAAAACCGTACCTTCTCCAGTAATTAAACATGAATATGTATATAAAATTGGTAAGGATTTAAATTGGGATGAGGCGACCGATGATTATCGTTGGCTAAGTACTAGTGCAACTAACGAAACAGCAGGATTTCATCGAGAAAGAAGTATAATAACTGAAAGTGAATATATGAATAAAAATGGCCATGATTTAGATATTGATAAAGGTTTTCCTCTCGCCGATTTCGATCCTGTAAGTTATTTTGTTGTTCCGTATTAGATCAATAAATTTTAAAAATATTATCCAACTTTTCTAAACCTTAAGAATATATTTTGAGGTTATTGATAAAAAAAAATGTTCAAAATAAAAAATTTTACGAATAACAATGGCTAGAAATAACACTGGGCGGACTTACTTATTATGAGTTTGTTAAACTAAATACCAACCTATCAAAATTCATCGCATTTTTCATTTTTCCTCCATGAATATAAACCTGGTATGGGCTACGTGACCGAGAATTTCGTTTCGTTTGCAAACTGCAAGCTGCTCCTGAATAAAAATATCTGAAAAATATCCCGCGTTGGCGTCAAAGCGGGGTGAAGGAAGAAACGATGTCTTATCTTTCACTGTCCAGTTCTTACTATGTGGAAATGAACTCACTTGAGTCAACCTTTCTTTGACGACGTCTCTGATCTTAAGTGTGTTGACGTCAAAGCAAGACAATTTGTAGATCTTTGTTCTTTGCTTTAAATTTGACCTTCAAAAGGTAGATAAAAAGAATTTTCTGTTAATTTTGGAATTACGGGTCTACAAACATTTTAGCAAAATGATCTAAGTGCCTTTTTCGACATATTACTCTAGTCACAAAATTAAACACCTGGATTCTTAATAAAATTTTTTATTATATAGGAAGAACAACATGGTTACATTGAAAATCAACACGTAATTGCTGAAAGTTTATGTCCAAAAAAAAAGACTGCCGACGATTAAAAATTTATTTTTTACTTTTTTATCCATTATTTTTTTATAATTTTTTATAAGGTACCTACTGTAAAATTATTTTCTGCATGAATTTCTTAGGAATGAAATGCATGAAAATTGTTTCAAAATTTAATGCAGTCTTCGAATACTTCCGTAATTTCTATTTATTTTTATTTATTGTTTGAATTTATTTAAAAAAAGAATAATTTTTTGCATAAAATATCTACGATTCTCTTTTAACATATCAATGATTTTCAATAATACACCGAAAAATTAAATATGGTTTATATCACAAACAAATTTTCTTTAATCTTCAAATTTTTCAACGCATCCCAAGAAAATTTTTATTTGCATTTTTGAATAGTTTCCTACATTTCTTAACAACAACAAAAATAAAAGGACGACATTTTGAAAGTGAAAAATCCACTTTTTGTATTATCCAATTCTACAAATTATATTTTATTAATTTAAAAAATCTCTTTCAAATAACATTGCAAGATATGAGACTTAGTGAGAGAAAGAAAAAATTCGACTTCTTACCACCGTGTAGTTAGAAGTCAGATTCTAGTTTCCGAATTAAATTTTCTCTCTATGAAACTTTTTAAATATCTTCTGCTAGAAAGTTGCATACTCAGCCTAATGGTTATTCCAACCCCGCGTCAGGGAAGTTTTCTTCAACTTGCTTTTCCCGTTGACTTAATCCATTGCGTTCTAGAGGGACCAATCATAAAAATTTCGCTTCCATTGGATACTGATATTTTTCACAAGATTTTATCGTACAATAAAAGTTGATTTTTCATTTTTTTCGACTTATTTCCTACTTTCTGGGTTCTTCCAATTTAAAATATTTACTATATTATTTTCTTTTTTCTTACAGGTAACAAAATGGAATTTAGCTGCTGACTACAATGAAAATTATCCAGTAATATTTAATATCATTTTATGGTTTGGAGTAGCATTTTTCTTTTCATTATTAGCTGTTTCCTATGTTATTGCTACAATGGATCCTGGACGTGATTCAATTATTTACAGAATGACTAGTAATCGTATGAAGAAAGACAATTAAACAGAAACGAATTACAAAGAATGTTTTAGAAATTACATTATTTTCTAAGCATTCTTTCTATAAAATAGAAATAAAATTTCTATCCGTTTTTGTTTTTTTGCTAAATTTGATCGTTAATATATGTGTAGTTTCTAAAAGTGGAAAATTTATTGAGGCATTTTATGCAGTTTTAAGATTTTTTTTTGAAGAAATTTTAACTGAAGAATTTTAGCCAAATAAACTGAAACCGTGATATGTTGCAATTTATACCTTCTCTCAAATGATTACGAGGCTTTGAAATTTACATTTTAAATTTCGTGACCACTCAGACCTTTTCTCTAAGCAATAATCATAAACTATTGCGAAGTTAATTTGACTGAAATGAAATGTGCAGAACCCTGTTTTAATTATTTACAAACCTTTATTAAAAAAAGGATTAATTATACAAAATTTATACCAATTTCAGTGTGAATTGCACTGGATAAAATATGCAAATCATTCTTAAATTCACCTCAAAATTTAACAGCTGAGCATGTGAAATTTTTTGTAGTTACTTTTTATTAAGGTTCGTTTGGGTAACATCGCCTCAAGTAAAAATACAGTTAACTTTAACGAACGGGGATGCTTTTATTTATTTTCAATTATGGAATCATTTGGAATATTCTTCGGATAAATATCATAAAATATTTTCCATGCCACTATTCAACTTCGTCTCCACTTAGAAAACTACCTAATACTTATTAAAACATAAAAACCCTTTATAAAATTACTATAATTTCATAATCGCGAAATCCATTCGAATTCATAATCATACGTTGCTTATAAGGGTGATCAGAGGTGTCTTTTAAATGTCCCCAGTTTCAATTTGAACCACAGCTGTACGCAATAATACCAAGTTTAAAAATATTTCAAAAAAAGGATACTCTTGTTGAATTTCGAATTTCAGTATCAATTTTCAAAATTCTACCTTGTATATCAAAAAAGACAAAATCCACAACACAAAAATTTGAAAATAGGGTATACACGATTCTCAAAATAGGTTGGTCCCTCAATTATATGAACTCATATAATTGAAGACACGTCCCTTGAATTTCTAAAAATTTAAAAATAACTTTTTACATGAACCGAAGCCGGAAAAGCAATTAAATTAAAATATTAGATGTCATGTTGTCAGTCATAAGCTGATTGAAGCGTATAGTTGTGAACTGTTCAATTCATAATTCTAGAAAAATAGATCATCTTAATTGTTTATTTAAAATTTTTAATTTCTCGATAGATTAAACTTTTAATCATTGAGCATATTCCATATTAAATTTTTGTTGTAATTAATTTTGTAATATAAATTTTAAATAAAAAAAATATTGTATATTATATATAAATATTAAAATAGAACTAAGAGTATTATGGGTAATTTGATTTGTATGTCTGAGTTGTAGTTGTAAAATTTTATTTATTAGAAATTATTAAGAATACAGTCACAAAGAAAATTGTTTTAAAAAGGTATTGCTTTTGTTTTTTATTTATCCCAAATAAATTTACATAGTGTTTCATATAAAGATCAATGGTGTATTTTCATGATGACGCTTGACGCTGAGTAAAATTACGTTACGTAGTCAGTTTCTTACGTGCTGCCATCTGGAAAAAACTTAGCAGCATAACGTCGTATAGACCTTTTTATTTTAAAAAGTTACTACCTTTGGTTTCGGACAGTATGTCAACAAACTAATGTGATAAAATGTCTGTTAGAAACAATAATGAATCGTAATTGAAATGGAAAGGTTTTTTCTTAGGATTTATAATGCCATAAATCCACAATTGATAATTATATTCACCAGCCATTATGGATACAGTTGTTTATTCATTAATAAACTGTTTTGTCACCATTGAGTATCATGATTCGGTGATATAATTATATTAATTTCATTAGTTTCCGACTTTCTGGTTAATCTTCTGACATTCCAGTACTCTAAGGTGATAACCCAATAACTAATCTAATTGTCTGCCCTATTCACGCGTCACTATATTAAGGGAGAATATTTTGTGAAGGTACTGAGTAAGATCTAAGGAAGTCCCTTTATGTTAATAAGACACGCTCGAGTTACCCCCCAAATTCCCTTCTTAGGCCCACCTACTATTTCGATTGGTTATTGGTACAAAGGGGTGGGTCTTAATAATTTTTGGTACGATATTTTAATATAATAAATTTATTAACACGCAATTATTTTAGACTATGACCAAAATACGTACACCGGAAAAAAACTAATAAAAGCTAGAGAACATAGTGTACCATGAGTGCTAGCCATGATCTGGCATTTACAAAATAATCAAAAATAATGATAAAAAAAAAGTTAAGTAGAAAAACAAAAATATATTAATTGATAACTATCAATTAATTTGAGACTACATAATCTTTTAATATAATTAAAAACCTCTCGACATCTTAATAATGAGTAATATATGACAATAATATTACGCACATAATTGATAAATTCTTATATTCGCAAAATATCTGCCTGAAAAGATAATTTATAATGAATGAAATTGAAATTTGGTATCTTTACGTTTGAGAGTATTCATAATGCGAAAGTAACATTGAATTGAGTAGGATTACATACTTGGTTTATCAAAATTGGATAAAATTTGGATGTGATAGAGCAAAATAAAATTTTTTGGATTCTGATGACGTCATAAAGTTAAAAAATTCGATTTTTTTGATAACACAGGCAAATTTGATCCGATCATAATGGAATTTTTTTTGAAACTCACTAATTTGGGGCCATTCTTTTCAGCTGTGATGTCAATTTTTCTCTAGTTATCACCTATGTGCTGAATTCCGGAACCAGGATTCCACATTCAGAAAATCTATCAGAGCTAGGTCAATTTTGATCACAAATTTGAAAAGTATGGCCAAAATTTAGTAGGATTACATACTTTGTTTATCAAAATTGGATAAAATTTGGATGTGATAGAGCAAAATTAAATTTCTTGGATTCTGATGACGTCATGAAGTTAAAATTTTAATTTTTTTGATAACACAGGCAAATTTGATCCGATTTTATTGGAATTTTTTTTGAAACCCACTAATTTTGGGCCATTCTTTTCAGCTGTGATGTCAATTTTTCTCTAGTTATCACCTATGTGCTGAATTCCGGAACCAGGATTCCACATTCAGAAAATCTATCAGAGCTAGGTCAATTTTGATCACAAATTTGAAAAGTATGGCCCAAATTTAGTAGAACTACATACTTGGTTTATCAAAATTGGATAAAATTTGGATGTGATAGAGCAAAATTAAATTTTTTGGATTCTGATGACGTCATGAAGTTAAAATTTTAATTTTTTTGATAACACAGGCAAATTTGATCCGATTTTATTGGAATTTTTTTTGAAACCCACTAATTTTGGGCCATTCTTTTCAGCTGTGATGTCAATTTTTCGCTAGTTATCACTTATGTGCTGAATTCCGGAACCAGGATTCCACATTCAGAAAATCTATCAGAGCTAGGCCAATTTTGATCACAAATTTGAAAAGTATGCCCCAAATTTAGTAGGATTACATACTTTGTTTATCAAAATTGGATAAAATTTGGATGTGATAGAGCAAAATTAAATTTTTTGAATTCTGATGACGTCATAAAGATAAAAAATTCGATTTTTTTGATAACACAGGCAAATTTGATCCAATCTTATTGGAATTTTTTTTGAAACCCACTATTTTTGGGCCATTTTTTTCAGCTGTGATGTCAATTTTTCACTAGCTATCAATAATGTGCTTAATTCCGGGATCAGGATTTTACATTCTTGAAATCTATTAGAGCTAGGTTAATTTTAAATCGTTACGGCCCTGTAAAGAATTATAAAATTTAATTTAATTAAAAATTTCCATACTACTTAGGTAAAAAAAAATTAATTTCATAAAGAAAACTCAATATGTTGAAAAATCAATCGATATTATCTCTAAATAACTATTAACAAAAATTGACTAAGTATAACTATAATTAACTCTATTATTAAATAATTAACAAAAGTAGCACCTATGTATCTAAAATTAAAGCTCATGTGTGATAAGGTTTTATCAATTTTTTTTTATTGTTCCCACCCCAAATTAATAATTTCAAAATTTGCACATATAAAATATAAAAACCAAATTCTATATGTAAAATTTGGTAATAATTTATTAATTAAAATGTTTATTAAATTATTAATTTGTGTATTTTGCACTTTATCAGTGTTTATTGTTAATGGAACTCCAACGGTAAGTAGCTATTACCCTCTTATGAAGTTAATTTTATTTTATATTTTAAGATTTTTTATGTATTTTTTTTTTTTTTAGTATGATGGACTCGCACAATTTGAAAATTTTAAGCGACTGAAATCTTCTGTAAGATTTTATTACTATTTTATTTTATACGCAATGGAACAGAAAATTAAATATTATCGATGATATTGAGCATTATCAATTTTATCACCGATATTATTTTCCGATTGAAATGAATTCGTTTTTATAGAACTTCCGTATAGAGCTTAGAAAATTTAATATTTTATTCTAGAATTAAGTATTGAAAATCATTTTGATTGGGATTAAAAATATTGCTCAAGCAATAGATTTGGATATTTCAGAAATTTCGCTTGAAATGAAGAAGCTCCATTGTGTATTTTCAAAATATTGAATTTTCAATAATTAATTATTAACTAATTTTATATTTTTTTAAAGCATGGTGATGATCTTGCAAAACTCGAATTTTTTAAAGCAAATCAAGGATCTTTTTCAAAAGGTAAAATTTAAGCAATTAATTTATTTAAAATTTATAGAACTAAATAAAATTTAGAAACGTCTACTTAGACTCAAAATTAAATTTTTGATCCCATTTTTTGCATTTTAAGTTATTTATAGTTATATAATTTTATAATAGTTATTTATATAACATTTTGTAAAAAAATAAGCAAAATTAACTTTTTGTCATTTTTATGTGTTTTACAAAAATTTGTTATCATTAATTTATTTAAGTCCCTCTCAAAATTCGTAATCAATGAATTAAAATATTTAGGAAAAAGGGATTAGACTATTTAATGCTGTCACCTATTTAATCACCTATTTTTAACGCTTACTATGTAACGCTTAAAAATATTGATGCAACGAACAAAATTCTGCTATAGATGATCATAAAATCCCATTCTCGTTTTCCGCCTGAATGTCTGTTTTTAATTTTCGGGCCTGTGGGATAGTTAATTTTATGAAGCTAATTTATTACTCTAATAGAATTTGAATTTTTTTAGTTGGCGTTGAACATGAATGTTACCGAGAATGTAAATACGGAGAGAACAAAGTATGTTCTTACGATTTTACCGTATCTTCTTACAGCTCAATGTCAAGAGAATGTGGAAATTGTCCATTTAATCAAACTGATTGTGAAAATCCTCTTTGTGTGACGGCTGGTGGTAAACAACGGCTAATAACAACTGTAAATTATCAGATACCTGGACCAGCAGTTTTGGTAAATAATCAGTATAATTTTTGCATTTAGAAAAAATTGTAATTATAATTATTTCTATAAAGGTTTGCTTGAACGATACAGTTATCGTTAATGTTCACAACGGTTTTGAAACCGACAGTACAACAATACATTTTCATGGTGCTCACCAAAATGGAAGTCCATGGATGGATGGAGTACCATTTATAACACAATGCCCAATTTTACCGGGTACAACATACCAACATAAGTTTATTGCGGGACAAGCTGGTACACATATGTACCATGGACATTCAGGTAAACAAATTATTTTGACATCATTATTATCATTTAAGATATCAATACCTGGATGACCGTGATTTTTTTCCCCCGAACTCCCCTACATACATACAAAACATTAAATAAAGTTTACAACACAATTAAAAAATGTAAAAATATATCATTTTTGTTGACCCTAATCTGTAAAATATTACATTTATAGGTACCCATGAAGCTGATGGCTTATTTGGCCAATACATTGTAAGAAAACCAGAAGATTTTAATAAGCACGAATTATACGATTTGGATTTACCAGAACATACAATGATTTTCTGGCATTGGTTTGATCGCCCTGTAGGAGAAATATTTGCATTGCAAAATTTTGCTAGTACAGGAATGCCTCCATACGATATTTTAATTAACGGGAAATCAGAAAAGGAAGTTTATACTAAAGATGGGAAAAATTATAAAACACCACGTGCTGTTTTCGAAGTTGAACAGGTAGATTTAATACTTTTCAAAATATTTATAAATATCTTTTTTTAAACTTTTATTACTGAATACTAACTTTTTAAACGATGAAAAACAAAGACAAGTTTTTTCTACTTTTTATTTTTCTACTTTGATTAAAAATCGATTTTTTTTTTTAAATTTAAACTTGATTAAAAATCGTTTTTTTTTTTTAATTTTTGATGGGACACTTTTGCATTTACAAAATAAAAATATTTTGCACAATATTTAAAAAAAAAAATTATAATGAGTACTAAGGATTATACGATAACATAAATTTCTAAGAAAAAAATTAGATAATTAGGACATTTTCTTAATCAACAAATCAATCAATCAATCAACTGGATTTTGGAATTAAATTAATTTTCATTCATATTTGTTCAAGGGTAAACGGTATAGATTTCGTGCAATTTTTAACAGTATCATTTACTGTCCAGTTCAAGTGTCCATTGATAATCACAATCTCACAATGATTGGCAGTGACAGCGGTGAATTTAATCCTGTTGAAGGTGAGTGTTTATCATTTAAGTATTACCTACTAATACTTCATAATTATCTAAAAATAAGAAATTTCGCGAACACGTGTGTTTACCGATTTTTTTTTAAAACAATATGATTCTCACGTATCTCAAAAGCTATTCGGCCAGTCAACAAATGCACCTGATTTTTGTACTTTTTGGGTCAAAATTACCTTATATACTGAATTGTATCAAAATTGGAGATACAAAAAATTTCTCGATTTTTTGCAATTTTTTTAAGGGGTAGCCCTTTGATAAAATCGAGAAAATCGTTAAAAAAAATTTTGTTTTGGAATTTGATGAAACTCGGTGGATGGGGTTATTTTGGTCCAAAAAGTATAAAAATCAGGTTATTTTAATGATTGGATGCATAGTTTCTGAGATATGGCAATATTTGGATCGATTTTAGTCCGTATCTCAAAAACTATTCGACCAGTCGTCAAATGCACCCGATTTTTGTACTTTTTGGGTCAAAATTACCTTATATACTGAGTTTTATCAAAATTGGAGATACAAAAAATTTCTCGATTTTTTGATATTTTTTTAAGGGGTACCCCTTTGATAAAATCGAGAAAATCGAAAAAAAAATTTTTATTTTGGAATTTGATGAAACTCGGTGGATGGGGTAATTTTGATCCAAAAAGTATAAAAATCAGGTTATTTTAATGATTGGATGCATAGTTTCTGAGATATCGCAATATTTTGATCGATTTTAGTCCGTATCTCAAAAACTATTCGACCAGTCGTCAAATGCACCCGATTTTTGTACTTTTTGGGTCAAAATTACCTTATATACTGAATTGTATCAAAATTGGAGATACAAAAAATTTCTCGATTTTTTGCAATTTTTTTAAGGGGTAGCCCTTTGATAAAATCGAGAAAATCGTTAAAAAAAATTTTGTTTTGGAATTTGATGAAACTCGGTGGATGGGGTTATTTTGGTCCAAAAAGTATAAAAATCAGGTTATTTTAATGATTGGATGCATAGTTTCTGAGATATGGCAATATTTGGATCGATTTTAGTCCGTATCTCAAAAACTATTCGACCAGTCGTCAAATGCACCCGATTTTTGTACTTTTTGGGTCAAAATTACCTTATATACTGAGTTTTATCAAAATTGGAGATACAAAAAATTTCTCGATTTTTTGATATTTTTTTAAGGGGTACCCCTTTGATAAAATCGAGAAAATCGAAAAAAAAATTTTTATTTTGGAATTTGATGAAACTCGGTGGATGAGGTAATTTTGATCCAAAAAGTATAAAAATCAGGTTATTTTAATGATTGGATGCATAGTTTCTGAGATATCGCAATATTTTGATCGATTTTAGTCCGTATCTCAAAAACTATTCGACCAGTCGTCAAATGCACCCGATTTTTGTACTTTTTGGGTCAAAATTACCTTATATACTGAGTTTTATCAAAATTGGAGATACAAAAAATTTCTCGATTTTTTGCAATTTTTTTAAGGGGTACCCCTTTGATAAAATCAACAAAAAGGCAAAAAAAATTTTTTTGGAATTTGATGAAACTCAGTGGATGGGGTAATTTTGATCCAAAAGGTATAAAAATCCGGTTAATTTAATGATTGAACCTAGAGGATATAAATATAAAATTACTAAATATACCTTTTAACAGTTGAAACTTTCATTGGAAATGCCGGAGAACGATACGATTTTGTATTGAACGCAAATGCCCCAATTGGAACATATTGGATACGGGTACGTGGTGTTGGCAACGAATGCAAAAGTGGAAAAATAAACCAACAAGCTATTTTGAAATACAAAAAAAGTGAATTAGAGGTACCCAAACAGGACGTACCCACATATGATGAATCTGGTAGATCTGGAAAAGTAAGTCATTATTTAATTTTTTCCAATAAACAAAGTTACTAATATATGTATTACTTTTTAGCTTTTAAATCCTATGGATTTAGCCCTAACATCTTATCCTGAAAATGATGTCATTGTATTTACAGAACTTGAAAGTCCTGAGCCAACTCGAAATATTAATGGCACACCTGATGTAACCATTTATTTAGAATTTAAAACATATACACACAGTAAGTTTTTAGGTTTTTAGGCTGAATTTGAAATTAAAGTGAATTCTGACGTACATACAGTTTACCGCAGAGGTTCTCAAACTTTTATCGTCGACCGCTCACTTCGAGGATCAAATATTTTTCAGTGTCCTCGAAGGGACCATCCATTAATTACGTCCCACATTAAGAGGGAGGGAGGGGGTCAACGAAATGTGACCAACAATGTGCGAAATTTTTACGCAATGGACGTTGGGTTAAGAATAACACATCCAGTAATTGCACCAATCACTTTAAATGCATATGTAATGAAAATATTGACGCTCCTGCAAGTCCTGTTTCTGCTTTATATTCCTATAATTAACAAGATAATTTATTTTCAGGTTCTATACGTTATCCACAAATGAATAATCTAACATTTTCTTATCCTAAATCTCCATTGTTGACCCAATGGAATCGTACGGATATCAATTGTAGTCCAAAACTAAGAAAATATAATTGCGTTGATAACTTTTGTACATGCCCGTACACGGAAATAATGAAAAAAGGCGATTTAGTAGAAATAGTTTTGGTTGCGTTAGGTAAGACTAGAAAATTTGGTTATAATACTCTAAAAATTTTTTATAAAATGATGTATTATATTTGATTGTTAGATCCCTTCCCAATTGGTGATCATCCAATGCATTTACATGGTAATCATTTCCAAGTAGTTGCAATGGAAACTGTTGGAAAAAATATATCCACACAACATATTCGAGACTTAAATTTAGCTGGCAAAATTCCAAAAAAACTTGAAAAAGTACCATATAAAGATACTATTTCTGTTCCAAGTGAAGGTTATGCTATTTTGCGGTTCGTAGCTGATAATCCAGGTAGGTTTTGCTATTGTGTAATATAATATTCGTTGAGTGCAGAACAGAGCTGTCGCCATAATAAAGTTATATCATATTTTGATATAACTTTACTCTGCTTTCAGGGCAAAAGTAATACCTCTGATGTAATATGTATTGCATAAACTATTTTAAAAATGCATATACATGTTTGCATGAAGTTGCTAAATTCGCTACTTATTTCGCTCGAGCTCTTTTTCAGACGCAAACGAATAAAAAGTAATGCATAAAAATAAAATAAACATTAAAATTTGTTCAGGTTATTGGTTCTTCCATTGCCATTTATCGATCCATGCTGCCAAAGGTATGGCTGTTGTAATAAAAGTGGGTGAAGATATTGTGGATATACCTACAGCACCCCAAGATATACCTAGATGTGGTGATTTTCCAAGTCTACCACCGTATTATTAAAATATTATTTATTTTGTAATTAATTAATTTTTAAATTTCTTGTTTATAAACTTTGTACCTATTTACAACTTGTTCAATAAAAATGTTCGTTTTTGAAATTGTGTATAAATCTTTTATTGTATCTAGATTCTGTTTGAGGAGACAAAGATGAGTAGGAAATAAGGAGAGAACCATCCTCCTAGGGAGATTAAAAATACTTTCTAGAACTGCCATGCCGTCATAGAACAACTTCATACTAAAATATTGTATGATATTATGATATAACTTTACTCTGCTTTCAGGGCAAAAGCAATATCTCTGATGTAATACCTATTGCATAAACTATTTAAAAATGCATATACATTAGGGTGAATTAAAATTTTTCTTTCCCTGAATTACCACTTTATGAAATATTGAGAAAGCAAAAAAGACCCATTTTTTCTTTACCCAGATAAATATTTTCTTTTTACTAACTGAGATACTCCAAATTTTTGAACATTAAAATCGTTAATATCTGCGTAGATTTAAGACTTGCGGAAAACATGATCAAATGATAAATATGGTAAAATGTATTTCCTACAACTCTCCTCCTAAATTTTTTTCTAATTAATGTTCAAAGTCCCAACTTTCCAAGTAAATTTCTCGTGGTTTCCTATTAAAATAATTACGTTTATATGATTAAAAATATGTGACCAAGAAATGTAATTAATTTCAAACATTTCATTCCCACATCCGTTGATCAAATATGGTAATGAAGTGATCTCATTGGTTAACTGTGTTATAATGTACTGTACTAAACTCATACTAAACTACTATTGCTAATTGGGTGTGTTAAGATTTTCTACAAATGTAATGCAGTTTTACTATATTAGTGTCAAAAAAATTTTTAATTTTCCTAAAACATTAAAAGTAAATTGAAAATATTTTGTAATTATTATTTTAAAATTTTAAAAATAAAATTTAAGAATAAACTGACTTAATTTGTGTGACAAGTTAGAAACATTTGATCTAGTTTTAAAAACTACAGTTGTTTGTTTTGAGGAAAATTTGATTCGAATTTTTTACTCATAATGCCACCACTGCCTTCTCCCGGGTAAGATTTTTTTAAAATTTGAAACTTTAAATTTTACTAAAAATTAGTATAAAATTGAGGTTATAACACCTTGTCTATAAATAGACATGATTATATACATTCAATAAGTTTACAACTGTTTTTTCACAGAGTCCCAGGGATGTCTTTAGAAAATATGTTTTGTTCCCGATGTGGAGATGGTTTTGAACCCAATGAAAAAATTGTAAATTCAACGGGCGAACTGTGGCATTCACAATGTTTTGTGTAAGTTTCAAAAATTCCAACTTCCAAAGTGTGTTTTTTAGGCCAAAATTGTGTTTTATAGGTGTGCCCAATGTTTTCGTCCATTTCCTGATGGTATTTTCTATGAATTTGAAGGACGTAAATATTGTGAACATGATTTTCATGTACTATTTGCACCCTGTTGTGGAAAATGTGGCGAATTTGTGATTGGGCGTGTTATTAAGGCAATGAATGCAAATTGGCATCCAAATTGTTTCCGTTGTGAAATGTGTAGTCGTGAATTGGCTGACACAGGATTTATTCGAAATGCTGGACGTGCTTTGTGTCATGAATGTAATGCCAATGCCAAAGCTGTTGGACTTGGAAAGTACGTATGTCAAAAATGTCATGGGATTATTGATGATCAACCCTTACGTTTCAGGGGTGAAGTAAGTTTTAAATCAAGTGGTGTTAATCACTCTGTTCTTAAAAATTTTTATGTTTAGGTTTATCATGGATATCATTTTAATTGTGCTACGTGTGGTATCGAATTAGATAGCACTGCGCGTGAAGTCCGTAACATGCCTGGATACGCGTCAAACGATTTAGGCCAATTGTTTTGTTTGAGATGTCACGATAAAATGGGAGTTCCAATATGTGGAGCATGTCGTCGACCAATTGAAGAACGAGTTGTTACTGCTCTTGGAAAACACTGGCATGTAGAAGTACGTATTAAAAGAGATATGAGAAGTACAAATAATTTTCAGGCTTTTCTTACTGTTTTCTAACTTTACAGCATTTTGTTTGTGCCAAATGTGAGAAACCATTCTTTGGTCACCGCCATTACGAAAAGAAAGGTCTTGCCTATTGCGAAACTCATTACCATCAATTATTTGGTAATTTATGTTTTGTCTGCAATCAAGTGATCGCTGGTGATGGTAAGTTTTACATGATATATCGATTGAAACATAATTATAATTTCTTTTTAATTTTTACAGTTTTCACAGCTTTAAATAAAGCATGGTGTGTCCACCATTTTGCATGTTCAATATGCGATAAAAAAATGGATCAAAAAACCAAATTTTATGAGTGCGATTTAAAACCAGTGTGCAAAAAATGTTATGATAAATTCCCACAAGAGCTACGAAGACGTTTACGTAGACAACATGATGCTGCCACCCGAAAACCAGTGTCGTAAAATCGTATATTAACTGCAGAGAATTTTTAATAACTCCGTATTAATAGGCCTTATAAACGTATTAAAAATTTGCTTATTTATTTCTTTTTAATTTGTAAATATGTTTAGATACAAAATAGTTAATTTAGAAATGTTTTTTTATTAACCTTCGATTTTATAAGATAAATAATTTGATTTTTATAAAAAGGGTAAAAATTCGAAAAATTTCATTTTAATATCCCCCACTCTCCGGCCGGAATATCCGATCGTTATAAAAATTAAATTATTAACATGTTCAATATTATTAATGTTATGTTTATTTAATCTTAACTTCATTTTAAGATTACAAGAATTGTTAGAACAATCATTAATTTTTAATATTTAATTAAATTTAACAAAACATAGTAATGTCTGTTTTAAAATTTAAAAAAACATTGCCGATATTTTTGATTAGTTATCTTTTTTGTGAATTATGTTTTCTAGTTATGAGTAGGTTTGTAAAATAATATTTAAGTGCCTTTAGTAATCTACATGCCTTATCATAAACTGACATCTCATATTGTAAGTAATATTTAACAAATATGTATAGTATATTCAAATGTAATATTTTTAATAAAATTGTATTTTCAAACTAAATAGTATTCAAAATTTCGTACTTGGTATCAATCTTTATGTTTTTCAACAGCTATTGGTTTTTTACTATTAAGATACAGACACTAAAGCCAATAATAGTTCAATATATTCCACTAGCAAACATTATAATCCAATTTTGATATTATCTCATATTATTCAGCAACAAATGTATCAGAACGTTTATTTCAAATTTAGTCAGATAATTATAACGTTTGGGTGTGATCAAATTTGGTTTCGAATCCTTGGAAGGATATTTCACAAGCATTTATATACAGAGTGTACCAGAAAGGTTCATAAAGAGTTCAGAGAAAGGTTCATTTTTTTGAACAGTTTCATATTCTTTAACTTCAATCATTGCGCTTTCGTTCAAAGTCCGAAATTTGTTTATGCGGTGATATAGCATACGACTGAAATTATAATTTACGGTAAGTATCTAAATTGGTATAATTTGAGCTACACTTTTTCTGGAAGAACACCTTTGTAATGACCTTTGAGAGACATGTCAAAGAATTAAGACGATGAAAAACCACAGTGTTATTTCTTACTTTTATGTATAGAAAACGTAATTTATCGTTTTAACTTACGATAGTTATACACAAATGATGATTATTAAGTAAACATTCTAATACATAGAATTGATTTGTCAACACCAAATCTATATTTTTATTTGTTTATAATTTATTAAATCGATAGAAAAAAATTACTTGATTTAACTTTTAGATTAATGTAATTAGATAAAATCTTATTACAAATCAAATATTACATATGATTCATTTAACATAAAAGAATGGCCAAAAAGTCCAAGTACAGGATCCAACATCGTCATTGAATTTAGAACAATTGAGTGTATAAAATGTTAGATAATCAATGGTTATTTATATTTTGCATCATAATAAAAATTACTTTTGCTTATAAAATTGAAAATTTCATAAGTGGAAGTTTAACTAAGGACGCAAGACAAATAGGTTCTGATTGTGTGTTAAGCGTAAGATATAAATTTGTAGAAAATCTATTAAGTTTTGAAATCTAGTTTAAAATAACACCTGATATGCGATAAAAGTTTTTTTGGTTTGAATTAAGTCCAGTTTGATTCATATCGAGCAACTGATACTGCAGTATATACGACTTCATGAAGTCGTATATCGGCTGATAACTTAAAAAATTTAATAACAACACATTTATTTTAAATAACACATGCTAAATGTTTGAAATTTTCAATTCAAGACCTCTCAATGAAATCTTTCTCCAATTTCCACGATTGCCATTTGCACTATTTACACTAATTTCCATAAAATACTGCTATTTTTAAATAAAAAAGAAAATTTTATGATATCTCAAACATAAATTGTTTAATTAATTTTTTATAACTATTGAGTTCAAATTATTTGTGCTTATAGATCGATTCTGTATTAACTTTAGGTAGCAAAATCTTACTTCCCTATTGGATCATCAATAACATTAGCCTTGTCAACAGTTGACTCGGATGGGAAATCACCTATTTCAACAGATACTATATTGTTAAGTAGTTTATATAATGAAATGCATTGGTCCATCTTTATAACGAAAGCTCGTGCACAGAAATCAAAAATTGTTTTTGAAAACGATTTGAATTTAGCAGATAGTTATGTGTTACAAGTACGAAATGTTATGGAGGTTGAACAAAATTTAAAGCTATTAACAACGCTCCATTCATGGAATCCGCATGCTAATTTCTTAGGTATGAGCGTTTATAGTATCGTAAGTGGGCATTTTAATAAATAATCAGAAACTTAATAAAGTTTGAAAACAGCCCTATTTAGATCACCTTTCGTACAATGTAGAAATTTATTATTTCAGTTTTGTTAAATATTGTTGTTGACAATTATCATACAGTTATTTCATACTTCATCGAACGTTTATGGACAAGACGTCAAGTATTGAATGTTGCAATTTTGGTACATAATCCAAAGAATCCAACACACTTAAATTGTTTCACATGGCTTCCATATATTAATGGCCATTGTGGTGATCAATTTAAGGATAAGACAATAATTGGTGAATGTTTTGAAGGAGTTATTCATATAGCAGAATCAAATGGAACATTGTTTCCAGAAAAAATCCCAAACGATTTAAATGGATGTCCAATACGTGTTCAATCATACCTTTTACAGCCGTACGTTTTTCCACATGATCCAGAAGTAATAGGTAATAATTTACTCACTAGAATATATTAGGTTTACATACACGATTTAGAAATACTACATTTGTTTCTTGTTTTTGTAGATGAAAATAATGCAGCGACTTTGGAAGGCGTCGAAAAACGCTTAGTTGATGTTATAGGGCAAAAATTAAATTTAACACCAAAATATCAAATATCCAAAAAGCAAAATACTTTAGCCTATACTTTAAAACAATTGGCAACATCGAAAGCTGATTTAAGTATTGGAGCAATTTCACCTGATAATGAAAAACATAAACAATTCGATTTCACACACACATATTTAGATGAAAGTGTAACCTGGTGTGTGCCTTCGTCAGAGGAAACACCGCGATGGAAAAACTTTATATTTTCTTTCACCTATCAGTCATGGATATTAATAATTTTTGCATATATTTCCTGCTCAATGCTTACGTGGTATTTAAGTCGTAATGATGTTTTGGAATCAATGAATTATCGAAATTTAGGTACATTGTTAGTATGGAACTATTCGATTTTAATGAGTATTTCCATTCCTGATCAACCACGACGTCCCAGTGCCCGTTATATTATTTGTTCCTACATTATATTTTGTTTCATAGCCAGTGTTACTTTTCAAACATTTCTAATGAGCGTCTTAACTGAGCCGACATTTGAATCACAAATATCAAATTTTGATGAGTTAATTAAATCGAATTTAGATTATGGTATAATGGAATCACACCGACGTTTCTATGAAGCTGATCCAAAATATACGGTAGTTTTAGAAAAGGCAAAACTGTGTGAAGATATGAATATTTGCCTTTATAATGTATCATTTCATAAAAATTTAGCTGTGGCTTTACCCCGATTATATATAAATTATATTGGTGCACGATTTTTGGATGCAAAAGGGCGATCATTAATTCACGCGTTTAAATCGGATATTGTGACATATCCAATTGAAATGTTAATGTCAAAAGGATTTCCATTACTTGAAAAAATTAATATGATTGTTTTATACATGAAAGAAACAGGCTTATTAATGAAATGGCGCAATGACTTTTTATCTGAAACAAATGCTGTCGACAGTGATATTACCGTTGAAGATGAAGAAGAAAAAGGTTTAACATTGCAAGAAGTACAAATTTCATTTTTAATTATTTTGATTGGTTGTAGCATAGCGAGTCTAGTCTTTGTTTTTGAACTTTGTTGGAAACGGTTTTAGATCTTTTTTAATTAAGCTAAACAAGAAGCACATTTTTAAGGTAAAATGTAAATCATAAATTTTTCAAAAAAAAAAAAATAAACACTAAGATTTAGTAAGGTTTTATAATAAAGTTAAAGTGTTATAAGTTTGACCGCTATGTGTGTGTGTGTCTGCCTGTCTGTCTGTGGCATCGTAGCGCTTAAACGTATGAACCGATTGATTTTTTTTGTTTCGTTAGAAAGGTAATTTAATGCAGAGTGTTCTTAGCTATGTTTTAAGTGCGTGAAAATAGGCCATAATCCTCAAAATCACATTTGTTTTTATAATACTTCTTAATTAATTCGCCACTGATTAAATTAAAACAACGATAGGCTCATCCTTTCAATCAATAAATTGTAAAAACATTTCATTCATCAATGTCTCTTTCACAATTCTAAATAAATATGCAAATATCATTATATAAACATACATTTATGATTTATAAATATAAGAATTTGATTTGTCAGGATGTTTGAAAAGTGAATATAATTCATTTGAATTAGTCGTGTTTATATAACTATAACATAAAGTGAAAAATATTTGTATGTGATTTACAGACCATAAGTGTAATAACATTGCCTATAATTAGAAACTAAAATGGGTTTGTAGTACAAACTTTCAACATCTGTAATAAAATTACAAGTTATTAACACCACAATCAAAAGGAAACCTATCTGTTAAAGTCGGTTCTACAAAAAAAAATAATAATAATAAAACTCAATTTTAAAATTGCCTACATGTGTTAAAAGAAACGAAAATTTGATCCTGCAATTTATGTATTACATTTACACGAAATGGCTTTAGTAGGTACTAAGATGTAATATTGACTATAATATATATCTATTTGTCGTGACTGCAATAATTAAATTGACATTATATTTATTGTAAAAAATTGTCAGAACGATCGAATAGATATCGTTAATAACAAATTTGTTTAATTCATCCAAACACACATCATACCCATAGTATGTACATAATACAGAGTGTTTTAGGAAGTAAAATTTATGCTACGTTTTTGTTTTATTATTATTATTTAAATTACTACACTTTTAAAAGGAATTCATTTGAATAAAAAATCAATAATTCTGAAAACCTAATCCAAATATAACAAAATTTAGCATGTATTTGCCAGAGTAAGTTCCTACACTTTCTAGAACCTTCTGTCAAGCTGGTTTTTCCCACTCGATTCCACTTAAACGGATTTCTTGTACAATTTATTTGGGATATTACAGCATATTTAAGTACGCATCAACGAAACTTGTAGCTTCTGATACTGTTGATTAAATTTTAACGAGTATAACTTCTCTTCGCTTCCACCATTATGCAAAAATGGGAATTTCATAATTTCTTGTGCAATCATCATTTTTTATGTAACAATATTGCCTATATTTTTAAATAATAATAAATTTATTTATGAATATAAGCAACATTATGGCAGATGCAATATTACATAAACGACGAAATCATAGTGGGAAAACTCAAATTAATAATATAAGGAAATGATACAGAAGTTATAAATAAATATTTTTACTTGTCACGCTAAATTCGATCCTGCATGCAACAAATAGAAATAAAAATTTCATAAATCAAAAGTTGACTAACCAAGTGATAAAATATAAAATAATAGTGCCTAACACAGAGAAACTTTTGAGTAACTTTAGTGATAATTATGCCATAATAAACTGGAACATTCAGTTTGTACAAATATTAAACAACTTTAATTTTCATAATGTGTACTTATCATTAAAATTTCAAGTTTATTTTTCAATAACAAACTTATCAAAGCTTTTAATTACAGTTAATATACAAACAGTTTTTCATAATTACACACTTGGAGTTAGAATTAAAAATAGTCAATAAGTGAGAATTTGTGAATATAATTTCTTAACAAATTAGTTGTAATTAATTTGTTTTTCAAATAATCATTAAAGAACAACTATAATAAAGGCTGATTCAAATCGAATCTTGAAATTGAACATAAAGAGGATCGTTTTCTAGATTAGAGTGATTAAAATTATCTTAATTATTTCGAAAATTAAGATTATATTGATTTTCCTTTTCGCCAAAACATCATCAAAATAGGAAATGTGTATAAAATGTAACCTCTTCGTGTTCATATTAGGTGTTCCCAAGCGACATATTTCCAAGGTGTTTCAAGCGACATATTAAAGTTAATAAAAATTTCATTTTGAATATGGTCGAACTTAAATTATTAATGATATATTATTTCTTAATAAAATATATACATACTCGATCTATATGGGAACATTTATCAAATGAAGACAATTTAGAATACGAGTATAGACAAATTGCTTCAAAATGTGTGTTAAATGTAAGTATCTAACTACGTGACAGCAAATGCCAGAGGTAGAAAATATATGAATTCAATTATTAACTAGTAAATATTATAGCTCATTTGTAGGCGAAATGAAAGTCACTGTATAATTATTTTATACGGGGACGTCTTTGTGGTCAAACAGGAGTCGATAGGAATTTCCGCGGTTTTTGAGTTTTTATTCCGTTTTCGAAACGTAAAACTGTACTAGGTAACCACCAACATAAATATATCATCAATTCTACATACCTAGTCCTTGTAGGTTTAATAAATAATAATACATACACATAACACAATATGTCAATAAAACAAGTAAAGAACATAAATAAAAATAAGTAAAAATAAGAACCAATAAGAATTCCTTAACTTAAACCTTTAGTAGATCGTGAGACAGAAAGGGTGCTTTGTAAAATGATAAATACATACTTGAAATTTCGTGAGTGGCCTCCTTTTGGCTAGTCATCTTAACTTCCTTTCTACGACTTTTGTCGAAAGTGATGCGTTCTCAATTGAGCACGATGACATCATATTTAAACTATCGATCTGAAAAAACGCAGCAAGGAATTTGTCAGACACTATGACCACTTGATACCATTAATTATTATTAACCAATAAAATATTTTGTACGACAAAAATACTGCACCGATGAGCTTGTCTACCACCTCGAACATGCCGTACTTTTGCCTTTCAATACATACGTAGTTCATTTTTGCTGAATTGCCAAATAATTATTAATATTATAGTGTCCGAAAAATTTTCTGCAGCGTTTTTTCAGACCGATAGTTTAAATATGACGTCATACCTTTGAAAAAAGTCGCAGAGAGAAGTTTGGTAGACTCGCCAAAAGGAAAACCCACTCAAGAAATTTCAAGTGTGTTTTAATCGTTTATTTTCGCCAATCATAATGTATAGTCAAAAATATGCGTTAATATGTAGCAGCTTTTTGCTGATATATTCAGAATAATATTTTTTCAGGTGGCAAAATTATATTTTGAAAAAAACTCTAGTTTGACATTTTCGTTAGCTACAAGTTTATCGACTGGAAAATCATTTATATCTACAGATATTTTATTGTTAAATGGTCTAAACCATGAGCTCGATTGGTCCTTATTTGTAAATAAAGCTAATAATATTGGAGAAAAATTTCCACATAACGTAAACCTAGCAAATAATTATATTTTACAAGTTCGAAGTATTGAAGAGTTTGAACGAAATTTAAAACAATTAGTAAGATATCAATCATGGAATCCACATGCAAATTTTTTAGGTAAGATAGAATATTTTCAACATTGACCTAAATACTTCATTAAAAAAATTTCATGATTTAAGTAATACTAAATATGATTGTGGAAGATGTGATAATATATGTGTCATACTTTCTGGAAAAATTATGGAGGCGTCAAGTAATCAATGCTGTGATTATGGTTCATAATTCGTCTGATCCAAAACACTTAAACTGTTACACATGGGATCCATATACTGAAGGTCATTGTGGCAACCAATTTAAATATCCAACAGTTGTAGGTGAATGTTTGAATGAACAAATTCAATCTGAGAAAGGATTATTTAGCTCAAAAATTCCTGATCAACTTAGCAGATGCCCGGTTCTAATTCAAACTTGTATTATAGAACCGTATGTAATTAAAAAGGAAGAAATAGTTGGTAATATCAAAATCAGAGAGAATTAGAGGGTGGGATATTATACTTTTTTTCTTTCCAAACAGAATTACATCATATAAAAATAATTTATTACTCGATTCTCCCTCTAAATTCTCTTTGACTAAAATTTCCAAACATCTAATTCCTAAAATCGATTTAGATATTTTTTTCAGATGAGAATAATGCTTCTTTAGAAGGCATTGAAGTTTTATTGTTAGATATTATTGCACAAAAATTAAATTTTACGGCTGTATATCGCGTATCAGAAAAATATAATACATTAGCATACACTTTAAATGAATTGGCATCTTTACGCGCTGACATAAGTATTGGTGCAATACCGCCTGACAATGAGAAACATGAAATATTTGATTTCACTGTCACGTATTTGGATGAAAGTGTGACATGGTGTGTGCCGTCGTCAGAGGAAACACCACGATGGAAGAATTTTATATTTTCATTCTCTTATCAATCATGGTCTTTAATAGTTTTTTCGTATATGTCGTGTTCAATACTTACATGGTTCTTAAGTCGAAATGATCTATTAGAATCGTTAAATTATCGCAATTTAGGAAGAATATTTTTATGGAACTATTCAATTTTATTGAATATAGCCATTCCGAAACAGCCTTTGCGTGTAACTGCTCGATATATTATTTACGCATACATTTTGTTTTGTTTCATTGCAAGTGTTACATTTCAAACGTTCTTAATGAGCGTCTTAACTGAGCCAATATTTGAGAAACAAATATCAAACTTCGATGAATTAATTTCAACAGATTTAAATTTTGGTATAATGGAGTCACATCGACGTTTCTATGAAGCAGATCCAAAATACAAAAACATTTTACAAAAAGCAATAATATGTGACGATATTAGAAGTTGTTTACATAACGTCTCATTTTATAAAAATATTGCTGTTGCTGTGCCCCGTTTATACATGGATTACATTGGAAACCGTTATATAAATTCAAAAGGACGTCATTTAATTTATGCTTTCAAATCAGATATTGTATCATATCCAATTGAAATGTTAATGAAAAAAGGTTTTTCATTATTAGAAGATTTTAATCAAATAATTCTTAAACTAAAAGAGACTGGTCTATTATCAAAATGGCAGAATGATTATTTGAGTGAAACATATTCAATAGAAGAAATGAATGAACCCGAAGATGAATCAGTGACAAAAGGATTATCATTAGAAGAAATTCAAATTGCTTTTTTAGCTTTATTTATTGGTATTTTTGTAGCTGTTCTAGTATTTATATTAGAGCATTGTTGGAAACGGAGTTGTGTAATACCTGTGTTTTAAAAGAATTAATATCAAAGAATGGGGAAAGTACCGCTTCATAAATTTAGAATTTTAGAAAAATACTGTATTAAAGTGCCTGGCTATTATTTATTAAAGAAAAACTAGCAAATATAAATTTTATGAATCTTAAGTTTATATATTTTGTTTTCACAAAGCCTTCTTCCTGATAACTTCTTTACAATACTTATGGAGTTTGGAATTGAATTTGCTCTATACCATTCTTTTTGACATAATACCATTCTCTTTGATTTTGCTAATTAAAAGCCACCAAAAATTTATTTCGGAAAAATACACACGCTTTCTTGCCAAAAACTTAAATTAAATTTTAAACCTTTTTTAAACTGTCAAAACGCGGGCATCCAATTTAATGACGTAATATGGGTATCACTATACGAAATAACACAAATAATAAGCAACGATTAAGATGGGATTTCGAATTTAAATATAAAAATTTTAAAATATGTTAATCATAAATATTTTATCATGTTTTATGAAATAAATACATACAATTATAATATAAAAATGATAGATAACTATTTATCTAACCGACAAATCGGAGTATTCTGCACCATTTGTAAATCTACTTTAGGTCCAACTAAATCACGAATATTATTATAACCATATTTCACCATTGTCGGTCGTTCTAACGATAATCCCCATGCAATTACACGAACTTTATTCGGTAAACCCATTGGTAACAACATTTCCGGACGGAACATACCTGAATTACCAACTTCAATCCATTTTTTTAAACCAGGATGATAACAAAATATTTCCATGCTAGGTTCAGTGTACGGATTATATGCTGGCTTGAATTTTAATTGCGTAATACCTAATTTATTGAAGAACTCATACAAAACACCAATTAAGTGACCCAAGTTTAGATTATAATCTGCAATTACACCTTCAACTTGATGAAACTCCGCTAAATGTGTAGCATCTAAGGTTTCATTACGAAATACACGATCGATACTGAAATATTTTACTGGTTTGAATTCTTTTTGTTGCGCTAATTGGTATAACATTCGAGCACTGCATGCTGTGGTATGTGTTCGTAGCAAATTTTTCTGAGCTTCTCCAAGTTTCCAATTATAACCATATCTGTAAATAAGGAATTACTTAAAGAGAATTGAAAAAAATACACTCGAACCAGGACTCGAACCCGGACTTGTTAGATTCATGTCAAGAGCCCTACCAATTAGGCTATTCGAATTCTAATTAATTACTCCTGAATTAAAGAGATTTTCTATTTTCAAAACGAACTTACCCTTGTGAACCGTATCCACCATGCGAATGGACATGTTTTACTCGTTTTAAATAATCTTCAGGAAATTTTGTTGACAATTTTGGATCGGATATGAAAAATGTATCATGCGCATCTCGAGCTGGATGTTGTTGAGGTTGAAACAAAGCATCAAAATTCCAAAACGAATTTTCAACAAAATTGTTCGTTGGCATTTCAGAAAATCCCATTTCTAAGAAAATTTGTCGAAATTCAGTACGTACTTTCAAAAGTGGATGCAAATATCCACCCTCAGGTGGTACTCCTAAAGCATCTAAATTATATGCCTTAAAACTTAAATTTTTCCAAGATCCATTTAATAACATTTCCGTTGTCAAATCCGCTTCAAATTTCTTCAATTCCGTAGCAAATTCTTTACCTTTTGTTAATAAAAATGATTTTATAACAATTTCTTGTAGTAGTTTACGTTTTTTATATTCTTGTTTCTCCTTATCAGGAATTGCATTGTCCTTATTTTCAATAATTAATTTTAAATTTTTTTGTACCGTATCATCGATTGTATCACATTTTTTCTTGACAATGGGTGTTCCTGATGCTTTATCGACTTGAACCCATCCTAATGACATTGCTTTACTAAAACCAACTTTTGCATTTGGTGACGCTTTCATTAATTCTGATTGAGGCATTCCATCGTCCGGCAAGGAATAATATACAACGGCTTCATGGCTTCCTAATTAAAAAAGTGTTACGTATCAGTTAAATTTGGTATTAAAACTTTGGGAGAAAAAATGAACTACCTTTTTCAACTACTTCTTTTCCTTCTCCACTTAGCTCCCATCTTTTATGAGTCTGTGGTTCGGCATTCACTAAGTCACCGTTAGCTTGAATACTTTTTAAAGCACCGATAACTTTTTGATGATCCTCTTTAAACAATTGTGCTAAGTCTAGTGTATCAACTTGATTCACTTTGTTTAAGTGATGCAATATTTTTTCTGTTAAATCTAATGCCATATTTTTGTATCCCGGCTGCTTAAAACTTAACCATAAAATTCATTTGTGATTACTGTCATACGAACACGTGTAAAATTATGTTAAAAGTGATATCTGTATTCAAGAATTTGTTGCACGAGAGAAGCTACCTTTTTTTAACATTTAGCTCGTGCTTTAACACATAGATGACTCTGGTTATACCATGTATATATGAAATATATCAAGGTATACTAAGTTTTGTCCCAAGTTATTAACGCTTGATGCTACGAATAAATTTTAGGTAAAGGTGTTCATAAAATCACCTAATTAGGCCATTTACGCTTGTCAGTCCGTCAAATCGCCTGTGTGTGCTCAGGACGTAAAAAGTAGGGTCGAGTTCGTAAAAGAGCTACATAGGTCAATTGAGTTTTGGGTCCGTAGGACCCATCTTGTACACCGTTAGAGATAGAACAAAAGTTTTATTGTGAAAAATGTATTACCTACCCAGTATGTATTATAAGCGAATATCAGTTATGTGTGTATGTTATATATACACGACTGTGACTATCTAAGAGTGGTTATCTTTCTTTACTTACTTGACGTAAAAAAACAAACGATTGCCTAATCAACACAAATTTTTAAAGCGTGCTCAGGACGTAGAAAGTGAGGGTGAGATCGTAAATGAGTCAACTAGGTCATCCATGGGTGTCCCCCTGGATGCGCCAATGGTCAAACCGTTCACCCTGCCCCCGACAGTCATCTAAACTTATTATAATTATAGATGTAGGGTCAGGCATAGTATTTAATAGCCAATCTCTCAAGTCATAGAACGACTTGAGAGATTGTTGTTAAGGTCGTACGAAACAACTTTTTCATCTACGAAAATTTTCATAATCTGGCTTCTCTTCCAGGGGATCTTTTAACGGAAAATATTTCTGAACCCCCTTCTCTGGAAGTGGCAATTTTCTTTATTTTTTTATACAGAGGGGTGGGGGTCTAAAATCATAGAAAGCTTGTTTACATAATTTGCTTCGTAGAGGAAAAAGTTATGAACACCTTTACCTTCTGAATTAATTGTCCAATACTACGACCGGCAGCCTGGTCCTGAACTTATAATGATACAACTTAATAATAATATTAGTAGAAATAACAAATATTATCAACGGTATATATACAGGAGAAGGGCGTTGGGAGCTATTCGCCTTGATTGTGGACGATCGAATTTGATTTGTCAACATTACAATGTTTGCAAACAAATTGATTATTTCTTATTTGATTTGGTTTCTTTCTTCAATAGTTTATGTCATCAATTTATTGAGAATGAATAATAGCAAAGAAATATTTGTTTACTATGAATGTAATACTAATAATATTGACTATCAATAAAAAAAAACCAAACCTGAACATGTGATTTGTAAATTATATTTATCATGAATCTAATCTGAGCTACGATAATAAAAGTAAGATTTGTTAATTCTGTGGACAACTTGATAATTATTTCTATGTAATATACATAGCTTGAATGTAATAACATTGCCTAACCAACAAGGAAAGACAGTATAAAACAGTTTAAATTAGTAAAAAAATATATTTTCTTGTTAATGATGTGTTTATTTTGAATATTGATACAAAACAATAATAAACAGTGTTTACTATAATCTAAATCTATATATCGTGACTGCAATAATTAAATTTACATTATAATTGTTGTGAAAACAATTGTCAAATTGATGGAATACATATTTGCTACATAACAAACTTATGCACTTAATTCAATGTAAGTTTATGTTACAGTACAGCGTCTGTTAAAAATTTAATGATCATGAATTGAACGTAAAGCATTTTGAAAGAAAGTTATTTGACTATGAAAAATTATTAAACTGCGGCGAGACATTTGGCAAACATTATACACGGCACATAAAAATCAAGTATAAAATATTCAAAAATCATTTTGCGATATTATTATATACCTGATTTATAATGTTTGTAAGATAATTTCTGAAATGAAAAATTATAATTTAGTAGGGAATTCCAATGCAGATCTCTATATTACTATATTTATCAAAAGCCGTGTACCTTTGATATATCATTCACTGTAGGGCCGCGTATTTAGTTGAGACAAAGTATTGGTAGTTTCTTGAAATTTTTTTGAAATTTTCGATGTCTTAGGATGCGATATTTCATAGGGTAAAATTGGATAACAATTTTAATTTGGTATTAATCTCTGCGGTCGCTAATAACCTGGTTGTTAAAAAGCGACCTTAAGGGGATATAGTCACCTCCTCCAGACGCCTTACGTATAGGTAATATATTAACGGCCGCAAATAATATTAAACATCTAGTATGTTTACAAGTAGGTACTAACATGATAATTAATTTTTCACAATATATGTATTTATCATTAAAGCTTTAAGTTTGTTCTTCAATAACAAATCTACATAAGCTTTTTATTTTTCAACAATAAATCTATCAAAGTATTTTGTATTAAAAATAATAAACAAACAGTTTTTCAATAATTACATCGCTAATAACAATTAATAATTTTGCATGAACAGCCCATGAGTTAAGATTTGTGAAAATTTAATTATTTTAAAAGAAATGCATATTATTTTCAAAATACTTTTTACATATTCATAAAAAAAGACCAACTCAATGGCCATTGTTCAAATTATTTGAAATTCATCCTTTGAGATTTGAAAAAAACAACATAATCATGACATATCGGAAGTTGAACACAGCCGTTTTCGAAACGGTACGTAAGATAAAATTCTTAATTTGAAAACAAAATTGTACCTAAATCTGTTGGAATTATTATATAAATCAATTTATTTCGTACCATGCTCAGAAAAATTAATGACGATAATTTATCACGTGTTAACTGTCTGTATAAGTGTAAAAAAAAGCCAAATTTCAGTAAACAATCAATCGGTATTGAGACAGATACCGAAGATTCGGTTTCGGCAGAAATTCCAGTTTCGGTCGGACACTAATATTTATATATAAATTGTAGATATGAAATGAAATCTCAATGTGAAGATGTCAATTAATTCAATTTTGAAATATACTTTAAAGCTCACATATGTTTGAAAATGGATGGTTTCAAATTGTTAATAATATATTATTTATTGATTGAATATATTCATGCTCAATCTAAAATAAATCAAATAAGCAACGCAGATGTTTTAGAATATGATTATTCTAAAATTGCTACTAATTGCATATTAAATGTAAGTAAATTTCGAATATCTATACTAAGAATGTTACAAATGACACTTTTTCATCCCTCAAGAAATCATCAAACTTGAAAAACTTATAAGGTCCTTTAGATTTTTCAAGAAATAAATCGATTGAACTACTAAAATTAAAGGCTTGGGAGAAATATTTCAACAATTCTGTCAACCTTTCGGCTCCAAGTCCCAAAAATCATTTTGAAAAACAGAACATTTGACTTAAACCTACTGTTCAAAAGATAAAATAATTTGGGCAAATATACGGAGAATGTAAATGCTTTCAGATCGAATTGGTAGACATAAAATCAGAACAAGTAGATGCTAAAATTTTACATGCTTTGAATAGAGAAATCACAAACTTGATTAGCAGCTGATTATCTCTAAACGACCAAAAATTTTGCTTCGGGTTCCCGGATTTCACAGCGAACATTATTCTGTAAAAAAAGTTAAAACCTGTCGACAATGCATTCATGCTGATGCAAGTGCAACAAAATAAAGTGTCATTGCGACTTTCAGAAAATTAACCATTTTTAGGAAAAATTTCCGTTTACTATACTTACAGACAGTGATTTTTCCCTTGATTTTTGAATTATCCTTGTTTATTTTGGATTATTAATAAATTTCTTTTGAATAAAAGAAGATAATAAATTAAAAAGCATTTTAGGTAGCAAGAAAATATTTTGAGGAGAGTACCACTGTCACATTTTCATTAGCTACAAGTTTATCAACAGAAAAATCATCAACAAAAACGGATATTTTACTTTTACGTGCTTTACATAATGAACTGAAATGGCCATTATTTCTACATAAAGCGAATGAAATTGGAGAATTATTTTCAAATAATTTAAATTTGGCATTTAATTATATTATACAAGTTCGTAGTACTGAGGAATTTGATCGAAATTTAAAACAATTAGCAAGATTTAATTCATGGAATTCACATGGAAATTTTTTAGGTAAGGTATTATTTTACGTTAAACTTTTTGACCTTTTTATCAGTTACATTGAAGGTCATGTTCTAACTCAATGTCACCCCCAATTGATCAGGACAATTTTCAAGTAGGTCTTTATTTATAATCAGGAAATGTTCATCAGTATAGATCATAATAATTTTGTCGGAATTAGGCTCTTTTAAAGGAAGAATACGACTGTAAAAAACATGAAAAAATATCAAACAATTTTTTGTTAAGAGATTTGAGGAAACCTGGTATTTATTAATTTTTAAAAATACAAATAAATATTTTACAATGGGTCGAGTATTTTCTATATGGTATCACTTGAAATCCGTATATCGAGAACAATTCATCTCCCCATCAAAAGTACTCACTGAAATTTTGTGTTTTATGGAGTGTTCGTCTTCTTTAAGGTGTCTTTATATTCCAAAACAGACACAATAAAATGTTTGAAATAAAATTCAAAAAATTTGTTATCGCTTTACTTTTCTTGAGCCAAGAAAACCTTTGTTTCCTTAAAGCTCAGTATATTTTAAAATTTTAGTTATGTTAAATGTGGTTGTGGAAAATGTTCAAGAAATTGTATCACATTTTTTGGAAAAATTATGGACATATCAAGTAATCAATGCTGTGATTATGGTTCATAATCCATCTGATCCAAAACACTTGGACTGTTACACATGGAATCCATATACTGAAGGTCATTGTGGCAAAGAATTTAAAAATCCAAACATTGTCGGTACATGTTTAAATGAAGAAATTCATTCTGAGATAAGTTTATTTCCATTAAAGGCTCAATTAAAAACAATAAACCTTAACGGATGTCCTCTTCGAGTTCAAACGTATATAATAGAACCGTATATTATTCGAGATGGACAGATAATTGGTAATATCATAATTAGAGAGCATAGAGTGTGTTCTATTTGTCAGACGTGTACTTACTTTATCGTGGAATCAATAAACTCCAATCGTACCCCGTTTTCTAAAGCGTCAAGTTTTCTTTCTTTTCACAAAATTTTGGTCATTGCAATAAAAAGTGCAAAGCTTCAAGGTCACGTAAGACTAAATAAAAGTCCGTTATTTTGGTTTGATTGCAGTTGCTTTTAGTATCTATTGTATGATCCCACTTTTTCCAAGGATAAGATCAAAAGTTGGAGGTTCTGATTTGAATAAAACATTGCTACCACTCTATATTCTCTTTGGCGTAATTGGCTTCGTTTGTGATGTCTTAAATCAATTATGAAATTTTTTCAGATGAAAATAATGCTAACTTGAAAGGCATAGAAGTCTTGTTATTAAATATTATAGCCATACAACTAAACTTTACTGCAATATATCGTTTACGGCAAAAATCGAATACATTAGCATACACTTTGAAAGAAATGGCATCTTCACGTGCTGACATAAGTATTGGAGCAATACCACCTGACAATGAGAAACATGAAACATTTGATTTTACCGTTACATATTTGGATGAAAGTGTCGTTTGGTGTGTCCCGTCATCAGAAGAAACACCGCGATGGAAGAATTTTATATTTTCGTTTTCTTACAAATCATGGTTATTAATAATTTTTTCGTATATTTTGTGTTCGATACTTACATGGTTCTTAAGTCGAAAAGATCTACTAGAAAATGTAAATTATCGCAATTTAGGAAGAATATTTTTATGGAATTATTCAATTTTATTGAGTTTAGCTATTCCAAAACAGCCTTTGCGTGTGACTGCTCGATATATCACGTTCTCGTATATTTTGTTTTGTTTCATAGCAAGTGTTACATTTCAGACGTTCTTAATGAGCGTTTTAACCGAACCAATATTTGAAAAACAAATATCAAATTTTGATGATTTAATTTTAATGGATTTGAATTACGGTATCCTTGAACCACATCGACGGTTCTATGAAGCAGATCCAAAATACAAAGACATTTTACAAAAAGCTGCAATATGTGACGATATTGGTTTATGTTTACATAACGTTTCATATTATAAGAATATTGCTGTAGCTGTACCCCGATTATACATGAATTACATTGGAAATCGATTTATAAATTCTAAAGGACGCCATTTAATTTATGCATTTAGATCAGACATTGTAACATATCCAATTGAAATGTTAATGAAAAAAGGCTTTCCATTATTAGAACCCTTTAATCAAATTATTTTGCATATAAAAGAGACTGGACTTTTATCAAAATGGCAAAATGATTATTTGAGTGAAACGTATTCTATAGAAGTGAATTCACCAGAAAGTGAAGCAATTAAAGACGGATTATCATTACAGGAAACTCAAATTGCATTTTTAGCTTTATTTATTGGTATTAGTGCTGCTTTTCTAGTATTTATAGCAGAACTTTGTTGTTAAGAATGGCATGACGGATGGCGCAAACCTTGAAAAATAATTTTATGTTATTGTATCACTCTCAGAATGAAACTTTTTCGACCATGAATTATTGTCATCCACATTTCTTTCTGTTAATTTATTTTTTTTTTTGCAAAAACAATTAAAAATTTGTTTTTATATGTTTTGAAATAAAAGGCAATAAAAAAGTATTTTAAAATGTGTAATTCGTTAATCGTGACTAAGGCAGATGTTCAGTACATACTTACATGCTTACAATTTGTCTGTGTTACATCATTTTAATTATATTTGTATGTAGTAATTCAAAAAATTATGGGATATTTTTACCAAATGCGTGGGCAATACAAATAAATTTAATTGACACAGTAAATAGATTTCGAGGTATTGATTGACGCAAGAATAATTTCTTTAGCCTATTCACGCGATATCTTTCTTATTCCTTTATCAGTTTCCATAATTTTCCCCTCATCGTCAAACTTATCGTGATGGGCAATGACGAAAAATAGATTCACAGTCTAAAAGTGTAATTCCTATATCGTATCTGCCATAAAATTGCCAATAAACAAAAAGAGTAAATTACTATTGATATTTTGTAGCATTTATCTAGCCTGTTTTAAGCGACGGGTACCGCACTGTGCAATTTAAATGAAAATGGAACAGGAAAGGATTTTGTTTTTGAAAATCAATTATTTAGCATAGAACTAAACGAAGAAAACTTTAAACTATAATAGTAATTCAATATTATCATATCACAAATAAGAAGTAGTAAGTTGGAGGTCGCCCAAAGCGTACATTGAGCTAAATGGCTGGCAGTGTAGCACAGGCAGTTTGTACTGGCCGTCAATAGGTGCGTTACATTCTCACGCGAAAAATTATTATTAAATTTTATTACTATGAAATAAAATTATACTATATACTATAGTCTCTTTAAGTAAAAGAGCTTTTAGGCTCTGGGGAAAAGAGAAGCAAAAATTTATTATTATATAGAAGTTTTTACGTTATCGAGGTTTAAGTATCGAGTTTTATTTATCGCAAGAACGGAGAGAGAATATCATTTGTTAAATTTGTTATATTTCTGTTTTATTATATCATTAATAAAAAGGGTAGAATTTATTTTTAACATTTAGAAAGTGGTATTTTTTTATTCGCTTTCTTTAACCAACTCATTTCCATTTTAGTGGGATTATGTACATCGTTTCAGTCTTTCAGAGTTGCGTCTTGGTCTTGATTCTTGGTTACTTGGTCTTAGTATTGGTCTTGAAAAATATGCAAGACCAAGTCTAAGACTGCAAGATCGAGACTAATTTTGCTCACCACTAAGCTTTGAATAAAAGCTCCTTGGAATGTTACGATTGAAGTACACATTAATGCTTTTTTGTTATACATGGAGGAGCGAAATAGCCATCTTTAGAGAGAAATCTTAAATCAATGAAATATTTTAGTCGGTTTTTCTACAACGTAATGAGATCTCGAGACTTTACTTTATGTAGAGGACACTCTATATGTTAAATATCAAGTAAAATAAAAAATAATCTGTAAGTATGTGTTGATAGAAATTATGGTTTTATATACAAAATATGTAAACTATGCTCATCAATTTAATCGTATTAAGGTCTTTAATGAATAAATTAACTCTTACATCAGAATGCAACATTGATTTGTCCTTAATTACTATATTAGTAACAATAAGTAATCAATTTACGTATAAAGGATGTTTTTAAAACGTTTACTCTGATTGATTTAAAAATAAATACCGGCTAGGGCTGATACAGAAATCAACCATAAATAAACTCTAAAAATGTATGTACGAGAAAGTTGTTTAGGTAGACCTGCTTCTCAGGTCGGCACAGCCAGCGTTTTTACCAAAAGGGAAAACAAATGTTTGACTGAGAAGAGATAAATAAGAAATTTTGGACTAAAAATTTAATAATTGCAACAGTATTTTGGAATAAACACAATCATAGCCAACAAAATCTAAGTCCTGCTCGTATTACTATTTCGCCACCAAAATCCGCTATTTTGTTTTGTTATTTAAAACGTCTTGGGTTTTTGAGACAGATATAATGATACCTTAAATATTGAAATCCATTGAGCTGTTTGATAAATACGAGGTAATAAAGAAATTTACAAACAAATATACATGTATACATACAAAATAAGCGCTAAAAACATAACCACTCCTTGGCAGTCGGGTAAAAAGTCAATTTTGGTAAGAAAATCTTTCATTCCATGCCATTCATTATTCCACTTCAGTTATAATCGTGTTTTTCGTGATTAATTAACAACTAACTTAACTTCAAAGCTATTAATTTTTAAAGCATCGTGACTAGCCATGAAGTTGTTAAATGAGGTAATATAGTCTTCAATATATCATGTCCTGATTAGGTCGTTATAATGACAATTGTATTTTAATTCGCGGGTTTTGGACAAAATAATTCTGTTTCTCCAAAAATTGTATAAGTTTAAATCATTATATTTATGTATTATTATTGTATGTCGCGAAAATATTACTAATTTTAATAGTGGAAATTTTGAATCTACAAGAAATGCACCGATTTGTTTTAAAATGTTTCAAAAATATTTTATAATAATTTATACGTGCCTAATTTTTTTCCATAATGCATTTTCTTCAAACAATTTTTTATTTTTCAATGGAAAATATTTTCAAAATATAAATAATTTATCAGAATCTTGTAAAGAACAACTGAACATATTTCATGAAAATTTAGAGAATGGTGAAAATTGGGCATTACGAAGTATGTTAAATGCACGGTTTAATTTTGTGACAATAAAGTAAAATTTCAATTTTGGAATTTCAGTGATGGATGCATCTTCGAAATCTGATTCTGGTTATTTAAATTTAAATGTTGCTGATTTTGGTTCATTTGATGAATGTATTAACATTGAAATTGACTTTCAAACCCAAAATAACACAATTTTTGGAAAATATTGTTTAATTATGTTTAATGCAAGTGTCGTGTTCGAGCCAAGACTAAATCAATTTAACAAATCATTACATTTATGGAATAAACAGGAAATAAATTTTATGGAACATTTTATATACAAGAATACAGCATTCGAACCAATCAAATCAGTTTGTGTTCCAAATAGATGCACTAAAAATGATGTGAAAATTTTAGTTCATAATAATTTTTATAATAGTTTGAGTCCCAATGTTTTTTATATTGATCAGTGTCAAACATTGCCCAATTATCCAAAAATTGATTCCCTGGATGTAATTGCAATGTAGGTATTTGGAAAATTTTTGAATTGAAAACTTCTATATGCGCGTTAGACTTAATACATGTATAATGAATAATATTAGATAGGGAAAAATCTTAAGGGTTCCCATCAACATTCTGTGAATATAGCTACAGATATAACACCTTAACCTAGGAAAATTTGTTTAAATCCAAAAAAACGACACCTATGTAATAATAAGAAAAGCTGCATAATTAACTATTAACTAAATGATTCTGATCTTTGGTAACTTTGGATTACTGTTCATAGATCGCGTTTGATATAAAATTTGAAAAACATGATTAATTTTCTAATTATTCCAAAGTTTTAAGTTTTCACTTCTATCGACATTCCCAATCATGTTTATCTTTTTTTCTTATTTTGATTTTATTGATTTTTATAAATTTTAGGATAGTTTTTGCATTAATTATATTAATTAACATATTTTTTTCGATTTACGTGCACTATGGACCAAAACGGAATATTGGTAAATATGTAAAAAAAAAAACCAACCATTTTTGCTTGAAATATATATTATTTTTTAGAACTTTGCAAAATTTTTGCATTGAATTATAATTTAGAAGAATTGTTTTCCATAAAGCATTCTACAATTGGTTGTTTGGATGGAATTCGAACAATATCGATTGTTTTAATTGTTATATATCATGTATTTCAGCATACTATTAAGGCTGCAAATTTTAATGAAAGTAGTGTTTTGAAGGTTTTAATTAAAAAACTTCAGACATATTTATGCAAAATTAAATTCAAAAATTTTTCTAAATTTTAGTTTTGGTATTTAAATCCACTTTCAAATCTTTTTGAGCGTTTTCGAAATGCTGTAGATACATTCTTTTTTCTAAGCAGCTTTTTAGTAATGTACAATTTCCACACAAGTATGGTATCAAAACGTCGTAAATTTAATTTGTGGAAATTTTATTTTAAACGTTATTTCAGGTACTAAAAGAAAAAAACATAAATATTTCTGACTTATCTTAATCGTTTTGATTTTCAATTTCAAGATTGTTTCCCGTTGTACTTATAGTTTTTCTATTTTATATAACCTTGGGAAAATTTTGTGGATATGGGCCGTTTTATTTGGATAATATAGCTGATGTCGAATATTGGCGGAATAAAGCATGGGCACAAATACTTGGAGTTGCAAATTTTTATATAATAATGCGTAGAACCGCAGTAAGTATTCAAAGAAACATTTTTTTGAAAATATCGGATCTTTACAACACTCTACCACAAATAGGTTTGCTTAAAATAAGTTGATTTAGCCAAACATGCCCTAGTAAAACTTTCTTCGTTTTGCCGTTAAACGCTCTTGAATATGCCATTTTGAAATCGTTTTCCTTCCATAACTTAAGAACGGAGAGCGTGATTGTGATAAAATAAGGTTTTATAAATATAAGAACTTTTACGAGTGCATGTTTAGCTAAATCGATTTATTTTGAGCTAAGCTATATATGTGTTGTAGAAGACCTTTTATCGACACTGTGTGTATGTTTCAAATATTGTGCTCTACAGTCAATTTCGCACTTCTGGTACGTTCAATGCGATTCTCAACTATATCTTTTTACGCCGATTGCATTTCTAATTTATACAAAACGTTCGAAGAAAAGTGGTTTAGTATTCATGGGTATTACGCTATTAACATCGATAATAACTGTTTTGGCATGTGGATATTTAGTCACCGCATGTTATAATGTGTAAGGACGGCTATGTAGCTTATTTTTTGAACGAAAATAAGTTTCGAACTTTTTCCAGACATTCAAGAGAATATTTTGATTTATTGTACAAGATGCCTTATTTTCGGGCAAATCCATGGATAATGGGTTTAATATGTGCGTATTTCTTTACTCAAATAACGACTTCGCCACTGAAATCGAATTCTAAGGTGAGTTACTATTTTTCAGTGATAATCTCATGGTCTAGACTAAAGTTCAAATTGGTGAAGTATAGCTTTTGGGATTCGAAATGATGCTTAGTAATGTATCGGTATCGGTTTATAACTTTGCAATTTTTTATGTACTGAAAACGCTTCTGGCACATTTTTCTAGATATTATTCCAAATCCAACGAGTTAGCACACGTATTTTCGATTTTTATATTTTACCAATTTGAACTTGTTGACTAGATATCAAATAAAGTTAGCTTTTTTCAGATTAAAATATATTCTTGTTGGATTATTACCCTTTTGATAATGTCATTCGCATTTTTTGGAGAAACGCCCATTAAATTATGCGCCGATTGTCAAATATTTTATGTGTATTACGATACATTCGTAAATATATTTTGGAGCTTGGCAATTTTTTGGTTAATTATATACTGTTATCATATTAACGCGGAAGGTAAATCTAATAGTATTTTAGAACAGGCGCTGGATGGGATTTGGTGTGCAAAATATGAGTACCGCATTTTGTCAATTGATTCCTCTTTAGAAAAGCTTAGATTAATATTGTGAATCTTGCCAGAAACCCTATTGGTCTAATTTTTGCATACAACCCCCTCCACAGAAACAGTTAAATGCAATTTTTTTAAACCAAGTAAATGTTACTCTAACTTCTTTGAGTCATTTAACGTCAAAAAGACTTTTTGTGATTTTTTCGTAAAGTTTTCCGTTTTCGAGATGTTAACAGTTAACTGTTTGGAAAAACTCCAAAAAGACCATTTTAAAAGCTGAAAAACGGGGCTTAAAATTAGATTTTCGAGATTATCCAAATTCTAAAATAATGTATGAACATCCTTTATGAGTCGTAATAACATCAATATCAAAAAAGTTCAGAACTTTTTACTGGCTAAAAATCATTTCATTTTATGCATGATCTTTCACAATTTAATATTTCAATACCGTTTTCAGGTTTGATAAATAAATTTTTATCGTGCTATGCATTTCGAGTTGGATCACGATTATCATACTCAATATATGTAGGACATAATTTATTCATTTTTTATGATCGTATTTCCATGAGGACAGTTCCAGTATTTTCTTTATTTGATTTTGTGAGTTCATTAATGAAGTTTAATTTTTTTTTTGCGTCAAATAGATTTTTAAAATTAATTGTAACTTTTTCTCTTATTAGATGCTTTCGTGTGTGATATATTTGACGTATGCAACGATTCTTGGGATCATTTTAGTCATTTTTGTCGAAAAACCATGTTCAAAATTAGCTAATAAACTTTTAGATGAAAACTAAAACAAGAACTTATTTTTTATTTAATTTTAACTTGAGTTTCAAAACATTTGTATGCCATTATTGGTTTCCAAATGTATAAATCCAATGCTTAATAATACTTATTTTCGATATGGAAGACAATTTCTTTATATTTCACATCAACAATAATGTTGTTTGAACAAATAGGTTAAAATTTATTAATTATGCAAAAAAATTGAACATTGTTTTCAATATGTTATTGTTTAAGTTCTAGTTTTAGTTTAAAGAATGTAATGATTTAAAAAAAAAAGTTGTATCAATGTATCGGAAATGTTTTATTATTTATAAAAATTCATATATACTTACCTATCATTACGTCATGTTTTAGTGAAGAGAATACACATTTCAAAATATTTCTATATCTTCAGATGTTTCGAGATCAATGTGCCTTGTATATTTAAAAATGTCGCTTTTTTTCTATTTAATTCTTTCAAATTAATTTTAAAAATATAAAATAACATTTTATTCAACGATACAGCGAATGCAAAAAAACTAAACTTTGATAATAATTATTGTATACCATTAACAAGCAAGGGATTGGATAATATGCAAGGATTGTATAATACTAGGGATTTCTGATTAACAAAGTTTCCACAAATCACAAAAAATTCCTAGGTCACCGGGCTTTTTATTATTATTTTATCGTTCAAAGTTGGCTGAAAAAATGATGAATAATATAGGTTATCCTTTTCAATTGGATATTTCTATATCAAAAAATCTAGAGAGTGTGATAAAAAACTATCTAAAATATTTAGACAATCTTGTAGTTTATAATAATACGATAATATAACAACAAAATTTTAATTTAGTCGAAGATCCATCATTTAATAAACAGACGACTATAGTTGGAGTATTGATCATTGAAGAGCGATATCTATATTATCAAATTTATAAGCATCACTGGCATATAATATTTTATATATTTTTGTAGTTGCGTGGTATTGTACAGCCAAAAATAACTCATTATTTCACTACAAAGCATATATTTGGTTTACATGTATGTACCGTGCAATAAACCAAAACTTTCTTACAATACTGTAGGTTTACAATCACTTTAAGGTAGATTAATGGCAAGCTGAATAGATTGAAAAAGTTTTAGTTTCTTGGGTAACCTACATTTCGGATTTTGGTGTTGCACTTTTTTTGGTTTTACCTTCCAACCAGCAAACAAGTCAGAACGATAACGTGCGGTAAGGAACATAGTTCCAAAATCTATAAGAACTTAAGAAATCCTGTGAAATTTTTTATTGGTAGACCATTGATAATTTACTTGATTAAAAAGTGATTGGTCTGCCTCTCAGATGCCGTATCTATCTCGACTTGTTTACAATAACTATTTATTATTATATTAACGTAAGTATGTTGTAATCTTATTTAATATTCATGCAAATTTATTATAGTTAATGTAATATTAATTAATGCTTATAGTATTATGTGTATGGGCTTTATATTTTTGTTTTGTAAAAAAAAAAATAAAAATAGCAATGAGTTTAGTTACCTATCTATGTGAGACAGTTCAAGGTTCAAATATGACTTTATATTAACTGCAAAGTAAGTACGCAATTTAGGTTGATTATGGAATCTTCTTTTTTGTAGGGCGCTTGGCATGAACCCAAGAAGTCCGGGTTCGAGTGTACTATTTTCAGTTCTCTTTAACAAGATATTTAGTATTAGTCAATATTTAGTTTACGCTGAATGTATCATATTAAAATCATTCATTTATAATCGAGAGACTTTGATGTAAATAAATATCGTATACATGATTAAAGTAAACAAAACAAATAATAATGGTATAAAAAGCTTAGAAACCACCGATTTTTGGTTAAACACAATAATTTTTTGTGGATATCCGGAAATCATGATACTATATGGGTTCGGAAGCTTCACTAGGCTATTGGGGAGAACGTATGCTATGACATTTTTAGTTTTCATGACATTTGCGAAATTCAGGTTTAAGGGAAAATTCCCTTGAGCGACAAACAACGAGCGATAAATAATAGCATCGAATTATTGATTATTTAAAACTCGATGAATCTATAATAATTTCATAGAATAAATGGAGAAATCTGTCGTTGTGAAAATGAAACTGGTGGAAATTTGCTGCTTATCGTTGTGAAATAACGATATCGTTAGCGATTAACAACGCGATCGTTTGATTGGCCGCGGTTGACTTGTTGGTCATCCCTAATATATTTCCATGCTGGATATAACAATATTTCATATATATAATACTTTATTTAATATAAATTTAATACTATAACCGTTGTAATTTACCTAATGTAACTAGCTAATTAATTTTAGTAATGGTAGGTACTAGTCAATATGATAGTAGGTGTTCGATTCTTCCGACAATATCAACAACTTTTTACATACTGACGTTCCTACATTGATGATACACACACATAAGTATTACGCTACTAAATTTTAGTTTTATACCCTGTGTATAACTTTTTTGCGCACTTTATATGTATACATATTGTCAAGTTATAACATAATTCACCATCAAAATTGAAAAAAAATATTTTTTTAAATTTGTGTTCCCACTACCGTGTTCATACATCCTTAATTAGTCGTACACAAAGGGGTTTTTGCAATTTTTTTAAGGGGTACCCCTTCGATAAAATCGAGAAAATCGCAAAAAAAAATTTTGTTTTGGAATTTGATGAAACTCGGTGGATGGGGTCATTTTGATCCAAAAAGTACATAAATCAGGTTATTTTAATGATTGGATGCAGAGTTTCTGAGATATCGCAATATTTGGGTCGATTTTAGTCCGTATCTCAAAAACTATTCGGCCAGTTGTCAAATGCACCCGATTTTTGTACTTTTTGGGTCAAAATTACCTTATATACTAAGTTTTATCGAAATTGGAGATAAACAAAATTTTTCGATTTTTTGCAATTTTTTCAAGGGGTACCCCTTCGATAAAATCGAGAAAATCGCAAAAAAAATTTTGTTTTGGAATTTGATGAAACTCGGTGGATGGGGTCATTTTGATCCAAAAAGTGCAAAAATTAGGTTATTTTAATGATTGGATGTAGAGTTTCTGAGATATAGCAATATTTGGGTCGATTTTAGTCCGTATCTCAAAAACTATTCGGCCAGTTGTCAAATGCACCCGATTTTTGTACTTTTTGGGTCAAAATTACCTTATATACTAAGTTTTATCGAAATTGGAGATAAACCAAATTTTTCGATTTTTTGCAATTTTTTCAAGGGGTACCCCTTCGATAAAATCGAGAAAATCGCAAAAAAAATTTTGTTTTGGAATTTGATGAAACTCGGTGGATGGGGTCATTTTGATCCAAAAAGTGCAAAAATTAGGTTATTTTAATGATTGGATGTAGAGTTTCTGAGATATAGCAATATTTGGATCGATTTTAGTCCGTATCTCAAAAAACTATTCGGCCAGTCGTCAAATGCACCCGATTTTTGTACTTTTTATGTCAAAATTACCTTATATACTAAGTTTTATCGAAATTGGAGATAAACAAAATTTTTCGATTTTTTGCAATTTTTTCAAGGGGTACCCCTTCGATAAAATCGAGAAAATCGCAAAAAAAATTTTGTTTTGGAATTTGATGAAACTCGGTGGATGGGGTCATTTTGATCCAAAAAGTGCAAAAATTAGGTTATTTTAATGATTGGATGTAGAGTTTCTGAGATATAGCAATATTTGGATCGATTTTAGTCCGTATCTCAAAAACTATTCGGCCAGTCGTCAAATGCACCCGATTTTTGTACTTTTTGGGTCAAAATTACCTTATATACTAAGTTTTATCGAAATTGGAGATAAACAAAATTTTTCGATTTTTTGCAATTTTTTCAAGGGGTACCCCTTCGATAAAATCGAGAAAATCGCAAAAAAAATTTTGTTTTGGAATTTGATGAAACTCGGTGGATGGGGTCATTTTGATCCAAAAAGTGCAAAAATTAGGTTATTTGAATGATTGGATGTAGAGTTTCTGAGATATAGCAATATTTGGATCGATTTTAGTCCGTATCTCAAAAACTATTCGGCCAGTCGTCAAATGCACCCGATTTTTGGGTCAAAATTACTGAGTTTTATCGAAATTGGAGGTAAACAAAATTTTTCAATTTTTTGCAATTTTTTTAAGGGGTATCCCTTCGATAAAATCGAGAAAATCACAAAAAAAAATTTTTTTTTGGAATTTGATGAAACTCGGTGCAAAACTTCAAAGAAGTTAGAGTTCCCCATAAAATAATTAAAATCCATAAAATTGGGAACAAAAAGGTGGATAAGTGAGGGCTATAACGTTTTAGTCTAAAGGAAAAATTGCCTTTATATATATATGAATTACTCGTTTAAACATATAAGATTTCCAAAAAGGACTAAAAGATGCATCCCTTATCTAAACGGATTTGATTCGCAATAATTAGCTACATAAGGTACATTTTACATGAATGTATAAATTAGCTACCAATCAATTGTTTTCTTATAAACAAGTTTTAAAGATTTTGATTCCTTAATACGGTAAATAAATTATGTAAAAAGATTATAAAATGTAATTATTTTTAAAATTCTTGTCTAATATGTTTGTATTAATATTTATCAAATAAAAAAAAAAACGGCTGCTTAAATAAAATTTATTATTCATGTAATTTTCAATAATATTATAATTGTTTTGACAATAACCATTTATTCAAATAAATTGCTTCCTAATACAGCATTACAAAAAATATTATTCACAGATGATATTTTCTTTTGCGTTTAAGGATGTATGGGCATGACAACAATGTTTGATTTAAAGGCTCAAAATTTGTTTGTAGGTAGTCTTTTACTCAAAGAATATGTGGTTAAAATTTCAGCTTAGGTAACCGTGCAAATTTTTAAAAAAGTCATTAAAAATCGATATAAAATACATTGGCTCTTATGGAGGAATCTCATAAAACGACATATTTTGGAAGTTTTTGATAATTTTCATTTGGAATGAATGAAAACAAATTTAAAAAAAAACTTTTTAATAGAAAGTAAACATATTAGCAATGAATTAGAAAAAAAAAACTAAGTGTCACCGTCCATATAAGGGATGTAAGAGCAGGGTAGATTAAGGGTTGAAATTATTTTTATCTTATTTTCAACTTTGATGATGAATTTTGTTATAACTTCATGAATGTAGACGAAAAATAAGAACAAAATTTTTCGATATGTGTCTTGGTTTTCGAAATATCGAAAGCTAAATAATTAAACAAAATTTTCAATTTTCGATATTTTGAAAATTAAGCCAGATATCGAAAAATTTTATTCTTACTTTTCGTCTTATATCGTCAGTTAATAATATACATTTATCATCAAAATTGAAAATATCTATTTTTAAATTTGTGCCCCCACTACCATGCTCATACATCCTTAAAATATTAAATAATTCATAAAAAGACCGACGTGATTCGCTTACGTACATGAAAACGTTATTCCTGTTATATTTCGACTGTAGGCCTTTAACGCCCATAAGGGGGTGTTATCGCCCACTTTGAGAAACACTGTCAATTAGTTAGAGTAAACTGTCAATTCAGACATCAATTTCACAAAATTCGATTTTAAGGGAATGGTCAAAGGACTCATAAATGAAATGAGCGAAAAAAAAAGCCCTTATCCATCGCAGATAACCAAGGAACTTAATAATTGTATTGCGCGTTGTTGTAACAATAATTTCTTTATTTTCTATTTACAGAAGTTCTGTAAATCGTGCGTACCTAGTCTCTCACAAGTATACAGTCTCCAAAGTTTCTCCTACATCAAGTTTCATAGTTTTTTTCAGAATCTATCAACTCAAATTTTGATGAAAATATACTGAATAATCTGATGAACAAACAATAATCAAAATTGGTGTTAATATAGCAATTTGAGATCACTCAAAAATAAATTATATTTGACAATAAAATTAATTGAAAGTAATTTATGTCAATTCGAACAGGAAATGAATTTGATTTATTTGAAATGAAATACACTAAATTATTTATAGAATAAAAAGATGTAGTTAATAAAATCTTACTTGTATTGAGTACCAATCACAAATGTGAGTATTTTATCTTTAAAAAGCCATCCAGTGAGATTTGAGTTCCTTAAAAAGTTTGGTATTTCCATTACGGATGGGATTTTTATTTTAAAAGCTAATCTTCGCTCTCCGCAAGGTTTTATTGCAGTGAAAAGTTAAATACATATGTAAATCAATAGATTTTTTTTGTAAAACTATAAAACACATGTAGCCAACTCTAACGACTCAGTTGGTTATACCCTAGCCAATTCCGTATGCGGTATACCTAGGATAGCGGGTTCGATTCCTGCCCTCAGAATAAAAGTAAATATAATTAATAGTTTTGAATGGTTGATGTATTGCATGATACACGCAAGAAAGAGGTGTACCTAGTCGCTCAAAATAATGGAAGATCTGAAAAAATCATCGAAAAAGGTGGTAAAGTACCTACATATAGGGTATCACAACGGGTCTCTGACCTCGGATTGATTATTCAACATACCTTCCTATCAGATAACTATAAAACGCATGTAGTTAAAAGCAGGTAAACATTTAATAGAAACGAAATCCTGTAGTGTGTTTTTCGAGTCCTAGATTTTTTTGAATAATCTTTCAAATGAATTTTTTGGAGGGAATCTTCAATTCAGTGCATTTGTGAACAAAATTATATTCATATTCCCCATTACCGAAGAAAACTTATGCTATAACTTATGCAATGTCAATGTAAATATTATTAACTCTTTTGTGGAATTGGAAGATACCTTCAGAGGTTCAAAAGTATGCTTGATGCGTTTTATCGAGGTCAACATTTCAAAAAACAAAGTACATTTTTAAAGCACACAGTTTAATTTTGGTAGTTCGGTCTTTTAATTGCGATTTAAATAAGGCTCGAAAACACACTTGAAAGTTCAAAAAGTTGGCGTTGATAAAACGCATCAAGTATAAGAAAAGATCTATTCATCATTTTTGTATACTCAAACCAGATTAGCGCGTCTATAACGCGAAGTAAATAAAATTCGTACTGCAGTGAGCAGTGAAGAATGAAATCAGATATTTTATTATCTCAGAGAAGAGTTCATGACCCTGGTTCTCTTAGTAGAGGTAAGTATTGTTTGTTTTGTTATAAAATATATATTTTAAGTACTACATAATCAGATTATATCTTTAGTTTCGTGAATTTAAATCAGTGCACTTTCACATCAAAATAAATTCACTTAAGTACTTTTAAACATACTGAGAAATGATCATGACATTTTTTTTAATTCTTGTTTGCATAAAAAAATGACATAATAATGGAATCAACATTTCTAATGTGTTTGGGTAGGGAGAATATTGTATGCGTCAAAATGTGGTAAAGCCTTGGCAGGGTCGTTCAGTATTCTTATGTAGAGTATGTGTTTTTACATCGTCAGAAAATTTTTAGATGCATTTGTTGTTTATTTGCTAAGGATGTACAAGCGCCAGGAAAATTTCGGATAAAAGCCTTAATTTTTAAAAAAATGAAGTTGGACTAAGACTCAATCAATTATGAATATTTAAAGGAGGGGGGGTCAAACTCTTTAAAAATTCTCTACATGATGTCTGCTGATCAATGTTTGCTATAACTCTGACTATGCGTTTTTGTAGAATAAAAATCTGAATTGCATGTGTGGAGTTTCCCCAAAGAAGAATTCTCTTTGCTCATAATTCTTTTGCCGAGGCTATGTCTTAAGTTTCTAAGCAAATAAACAATACTGTTTAGTTTTTTAGCCAAGCTGTTGCAATGATCTCTAAAATTAAGTTTTTCATCTATAATTATTCGCAAGAATTTAGTAGACGGAACGTTGTCTATTTTCTAATTCGAAAACATAATATTTTTTATATTTTGCTCAAATGTTTTTCAAATTCCAAAATTTATAAAGCTCGTTTTGTCTATATTTAGCTCTATATTATTGCACTTAAGTTAAGAATAGTGTTTGAAAACTATAAAATGTATCCAACTAATTCTACGTTTTCAAGGAAATATTCTATTAATTAAATGGCCAGAATAATTAAGAGTCAGACAAATCAAATATCAAAAATAATCGAAATATTGGCGGTCAAGAGTGTGTAAAACTGAGCATTGAACTTTAAACATACTTTGAACCAATGTATTATGTTAACTAATTACAGTTCTATAGTCAATTTTTAACCTGTAAACTACAGGTAATAATGTTATACCTAGATAATTTACCTACAGGTAGATTATCTTTCTAGTAAATAAATTTTATTTTTTTAGTCACGATTTCAATAAAATGAAATCCTATTTAACATAAATTTACATTATATACATATATGTATTACATGATTATACATTGATTATATTGTGTATCAGTTTTTAAGTTATATCTGGATTCATTACCGTGAAAATTTTTGAGTCATTAGAATTCAATTACCCAATAAATTAAGGAGATATGCAAGGATTGAATAATACTAAGGATTTCAATAAAACAGATTTCAAAAAATTTCCAAAAATCACAAAAAATTCCTAGGTCGAATCGGGCTTTTTATTGTTATCTTATCGTTCAAAGTTGGCTGAAAAAATGATGAAGCATATAGGTTATCCTTTTCAATTAAATATTTCTATATCAAAAAATCTAGAGAGTGTGATAAAAACTATCGAAAATATTTAAAAAATCTTGTAGTATATAATAATACCATAAAAATATAAGATTGCCTATGATATAACAACAAAATTTTAATTTAATCGAAGATCCATCTTTTGATGAACAGAGACGACTATAGTTAGAGTATTGATGATTGAAGAGCGATATCTATATTATCAAATTTATAAACATCACTTGTACACAATATATTGTATATTTTTGTAGTTGTGGGGTATTCTAAAGCTAAAAATAACTCATTATTTGACTGCAGTGTCGAGGAAGGGGTTAGAACGAAATGTGGAAAGAGATACAGACCATAATTGTGACTAATGCACGTTTGCAGTTTTTACACGTCTGCTGATGCAAATAGCATGAGCGATGAGCGTGTAAACTCACCTCTAGTTATATTAACACCAATGTCAACATGTTTATAAAATAAATATCAGAATAGAAAAAAAAAAGAAATAAAATATGCACAAATCAAGTTTTATCCAGATAACATATTTTTTTTTTTTTTTAATATTTTGAATTTAAATTTTCAAGTTTTAAGAAGGCGGGGAAATTTTTCATTTTAATTATTAATTAATTTGGGAAATATCAAAATGTATGTTACAAAAACATTCGACATTATATATTATTTATAATTTATTTATTATATTTTTTATCAATAATAATATTCGGTAGCGGCAAATAAAAACGAAGACGAGGCAAACTTTTAATTTAATGTATTTAGTAAATTAGAAAATACCAGAATGAATTTTACAAAAATATTCATTATATTTTATTTTTTATTAATAATATTATTCGGTAATTTTGTAAATTGTAGAAAATTTTCGGACACATTGCCAGGAAGTGAGAGACCTATCCGAACTATTGCTAAAAGTAAGTGTCAGGAAGGACACCGAAAGGATAGAAACGGTAAATGTCGACCAATTGAATAAACGAAGGTATAACATTTTTATAGATTTATTTCTGAAATGTAAACTTGAAAACTTTAATAAATATTTGAAAAAAATGAATTTTAAAATCCGATTTCCATTACTATATATTTTTTTTGTGCATTTTTCTAAAAATATAATACAAATCAATCAGAAAAAATATTTTGAAACACGTTCTTTCTGTTTTAGATTGTAACAACTGCTTAATTGCTTCAAGGCGGTATTTGTTATCAAAGCATCAAGGAAGTGTTCCATAATGGTACAGGACTTACGAGAAAGGTGCTGTCAAAATCTTATATATTATTTCCCTAGCCTATTTTTGTATCACAGGGCGATATTTTCGATATTCCTTTATCAAATTCCATGATTTACACTTCATTTTAAAGCTTATCGTGTTGGCGAATGACGAAAAATTGACTGAAAATGTACCGCCTAGAAAAAACTGGCTAGAGAAATAATATTAAGATTAATTTTGTTCATTTTGTAATTTGTACGTCATATCTGTAATGAAATTGCCTATAAATAAAAAGAAAGTAAGTTACTCACTATATATTGTTTTTCTTGCCTCTTTTCAGCCACGGGAACCGCACTGCCGTATCATATAGAAATCTTACTTTTTCGAAATATTCATAGACCTAAGGAATATGACAATATTATCACCAGAAATATATAAAAAGCAATGACTTTTTTAAAAAAATATTCAAATAGTTTTCCAAGAATACAAGAATAAAAAACGTGTTTTTGATCATTAATTAATTTATAAATTTTGCAAAACTCGAAATAGAAAATGTGCTTGTATTACGATATAATTTTTTCTCAATTTTAAATAACATATTGATTAATAATTATAAATTAAATTCATTTACGGAGTCACTTTAGTTGAATAATTGATGTAAATATTAATTACAATATAATTTAATCCAATATACTTTCAATAAATCTAAGTTACATGTAATATGTTTAATTTTTTATTATTATACAAATCATGTTTTACTAATATGAAGAAGATCTTATGATAATTTTATGGTTTAATTACATTTATAATAAATTAGTAAAATACTTCTTAATTTTATTGCAACTTTAGTGTTTCGTGAAAGAGGATATTTTTCAATAAACATAAATCAAGGAAAAATTCTATTTAGTACAGGATGTCATACGTTTCAAATTCATGCTTATTAATAATAGTGTGCCTTGGAGGAACTTAATCATATATTTATACATTTTTGAGATAATATTGTATAAGTTGTCATTTAAGATTCCCCACTGTGATTAATTAACTGTGATAATTCTAGTAGCCATACATATCAGATTTGATTTAGTAGTCTCTTTGTCCTGCTGCTATCAATTTTCGTCAATAAGTACTTTTATTTAGTTATTGAAAATTTCGAACATTTTCGAAAGTGTTTTCTAGAACTTTCGAGAATGTTTCATAAGGACACTAGTTGCAACTACCTGAAAATTTTCAACTCTCTATCTTTTATAGTTTTGGAGAAAATGGACACCCAAGTTTCGTCTTAATTCGCACCCTCACGGATAAACAGTGACGTTTACTAAAAAATGTTTCAGGCAAAAGTTGTTTATTTTTTTATGAGGAACATTTTTTTTTTTAAACTTTTTTTTATCTCTGACGGTTTACATGATGGACCCAAGACCCAATTGACCTTTGTTGATCATTTACGAACCTTAGCCTCACTTTTTACATCCTGAGCACGCTATAAGCTTCTTTCCGCGTATCTGACAACACGATAACTCAAAAACGAAAAAACATATCAAGCTGAAATTTGTATAGCGTGCTCAAGAAGTAAAAAGTGAGGTCGAGTTCGTAAAATGAGAAATATATTTCAATTGGATCTTGTAAATCGTTAGAGATAGAACAGAAAGTTTGTAAAAAATGTTTCTTATAAACAACTTTTGTTTGAAATATTTTTTCGTAAGCATCACTGTTTACCCTACTTGGCGCAAATTAGGTGCAAATTTTATAGTATGTATTATATGGGAACATCAGTTATGTGTGTGGCTATCTAAGAGTGCATATCTTTCTTTACTGACGTGACGTAAAAAAAACAAACGATTGCGTCATCAACTCTTTCTATACATGGTATTTTAAGAATTAACTCAGTCAATTGTTTATTTTCACTTGTATTTAGTTTATTTTGTATTTAGCTTAATCACCCAGTATTATTAGCTATAAATATGATATTTAATTATTATGATTAAAATTAATAAAAAATATTAAATAAATATTATTTTAAAATTTACAGTCTATAAAAATTAAGTTTATTTTTTATTATTATGTATTATATACTTATGTTTATTTTTATTTTACCGAAAATATTCTATAACTAATAATTAATAATTATAAATAGTTATTACTAAAAAATTTTAAATGATAAAATTAGGTCACGAAATCATTATTATTAAAATCATCACCAATTAATTAACAACAACAAAAAATTCAATTTTAAATTATTTAAATAAATCTTCAAAAGCGAAATAAAATTATATCTATTTTGAATTATTATTATTATTATTATTTTTAACTTTAAATTTAGTTCAATGGTAAAATATTTATAAAATTTTTAAATAATTATTTTATTTATTTTAATTGATGACACTTTTAATTCTGTCAATTAATATTGGTAATGACAGTGAGCTAGAAGTTTTAATTGAATTTTCATTTATTTCAGACTTTATTAATTTTTGATTAATCATTAGCGATTTTCTCAACATTTTAGATGAGAATTAACACTTCTATACTAAGAAATTCAACATTAGAAAGTGAACATTTTCGTTTTGCGTCACCCAAAAGATACACTACTTAACTAACATAGACCATAATTTTATCTTCGTAATACTTCTGATACTTTGTTCCTATGTGTCCTTGTCATAGTCATACGTGATAATCATATGATGCATGGAGATTTTGTGTAATATATACAATATCTAGTCAATGACATATAAATTAGAAAATTTTCAGTATTTTGTAACAAGTATAGCAGCTTTTAATAGACCGAACTTATTGAAAAGAAAATGATGGTCGACGCGTGCTGATCGCTGGGACGTTATCTTAAGAAAACTAAAAGATCTTGCTAAGGCTTTATTTTATTTGTTACAGGATAATTTTTTTAAACTAATCATTTTTGAACAGTCATTGTAGTTGCCATCTGCAGCAAAGGGTTGTCTTCGATAACTGAAATTACAATCGCCCTTCAACGCCTAAGTGACCATTAGAGAGTTCCTTAGCATTATAATATTATAATTGCGATAAAAAACTCGAAATTTTGAATCAATGGTCCCTTAAAATTATGTCAGTGTTTCTTTTACTAATCAAAATTTATTGAATTTCCAAAGAAATCGAAGTGCATGGCCTGGGGATTCCATAATATTTTTATTTAATAAAGTTTATGAAAATATTATATTATTTAAGAAACATTTTATAATATTTTTGGTGTAACTGGTCTTATTTATAATTCTGACCAACAGCTTTTTATTTATTTTCTATTGTGTAAAAACTTCAAAGTTTTCAAACTTTATTGCTTAAACAATATCTGGAAATAACGATTTTACATTAATTAACAATGTGAAACATCTAATTGATTTGACATTAATTTGACCTTCTTACATAAGTTTTTATTTTTTTAAATTGTAATATTATGATATTTTTCAATTTATTATAAATAAAGTATATTTGCATGCGATGTTATTATATTTCATAATTAATATTAAAATGACTATTCATAAATTTCTTAATTATAAAATATTAATTAATAACAGTTAATAGTAATAAAATCATTATAAGAAAGCAAACAGATTAAGAATTAAGACGATAATTTGAAATATTCCGCCGGATTTATATGCAACTTAAAGAAAACATATCTTTCCCAAGTGTTCTCAGGCAAATTTGATCCGATCTATTTGGAATTTTTTTTGAAACCCAGTAATTTTGGGTCATTCTTTTTAGCTGTGATGTCAGTTTTTCGTTAGCCATCACTTATATGCTTAATTCCGGGACCAGGACCCCACATTCTTGAAACCTATTAGAGTTAGAGGGTTATTTTGATCACAAATTTGAAATGTATGACCCAAATTTAGTAGGATTACATACTTGGTTTATCAAAATTGGATAAAATTTGGATGTGATAGAGCAAAATTAAATTTTTTGGATTCTGATGACGTCATAAAGTTAAAAAATTCGATTTTTTCGATATCACAGGCAAATTTTATCCGATTTTATTGGAATTTTTTTTGAAACCCACTAATTTTGGGCCATTCATTTCAGCTGTGATGTCAATTTTTCTCTAGCTATCACTAATATGCTTAATTCCGGGACCAGGACCCCACATTCTTGAAACCTATTAGAGCTAGTCTTATTTTGATCACAAATTTGAAATGTATGACCCAAATTTAGTTGGATTACATACTTTGTTTATCAAAATTGGATAAAATTTGGATGTGATAGAGCAAAATTAAAATTTTTGGATTCTGATGACGTCATGAAGTTAAAATTTTAATTTTTTTGATAACTCAGGTAAATTTGATCCGATCTTATTGAAATTTTTTTTGAAACCCACTAATTTTGGGCCATTCATTTCAGCTGTGATGTCAATTTTTCTCTAGCTATCACTAATATGCTTAATTCCGGGACCAGGACCCCACATTCTTGAAACCTATTAGAGCTAGTCTTATTTTGATCACAAATTTGAAATGTATGACCCAAATTTAGTAGGATTACATACTTTGTTTATCAAAATTGGCTAAAGTTTGGGTGTTCTAGAGCAAAATTAAATTTTTTGGATTCGAAAAATTCGATTTTTTCGATATCACAGGCAAATTTTATCCGACCTTATTGGAAATTTTTTTAAACCCAGTAATTTTGGGTCATTATTTTCAGCTATGATATCAATTTTTCGCTAGGTATCACTTATGTGCTTAATTTCGGGACCAGTACTTTAATTTTTATCAAAATCGTTAGAGCCGATCCTGATATACATAAGACGCAACCTAAATACATTCCACCGGTGCTATGTACCCTCTTTACGACCCTGCTGGCCCGCCAATAAGTTCGCGATAATGCTCGCAATCATGTATGCGTAAATTTTCGTCAATGTGTGTAGGCTTTTAAAGATAAGATCAAATTTTTTTTTCGGATTGGTATAATAAAATAACTAAGAAAACTAAAATAAAGATTCGGTGTGTGATCAACTTTAAATATAAGAACGAACCCATAAAATAAAATAACATTTTAATAATAATAATAATAATAAATAATATATAATAAATAATAAATAAATATTCGTGATATAAAAAACTAAAAATAATGCAAGCAAAACATCAGCTCATTAGTTATTGTACCTACTATTTTACAACGAAGGCAAATCATCTTCATTTATATATAAATTGGTTGCAAATAAACCCTTGCTCAATACTTACTCAAACAAAAATATGGATAATTATTATCATCCCATGCAACTTACTTATAACAAAGTCAACGCGACTTAGTTGTAGCTAGTAAAGGAGCTGACGTGCATTTTAATGTAAAAATTATAATTGTCCAAGTATCTAAGTTGATAGTTGGTGATAGGTTAAGATTTTGGTCTTCTCTCGGTAACTTACTTCTACAAAGCCCTACGTTTACAAGACCTTGGGCTGATGGAAAGAGATTAAAAATATTATTAGATTAAAAATTTTCTATCTGATATATTAACTGTCTGATATTCTAACGGTTTGTTATCGACTAACAAATGAACGATTTTGGCTAACTGCGTGTTTTCATAGTTATAGGGTTCGACAGTAATTCTTAATTTAACCTCTTTTAGCAACCTAATATCTCGAAAATGTAGAATTTCTTAGGCAAGTGTAGTGGAAACAAAAAATTTGTCTTATCAACAACTATAAATAGATTTTTACATCAATAGATAGTAAAAAACATAGTCGCTTCCATCTGTTTGTCCCTAATCCTTATGTATGCTTAGATCTTTAAAACTACGCAACGGATTTTGATGTTTTTTCTAATAGATGTATAGAGTGATTCAAGAGGAAGATTTTATGTAAGGGGTTGAAAGGAATGTGCTTCAAAAACTTAAAAAGGTGGGTATCGATTAAGCTCAAAATTTTGACAAAATATACAACCAGATTCAAGGATTATTTTTCTCTATGGTTAATCTTCGGGGAATGGAAAGGTGGAGCGAAAAAGTGGTGATGCATAATCGAATATTTTTAAATATACCCAAGTGGGATATCAAATAAAAGATCTAGTAAAACGATATATATCAGCTCCTTAACTAATGTAGTTGCAACCAAATCAACGCGAATCACAGTAATAATTGCACCATATTTTATTGGTTTTTAGCTATCATATTTATAATCAATAAAATATAAATTTGTATCACACAAAATATAATTATATAGGCTGTATTTAAGAAAATATTTAGTCTGGAAACGATATCATTTATTTCTGCTACATTTATTTCATACTCTTTTGTCTTCGATTAACGGTTTTCGCCTTCTATTCTAGTAGCGATTTATTTATTTAGTTTGTGAACATTATTTTAGTATCCACACACTATATATCTTTTAAGGGATTCTATCCTGTTAGAATTTTCAAAGTTTTTCATATATGTTTAATTATCCTGATCAAGATCTTCAGGATTCATGATTTTATAATTTAAAAAATTCATATAATTCTGGTGGAAGCGCAAATAAGTTCGATAGTATTAATAAATAAGAGTAGTTTAAAAAACTGGTTGAACTAAAAATAAGAAAATTCATAATAGTTTAAAAAAATAGATAAAAGTTTTTTCCTATAGGCTCCTCAATTTTCGCTACATTTATTAATAATTGAGATTTTAACACAACACTCTGTAATATACAAGAACAAAATTGAAATAAATTGCATAAAAACAATTTTTGCTCGTTACATTATACAGCTAATCATTTTTCTTTTAATTGCTATAAAAATGTCGACAGAATTATTGGTATAGAATATGGAGGCTGCTCGTTCAGAGAGTAGGTATATTGTTTAGAAATTGTCAACACGATTTTATATAAATTTAATGTTTTTAAATGACTGAAATAAGAAGAAGATATTTATGGCATCATTTACATCATCTGCAAATTTTAATAAATATCAAGGTGTAATTCTATAATTACATCCTGTAAGTTTACATGATTTCGAAGTCATTATTATTTTGATCTTAACTTTTATTATTTTTTGGAGCTTTTGAAAAGTAATACAACTTTAAGGTCATGATAATGATCGCATATCTTCTTCGAATCGATTTTTGAGTCAAGATTAGGGTCTTGAACAATTTTTTGGACTAAATATGTCTAAGAGATATTTTCCATTTTATTATTCAGAGTCCGTCAACAAATGTAACGGAGCTTAGTTTATACAGCTGACGCAAATTTCTAAAGGATTTTCTTTGAGCTTATAATTCATAGAAATTAATCTTTTGATATTCAAATGGTGGAGATTTCTTAAGAGATTATATAACAGAAAAAAACTTTAGTTCAAGAAAAAAAAATTTGGCCTATAAACCTATTTCTTTTTTTAATAGGATTATTAAGTAATAATGCGTATTTAACTAGGCTTCCTTCTTTAATCTTTGTACACAAATTACGATATAATTTTGGGAAATAATTTATTGTTATATCATTAAACAATTAAATATTAACGTCACACGTCTTCTGTTTAACTATCTTAAAAGTACCTATTTTAATGCCTGTCTATTTCTTCGAGAATAATCATCACATTCATTTCTTGAAACAATAATTAGGTAATCAAGGCGTCCGTTGAAGCACAGCATAGTCCGTTAAAGTACAGCATAAGCTTGGTAAAAGTTTTATTATGAGTCTTTGTCTTGAGCAAATAAGTTTTGCAGAGTTAAATCTAGTCTGGATCTTAATTCATAAAGAGAAAATGTTCCTAGAACGTCACAAAAAACGAAATGAAAGCGTTTTTACGTAGATTACAAAACCGCAAAACTAGCTTTATAACAAATCTAATACTTATCATTGTTATTGAAATTATTTTGTATGTTTAATTTCGATTTTAATTTATACCTTTATAAAATACACTCTTTATAAAAAATACTCTAAAATGGGTCCCTTACTTTCTGGACACTTTGTATAATAATAAACTACAAAAAAAAGAAGAATTGTTTTATCTATTTGAATTAATCAAATGAGTTCTTTCTATTTCAACTATAGTATATCTTTGTAGGTATTTATTACAATAACTTCTGTAAATCTGCAATATAATAATTTATATCGATTTGAATTTGAATTCACTCGTTCTAATTTCATTTGATATAAAATATTTGTATATTATTTGTCAATCATATTATATTATATTATCTGTTTTAATTATAATTATTATTTTTTATTAATATTAATTACTGTAATATTGACTATTGTCTGTGTGAATTTTAATAAAAAACCAATTAATAGGTATTCTATTTTGTATTTGTTATTAGAGAATGTTTGAAATATTTAAGTTAGATGTTAGGCGATGTAATTAGTTAAACTGTTTTTGTAATAATAACGAGAGTCGACGTACCTACTTACAATTACAGTAATTATTTTTTCAGGGACAAATTTTTGTAAAGTCGAAATTATTAGGTACTTTAACTACACTGAACAAAGACGATATTGATCGAACTATACTACTGAGGTTACCTACCCAAAGTTTGTTACGAATATTATTTTTACTTGATCTCCCATTTTTTTATGTTTATTCGAAAGATAGTAACTTAAGGAAGTACTATCGGTAATAGACTTTGCATTCAAAATTTAATGAAACTTGACAAAGTTGTCCATTATTATATCATAATTAACCAGTTTAATTTTTAGGGGCCTTCAGAGAACTGAAAATCTGAACGTCCAGTTTTGTGAAATAAAATAAAATCTGTGATTTCCCATAAGGATCAATGTTAAAATATCTTTAAAATATCTTTTTTCAGTTCTCTGAAGGCTCCTAAAAATTTAACTGGTTAATTATGATATAATAATGGACAACTATGCCAAGTTTCATTAAATTCTGAATGCATAGTCTATACCGATAGTCCTACCTTAAATGTATCATCCATAGAAACAAAATTTTTATTAAAACTATAAAAAAAACTTTAGTTTTACATTCATTCCAAGTGAAAATTATCAAAAACTTTCAAAATTTATCGTTTTTTGAGATTCCTCCATAAGAGCCAATGTATTTTATATCGATTTTCAATGATTTTTTTCTTAAAAATTTACATGGATATCTATGCTGAAATTTGAACCATATATTTACAATATAATTAAATCTTTTATCTATGCATATATTCTTTGAGTAAAAATCTACCCATACAAAATTTCGAGCCTTTAAATGAATTATTGTTGCCATGCTCAAACATCCTTTAAAAGAAATTAATTTTTAATTATTACGTACACCACTGCCGATTTGTATGCACGTAAATAAAATGCAAATATATATAAAATTCCATTAAAAATGATTATTAAAAAAATTTATGAATTTTGATATAAAAAATATAAACATAATCTCCAAACAAACCACATTCAGTTATAAAAGAAAGACCACATATTATCAGTCAGTGGCAAAGGTAAATCTTATTCCATTAAAAAAAAAAGTAACCATTATGAAGTACATACACTTGTTTTATATAATCACATAAAAATATAAACAACAGTAATTTACGCTTAAATTACAATTTACATTACTTGTAAATTGTTTTTTCACAGGTTTTTTTATGTTAAAATTATGTAAAAAAGATTAAAAGTCTTCTATTTATTGTTATAATACGTACATAAACTATGGTGTTGGTTTGTTATTTTGAAAATTATTTATTTATTCTTCCAAATCAATTTCATCCCCTTCAAAGTAATCCCCTGCCGATGCAATGCACTTATGCCAACGGTTTTTCCAATCTTCGAAACACTGGTTGTAGTCACTTTCCGGGATTGCCTTCAGTTCCGTCTTCGTATCGTATCAAAACGGTGTCCCGAAAGCGTTCTTGAACAACCAGAAGTCGCACGGCGCCAGGTCAGGTGAATACAGTAGTTGTGGAACGATATGGGCTGAGTTTTTGACGAAATGATCATGAATTATGAGTGCAGTATGGGATGGTGCATTATCGTGGTGTAAAAACCATGAATTGTCTTTCCACAATTCCGGACTTTTTATTCGGATAGCGTTGCGCAAATGATGCATAACGTTCAAATAATATTCCTTGTTGACTGTTTGGCCGAGCGGAAGGAATTCATAATGCATAACAAACGCGCGCAGTTTAAATTCAAATGACCTTATTTTTTGGACACAGTATTACATGAAACTGTTAAAAAATAGGTCCGTTTACCAAA